>NC_133426.1:84175000-84800000 GCF_049350105.2 Macaca mulatta | reverse complement strand
CACTGCAACCAATTCTGCAGAAACTCAAAGGATTGTTAGAGGTTACTATGAGCAACTATGTGCCAACACATTGGAAAACCTAGAAGAAACGGGTAAATTTCTAGACATATAAATCTACCAAGATTGAACCATGAAGAAATCCAAAACATAAATAGACCAGTAACAAGTAAAAAGATTGAAATCATAATGAAAAGTCTCCCAGCAAACAAAAGCCTGGGACACAATGTCATCACTGCTGAATTTTACAAAACATTTAAATAAATAATACCAATTCTACTCAAATTATTCCAAAAAATAGAGGTAAATGGAATAATTCCAAACTCATTCTACAAGATCAGTATTACCCTGATAACAAAACCAAAGACTTATCAAAAAAAAAAGAAGCCAAAATCTCTGATGAACATTGATGCAAGAATTCTCAACAAAATACTAGTAAACTAAATTCAACAACACATTAAAAAGAACATTCATCATAACCAAGTGAGATTTATCCCAGGGATTCAAGGACGGTTTTATGTATGCAAATTAATTAATGTGATATATCAACACAATGAAGGACAAAAAACACATGATCATTTCAATTGATGCTGAAAACCCATTTGATAATATTGAATATTTCTTTATGATTGAAAAAGAAAACCTCAAAAAATTGGGTATAGAAGGAGCTTACATCAACAAAATAAAAGTCATACACGATGGCCCACAGCTAGTATCATACTGACTGGGGAAAAACTGAAAGCTTTTCCTCTAAGATAGGGAACATGACAAAGATAACCACTGTCACCATTGTTATTTAACATAGTACTGGAAGTCATAGCTTGAGCAATCAGACAAGGGAGAAAAATAAAGGGCATCCAGATTGGAAAATAAAAGTCAAATTATTCTTGTTTGCAGATTATAAGATCTTATGTTTGAAAAAAATCTAATGATACCAGCAAAAAATTAAAACTAATAAGCAAATTCAAGGAAGTTACAGAATACAAAATGAACAAACAAAAATTGATAACATTTTTAATATGCCAAAAGCAAACAATCTGAAAAAAAACCAAGAAAGTAATCCCATTTACAATAGCTACAAGTAAAATTAAATATCTGTGAAGCAACTTAACCAAATAAATAAAGTACCTCTACAATTAAACTATAATTTACTGATGAAAGAAATGTAAGAGGACAAAGAAGATGGAAAGATATTTTATTTTCATAAATTGAAATAATCAGTATTGTTAAAAAGTTCATATTGCCCAAAGCAATCTACAAGTACAATGCAGTCTTTATCAAAATATCAAGGACATTCATCACAGAAAGAGAAAAAGCAATTATAAAACTTATATGGAACCACAAAAGACCCTGAAAACTAAAGCTATTCTGAGCAAAAAGAACAAAAGTGGAGAAATCACCTGAGTTCAAATCATACCACAGAGCAACAGTAACCACAACAGCATGGTACTGGCATAAAACTATATACATAGATCAGTGGAACAAAATAGAAAACTCATTTTTTGGTGATTTCCTTCATTAGGGTTTTATAGTTTTCATTGTAGAGATATTTCGCTTTGGTTAAGTTAATTTCTAGGTATTTAATTTTATGTGTGGTTATTATAAATGATATTATTTTTTAATTTCTTTTTCACATTGTTCACTGCTGGCATATAGAAACGCTACTGATTTTTGTATGTTGATTTTGTATCCTGCAAATTTACTGAATTTGTTTATCAGTTCTAATAAAAATAAAAACAATTGGGCCGGGCGCGGTGGCTCATGCCTGCAATCCCAGCACTTTGGGAGGCCGAGGCTGGTGGATCACCTGAGGTTGAGAGTTCAAGACTAGCCTGACCAACATGCAGAAACCCCGTCTCTACCAAAATACAAAAAAAAATTAGTTGGGCATGGTGGTGCATACCAGCTACTCCGGAGGCTGAGGCAGGAGAATCGCTCGAACCCAGGAGATGGAGGTTGCGGTGAGCCAAGATCGCACCATTGCACTCCAGCCTGGGCAACAAGAGTGAAACTCGGTCTAAAAAAAAAAAAAAAATTGGACTCATGAACGTGGAAGGATGGTTACCAGAGGCTGAGAAGAGTAGCAGCGAGCTGAAGGGTAGGTGGGGATGGTTAATGGGTACAAAAAATATAGAAAGAATAAATAAGACCTACTATCGATAGCACAATAGAGTAACTACACAGTCAATAATAACTTTATTGTATATTTTTAAATAGCTTAAATAATGCAATTGCTTAGTATTGTTTAGGCTATGCAGGCTCTTTTGGGGTTCCATATGAATTTTAGGATTGTTTTATTCTTGTTCTGTGAAGAATGATGATGGTATTTTCATGGAAATTGCATTAAATTTGTAAATTGCTGTGGAAAGTATGGTCATTTTAACAAAATTGATTCTACCTGTTCATGAGCATGAGATGTGTTTCCATTTGTTTGTGTCATCTATGATTTTTTTCAGCGGTGTTTTTTAGTTTTCCTTGTAGAGGTCTTTCACCTCCTTAGCTAAGTATATTCCTAAGTATTTTATTTTTCTGCAGCTGTTGTAAAAAGGTTTGAGGTTTGTGTGTTTGTGGGGGGTTTTTTTGTTTGTTTGTTTTGAGAGGGAGTCTCGCTTTATTCCCCAAGCTGGAGTGCAGTGGCGCGATCTCTGCTCACTGCAAGCTCCGTCTCCCGGGTTCACGCCATTCTCCTGCCTCAGCCTCCCGAGTAGCTGGGACTACAGGTGCCCGCCACCACGCCCACCTAATTTTTTTGTATTTTTAGTAGAGACGGGGTTTCACTGTGTTAGCCAGGATAGTCTGGATCTCCTGACCTCGTGATCCACCCGCCTGGATTGAGTTCTTGATTTGATTCTCAGCTGGTCATTGTTGGTGTATGGCAGTGCTACTGGTTTGTGTACATTGCTTTTATATCCTAAAACTTTACTGAATTCATTTATCAGATCTAAGAGCTTTTTCAAGGAGTCTTTAGGGTTTTCTTGGTATACAATCATATTATCAGCAAACAGTGACACTTTGACTTCCTCTTTTTCAATTTGGATTTCCTTTATATTTTTATCTTGTGTGATTGCTCTGGCTAGGACTTCCAGTACTTTGTTTAATAGAAGTGGTAAAAATGGACATCCTTCTCTTATTCAGTGCTCAGGGGCAATGCTTTTGGCTCTTCCCCATTCAATATGATGTTGGCTGTGGGTTTGTCATAGATGGCTTTTATTACTTTGAGTTATGTCCCTTCTGTGCCAATTTTGTTGAGAGTTTTTATCGTAAACGGATACTGGATTTTGTCAAATGCTTTTTCTGCATCTATTGAGATGATAATATAATTCTTGTTTTTAACTCTCTTAATGTAATGCATTATGTTTATTGATTTGTGTTTATAAAACCATCCCTGCATCCCTGGTATAAAACCCAGTTGATCATGATGTATTATCTTGCTAATGTATTGTTGAATTTGGTTAGCCAGTATTTTTGTTGTGGATTTTTGCATCTATGTTCATGAGGGATATTTGTCTGTACTTTTCCTTTTTGTTATGTCTTTTCCTGGCTTTGGCGTTAGGTTGATACTGGCTGCATAGAATAATTTAGGGAGGATTCTCTTTCTCTATCCTTTGAAACAGTTTCAGTAGAATTGGTACCAATTCTTCTTTGAATTTCTAATAGAATTCAGTGGTGAATCTGTCTGGTCTTGGGTTTTTCGTTGCTGGCAAATTTTTTATTACTGATTATATGATTCTATCTCACTGTTTGTTATTGGTCTGTTCAGAGTTCAATACTAAACAAAAATAATAAATCTGGAGGCATCACATTACCCAACTTCAAACTATACTACAAGGCTATAGTTACCAAAATAGCATGATACTGGTATTAAAAGAGTCATATAGACCAATGGAACATAATATAGAACCAAGAAATAAAGCCAAATACTCACAATCAACTGATCTTCAACAAAGCAATAAATAAATAAATAAACCATAAACTGGAGAAAGAACACCCTATTCAGCAAATGCTGCTGAGATAATTGGCAAGCCACATTTAGAAGAATGATACTGGATCTTCATCTCTCACCTTTTAAAAAATCAACTCAAGATGGATCACAGACCTAAATATAAGACCTGAAATTATAAAAATTCTACAAGATGATACCAGAAAGCTCTTCTAGACACACTGGCATAGGCAAAGAATTCATGACCAGGAACCCAAAAGCAAACATAACAAAAACAAAGATAAATAGATGGGACTTTATTAAACTAAAAGCCTTCTGCACAGCAAAGTAATAATAATAATAATAATAATAATTAGCAGAGTTAACAGACAACCCACAGAGTGGGAGAAAATCTTCACGAACTATACATCCAACAAACAACTAATATCCAGAATCTACAAGGAACTCAAACAAATCATCACGGAAAAAAAAAATAATTCCATCAAAAAGTGGGCAAAGGACATGAATACACAATTGTCAAAAGATATACACACAACAAAGGTATAAAAAAAACCTCAACATCACTAATTATCAGAAAAATGCAAATTAAAACCACAATGTGATAGAACCTCACTCCTGCAAGAATGGCCATACTTTCTTAAATCAAAAAATAATAAATGCCAATGTGGATGTGATGAAAAGGAAACACTTTTACACTGCTGGTGGGAATGTAAACTAGTACAACCACTACGGAAAATACTATGGAAATTTATTAAAGAACTAAAAGTAGATGTAACATTTGATCCAGCGTCCCCCCACTGGATATGTAACAAAAGGAAAAGAAGTCATTATATGAAAAAGACACTTGCACACACGTCTATAGCAGCACAATTACAAAAATATGAAACCAACCTAAATGTCCAAAAACCAACAAGTGGATAAAGAAAATGTGCTATATATACACCATGGAATGCCACCCTGCCATAAAACGGAATAAGATAATAGCACTTGCAGAAATTTGGATGGATCTGGAGACCATTATTCTAAATGAAGTAACTCAAGATTAGAACATCATATATCGTATGTTCTCACTTATAAGTGTGAGCTATGTCCATGAGGATGCAAAGCATATAATGGACTTTGGAGACTCAGGGAAAAGTGGAAGGAGGGTGAGGGATAAGAGACTACATATTGGGTACAGCGTACACTGATTAGGTAATGGGTGAACCAAAATCTCGGAAATCATCATGAAAGAGCTTATTCATGTAACCAAAAACCAAGTGTTTCCAAAAAATTATTGAAATAAAATTTTTAAAAAAGAAAAAATAAAACCTCAAAATAGTAATTGGATTGCTTGTAACTCAAAGGATAAAAGCTTGAGAGGATAGATACCCTATTCTCCATGATGTGGTTATTTCACATTGCATGCCTATATCCAAATATACCATGTATCTTACAAATATATACACCTACTATGTGACCACAATTTAAAAAAAAAAGAAAGAATAAAGAACCAGAGATAAATTCATATATCTACAATGAACTCATTTTCAACATAGGTGCCAAAAACATACACTGAGGAAAGAACAGTCTATTTAATAAATGGTTCTGGACAAACTGGAGAAGCATAAGCATAATAATGAAACTAGACCCCTATCGCTCACCATATGAAAAATCAAATAAAAATGTATTAGAGATTAAATCTATGAAACTACTGAAACAAAACATTTGGAAAACTCACCAGGAAATTGGACTGTGCAAATATTTATTGAGCAACACTTCACCAGCACAGGCAACAAGAGCAAAAATGTCCAATTGGAATCACACAAAGTTAAAGAGCTTCTGCACAGCAAATTAAAGAATCAATAAAGTAAACAGACAACTCACATAATAGGAAAAAGTAATTGTAAGTTATCCATCTGACAAGGGGTTAAATATTAGAATATATAAAGAAGTTGATATGGCTTGGCTTTATGTCTCCACCCAAATCTCATCTCAAATTGTAATCCTAACCTGTTGAGGAAGGGGAATGATGGGAGGTGATTGGATCATGAGGGCTGTTTCCTCTATTCTATTCACATAATAATGAGTGAGTTCTCACATGTTCTGACGTTTTTTGCTTTTTTTTTTTTTTCCACAACTTGCAGGTTTGTTACATATGTATACATGTGCCTTGTTGGTGGGCTGCACGCATTAACTCATTGTTTACATTAGGTATATCTCCTAATGCCATCCCTCCCTCCTCCCCCCACCCCAAAACAGGCCCCGGTGTGTGATGTTCCCCTTCCTGTGTCGAAGTGTTCTCATTGTTCAATTCCCAACTATGAGTGAGAACATGTGGTGTTTGGTTTTCTGTTCTTGCAATGGTTTGCTGAGAATGATTGCTTACAGCTGCATCCATGTCCCTACAAAGGACACGAACTCATCCTTTTTATGGCTGCGTAGTATTCCATGGTGTACATATGCCACATTTTCTTTTTTTATTATTATACTATAAGTTCTAGGGTACATGTGCACAATGTGCAGGTTTGTTACACATGTATACATGTGCCATGTTGGTGTGCTGCACACATCAACTCGTCAGCACCCATCAACTAATCATTTACGTCAGGTATAACTCCCAATTCCATCTCTCCCCCCACCCCCTCCCCATAATAGGCCCCGGTGTGTGATGTTCCACTTCCCATGTCCAAGTGATCTCATTGTTCAGTTCCCACCTATGAGAGAGAACATGAGGTGTTTGATTTTTCTGTTCTTGCAAAAGTTTGCTAAGAATGATGGTTTCCAGCTGCATCCATGTCCCTACAAAGGACACAAACTCATCCTTTTTTATGGCTGCATAGTATTCCATGGTGTATATGCGCCACATTTTCTTAATCCAGTCTGTCACTGATGGATATTTTGGTTGATTCCAAGTCTTTGCTATTGTGAATAGTGCCACAATAAACATACGTGTGTATGTGTCTTTATAGCAGATTGATTTATAATCCTTTGGTTATATACCCAGTAATGGGATGGCTGGGTCATATGGTATTTCTAGTTCTAGATCCTTGAGGAATCACCATACTGTTTTCCATAATGGTTGAACTAGTTTACAATCCCACCAACAGTGTAAAAGTTTTCCTATTTCTCCATATCCTCTCCAGCACCTGTTGTTTTCTGACTTTTTAATGATTGCCATTCTAACTGGTGTGAGATGGTATCTCATTGTGGTTTCGATTTGCATTTCTCTGATGACCAGTGATGACGAGCATTTTTAATGTGTCTGTTGGCAGTATGAATGTCTTCTTTTGAGAAATGTCTGTTGATATCTTTTGCCCACTTTTTGATGGGGTTGTTTTTTTCTTGTAAATTTGTTTGAGTTCTTTGTAGGTTCTGGATATTAGCCCTTTGCCACATAAGTAGATTACAAAAATTTTCTTTTTTTTTAAATAATAGTGTAGGTTGCCTATTCACTCTGATGGTAGTTTCTTTTGCTGTGCAGAAGCTCTTTAGTTTAATTAGATCCCATTTGCCAATTTTGGCTTTTGTTGCCATTGCTTTTGGTGTTATAGATATGAAGTCCTTGCCCATGCCTATGTCCTGAATGGTATTACCTAGGTTTTCTTCTAGGGTTTTTCTGGTATTAAGTCTAACATTTAAGTCTCTAATCCATCTTGAATTAATTTTCATATAAGGAGTAAGGAAAGGATCCAGTTTCAGCTTTCTGCTTATGGCTAGCCAATTTTCCCAGCACCATTTGTTAAATAGGGAATCCTTTCCCCATTTCTTGTTTATGTCAGGTTTGTTAAAGATCAGATGGTTGTAGATGTGTGGTATTATTTCTGAGGGCTCTGTTCTGCTCCATTGGTCTATATCTCTGTTTTGGTATCAGTACCATGCTGTTTTGATTACTGTAGCCTTGTAGTATAGTTTGAAGTCAGGCAGCGTGATGCCTCCAGCTTTGTTCTTTTGGATTAGGATTGTCTTGGCAATGCAAGCTGTTGTTTGGTTCCATATGAACTTTAAAGTAGTTTTTTTCCAATTCTGTGAAGTAAGTCATTGGTAGCTTGATGGAGATGGCATTGAATCTATAAATTACCTTGGGCCTTAAGGCCATTTTCACAATATTGATTCTTCCTATCCATTAGCATGGAATGCTCTTCCATTTGTTTGTGTCCTCTTTTATTTCGTTGAGCAGTGGTTTGTAGTTCTCCTTGAGGAGCTCCTTCACAGGGTCGCTTGTAAGTTGGATTTCTAGGTATTTTATTCTCTTTGAAGCTATTGTGAATGGGAGTTCACTCATGATTTGGCTCTCTCTTTGTCTGTTATCAGTGTATAATAATGCTTGTGATTTTTGCAGATTGTTTTTGCATCCTGAGACTTTGCTGAAGTTGCTTATCAGCTTAAGGAGATTTGGGTCTGAGATGATGGGTTTTCTAAATATATAATCATGCTATCTGCAAACAGGGACAATTGGACTTCCTCTTTTCCTAATTGAATACCTTTTATTTCTTTCTCCTGCCTGATTGTCCTAGCCAGAACTTCCAACACTATGCTGAATAGGAGTGGTGAGAGAGGGCATCTCTGTCTTGTGCCGGTTTTCAAAGGGAATCCTTCTAGTTTTTGCCCATTCAGTATGATATTGGCTGTGGGTTTGTCATAAATAGCTCTTATTATTTTGAGATACATCCCACCAATGCTGAATTTATTGAGAGATTTTAGCATGAAGGGTTGTTGAATTTTGTCAAAGGCATCTATTGAGATAATCATGTGGTTTTTGTCTTTGGTTCTGTTTATATGCTGGATTATGTTTATTGATTTGCACATGTTGAACCAGACTTGCATCCCAAGGATGAAGCACACTTGATCATGGTGGATAAGCTTTTTGATGTGCTGCTGGATTTGGTTTGCCAGTATTTTATTGAGGATTTTTGTATCGATGTTCATCAGGGATATTGGTCTAAAATTCTCTTTTTTTGTTGTGTCTCTGCCAGGCTTTGGTATCAGGATGATGCTGGCCTCATAAAATGAGTTAATGAGGATTCCCTCTTCTTCCATTGATTGGAATAGTTTCAGAAGGAATGGTACCAGCTCCTCCTTGTACCTCTGGTAGAATTCGGCTGTGAATTCATCTGATCCTGTTCTGATGGTTTTAAAAGTGTTCGGTAGTTCCCCCACCCCCTACCCCGCTGCTACCACCATGAGAAGACATGCCCTGTTTCCCCTTCACCTTCTGCCATGATTGTAAGTTTCCAGAGACCTCCCCAGCCATGCGGAACTGCGAGTCAATTAAATCTCTTTCCTTTATAAATTACCTAGTCTCCGACATTCTTTATAGCAGTTTGAGAATGGACTACTGCATACATCAACCATCTCTACAGGAAAAAAATATCTAATTGTCTGGTTTTAAAATAGACCAATAATTTTAAAAGACATTTTTCAAAATAAGACATACAGATGGCAAATATGCATATAAAAAGGTGCTCAGCATCATTGACCATCAGAGAAATGCAAATCAAAACTACCATGAGATATCATCTCACCCCAGTTAAATTAGCTTTTATCCAAAAGTCAGGCAACAACAAATGTTGGCAAGGATGTGGAGAATAGGAAACCTTTGTACACTGTTGGTGGGAATGTAAGTTAGTACAACTACTATGAAGAATAGTTTGGAGATTTCTCAAAAAAATAAAAATAGAACTATCATATGATCCAGCAATCCTATTAACAGGAATATAAATGAAAGAAAGGAAATCAGTATATCAAAGAGACAGCTGCACTCCCATGTATACTGTACCACAATTCACAATAGCCAAGATCTGGAAGCAACCCAAGTATTCATAAACAGATGAATGGATTTAAAAATGTGGTACATATACACAATAGATTACTATTCAGCCATAAAAAAAATGAGATTTTGTCATTTGCAACAGCCTGGATGAAACTTGAGGTCATATTAAGTGAAATAAGATAGGTACATAAAGACAAACTTACATATTCTCACTAATTTGTGGGAACCACTAATTTAAATATTTGAACTCATATAGAAGTAGAAGGATGGTTACCAGAGACTGAGAAGAGGAACAGGAGGTGACGGGGAGTGGGGATGATTAATGGGTACAAAAAATAGTTATAAAGAATGAGTAAGATAGTATTTCATAGCACAACAGGATGACTATAGTGAATAATGATTTAATTGGAAAAAGTCAAAGGGGTAGGGGAAGATGGCCAGGGAGAAATAGCTCTGGTCTACAGCTCCCAGCTAGACAAACACAAAAGACAAGTAATTTCTGCATTTCCAACTGAGGTACCCAGTTCACCTCATTGGGACTGACTAGGTGGTTGGCGTGACACAAAGAGAGCAAGGAAAAATAGGGTGGGCTGACGGTTCACCTGGGAGCTGTACAGGACGACAGGACCTCTCTCCCCCAGCCAAGGGAGGTAGTGAGGGACTGAGTTACCTACCCGGGGTACTACACTTTTCCCGCGGATTTTTGCAATCCGTGGATCAGGAGATTTCCTCATGAGCCTACACCACCAAGGCCTTGGGTCTCAAGCAGAAAACTGGGCAGACACACAACAGCTGCTTGGGCAGGCACTTAGTTGCAAGAGTTTTTACATACTCCAGTGGTGCCTGGAACTCCAGTGAGGCAGGAGAAACGTTCACCCCCATGGAAAGGGGTCTGAAGCCAGGGAGCCAAACAGCCTCCCTCAGTGGGTCCCACTCCCAAGGAACCCCGCAAGCTAAGACCCACTGACTTGGAATCACCCCTGGCCAGCACAGCAGCTTAAAGTCTGCCCAAGATGACCGAGTTCTGGGTGGAAGGGCTGACCACCATTACTGAGGCTCTAGTCGGTGGTTTTCCCTGGTCAGTGCTAGAGATACTGAGGGTTTGGACTGAATGGTACTCCCACAGTACAGCACAGAGGCTGTGGCAGACAGTGGCGAGACTTCTTCTTTAGGTGGGACCCGGATCCATCCTCACTGGGCAGGACCTCCCTGCAGGAATTTTGGTAACTCCAGACAGGGGCTTACACACAGAACTCTTATCTCCCTGGGACAGAACACCTGGGAAGAGGGGTGGCCATGGTCTCAGACTTAGTGGACTTAATATTTCCTGCCTGCTGACTCTGAAGAGTCCATGCAGTCTGGAGGAGGGGGATTCCACCAGCACAGTGCAACAACTCCACTAAGGGACAGTCAGACTGCTTCCTTAAATGGGTCCCTGATTCCATGCCTCCTGACTGGGTGAGACCTCCCAACAGGGGTTCGTAGACATGTCATACAGGAGAATTCTGACTGGCATCACGTTGGTGCCCCCCTGGGACAAAGCTTCTTGAGGAAGGAGGAGACAGCAATCTTTGCTATTCTGCAGCCTCCATTGGTGATGCCCAGGTAAACAGGGTCTGAAGTGGACCCACAGAAAACTGCAGCAGACCTGCAGAATAGGAGACTGACTGTTAAAAGACAAACAAACAAACAGAAAGCAACAATTACAACATCATCAAAAAAGACCCCATGAAATCCCATTCAAACTTCAACAGCCTCAAACATCAAAGGTAGATAAATCCACGAAGATAAGAAAAAAATGCAAAAACAATGAAAATTCCAAAAGTCAGAAATCCTCTTCTACTCCAAATGATCACAACACTTCTCCAGCAAGGGCACAGAATAGGGCCGAAGCTGAGATGGATGAACTGACAGAAGTAGACTTCAGAAAGTGGGTAATAACAAACTTCACTGAGCTAAAGAATTATAACCCAATATAAAGAAGCTAAGAACCATGATAAAAGACTACAGGAGGAATATAAATGACCTGATGGAGCTGAAAAACACAGCACGAGAATCTCATGATGCAAACACTTGTATCAATAGCTGAATCTACCAAGCAGAAGAGAGAATATCAGAGCTTGAAGAATGTCTTGCTGAAATAAGGCAGGCAGACAAGACTAAAGAAAAAAGAATGAAAAGGAACAAACAAAACCTTCAAGAACTATGGGACTCTATAAAAAAACAAAACCTACAACTGATTGGAGTACCTGAAAGAGATGAGGAGAATGGAACAAAGTTGACAAACCACTTCAGGATATCAACCAGGAGAATGTCCTCAACCTAGCAAGACAGGCCAACATTCAAATTCAGGAAATTCAGAAAACCCCAATAAGATACTCCACGAGAAGATCTACCTCAAAACACATAATCATCAGATTCTCCAAGGTTGAAATGAAAGAAAAAAATATTAAGGGCAGTCAGAGAGGAGAGCTAAATCACCTACAAAGGTAAGCCCATCAGACTAACAGCAGACTTCTCAGTGAAAATCCTAGGAACCAGAAGAGATTTTGGGTCTGCTATTCAACATTCTTGAAGAAGAGAACTTCCAACTCAGAATTTCATAACCGACCAAACTAAGCTTCATAAGTGAAAGGGAAATAAAATATTTTTCAGAAAAGAAATGCTGAAGGATTTTGTCATCACCAAGCCTGCCTTGCAAGAACTCCTGAAGGAAGCACTAAACATAAAAAGGAAAAACCGTTACCAACCACTACAAAAACACACTGAAGTACACAGACCAACAACACTATGAACAAACTACATTAATAAGTCTGCAAAGTTAACCAGCCAGCATCATGACAGGATCAAATTCACACATAACAATATTAACCTTAAGTGTTAATCAGTGAAATGCCCTGATTAAAAGACACAGAATGGCAAGCTGGATAAAAAGACAAGGCCCATCAGCGTGCCATATTCAAGCAACACATCTCATATGCAAAGACACATATAGGCTCAAAATTTTAAAAATAGAGGAAATTTACCAAGTAAATAGGAAATCAGAAAAAGTAGTGTTTGCAATACTAGTTTCTGACAAAATAGACTTTAAACCACCAAAGTTCAAAAAAGACAGAGAAAGACACGACAATGGTAAAGGGTTCAATTAAACAAAATATCTACCTATTCTAAATACATATGCACACAATACAGTAGCCTCCACATTAGTAAAACAAGTTCTTAAAAACCTACAAAAAGATTTAGAGCCCCACACAATAATAGTGGGAGACTTTAATATCTCAATGATTCAGAACTTGAACTCAGCTCTGGAGCAAGCAGACCTGATAGAAATCTACAGAACTCTCCATCCTAAAACAATAGAATATACATTTTGATGAGCACCGCCTGGCACTTACTCTAAAATTAATCACATAATTGAAAGTAAAACACTCCGCAGCAAATGCAAAAGAACTGAGATCATGATAATCTCTCAGATCACAGCACAATAAAATTAGAACTCAAGATTAAGAAACACACTCAAAACCACACAACTCATGAAAACTGAACAATCTGCTCCTGAATGACTTATAGGTAAATAATGAAATTAAGGCAGAAATCAACTTATATGAAACCAATGAGAGCAAAGTGACAATGTACCAGAATCTCAGTGATGCAGCTAAAGCAGCATTAAGAGGGAAATTTACAGCATTAAATGCCCACATTAAAAATATAAAAAGAGCTCAAATCGACACCCTAACATCACAACTAAAAGAACTAGAGAACCAAGAGCAAACAAACCCCAAAGTTAGCCTAAGACAAGAAATAACCAAGCTCAGATTGGAACTGAAGGAGTTAGAGACATACAAAAAACCCTTCAAACAATCAATGAAACCAGGAATTCAGACCACTAGCAAGACTAATAAAAAAGAAAGGAGGGAAGATTCAAATAAACACAATAAAAATAATAAAGAAGATATCACCTCTGACTCCACATACATAGAAACAACCATCAGAGAATACTATAAACACCTCTATGCAAATAAATGGGAAAATCTAAAATAAATGATTAAATTCCTGGACACATACATGGTCCCAAGACTAAACCAATAAAAAGCTGAATCACTTAATAGACTAGTAATGAGTTATGAAATTGAGGCAGTAATAAATAACCTACCAACCAAAAAATACCCAGGCCAGATGGACATACAGCTGAACTCTACAAGAGTTAAAAAGAGGAGCTGGTATCATAAAACAAGTCCTTAGAGACTTACAAAGAGACTTAGACTCCCATACAATAATAATGAGAGACCTCAACACCTCACTGTCAACATTAGACAGATCAACGAAACAGAAAGTTAACAAGGATATCCAGGAATTGAACTCAACTCTGCACCCAGTGGACCTAATAGACATCTACAGAACTCTCCACCCCAAATCAACAAACTATACATTCTTCTCAGCACCACATCGCACTTGTTCCAAAATTGACCACATAATTGGAAGTAAAGCACTCCTCAGCAAATGTACAAGAACAGATATTATAACAAACTGTCTCTCAGACCACAGTGCAATCAAACTAGAACTCAGGATTAAGAAAATCAAAACCGCTCAACTACATGGAAACTGAACAACCTGCTCCTGAATGACTACTGGGTACATAACGAAAAGAAGGCAGAAATAAACATGTTATTTGAAAACAATGAGAACAAAGATACAACATACCAGAATATCTGGGACACATTTAAAGCAGTGTGTAGAGGGAAATTGATAGCACTAAATGACCACAAGAGAAAGCTGGAAAGATCTAAAATTGACACTCTAACATCACAATTAAAAGAACTAGAGAAGCAAGAGCAAACACATTCAAAAGCTAGCAGAAGGCAAAAAATAACTAAGATCAGAGCAGAACTGAAGGAGATAGAGACATAAAAAACCCTCCAAAAAATCGATGAATCCAGGAGTTTGTCTTTTGAAAAGATCAACAAAATTGATAGACCGCTAGCAAGACTAATAAAGAAGAAAAGAGAGAAGAATCAAATAGATGCAATAAAAAATAATAAATGGAATATCACCACCAATCAGACAGAAATACAAACGACAGAGAATACTATAAACACCTCTATGCAAATAAACTAGAAAATCTAGAAGAAATGGATAATTTCCTGGACACTTACACTCTCCCAAGACTAAACCAGGAAGTAGTTGAATCCCTGAAGAGACCAATAGCAGGCTCTGAAATTGAGACAACAATTAAATAGCCTACCAACCAAAAAAAGTCCAGGACCAGATGGATTCACAGCTGAATTCTACCAGAGGTACAAGGAGGAGCTGGCACCATTCCTTCTGAAACTATTCCAATCAATAGAAAAAAAGGGAATCCTCCCTAACTCATTTGATGAGGCCAGCATCATCCTGATACCAAAGCCTGGCAGAGACACAACAAAAAAAGAGAATTTTAGACCAGTATCTCTGATGAACATTGATGCAAAAATCCTCAATAAAATACTGGCAAACCAAATCCAGCAGCACATCAAAAAGCTTATCCACCATGATCAAGTGGTCTTCATCCCTGGGATGCAAGGCTGGTTCAACATACACAAATCAATAAACGTAATCCAGCATATAAACAGAACCAAAGACAAAAACCACATGATTATCTCAATAGATGCAGAAAAGGCCTTTGACAAAATTCAACAGCCCTTCATGCTAAAAGCTCTCAATAAATTCGGTATTGATGGAACATATCTCAAAATAATAAGAGCTATTTATGACAAACCCACAGCCAATATCATACTGAATGGGCAAAAACTGGAAGGATTCTCTTTGAAAACTGGCACAAGACAGTGATGCCATCTCTCACCACTCCTATTCAACATGGTGTTGGAAGTTCTGGCTAGGGCAATCAGGCAAGAGAAAGAAAGCAAGGGTATTCAGTTAGGAAAAGAAGAAGTCAAATTGTCCCTCTTTGCAGATGACATAATTGTATATTTAAAAAACCCACCATCCTAGCCCAAAATCTCCTTCAGCTGATAAACAACTTCAGCAAAGTTTCAGGATACAAAATTAATTTGCAAAAATCAAAAGCATTCTTATACACCAGTAACAGACAAACAGAGAGCCAAATCATGAGTGAACTTCCATTCACAATTGCTTCAGATAAGAAAATACCTAGGAATCCAACTTACAAGGGATGTAAAGGACCTCTTCAAGGAGAACTGCAAACCACTGCTCAGTGAAATAAAAGAGGACACAAACAAATGGAAGAACATAGTATGCTCATGGATAGGAAGAATCAATATCATGAAAATGGCCACACTGCCCAAGGTAATTTAAAGATTCAATGCCATCCCCATCAAGCTACCAATGAGTTTATTCACAGAATTGGAAAAAACTGCTTTAAAGTTCATATGAAACAAACAAAAAAAAAAAGCCCGCATTGCTAAGACAATCCTAAGTCAAAAGAACAAAGCTGGAGGCATCACGCTACCTGACTTCAAACTACACTACAAGGCTACAGTAACCAAAACAGCATGGTACTGGTACCAAAACAGAGATATAGACCAGTGGAACAGAACAGAGTCCTCAGAGATAATGCCACACATCTACAGCCATCTAATCTTTGACAAACCTCAGATAAACAAGAAATGGGGAAAGGATTCCCTATTTAATAAATGGTGCTGGGAAAATTGGCTAGCCATAAGTAGAAAGCTGAAACTGGATCCTTTCCTTACTCCTTATACGAAAATTAATTCAAAATGGATTAGAGACTTAAATGTTAGACCTAATACCATAAAAACCCTAGAAGAAAACCTAGGTAACACCATTCAGAACATAGGCATGGGTAAGGACTTCATGTCTAAAACACCAAAAGCAACGACAACATAAGCCAAAATTGACAAATGGGATCTAATTAAACTAAGGAGCTTCTGCACAGCAAAAGAAACTACCATCAGAGTGAACAGGCAACCTACAGAATGGGAGAAAATTTTTGCAATCTACTCATCTGACAAAGGGCTAATATCCAGAACCTACAAAGAACTCAAACAAATTTACAAGAAAAAAAACAAACAACCCCATCGAAAAGTGGGCAAAGGATATGAACAGACATTTCTCAAAAGAAGACATGCATACAGGCAACAGACACATGAAAAAATTCTCGTCATCACTCGCCATCAGAGAAATGCAAATCAACCACAATGAGATACCATCTCACACCAGTTAGAATGGCAATCATTCAAAAGTCAGGAAACAACAGGTGCTGGAGAGGATGTGGAGAAATAGGAACTCTTTTACACTGTTGGTGGGATTGTAAACTAGTTCAACCATTATGGAAAACAGTATGGCGAATCCTCAAGGATCTAGAACTAGAAGTACCATATGACCCAGCCATCCCATTACTGGGTATATACCCAAAGGATTATAAATCAATCTGCTATAAAGACACATACACACATATGTTCATTGTGGCACTATTCACAATAGCAAAGACTTGAAATCAACCCAAATGTCCATCAGTGACAGATTGGATTAAGAAAATGTGGCACATATACACCATGGAATACTATGCAGCCATAAAAAAGGATGAGTTTGTGTCCTTTGTAGGGACATGGATGCAGCTGGAAACCATCATTCTTAGCAAACTCTCGCAAGAACAGAAAACCAAACACCACATGTTCTCACTCATAGGTGGGAACTGAACAATGAGATCACTTGGACTCGGGAAGGGGAACATCACACACCAGGGCCTATTATGGGGAGATGGGGGGATGGATTGCATTGGGAGTTATACCTGATGTAAATGACAAGTTGATGGGTGCAGCACACCAACTTGGCACAAGTATACATATGTAACAAACCTGCATGTTATGCACATGTACCCTAGAACTTAAAGTATAATAATAATTTTAAAAAGAAATGATTTCAAAAAATTGAAAACGAGGGACTCCTCCCCAACACATTTTATGAAGCAAGCATCATCCCGATACCAAAACCTGGCAGAGACACCCAAAAAAGAAAACTTCAGACCAATATCCCTGAAAAACATTTATTCAAAAATCCTCAGTAAAATACTGCCAAACTGAATCCAGCAGCACATCAAAAACTTGTTCATCACCATCAAGATGGCTTCATCACGATCAAGATCAACCCCAGGATGCAAATCAATAAACATATTTCATCACATAAAGAGAATTAAAGACAAAAAAATCACATGATAATCTTACTAGATATCAAAAAGGCCTTTGATAAAATTCAACATCTCTTCATGTTAAAAACTCAAAAAACTGATATTTAAGGAACATACCTAAAAATAATGAGAGCCATTTATGACAAACCCACAACCAACATCATACTGACTGTGCAAAAGTCAGAAGAATTTCCCTTGAAAACCAGCACAAAACAAGGATGCCCCCTCCCGACACTCTTATTTAACATATTATTGGAAGTTCTGGCCATGGTAATTAGGCAAGAGAAAGAAATAAAGCGTATCCAAATAGGAAGAGAGGAAATCAAATTGTCTATTTGCAGATGACATGATCCTATATCTAGAAAACCCAAATGACTCAGCACAAAAGCTTCTTAGGCAGACAAGCAACTCCAGCAGTCTCAGGATACATCAATGTGCAGAAATCACGATAATTTCTATACGCCAACAACAGAGAAGCAGAAAGCCAAATCATGAATGAACTTCCATTCACAATTGCCAAAAAGAGAATAAAATAACTAGGAATACAGCTAACAAGAAAAGGGAAGGACCTCTTCAAGGAGAACCACAAACCACTGCTCAAGGAAATCAGAGAGGACACAAGCAGATAGAAAAATATTCCATGCTCATGGATAGGAAGAATCAGTATTGTGAAAATGGCCATACTTCCCAAAGCAATATATAGATTCAGTGTTATTCCCATTAAGCCACCACTGACATTCTGAATAGAATTAGAAAAAAAAATAAATTTATATGAAACCAGAAAGAGTTTGTATAGCCAGGACAATCCTAAGCAAAAAGAGCTAAGCTGGAGGCATCACACTACCCAACTTCAAACTATACTACAAGGCTGCAGTAACAAAAACAGCATAACACTGGTACAAAAACAGGCACATAGACCAATGGGACAGAATAGAGAACTCAGAAATAAGACTGCATATCTACTCCATCCGATCTTTGACAAACCTGACAAAAACTAGCAATGGGGAAAGGATTCCCTATTTAACAAATGGTGCTGGAAGAACTGGCTAGTCATATGCAGAAAATTGAAATTAGACCCCTTCCTTACATCTTATACAAAAATTAACTGAAATTTCATTAATGACTTAAATGCAAAACACAAAACTATAAAAACCATAGAAGAAAATCTAGGTAATACCATTCAGAACATAGGCATGAGCAAATATTTTATGATGAAATTGCCAAAGCAATTGCAACAAAAGCAACAATTGACAAATGGGATCTAACTAAACTGAAGAGCTTTTGCTCAGCAAAAGAAATGATCATCAGAGTGAACAGACAACCTACAGATTGGGATAAAATTTTTGCAATCTATCCATCTGACTAAGGTCTAATATCCAGAATCTATAAGGAACTTAAGCAAATTTACTGGAGGGGGAAAAAAAAAACATTAAAAAGTGGGCAAAGGACATGAACACATTTTTCAAGAAAAAAAGACATACATGCAACCAACAAACATATGAAAAAAAGCTCAAGATCACAGAAGAGTAGATAAATGCAAATCAAAACCACAATGAGATACCATCACATGTCAGTAAGAATGGCGATTATTAAAAAGTTAAGAAACAACAGATGCTGGTGATGTTGCCAAGAAAAGGAACACTTTTACACTGTTGGTAGGAATGTAAATTAGTTCAATCATTGTGAAAGACAGTGTGGCAATTCCTCAAAGATTTAGAACTGGAAATACCATTTGACCCAGCAATACAATTACTAGGTATATACCCAAATAAATATAAATCATTCTATTATAAAGATACATACACACTTATATTCACTGCAGCACTCTTCACAATAGCAAAGAAATGGAATCAATCCAAATGCTCATCAGTGATAAACTGGATAAAGAAAATGTGGTACGTATACACCATGGAAGACTATACAGCCATAAAAAGGAATGAGATAATGAAGCTGGAATCCATTACCCTCAGCAAACTAACACAGGAACAGAAAACCAAACACCCCATGTTTCACTTGTAAGTGGGAGCTGAGCAATGAGAACACATGGACACAGGAAGTGGAGGGGGGTGGGGCGTAGGGGAAAGATCACTAGGGAAAAGAGCTAACGTATGCTGGGTCTAATACCTAGGTTATGGGTTGATCGATGCAGCAAACCACCATGGTGTACGTTTACCTATATAACAAACCTGCACATCCTCCACATGTACCCCGAAACTTAAAAGAAATTAAACATTTTTTTAATGTACATTTTATATTATCTAAAAGAGTATAATTGGATTGTACAGCAAATGATAAATGCTTGGGGTGATGGATACCCCATTTACTCTGATGTGATTATTACACATTGTATGCCTATTGCAAACTATCCCAAAATTACATACACCTACTATGAATCCACAAAAATTAAAAGTTATAAAAAAGAAAATGTGAAGGAGTCTGATGAGAGAGATGAAGGGAAATGTGAGACAGCATGGTAATAAGAATGGGAAAACATGAAAGGGGCAATTATATGGGGAGAGGAATATGTGACAGTGGTGTAAATAATAGTTTAAGGCAATAATCTGAGAAGAATCCTATTACCAGGCAAAATTATATACTGAACCTCTTCCAATAAAGAACACAAAAAGAGACTGTCATTTTATTAATATAAATCTAATTTATGAGTTCAAATTTATAATTAATTTATATGACAAAGTCAAAAAGGTCACAAGTTAAGGTGGTGTTCAATTTGATTCACAAAACTTATGAATATATGTGTTTGAAGTTTTTGTTTCATAGTCAAAAATATACATTTTATTTATTTTTGTGAGCATGATAAGTGTTTTAATTATATTTAATCATAGATGCACTTCCTGTTTTTTAAATATCTTTAATTATTATGGATTAATAATAGTTATGCATATTTAGGTGTACATGTCAATATAAGCACATGACGTTTAATGATCCATCTAAGTTTTCATCAATGAATAAATGAATTAAAAAGTGGTACAGATACAAAATGGAATATTATTTAGTCATATAAAATAATGAAATTCTTTCATTTGCCAAATATGGACGAACTGGAAGATACTATGTTAAATAGAATAAGCTACACACAGACATATATTACATATTGTTATTCACATATTTGAGCCAAAATACATACATTTGAAAATTGCAAATAAAACATTTCTAGACACTCTAAAATCCTTTTTATGAAAAAAAAAGATATTATTCAGAAGATATCTTAAATCAGTGACTTTACAGCTTCCCTTTTCTAGTCTATTTGCCATTTAATAGGGAAGTCCAAAAGAAATGTCTACAAAAATTAAATGTATGAAAGTCTAATGTAGGAATTTCAGAAGGTAGAACTTTTCAAAAAATGTCAAAAGCTCTGAGGCTAGTGTAGTTTGCAGATAATTTGGAAAAAATTATCATTTTAAATATTATAATTTTATATGTAAAAAATGAAAAAGTAGCATTGCTTTGTAACATAAATACAAAAATAAAGCCTGGCAAAAATCTTCCTGACTAGTGGAGGATATGAAAAAGAGCATAATTCTGTAGGTGAAGAGAAAAGTTCCCTTTGGCAAAAAATCTATATCAGAATTCTGATGGGTGCATGACATTTGTACTCTTATCAACTAGAGTCATGAGCTGTTTAAGTGATGGAAACACTATTTTACAGCATACAGACAAAGTCTGTAATAAGGACAAAGTGGTAAAAAGATGATATTAAGACTTCATATCTCTTTCCTCTAGTATCAACTGTTTTATTTCTTTTTTTTAACCTAAGCTGAAGGGTCTGTATGAGGTTTGACAATAGTTTATTCCACTAAGGCAGAGGTTCTTAATCCAAGTAATAACTTCAGAATACAATTGTATGCAAAATTTCACATAGATGCATGTATATTTTTCTGGGATGAGAATCCACAACTTTTATCAAATTCACAAGTGAATCTGTATTCCTTCACTCAAAACATAAAGACTTAAGAACCACAGAACTGAGGGATCCTTTCTCCAACAAAGATTCATAGAATTCCAGAGCATGTGATGTGCAACTGCAAAAGTGAAATTGTCATTTGGAAGAAGGTAAAATTTTCTTAATTAAAAAGCACTAAGATAAGATTCCAAGAGCCTGTTGGTTTCCACAATTGCAAAATGTCACCCTCCAAATTAACATTAGGTTTCTGTAGGAAGCAGCCATTGATAAAGCCGTATTTAGAAAGCAAGTTTTCATGATGAAAGTGAGGACTCAGATAAGATGGACTTGGTGCTTCAAGAGCTCAGCAAGTAAACTTTCGGCAGAAAGAAAGAAAGAAAGAAGAAAGAAAGAAAGAAAGAAAGAAAGAAAGAAAGAAAGAAAGAAAGAAAGAAAGAAAGGAAGGAAGGAAGGAAGGAAGGAAGGAAGGAAGGAAGGAAGGAAGGAAGGAAGGAAGGAAGGAAGGAAGGAAGGAAGGAAGATAGGAAGGAAGGAAGGAAAATTTTACCCACATCATTTTCTGAAAGTGAGCAATTTTTTAAAATTATTCGTGATCCAACTTTTAATTTCTGATGCACATTACAATATCACCATCTTGTGGAATATATTAAAAATGCATAGTTTTAGGGACTGCTCAGTCAGTGTTTCTCAATGTGGTCAATTAACCCCTGAGAGTACCTGAGACACATTCAGAATGTTCATGAGGTTACAAAGTTATTTTCACACTAATATAAAGATGTCATTTGTCTTTTCCACTATGTTGACATCTGCATTGATGGCTCAAAAGCAATGGTAGGTAAAACTTCATGTACCTTAGCAGAAAACATAGTAGTAATTACAAATCATAAATCAAACTCCAAGTCATCGTGTTTTTCAGTGCCATGCATTTGAAGAAAACAAAAAGCCAGTTGCACTTAAGAATGATTTTCATGAAGTAGTAAAAAAAATTAATTTGGGAGACAAGCTTGTAGGACTCACTAAACACAAATTTGCTTTATCGTAAATTTTGTTTATAAAAAATATCCCTTAGAGAACCAAGGAGTCTATGCAAGTAGACATTTATGAACATAATAGATAAGAGGCTTGTGCTTTAATCTTCACTCTTTCTGTTAGAATCCAGTGTGTTTTCTCATTTCTAAAATGGGGATACTCCTAGAAGTTGTTGCACTGTGCAGTCGTAATGATTAAAAGCTGGATATAATGGCTTAGTAAGTATCAACTCTTCTAGTGTCTTTTTGTTTCACCACATGCCAAGAGTATATTAAAATATTTTACCTTCCCAGAAACTCTATAAAGTTGATATTATTTTCTCCCATTTAAGATGGGACACTGAGACCAAGGAAAGTTTCAAGTCACTTGCCTAAAGTCACACAGAAAAGTGAGTGGTAGAGGAGGACTTGAATTCAGGCAATTTTACTCCAGAAAAATGAAAGTCCCTTACAATTTCTGATTATTGGAAGAGAGTAAAGAAGGCCATAAAGTAGTAGGAGTTGGCACAGTTAGCTGGGGGTCTAAAAATGATGAAGAGATAACACAAGATGGACAGAAATTATAGTTGGGTCTCTACAAACAATTTATGAAAATTCAATATGCAACCTTAAAACAGGATGTAGATCCAATATACAGAAAGACCCAACCCTTTGTAATATTTTAACAAAAAAATCATATGAATGAAGTTAATAGTTCTAATTAAGTGGTGAACCTAAGAGCTGTATTAGTGCAGCAAAATAACAGAACTAATATAGCATCAGGGTTGTCATGCAAGAGTCTTGGCACGAGTGCTATCATTCTTTGGCCTTCCTGAAAGTCAAAAAGCAGAATGCCTTGGGCATCCCAAAAAACTGTTGCCATGATCTTTACTTTAAAAAAAAAAATGTAAGCGTATTATCTTTTTTTTAATTCTTTTTATTTCAATAGGTTCTGGAGAACAGGTGGTATTTGATTATGTGGATAAGTTCTTTACTAATGATATCCGAGATTTTGGTGCACCTGTCACCTGAGCAGTGTACACTGTACCCAATGTGCAGTCTTTTATCCTTTGCCCCCATCCCGCTCTTCCCACTGAGTCCCCAAAGTCCATTATACCATTCTTATGCCTTTGTGTCCTCGTAGCTAGCTTAGCTCCCACTTATAAGTAAGAACATACAGTGTTTGATTTTCCATTCCTGATTTACTTCATTTAGAATAATGGTCTTCAACTCCATTTAGGTTCCTGCAAATGCCATTATTTTACTGCTTTTTATGGCTGAGTAGTATTCCATCATATACACACCATGGAATAGCACTCAGTCATAAATATATACACACACACACACACACACATAACCAAATATGTGTGTATATATATACACACCATAAATATACTATATATACATACCATATATATACACTATATACACACACCATATATAGTATATATACACACACCATATACATACACACCATATGTACACACATATATGTGTGTGTGTGTCTGTGTGTGTGTATATATATATACGTGTGTGTGTGTGTATATATATATATATGTATATATATATACACATATATATATATACACACATATATATACACACAACACATTTTCCTTGTTAATTGATGGGCATTTGGGCCAGTTCCATATTTTTGCAATTGTAAATTGTGCTGCTATAAGTATGCACGTGCAAATGTCTTTTTCATATAATGACTTCCTTTCCACTGGGCAGATATCCAGTGATGGGATTGCTGCATCAAATGTTAGTTCTACTTTTAGTTTTTTAAGGAATTTCCATGCTGTTTTCCATAATGGTTGTACTAATTTACATTCTAACTGGCAGTGTAAAAGTGTTCCCCTTTCACTACATCCACACCAACTTCTATTATGTTTTGATTTTTTAATTATGGCCATTCTTGCAGGAGGAAGGTGGTATTACATTGTGGTTTTGATTTGCATTTCCCTGATATTTAGTGATGTTGAGCATTTTTTCATATGTTTGTTGGTCATTGGTATATCTTCTTTTGATAATTGTGTATTTATGTCCTTAGCCCATTTTTTATTGAATTATTTTTTTCTTGCTAATCTGTTTGAGTTCCCTGTGGATTCTAGATATCAGTTCTGTCTCAGATGCATAGTTTGCAAACTTTCTCCCACTCTGTGGGTTGTCTGTTTACTCTACTGATTGTTCTTTTTGCCATGCAAAAGTCCTTTAGTTCAATTAAGTCCCATCTATCTTTATTTTTGTTACATTTGCTTTTGGGTTCTTGATTATGAAGTCTTTGCCTAAGCCAAATGTCTAGAAGGATTTTTCCAATGTTATCTTCTAGAATATTTATGGTTTCACATCTTATATTTAAGTCTGTGATCCACCTCGAGTTGATATTTTATAAGGTGGGATATGAGGATCCAGTTTCATTCTTCTACATGTTGGTTGTCAATTATTCCAGAAACATGTATTGAATAGTGTGTCCCTTCCCCAGTTTATGTTTTTGTTTGCTTTCTTGAGGATCAGATTTTTACTTTTGACTGGTCTGCTTTTGCTTTGACTGGACCACTTCTACTTCTTAGTTCTGTTGCTTTGATTGTGCTTTGTCTTCAGAATCATACTGGTAAAGCTATGTTACATCTTTTTATTACAATTCTTCAAAAAATTCTTGAGGATCTTGGTACCCCTTGTTTAAAGTTTTCATTGAAAGCTCTGCTCTTGTCTGCAGCTGATCTGGGTGCAATGGTTTTGGCACTCATCAAGGAAAAAGTTTGTTCAACTTTAATTTTTCAGTCAGAATTGTGCAAGCTTTACCAGGTGAGATGGCTGTGGTGTTGGCTATTCTTTCTATTGGTAATTGTTTGTCCTCTTCAATTAGAGCACTGTGTTCATCCATTCTTTGCATTGCTATAACAAAATAACTGAGGCTGAGTAATTTATAAACAAAACAGGTTGAATTGGCTCATGGTTCTGAAGGCTGTACAGGAATCATGGTGCTGGCATCTGCTTCTGATGAGTGCCTCAGGACCCTTACATTCATAGCAGAGGCAAAGTAGGGGCAAGCATGTCATGTGGCCAGAGCAGAAGGAAGAGATAGAAGAAGGAGGTGCCACACATTTTTAAACAATCAGATCTTTTGTGAACTTGCTCATTACCAAGGGAATGGCACTAAACCATTGATGAGGAATACTCCCCCATGATCCAAACACCTCCCATGATGCAACACCTCTAACCTTGGGAATTAAATTTAACATGAGATTTATTTGAAAGGAGAAAATATCTGAACCATATTATTCTTTCCCTGGCCCCTCAAATTTCTTGTATACCTAAGCCAGGTAATTTACATTGCAAAATATAATAATCTCTTCCCAATGGTCCCCCGATGTATTCACTTGTTCCATCATCAAGCCCAAACTTCTAAATCTTATCTGAGACTTATCTCCTTCCACATATAAGCTGTAAAATAAAAAACAAAATAAAAATAAACCCTTTGAGCTATGGCTCAAGTTGAAACAGCCAGGATACGGGAAGCAATGTCCCGAGACTGAGCAAGAAAATGGGGCGCCAGGCCTGGCCCCCATAACAATTGTTTTTCTCCTAAGCTTCTGGGTCTGTGTGATGGGAGGGTATTTCTTGTACATCTCTGAAATGTCTTCAAGTCCTTTTTTCATTGTCTTCCTTGCCAGTACCTGGTTCTATTTTGCACACACAACTCTCTCTAGAAAGTGGTTGCTCCATGGCCTGCTTGAATTGCTCCCCAGAAAATAAGCTTTTCTTTTCTACCACATGGCTAGGCTGCAAATTTTCTAAACTTTCATGCTCTGATTCCCCTTTAAATATAAGTTCCAATCTTAAAGTCATTATTATAAGCCACTATGTCTAACATTTAAGTCTCTAATCCATCTTGAATTAATTTTCGTATAAGGAGTAAGGAAAGGATCCAGTTTCAGCTTTCTACTTATGGCTAGCCAATTTTCCCAGCACCATTTATTAAATAGGGAATCCTTTCCCTATTTCTTGTTTCTCTCGGGTTTGTCAAAGATCAGATGGCTGTAGATGTGTGGTATTATTTCTGAGGACTCTGTTCTGTTCCATTGGTCTATATCTCTGTTTTGGTACCAGTACCATGCTGTTTTGGTTACTGTAGCCTTGTAGTATAGTTTGAAGTCAGGTAGCGTGATGCCTCCAGCTTTGTTCTTTTGACTTAGGATTGTCTTGGAGATGCAGGCTCTTTTTTGGTTCCATATGAACTTTAAAGCAGTTTTTTCCAATTCTGTGAAGAAACTCATTGGTAGCTTGATGGGGATGGCATTGAATCTATAAATTACCTTGGGCAGTATGGCCATTTTCACGATATTGATTCTTCCTCTCCATGAGCATGGTATGTTCTTCCATTTGTTTGTGTCCTCTTTTATTTCACTGAGCAGTGGTTTGTAGTTCTCCTTGAAGAGGTCCTTTCCATCCCTTGTCAGTTGGAGTCCTAGGTATTTTATTCTCTTTGAAGCAATTGTGAATGGAAGTTCATTCATGATTTGGCTCTCTGTTTGTCTGTTACTGGTGTATAAGAATGCTTTTGATTTTTGCACATTCATTTTATATCCTGAGACTCTGCTGAAGTTGCTTATCAGCTTAAGGAGATTTTGGGCTGAGACAATGGGGTTTTCTAAATATACAATCATGTCATCTGCAAACAGGCACAATTTGACTTCTTCTTTTCCTAACTGAATACCCTTGATTTCTTTCTCTTGCCTGATTGCTCTAGCCAGAACTTCCAACACTATGTTGAATAGGAGTGGTGAGAGAGGGCATCCCTGTCTTGTGCCAGTTTTCAAAGGGAATTTTTCCAGTTTTTGCCCATTCAGTATGATATTGGCTGTGGGTTTGTCATGAATAGCTCTTATTATTTTGAGGTACGTTCCATCAATACCGGACATTCCCTGTTTTAAAAATTGAAAATGCTTTAGCTTAACATTGGTGGCCTCAGAGAGAGTAGTTTTGGTAAAACAGAGAAAGATAGAAGGAGAGAATTAACAAGGAAAGAAGCTGGAGGAGGAAGGAGAGTACAAGTCCAGAATGCAATGGATTAGGGTTGAGTCAAATAACTCAATCCTAAATTTGCATGTCCTAAGGGAATGAAAAATAGCATACACACTTTGGAAAACAGTTTGGCAGTTTTTTAAAAAGTTAAATATACACTGTTGCTATAGCCAAGAAATTTACATTTTAGGTATATACCCAGAAGAAATGAAAACATGGCTTCATGTCAAGACTTGTACATAAATGTTCACAGTGGCTTTTTTCAAAACAGCCCAAAAGTTGCAGAAACTCAGACTGAAAGATCAGTGAAGTGATTAACAAATGGTAGTAATTCACACAATGGAATACTATTCAGCATTTAAAAATGGATAAGCAACATGGAAAAGTTATCAACGAAATCTGCTAAAAGAAATAAGCCAAACTCAAAAAGTTACATATTATATTACTCCATATATATGACATTCCAGAAAATGCAAAATTATAGGGACAGAAATCAAGGGGTTTCCACTGACTGAGGTGGGAAATGTGGCTGACTTCAAAAAAGTATCACATTAAAATTTGAGAGAAAAGTGTAATTATGCATTTTTACCCATGACACAGTTAATTTTGTTACGTGCATGCGCATGCACGTGTGTGTGTGTGTGTGTGTCCTGGAGATTCTAATAATCTAGTTTTTTGTTAAAAAAAAAAGTTACACTAAGGTTTTCTTTTAAAGATTTGAGGCATTTGATACCTCTCAAATTAACTTGATTAATTGTCCTCAAGCAGAGAATAAGTTCATAAACACATCATTGAAAATTTGACAGGTAAATCAATAGAGCTGAGAACGTGAGACAGAACTTTAAAACATCTCCAGGGGAAAAAAATGCACTCTGGGAAGCTGCTAGAGAATGGTCAACCATTCTACTAGTCACCAAATTCCTCAGGCTAAACAACAGAAACCATGAATTAAGACCACTATGATGTTTACTCAGTGCCAAACAGTAAGAGATATGCCTAGGAATGAACCTTAAAAAATGATCAACAAGCAGTCTGAGAGAAGCCCAGCAGATGATTAGAATTTATTCATGCTTAGAGAAAACAAAATGGGAGATAAAGATCACAAATCAAAGATAAATGCATAGATCAAAGAGAAACACTAACATCTAAATAAATTTAAATAGTCCCATAGATTATAAGCAGATGATGTGTAAGTTTTGCTAGTCTCATTTATAAAATTAGAATGAAATCTACCCACTGAGTATAGGAGTCTAGATTAGACGATCCCAAAATCCCTTCTTGCTTAAACTCTCTTAAGTCCCTTGGTTTGGGAGAGAAAATTGTCTTCTGAATACTGAACTGATTATGCAGAAAAGATGAATATTGTTAAATATGATTAAGATATATACAGGAGAAACATGTTTTGAAACTATCCTCTAGAATTTCCACATACAGATGAATTTTGCCAAAGGAGATTTACATGAAAGAATATTTTTCCTTTGAAAAGAACTTGAACTATGTTTGATACTTTGAATGCTTCAGAGAAATATCTCCTTTGTGTCACTGAAACTGCCTGTGTCCTAATATGTCACTGCTAACTGAATCTCCAGATAATAGAAATATCTTTCCTATCACTGCAAATAATGACATTTAATGCCTACTGGATTACGGTAAAAGAAAGTCATCTAGCAAACAGCAGCTTGAAAGATAATAAGAAGTGCCATGGCATTGGTGGAGCCAAGATGACCGACTAGACACAGCCAGGGAGATCGTCTCCCAGCAACAAAAACCAAATCATCAAGTAGACCTACACACTCTGAACAGATCTTTGGAAAGAAGGTGTTGAGAGTGGACAGAGGGAGGGCACTCACACTGGGTTGAAAAAGGAAGAAGCTGGGAACCCTGCATCGGATTGCCAAGCACCAGGACTTATTTCTGACCCTAAGTGACTGCTACAAAAGGGATAAGATAAATAAGTATAAAGTGGCCCAGTCTCATCAGATACCTTAGGTATCCCAGCTGCAGAAGACTCCATGAACCTCACAGATATCTCATGTGGCCAGGAGACTTGCCAAGCAATTTGGCAGACACAGTATGTCCATCTGCATGAAGCCCAGAGGGTTTGGCACAGAAATGACTGCAGTGGAGCATGACTGTGGATGCCCATCTCCTAGGCTTGCCATAATCCTATAAATGGCTCCAGCCATTGTTGGCTACCAGGCCTTGACAGAGCAGGGTTGCTTTGCCATGGAATTGGGCCAATGTAATCTGAGCCCTCCCAGGTCTGCCAGCTTCACCCAGATTCCCTGCCTGTCCACACTCACTTGCATCATAATCTCAAGAGGACTCTTATCATAGCTTATTCACTGGAAGACCCCACTTAACCTTCAAATCACTCCTGCAGATGGACCCCTGCAAGCATGGAAGCATCCGCAGCCTCTCCTCACCAACACCCACCAGCCCACAGACTCCCCCACTTGTGTCACACACCCACCTGTATCCTTCCCCGACCAGCATGCACTGACCAACAGCATTCCCCTGAGAGTGTGCACTCTCCCACAGACAACCCCAGCTGCCTCACCAGTTTCCATGTGAGTGTGGACCCACTGCTGCCCAACCAGCATGCACGTGCATGGGGACTCTTGCTGGTATTCACATGCCTGGAGGCTGACTGCTGCCCCACCAGAGTGTTTTTATCCAACTTACCAGGCTGTGTCTTTTAACTGGGGTGTTTAGCTTGTTTATGTTTAAGATTAATATTGATATGTGAGGATTTATAACTGTCATTGTTTTGCAAGCTGGTTGTTTTCTAGACTTGATTCTATAGTTGTTTATAGTGTCATTGGGCTATGTGTTGAAGTGAGCTTTTGTGGTGGCAGGTAACCGTCTTTTATTTACACGTTTAGCACCCCTTTAAGGGCTTTTGATAAAATTCAACATCTGTTTATGTTGAACTCCCTTAACAAACTAGGCATTGAAGAAACATAGTTCAAAATAATAAGAGCCGTCTATGACAAACCCAAAGCCATCATACTCAACAGGAAAAAGTTGCAAATATTACCCTGGAGAACCAGAATAACATAAGGATGCCTACTCTCACTACTCCTATTCAACATAGTACCCAAAGTCCTAGCCAGACAAATTAGGCAAGAGTAATAAATAAAAGGTATCTGAATAAAAAGAGAGAAAGTCCAACTGTCTCTCAATGCAGGTGATATAATTCTACAGTAGAACATACCATAATTTGCCCAAAGCTTTCAAGATCTGATAAACAACTCCAGCAAAGTTTCAGGATACGAAATCAATGTACAAAAATCAGTAGTATTAATATTCCCATACACCAATAACATTCAACATGAAAGCCAAATCAAGATCACAATCCTATTCACAATAGCCACAAAAAGAATAAGTTACCTAGAAATATGGCTAACCAGGAAGGAGAAAATCTGTACAAGAATTATAAAACACTGCTGAAAGAAATTATAGGCAATACAAACAAATGGAGAAACACTCCATGTTCATGGATAGAAAAATAAATATTCTTAAAATAGCTATACTTCCCAAAGCAATTTACAGATTCAGGCTATTACTTTTAAATTACTGGTGTTGTTTCTCACAGAATTATAAAAATCTATTCTAAAATTCATTTGGAACCAAAAAAGAGCCTGAATAGCCAAAGTAATCTTAAACAAAAAGTACAAAGCCAGAGGTATTACATTACCCAACTTCAAACTTTATTACAAATCTACAGTAGCCAAACATCATGATACCAGTACAAGAACAAACAAAGAGACCAAGGGAACAAAATTAAAAAAAAAAAAAAAAACAGATATAAAGCCACACTCCTACACCCATGTGATCTTTGACAAAGTTGAGAACAACAAGTAATAGGAAAAGGATTCCCTGTTCAATAAATTGTGCTGGCATAACTGGCTAGCCATATTCAGCAGATTGAAAATGGACCCCTTCCTTTCACCATATACGAAAATCAATTTGAGTTGGATTAAAGACTTAAATATGAGACCTAAACCCACAAACAAACAAACAAACAAAAAAACGAAGGAAGTCTAGGACATATCCTTCTGAATATAGGCCCAGAAAAGATTTTCATGATGAAGTCTCCAAAAGCAATTGCACCAAAAACAAAAATAAGCAAGTGGGATCTAGTTAAACTAAAAAGCTTCTGCACAGAACAAGAAATTATCAAAAAAGTAAAGAAAACCTATGGAGTGGAAGAACATATTTGCAAACTTTTCATCTGTCAAAGGTCTAATATGCAAAATCCAGAAGGAATTTAAATCAGCATGCAAAAACAAACAAACAAACACACATCACTATTGAGAAATGGAAAAGAATATGCCCAGAATCTTCTCCAAAAACAACATACAAGTGGTCAACAAACATATTTCAAAATGGTCAATGTGACTAATGATTAGAAAGATGCACATTAAAACCACAATGAGATGCCATCTGATATGATTTGGTTCTGTGTCCACCATCTAAATCTCATCTTGTAGCTTCCATAATTTCCATGTGTTGTGGAAGGAACCCAGTGGGAGATAATTAAATCATGGGGGTGTGTCCTTCCTAAGCTGTTATTGTGATGGTGAATGGGTCTCATGAGTTGTGATGGTGAATGGGTCTCATGAATTCTGATGGTTTTAAAAAACAAGAGTTCCTCTGCACAACCTTTCTCTTTGCCTGCCACCATCCATGTAAGATGTGATTTGCTCCCCCTTGCCTTCTGCCATGATTGTGATGAGTTCCCAGCCATGTGGAACTGTAAGTCATTAAACCTCTTTCTTTTGTAAATTTCCTAGCCTCAGGTGTGTCTTTATCAGCATCATAAAAATTGACTAATACAGTACATTGGTACTGGGAGTGGGGTGTTGCTGAAAAGATACTCAAAAATGTGGAAGTGACTTTAAAACTGGGTAACAGAAAGAGATTGGAACAGTTTGGAGGGTTCAGGAGAAGACAGAAAAATGCAGGAAAGTTTGGAACTTCCTAGAGGCTTGTTGAATGGCTTTGACAAAAATGTTGATAGCAATATGTACAATTAAGTCCAGGCTGAGGTGGTCTCAGATGAAAATGAGGAACTTGTTGGGAAATGGAGCAAAAAATATCACTATTGTTAGGTTTTAGCAAAGAGAGTGGCAGTATTTTGTCCCTGCCCTAGAGATTTGTGAAACATTGAAATTGAGAGAGATGATTTAGGGTATCTGGAGGAAGAAATTTCTAAGCAACAACGTATTTAAGATATTACATGGGTGCAGTTAAAAACATTCAATTTTATAAGGGAAGAAGAGCATAAAAGTTCAGAAAATTTGCAGCCTGACAATGCAATAAAGAAGAAAATATCATTTTCTGAGGAGAAATTCAAGCCTGCTGCAGAAATTTGCGTAAGGAACCAGGAGCCGAATGTTAATCCCCAAGACAATGGGAAAAATGTCTCCAGGGTATGTCAGAGATGGTTGTGGCAGCCCCTTCCATCACAGGTCTGGAGGCCTAGAAGGAAAAAGGGGTTTCACGGGCCAGGTCAAGGGTCACCATGCTGTGTGCAACCTAGGGCATTGGTGCCCTGTGACCCAGCCACTCCAGCCATGGCTGAAAGTGACAAAGATATAGATCAGGCCTTGGTTTCAGAGGGTGCAGACCTCAAGCCTTGGCACCTACCACATGGTGTTGAGCCTGTGAGTGCACAGAAGTCAAGAATTGGGGCTTCAGAACTTCCACTTCGATTTCAGAAGTTGTATGAAAACACCTGGATGCCCAGGCAGAAGTTTGCTGCAGGGGTGATATCCTCATGGAGAACCTCTGCTAGGGCATTGTGAAAGGGAAATGTGGGATGGGGCTCCTACTGGGGCACCACCTAATGGAGCTGTGAGAAGAGGGCCACCATCCTCCAGACCCCAGAATGGGGTCTAACAGTTTGCACCATGCACTTGATAAAACTGCAGACACTTAACGCCAGCCCGTGAAAGCAGCTGGGAGGAAGTCTATACCCTACCAAGCCACAGAGACGAAGCTGCCACGGGAACCCACCTTTTACATCAGTGTGACCCAGATGCAAGACATATAGTCAAAGGAGATCATTTTGAAGCTTTAAGATTTGACTGTCCTGTTGGATTTTGGACTTGCATGGGGCCTGTAGCCCCTCTGTTTTGACCAATTTCTCTTATTTTGAATATCTGTATTTACCCAATGCCTGTACCTCCATTATATCTAGGATGTAACTAACTTCGTTTTGATTTTACATGATCATAAGCAGAAGGGACTTGCCTTGTCTCAGATAAGATGTTGGACTGTGGACTTTTTTTTTTTTTTTTTTTTTTTTTTTGCAAAGAAAGTTATATTGGAGCACAGCCATTCTCTTCCATTTACTTATTGTCAGTAATGGTTTTATTTTTTTATTATTATTATACTTTAAGTTCTAGGGTACATGGGCATAATGTGCAGGTTTGTTACATGTGTATACTTGTGCCATGTTGCTGTGCTGCACCCATCAACTCATCAGCACTCATCAACTCGTCATTTACATCAGGTATAACTCCTAATGCAATCCCTCCCCCCTATCCCCTCCCCATGATAGGCCCCGGTGTGTGATGTTCCCCTTCCCGAGTCCAAGTGATCTCATTGTTCAGTTCCCACCTATGAGTGAGAACATGTGGTGTTTGGTTTTCTGTTCTTGTGATAGTTTGCTAAGAATGATGGTTTCCAACTGCATCCATGTCCCTACAAAGGACACAAACTCATCCGTTTTGATGGCTGCATAGTATTCCATGGTGTATATGTGCCACATTTTCTTAAACCAGTCTGTCACTGATGGACATTTGGGTTGATTCCAAGTCTTTGCTATTGTGAATAGTGCCGCAATAAACATACGTGTGCATGTGTCTTTATAGCAGCATGATTTATAATCCTTTGGGTATATCCCCAGTAATGGGATGGCTGGGTCATATGGCACTTCTAGTTCTAGATCCTTGAGGAATCGCCATACTGTTTTCCATAATGGTTGAACTAGTTTACAATCCCACCAACAGTGTAAAAGTGTTCCTATTTCTCCACATCCTCTCCAGCACCTGTTGTTTCCTGACTTTTTAATGATCGCCATTCTAACTGGTGTGAGATGGTATCTCATTGTGGTTTTGCTTTGCATTTCTCTGATGGCCAGTGATGATGAGCATTTTTTCATGTGTCTGTTGGCTGTATGAATGTCTTCTTTTGAGAACTGTCTGTTCATCTCCTTTGCCCACTTTTTTATGGGGTTGTTTGTTTTTTTCTTGTAAATTTGTTTGAGTTCTTTGTAGGTTCTGGATATTAGCCCTTTGTCAGATGAGTAGATTGCAAAAATTTTCTACCATTCTGTAGGTTGCCTGTTCACTCTGATAGTAGTTTCTTTTGCTGTGCAGAAGCTCTTTAGTTTAATTAGAGTCCATTTGTCAATTATGGCTTTTGTTGCCATTGCTTTTGGTGTTTTAGACATGAAGCCCTTGCCCATGCCTATGTCCTGAATGGCATTACCTAGGTTTTCTTCTAGGGTTTTTATGGTATTAGGTCTAACATTTAAGTCTCTAATCCATCTTGAATTAATTTTTGTATAAGGAGTAAGGAAAGGATCCAGTTTCAGATTTTTATTTATGGCTAGCCAGTTTTCCCAGCACCATTTATTAAATAGGGAATGCTTTCCCCATTTCTTGTTTCTCTCAGGTTTGTCAAAGATCAGATGGCTGTAGATGTGTGGTATTATTTCTGAGGACTCTGTTCCGTTCCATTGGTCTATATCTCTATTTTGGTACCAGTACCATGCTGTTTTGGTTACTGTAGCCTTGTAGTATAGTTTGAAGTCAGTTAGCGTGAGGCCTCCAGCTTTGTTCTTTTGGCTTAGGATTGTCTTGGCAATACGGGCTCTTTTTTGATTCCATATGAACTTTAAAGCAGTTTTTTCCAATTCTGTGAAGAAACTCATTGGTAGCTTGATGGGGATGGCATTGAATCTATAAATTACCTTGGGCAGTATGGCAATTTTCACGATATTCATTCTTCCTATCCATGAGCATGGTATGTTCTTCCATTTGTTTGTGTCCTCTTTTATTTCACTGAGCAGTGGTTTGTAGTTCTCCTTGAAGAAGTCCTTTACATCCTTGTAAGTTGGATTCCTAGGTATTTTATTCTCTTTGAAGCAATTGTGAATGGAAGTTCATTCATGACTTAGCTCTCTGTTTGTCTGTTACTGGTGTATAAGAATGCTTGTGCTTTTCACACATTAATTTTGTATCCTGAGACTTTGCTGAAGTTGCTTATCAGCTTAAGGAGATTTTGAGCTGAGACAATGGGGTTTTCTAAATATACAATCATGTCATCTGCAAAGAGGAACAATTTGACCTCTTCTTTTCCTAACTGAATACCCTTGATTTCCTTCTCTTGCCTGATTGCCCTATACAGAACTTCCAACAATATGTTGAATAGGGGTGATGAGAGAGGGCATCCCTGTCTTGTGCCAGTTTTCAAAGGGAATTTTTCCAGTTTTTGCCCATTCAGTATGATATTGGCTGTGGGTTTGTCATAAATAGCTCTTATTATTTTGAGATACATTCCATCTATACTGAATTTATTGAGTTTTTAGCATGAAGGGCTGCTGAATTTTGTCAAAGGCCTTTTCTGCATCTATTGAGATAATCATGTTGTTTTTGTCCTTGGTTCTGTTTATATGCTGGATTACGTTTATTGATTTGCATATGTTGAACCAGCCTTGCGTCCCAGGGATGAAGCCAACTTGATCATGGTGGATAAGCTTTTTAATGTGCTGCTGGATCCGGTTTGCCAGTATTTTATTGAGGATTTTTGCATCAATGTTCATCAGGGATATTGGTCTAAAATTCTCTTTTTTTGTTGTGTCTCTGCCAGGCTTTGGTATCAGGATGATGTTGGCCTCATCAAATGAGTTAGGGAGGATTCCCTCTTTTTCTATTGATTGAAATAGTTTCAGAAGGAATGGTACCAGCTCCTCCTTGTACCTCTGGTAGAATTCAGCTGTGAATCCATCTGGTCCTGGACTTTTTTTCGTTGGTAGGCTATTAATTATTGCCTCAATTTCAGAGTCTGCTATTAGTCTATTCAGGAATTCAGCTTCTTCCTGGCTTAGTCTTGGGAGAGTGTAAGTGTCCAGGAAATTATCCATTTCTTCTAGATTGTCTAGTTTATTTGCATAGAGGTGTTTATAGTATTCGCTGATGGTAGTTTGTATTTCTGTGGGGTCGGTGGTGATATCCCCTTTATCATTTTTTATTGCATCAATTTGATTCTTATCTCTTTTCTTCTTTATTAGTCTTGCTAGTGGTCTATCAATTTTGTTGATCCTTTCAAAAAACCAACTCCTGGATTCATTGATTTTTTGGAGGGTTTTTTGTGTCTCTATCCTTCAGTTCTGCTCTGATCTTAGTTATTTCTTGCCTTCTGCTAGCTTTTGAATGCGTTTACTCTTGCTTCTCTATTTCTTTTAATTGTGAGGTTAGAGTGTCAATTTTAGAACTTTCCTGCTTTCTCTTGTGGGCATTTAGTGCTATAAATTTCCCTGTACACACTGCTTTAAATGTGTCCCAGAGATTCTGGTATGTTGTATCTTTGTTCTCATTGGTTTCAAAGAACATCTTTATTTCTGCCTTCATTTCCTTATGTACCCAGTAGTCATTCAGGAGCAGGTTATTCAGTTTCCATGTAGTTGAGCTGTTTTGATTGAGTTTCTTAGTCCTGAGTTCTAGTTTGATTACACCGTGGTCTGAGAGACAGTTTGTTATAATTTCTGTTCTTGTACATTTGCTGAGGAGTGCTTTACTTCCAATTATGTGGTCAATTTTAGAGTAAGTGTGATGTGGTGCTGAGTAGAATGTATATTCTGTTGACTTGGGGTGGAGAGTTCTGTAGATGTCTATTAGGTCTGCTTGCTGCAAAGATGAGTTCAATTCCTGGATATCCTTATTAACTTTCTCTCTCTTTGATCTGTCTAATGTTGACAGTGGGGTGTTGAAGCCTCCCATTATTATTGTATGGGGGTCTAAGTCTCTTTGTAATGCTCCTGTATTGGGTGCATATATATTTAGGATAGTTAGCTCTTCCTGTTGAATGGATCCATTTACCATTATGTAATGGCCTTCTTTGTCTCTTTTGATCTTTGATGGTTTAAAGTCTGTTTTATCAGAGACTAGTATTGCAACCCCTGCTTTTTTTTGTTCTTCATTTGCTTGGTAGATCTTCCTCCATCCCTTTATTTGAGCCTATGTATGTCTCTGCATGTGAGATGGGTCTCCTGAATACAGCAGACTGATGGGTCTTGACTCTTTATCCAGTTTGCCAGTCTTTGTCTTTTAATTGGAGCATTTAGTCCATTTACATTTAAGGTTAATATTGTTATGTGTGAACTTGATCCTGCTATTGTGATATTAACTGGTTATTTTGCTCGTTAGTTGATGCAGTTTCTTCCTAGCCTCGATGGTCTTTACATTTTGTCATGTTTTTGCAATGGCTGGTACTGGTTGTTCCTTTCCATGTTTAGTGCTTCCTTCAGGATCTCTTGGAGGGCAGGCCTGGTGGTGACAAAATCTCTAAGCATTTGCTTATCTGTAAAGGATTTTATTTCTCCTTCACTTATGAAACTTAGTTTGGCTGGATATGAAATTCTGGCTTGAAAATTCTTTTCTTTAAGAATGTTGAATATTGGCCCCCACTCTCTTCTGGCTTGGAGAGTTTCTGCCGAGAGATCTGCTGTTAGTCTGATGGGCTTCCCTTTGTGGGTAACCCGACCTTTCTCTCTGGCTGCCCTTAAGATTTTTTCCTTCATTTCAACTTTGGTGAATCTGGCAATTATGTGTCTTGGAGTTGCTCTTCTCAAGCAGTATCTTTGTGGCGTTCTCTGTATTTCCTGAATTTGAATGTTGGCCTGCCCTACTAGGTTGTGGAAGTTCTCCTGGATGATATCCTGAAGAGTGTTTTCCAACTTGGTTCCATTTTCCCTCTCACTTTCAGGCACCCCAATCAGACATAGATTTGGTCTTTTTACATAATCCCATACTTTGCAGGCTTTGTTCATTTCTTTTTCTTCTTTTTTCTTTAGGTTTCTCTTCTCGCTTCATTTCATTCATTTGATCCTCAATCGCTGATACTCTTTCTTCCAGTTGATCGAGTCGGTTACTGAAGCTTGTGCATTTGTCACTTATTTCTTGTGTCATGGTTTTCATCTCTGTCAATTCGTTATTGCCTTCTCTGCATTAATTATTCTAGTTATCAATTCTTCCACTCTTTTTTCAAGATTTTTAGTTTCTTTGCGCTGGGTACATAATTCCTCCTTTAGCTCTGAGAGGTTTGATGGACTGGAGGCTTCTTCTCTCATCTCGTCAAAGTCATTCTCCGTCCAGCTTTGATCCGTTGCTGGCGATGAGCTGCGTTCCTTTGGAGGGGGAGATGCGGTCTTATTTTTTGAATTTCCAGCTTTTCTGCCCTGCTTTTTCCCCATCTTTGTGGTTTTATCTGCCTCTGGTCTTTGATGATGGTGACGTACTGATGGGGTTTTGGTGTGAGTGTCCTTCTTATTTGTTAGTTTTCCTTCTAACAGTCAGGATCCTCAGCTGTAGGTCTGTTGGAGATTGCTTGAGGTCCACTCCAGACCCTGTTTGCCTGGGTATCAGCAGCAGAGGCTGCAGAAGATAGAATATTGCTGAACAGCGAGTGTACCTGTCTGATTCTTGCTTTGGAGGCTTCCTCTCAGGGGTGTACTCCACCTTGTGAGGTTTGGGGTGTTGGTCTGCCCCTAGTGGGGGATGTCTCCCAGTTAGGCCACTCAGGGGTCAAGGACCCACTTAAGCAGGCAGTCTGTCCGTTCTCAGATCTCAACCTCCGTGTTGGGAGATCCACTGCTCTCTTCAAAGCTGTCAGACAGAGTCGTTTGCATCTGCAGAGGTTTCAGCTGCTTTTTTTTGTTATTGTTGCTGTTTAGCTGTGCCCTGTCCCCCGAGATGGAGTCTACAGAGACAGGCAGAACCCCTTGAGCTGCTGTGAGCTCCTCCCAGTTCGAGCTTCCCAGCCGCTTTGTTTATCCACTTAAGCCTCAGCAATGGTTGGTGCCCCTCCCCCAGCCTCACAGCTGCCTTTCCTCGAGATCGCAGACTGCTGTGCTAGCAATGAGGGAGGCTCTGTGGGCGTGAGACCCTCCCAGACTGGTGTGGTATATAATCTCCTGGTGTGCCCGTTTGCTAAGATACTTGGTAGAGCGCAGTATTGGGGTGGGAGCTACCTGATTTTCCAGGTGTTGTATGTCTCATTTCCCCTGGCTAGGAAAAGGGATTCCCTTCCCCCTTGCGCTTCCCAGGTGAGGCGATGCCTCGCCCTGCTTCAGCTCTCGCTGGTCGGGCTGCAGCAGGTGACCAGCACCAACTGTCCCGCACTCCCTAGTGAGATGAACCCAGTACCTCAGTTGAAAATGCAGAAATCACCTGTCTTCTGTGTCGCTCGCGCTGGGAGTTGGAGACTGGAGCTGTTCCTATTCGTCCATCTTGCTCCGCCCTGGACTGTGGACTTTTAAGTTGATACTGAAATGAGCTAAAAGTTTGAGGGACTGTTGGGAAAGCATGATTGGTTTTGAAATGTAAAGATAAAAGATTTGGGAAGGGCCAGGGGTGGAATAAAATGGTTTGGTTCTGTGTTCCCACCCAAATCTCATCTTCTAGCTGCCATAATTCCCACATACTGTGAGAGGGTCCACAAGGGAGTGAATGAATGAATCATGGAGGTGAGTCTTTTCCATGCTTTTCTCATGAGAGTGAATAGTTCTCATGAGATCTGATGTTTTTAAAAAATGGGAGATTCTCCACACAAGCCCTCTATTGCCTACCTCCATCCATGTAAGATGTGACTTGCTCCTCATTGCCCTTTGTCTTGATTGTGAGGAGCATGAAAACAGACTAATACACCTTCTCATTTGCACTAGTCAGAATGGCTATTATTACAAAGTCAGAAAATAACAGATTGTGGCAAGGTTGCAGAAAAAAAGGAATGCTTATTATGCACTACCAGTGGGAATGTAAATTATTTCCGTCACTGTGGAAACCAATTGGAAGATTCATCAGAGAACTCAAAGCAGAACTATCTTTTGATGCAGCAATCCCATTGTTGGGTATACACCCAAAGGAATATAAATCATTCTATCAAAAAGACACTTGCACTTGTATGTTAATCGCAGCATCATTCACAATAGCCAAGACATGATATCAATCTAGATGCCCATCAACGGTGGACTAGATAAAGAAAATGTGGTACATATACACCATGGAATGGTGACCAGATGATCCATGGAATGGTGACCAAGTTCTAATATGCAAAATCCAGAAGGAATTTAAATCAGCAAACAAAAATGTGGCCATAGAAAAATGAAATTATGTCCTTTGAAGCAACATAAATGCACCTGGAGGCCATTAACCTAAGCAAATTAATGGAAGAACAGAAAACCATATACTGCATGCTCCCACTTATAAGTGGGAGCTAAACATTGAGTACACATGTACGCAAAGAGAGGAACATAGACACCAGGGCCTACTTGATGGTGGGGGTAGGAGGAGGGTGAGAGTTGAAAAATTAACTATCAGGCACTATTCTCACTACCTGTGTGATGAAATTATTTGTGTAAAAAATCCCAGAGACATGCAATTTACCCATTAAGAAGCCTGCACATGTAGCCCCTGAACCTAAATTAAAGTTGAACGAGAAATAATAGAAATATCAAAACAGAAGACAAGAAATATAGCTTAGAAAAATATTGTGAAGCTACTTTGGAAAATGTAACGAACATTATCCTTTCATTTTATCGACTTGCTTTGGATAGATGACAAAGGTGACATTTGTTTCATTCAGAAAATTAAAAGCTAGACCTCCACAATGTTATTTATTCATGGGAAATATCTGGGTAGTTCAGAATCACTCATCAGTTAAGCAGGATGATGCTCATCTGGGAGTGGGGGTCAGGCTTCTAACAACCTCACTCATCTGAAAGGCAGCCACAAAACTAGAATTCAGGAATTCAGGTGGAATCCTCTCTGTCCAAAGATAAAGACATGGTCAAGTCTGCCAATTTTTCTCAAAGACAATTGACTTAGCATTCTGTCAAAAACATAATGTCCCTAGTTAAATAAATTTCTTCTTTATCTGATTTCTCCTAAAATCTCTCAGTTTGACCTGTTACAGAAGACTACAGATATGATCATGGATAAACCCAACGAAAATCAATATCTGACAGTATGTAAAATAACATAGTAGTGTCATTAAATTGAGAACTGAAATTGTGGATCAATTTAACCCAGAGTCACAGTTAGGCAAACCACAAAGCAATCTAAGAGGAGATCACAGCATACAGCACTGCACCACTTATGAGGCTATTAAGGACCCTGCATCAAACAACAAAAGGATTACTTTTTTTGTTAAAATCCATTTATCTGTTTATTGAAGCAGCAAAACAAAGGTAATACATCTTAGAGTGCCACCAAAAATAGTTAAATGTTCCAATGTTTTAGTACTTAAAGGGGAAAATTCCATGATCCTCGATACCACCAGATCAATGAAGTTTTCGTGTTCACTGGAAGTACTCTATGTGCCAAGCCTATGTAGAGAATAATTTATTTGAATTCAAAAATGTGCTATTAATGAATTATTTTATACAAGACATGAACTAGAGGCTGAGGTCAGGGACGGTGTTGCAAATGACAAAGGTACAAACTCTGTGCTGTAGTCATGGAGAGAAGCATGGAAACAAGTAACTAGTTCAAGGAAGATGGTGAGAAAAGCTGGCAAAACGAGATTACATGTAATGACCAGAAGTGGCATAAAGGAAGGATTCTGCATTTGGCCTAGGGGAGATTTGGCAAGGCTCCTGGGACTGGCTAACATTTAAGCAGATCCTGAAGAATTTAGCAGGTGAAAGGTAGAGCAAAGTGATAGAAGTATATAGTAAAGTTAAACAAAGGCAAGTATTCTGGTGTATCTAGAGAGTGATGGATATGGTAAGAGATAAGGCAGGAAAGATAATTGAAGATGGCCTCGAGTTAAAAGATGAGTTTTTAGTTTTGTCCTACTGGCAATGTGTAGCCATTGCCAATTTAAGCAAGAGAATGATATAAGAAAAGTTTTTATTAAGAATAACTGATATAGACCAGCTGCGGTGGCTCATGCCTGTAATCCGAAAACTTTGAGAGGCCGAGGTGGGTGGATCACTTGAAGTCAGGAGTTCGAGACCAGCCTGGCTAACACGGTGAAAACCCATCTCTACGAAAAATACAAAAAAATTAGCTGGATGTGGTGGCATGTGCCTGTAATCCCAGCTACTCGGAAGGCTGAGGCAGGAGAATCACTTAAACCCAGGAGGCAGAGGTTTCAGTGAGCCCAGATCAGGCCACTGCACTCCAGCCTGGGTGACAGGGTGAGACTCTGTCTTAAAAAAAAAGGATAACTGTTCTAGAATGGCAAATCATTATAACTATTCAGAATAAAATATACATAAAGGTCTAAATTGGGTAAACAATATTGGTAGAAGGATGTTTCTGTGTATGGTATTTTTTTTAATTTCCAGGGAATTATAAAGTATGTTTTATTAATCTTCTTAAAAAGAATATCTCTAGTTTGAATAAAACTAGAATCCTGTAATTTCAGTATTGTAAGTCCTCTTAGAAATTATAGCCCAACCCCATTGATGGTACAGATGATGAATCTGAGAAGAATGGACTCGTCTCAGGGTCACATGGCTTGTTAGTGGCTTTTGAAAAATCAAAGGTAAAGTAACTGCCTACAGGTGATCATCATAAAGATAACCCAAGAATGAACTCTTTGTAGCTATTCCCAGGTTTACAAGATGCCAAACATATTGTAGGGCACCAAAAGCAAAAACTATGCTTAATAATCTAGGTTTTCTGTCTAAATTAGAAAACGTCTTAAACATTCAGAAATCACTGGAGAGTCTTGGTCTCAGATCTGAATCTTGAAAAACCAAGACAGGCAATTTGGTCAACCAGAATTTCCATCTAAGAGCCTGATCCTATACTGCAGAAGTATTGTTTGACATAGGATATGGTTGCCTTTTCTTGCTGTTGTTTTTCTTAGCACTAGAGATCACACTCCAAATTGTTTGTAAGTCATTTTGACCTGCCATAAATAAGTGCAGACCAATGATACTTCTCTGCAGCAACTCAGTCTTCATTTTGGAGTTACAGAAGCATCGTATTTAACTCAACTACAAAAAGCAGAGCCAAAATTCCAGTGTAAAACCTCCTGTTCAGTGTTGCTTCAGACTAGGAAAATGTTGCTATTTAAAACTAACTTCTGTTATTTCTGGCTTCTTCTCAAATTACGCTTTTCACATGAAACAACGCCTCACGCAAAAGACAGAATTAGGAATCCAGCCTGAGTGAGTCATTTGGGCCTCAGATTTCTAATCTGTAAAATAAGGCCTAAGTAATCACTAATGCTCTTCTAATCTGAAATATTCTTTTTTCTTCATGTCTTGTTTTCTTACCTTCTTCAGAAATTCACTCAAATCAAAACTCCCCTTCTCAATCCACTTCATATAAAATTTAAATGTACACCTCCTGTCAATATTATATACTCCCTTTTCACGCTTTGTTTCTTTATAGAACTTATCACCACCTTACACACTATATATTTCACTTGTATAATTATTTTCCATTCCATTCATTGGGATATGAGCTTCACAAGAGCAGAAATTTTTGTTTTGTTCCATGACATGAGCCTAGAATTCTCTCTTTCATATAGTAAGTAATACATATTTGTTGAGTGAAAGAATGAATGGTTCTATTTTAAATATAATTGTATATCTGAAATTGTGAAAGTTTCTTGTAGGTCACGTTTCTGATATTGAATACAAATTTTAGTACTAAGTATATATGTCTTGGCACACTTTGACCTTTTATAGTCAATGTGCACACTATATACTCTTTTATACTATTTCTATTTTGAAAAGCAGAAAAGTTTCTAGTATCTTTCTTTCCTAACGTATTGATTGTCAAGTATAAGTTTTTTCAGTGTCAATGTTTTGGTCATAAATTCAATCCTCAAGTGTAACATAATGTCAATGAGAAAAATTTTACCACATACTGCTTTATATTTAGTATCCAGGGACAGATGCTGGCAAAAAGTAAAGACTGCTGGGTTTTGCCTATAGAAACCTACCAATTTGACATTCTTCAGAATTAAACTTTTTTTAACTATAGAAGTTTCTGGCCAGAATTCAGCATATAATCAAATTTTTATTTATTCAAGTATAATTATAGTATGTCACTATATATGCATCTATTTTTAAATCAACTCCTTGAAACAGAGTTCAGAAAAGTGATGCTTCATGCCTCTATTTCACACTTTTAAGAAAACATTTTCCAACAGTAACTCTAATGTCAAGTTTTAAGAACCAGGTAGTAGAAAATTTAAATAATGTGAATGAAAATACAAAGTCTTAGTAGCAAACCTATACCCAAGTTAACAAGGGGAGCTATTGAAAGAGAAAGGAGTAATAAATACACAGCTCAAGGGGAATATACAGTAAGAGCATATTTTCTTAAGAATACAAATAAGAATAAGAGACAGTCCTACCAATGGTGATTGGAAAGTTTATGGGCAAATTATGTAACAGCTCAGATATCCAATGTCTTCAGAAAAAGGGTATTCCAAATATGTAAATTGTCTAGAAATTTCAGCTCCTTAAGAATCAAAATTTGCCCATAAAATATTTTATAAGACATTTTAAAATATCTTGCTTAGTTTGCCCCTTCTTTTAAAAAGCATACTGAACATATATAATGTTTACTTTCTATAATTGAGTAGTTAAAATAAAGCTAAACCCATACTAAACCTTTTCTTTTTACCAATTCCCAGAAAATGAGTTTATGTGGAGTTGGTTTTCTATAGAGACCAGGGCAACTGTGCCTTTAGTCTGTCTCAAACGATCACAACATAAGTTTATCTTTCCCAGCATTAGCCAAATACTTAGTGTTAAGTACTGAAAATCATATACCTTTTGTATTTCATTTTTCTTTTCTACATCTCCATCTCATAAATCATTCTTCCTGGTAATCTTCCTTTACATTAAAAAAAAGAGAACCACTTAGCACTGTCTATTTCCTGGCTCTCCTCCTGGTTCTTTTTAATCTCTTAGTTAAGCTCTATGTTTAAGATCTTTCTGCCCTTTTGGCAGTAGCTGTGGTATTGACAAGCACTGGGACAGTATTCCTGGCAAAGTAGATTTTTCTGGTGCCCAAAATGGTGGAAAGTATCACCACTAACCCCTAATTTTACTTCCCTGTATTCAGAGGGTAAGACTTTTAAATTTACATCCCCATTTTAGAAAGTAATAAACAAAATTAGAGACTGCTTTTGCCATTTAGCCATTTTAAGAAATCACTTGCCTGAATTGAGCAGAGCTCCTTTAGAGGTGCTGGAGGGATGTTTCCAGGTCCTTTCTTTGATCTTTAAAGAATGAAAACATCATTTAGGAAGAAACTTCTGGAGTCTGTGGGCTGAGACCAGTTCTGTTACTTCATTCTCATCCTCCACAGTACCTAGAAAGGAAGGAAAGGAGGAGCAAGGAAAGGTATATTTTGGATTTTGCAACCAACAAAGTCATATAAGAAAGAGAAGCAAGGAAGGAAATAAAGTATTGGGAAAATTCCACCAAACATGAATCAGTTTCCAAGATACCTGTTTTATGCCCCCTCCATTTCCAGCTCAAGTCCTGTCTTATTCCTCCCCTAGAACTTTTCAAAACCAAATCCTACAGCACACATTCTGCCTAGAAATATCTATACCCCCTTGTATCCTTTTTCCTCCTTTTCAACCCCCAAAAGTTATTGTGCTCCATTTCAACGCTAGTGAGACAAATATGACAATTAAAAAGAGGTTCCTGTTCAAGAACTTGGTCCCAGTTATTTACTTATTAAGATAGGTCACTTGGCACAAAACATGGACTAATTCTCCTGCTCTGATTCACTATGTGATATGTAAATAATTGGTTAAAAAGAAGTACATCCACACAAAAAGATATGCCTGCATATAGATTCTACTTAGTGTATCTGCTTAAGACACCTCAAGCTTTAGTCAACAAAGTAATAAGAGTTGTTATTTGGGAAAACCAGATTCCCTTGAACCATGAAAGAGATATATGAAAAAACAAGTGTCCATACACTTATATCTAGGCCAAATTGCAAGTGTCAATTAGTTTGGAATTCAGAGTTTGGGGACGTGGTAATAAGCTCAATATTTGTGACACAGCTTAAGCATCACACAATTAGCAAGACTTTTGCTAACGAACCCAGCACAAAATGTACTTTTCCTCTTGTAAACATTTACTTGACTATGGGTCACTTTTTATACAATGCTCATTTTGTTTACATGTCTTATCTACTCATAAATATTTAAGAGATGCCCTGTGCACAGTTCATCTTGATCTCTGCCACCATAATGCCTGGAAAGTTCTTCTCAAACTACAACTACTGCTTTGCCTATTGACTCACAGGTGTACAGAGTCCAAAGTGGCCAGGTAGCCATCTTAACTTTCAGCAGAGCATAAGGTCACAGGCACAGAAAGTACAAATTTTTCTAGTGAATCACCAAAAGGTAACAGTGAGTTTTGCCACTCTCATTTTCACTCCTTGATTCCTGAACCCACACATCTCGGCTATGGAAGAAACAGCACCATAAATTGAATGTTGATTTACAGCATAACCAGCCTTCTGGAGAACACTGCTCCCAGCCCTGCATGGTATTGCGATTTTGGTGGCACAATAACTGAGTCTTCAAAAGGCTGTCCCACTATTCTATCAAGCCATCAACTTTAGGAGGGTGCGGAAATAAAAACACCAGTGAATTCTGTGGGTGTGGGCTCATTGTTACCCTTCGTTTGTTGTTAAGTGATTTCTTCATCGGAAGCAATACTGTGTGGAATTGCATGATAGTAGAAAGGCATTCTGTAAGTCTGTAAGTCATGAATGGTAGTTTTGGTAGAAGCAGTGCATGCAGGGAAAACAAATCCATATCCAAATTGTTTATTCCAATGTAGCATATATACAGCATGGAATACAATTCATCCATTACAAAGGAATGAAATAATATCTTTTGCAGCAAGTCGGATGGAGCTGGAGGCCATTATTCTTTTTTTTTTAATATATATATTTTTATTATTATTATACTTTAAGTTTTAGGGTACATGTGCATAACATGCAGGTTTGTTACATATGTATACTTGTGCCATATTGCTGTGCTGCACCCATCAACTCGTCAGCACCCATCAACTCGTAACTTACATCAAGTATAACTCCCAATGCAATCCCTCCCCCCTCCCCCCTCCCTATGATAGGCCCCGGTGTGTGATGTTCCCCTTCCCGAGTCCAAGTGATCTCATTGTTCAGTTCCCACCTATAAGTGAGAACATGCGGTGTTTGGTTTTCTGTTCTTGTGATAGTTTGCTAAGAATGATGGTTTCCAGCTGCATCCATGTCCCTACAAAGGACACAAACTCATCCTTTTTGATGGCTGCATAGTATTCCATGGTGTATATGTGCCACATTTTCTTAATCCAATCTGTCACTGATGGACATTTGGGTTGATTCCAAGTCTTTGCTATTGTGAATAGTGCTGCAATAAACATACGTGTGCATGTGTCTTTATAGCAGCATAATTTATAATCCTTTGGGTATATACCCAGTAATGGGATGGCTGGGTCATATGGTACATCTAGTTCTAGATCCTTGAGGAATCGCCATACTGTTTTCCATAATGGTTGAACTAGTTTACAATCCCACCAACAGTGTAAAAGTGTTCCTATTTCTCCACATCCTCTCCAGCACCTGTTGATTCCTGACTTTTTAATGATCGCCATTCTAACTGGTGTGAGATGGTATCTCATTGTGGTTTTGATTTGCATTTCTCTGATGGCCAGTGATGATGATTCTTTTTTTTTTTTTTTTTTTTGAGACGGAGTCTTGCTCTGTCACCCAGGCTGGAGTGCAGTGGCCGGATCTCAGCTCACTGCAAGCTCCGCCTCCTGGGTTTACGCCATTCTCCTGCCTCAGCCTCCCGAGTAGCTGGGACTACAGGCGCCCGCCACCTCGCCCGGCTATTTTTTTGTATTTTTTAGTAGAGACGGGGTTTCACCGTGTTAGCCGGGATCCTCTCTCGATCTCCTGACCTCGTGATCCGCCCGTCTCGGCCTCCCAAAGTGCTGGGATTACAGGCTTGAGCCACCGCGCCCGGCCCAGTGATGATGATTCTAAGTGAAGTAACATAGGAATGAAAAACCAAAATCTGTATGTTCTCACTTATAAGTGGGAGTTAAGCTATGAGTACACAAAGGCATACAGAGTGATATAAAGGGGGAGGGTTGGAAGGCACTTAGGGATAAAAAAAAAAGTACACATTAGGTACAATGAACACTACTCAGGTGACAGGTACACTCAGAATTTACCACTACAAAATCCATCCATGTAACAAAAATCCACTTGTACCACAAAAGCTATTGAAACCAAAAATAATAAAAACAAAAACAATGTGTTTATTCCAGTAAGAACAAAACAAAACACTACCCTTTCCATAATGAAAGTGGTCCACTGTAACCAACCTACCACTGGGTAGTTGGCTAATCAATCCAGTAAATGGTGCCATATTGGGAATTCAGTGTTGTTCTCTGCTGCTGACAGATGAAGCACTCTGCAGTCACTGTAGCCATGTTAGCCTTGGTGAGTGAAAGTTCATGTTGCTGACCCCATGCATAACCTCCATCCTTTCCACCTTAGTCATTTTCTTCATAAGTCCATTGGAAAATGAGAGCAGTGGCTGGGGAAAGAAGTTGACTCTTAGCCACAGATTGGGTCATCCTATCTACCTTATTAAAATCCACGTCTGCTCAGGTCACCCTTTGGTGACCACTCACATGGGATAACAATAATTTCATGTTTTCCAACGATTTAAAAAAATGTTTATTCATTATTATTATTATACTTTAAGTTCTAGGGTACATGTGCATAACGTGCAGGTTTGTTACATATGTATACTTGTGCCATGTTGCTGTGCTGCACCCATCAACTCGTCAGCACCCACATCAGGTATAACTCCCAATGCAACCCCTCCCCCCTCCCCCCTCCCCATGATAGGCCCCGGTGTGTGATGTTCCCCTTCCCGAGTCCAAGTGATCTCATTGTTCAGTTCTCACCTATGAGTGAGAACATGCGGTGTTTGGTTTTCTGTTCCTGTTATAGTTTGCTGAGAGTGATGGTTTCCAGCTGCATCCATGTCCCTACAAAGGACACAAACTCATCCTTTTTTTTGGCTGCATAGTATTCCATGGTGTATATGTGCCACATTTTCTTTTTTTTTTTAATTTATTTATTATTATTATACTTTAAGTTCTAGGGTACATGTGCATAACGTGCAGGTTTGTTACATATGTATACTTGTGCCATGTTGGTGTGCTGCACCCATCAACTCGTCAGCACCCATCAACTCATCATTTACATCAGATATAACTCCCAATGCAATCCCTCCCCCCTCCCCCCTGCCCATGATAGACCCCGGTGTCTGATGTTCCCCTTCCCGAGTCCAAGTGATCTCATTGTTCAGTTCCCACCTATGAGTGAGAACATGCGGTGTTTGGTTTTCTGTTCTTGTGATAGTTTGCTAAGAATGATGGTTTCCAGCTGCATCCATGTCCCTACAAAGGACACAAACTCATCCTTTTAGATGGCTGCATAGTATTCCATGGTGTATATGTGCCACATTTTCTTAATCCAGTCTGTCATTGATGGACATTTGGGTTGATTCCAAGTCTTTGCTATTGTGAATAGTGCCACAATAAACATACGTGTGCATGTGTCTTTATAGCAGCATGATTTATAATCCTTTGGGTATATACCCAGTAGTGGGATGGCTGGGTCATATGGTACATCTAGTTCTAGATCCTTGAGGAATCGCCATACTGTTTTCCATAATGGTTGAACTAGTTTACAATCCCACCAACAGTGTAAAAGTGTTCCTATTTCTCCACATCCTCTCCAGTACCTGTTGTTTCCTGACTTTTGAATGATTGCCATTCTAACTGGTGTGAGATGGTATCTCATTGTGGTTTTGATTTGCATTTCTCTGATGGCCAGTGATGATGAGCATTTTTTCATGTGTCTGTTGGCTGTATGAATGTCTTCTTTTGAGAAATGTCTGTTCATATCCTTTGCCCACTTTTTGATGGGGTTGTTTGTTTTTTTCTTGTAAATTTGTTTGAGTTCTTTGTAGGTTCTGGATATGAGCCCTTTGTTAGATGAGTAGATTGCAAAAATTTTCTCCCATTCTGTAGGTTGCCTGTTCACTCTGATGGTAGTTTCTTTTGCTGTGCAGAAGCTCTTTAGTTTAATGAGATCCCATTTGTCAATTTTGGCTTTTGCTGCCGTTGCTTTTGGTGTTTTAGACATGAAGTCTTTGCCCATGCCTATGTCCTGAATGGTACTACCTAGGTTTTCTTCTAGGGTTTTTATGGTATTAGGTCTAACATAATAAATATATTAAAAAAATAAAAATAAAATAAATAAAAATAAAATAAAAATAAAAAATAAAAAATATTAGCCAGGTTTGATGGTACACACCTATAACCCCAGCTACTCCACAGGCTGAGCCAGTAGGATTACTTGAACCCAGGAGGCGGAGGTTGCAGTGAGCCAAGATTGTGCCATTGTACTCCAACCTGGGTGACAGAGCAAGACTCCATCTAAAAAAAAAAAAAATCATTATGGGCTGTTTTCAATAGCTAGAAATTATCTAAATGTAGATAATAAAGTCATAGTTAATAATGGGGATAAAATAAAAATAAAATAAAATAAAAAAATAAAAAAATGTCTATTCAAGGACCTTTTCCCCAGATCCCCTTTTCACTAATTTTCTAATTATGCCCTTTCCAAATCCTTGACCATCCAGCCAAACCTTTGGTCACATCCCATGATTTGGTATATAATCATGTATCTGGTGATTTCTCCTTCCAAAAAAAAGTGAACAACCAAATGCACTGCCCAAAGTTTTGCCCACTGAGAGGATTTTCCCTTCACCAGTGTCCTTCAGGGACATCCCAGAAAGGGGCTGTAGTGCTGCAGCTGTCTGTCCACTTTCAGATGGTGTCCTCATATTGTACAGAAACATTTGTAAACCAGGACCAAGTCTTCTACTTTCATGTCAAGTGATCATATAGAACTTTCCATGTGGCCATAGGTGCAGGCTGTGTAGAAGAAAAGGCAGTGTAGCAGGAGTAGGGGCCATGGGCATTTAGGCCACTTTTTCATGTAAATTATCTCTGCCTTAAGGGCTTGTTGAAACCTAATATCATACATATCACGTACATTTGATAATGGAGTATGGCTATGAATGCCCAATTTTCTGGCTTGATGGGCCAGGCAATACTCAGTTTATGGTGGGCAGCTAAAATTTCATGTAACTTGGTAGCTGACAATTAAGCATTCAATTTCTTCTGAGGTCCAATAACAACCCAAAAGTTGTTTCTCAAAAAAGAATAGTTATCTGACAAAGATGGCCAAATTTTGTTTCAAAATCTGAAGGGTCTGTGCTGCAGTTCACTTCTACAGGCCTGCCCAAGGCTCCAAACAGCATGGCTATCTGCCACTGGATAGCATCATTGGATCTGCTGAATCATATGACCCAAAAGGCAGAACAGCTTGAACCTGTTGCAGAGCTTTCTCTTGCTTTGGGTCTCACTCAAAACTAGGTTTTCAAGTCCCTCAGTAAATATTTCAAGTATCACATCCAAATGATGCATATATTGTCTCTAAAATCCAAAGAGACCCGGTAGGCATTGTACCAATTTTTGTTTGTAGAAGGGGCCAGGTGCAATATTTTCTTCACTCTAGAAAGGATATCTTGACATGTACCACATCACTAGACCCTTAGAAATTTCACTGAGGTGAAAGACCCCTGAATTTTAACTAGATTTAGTCCCCACCTTCTGAACATGCAAACGTCTTAACAATTAGTCTATAGTAGCTGCAATTCTGGCTCACTGGATCCAAGGAGTACAATGTCTTCTATGTGATGTACCAGTGTGATGTCTCGTGGAAGGGAAAGGCAATCAATGCCCTGTTGGCTAAATTATGGCATAGAACTGGAGAGTCAAAATACTCCTAAGGTAAGACAAGGAAGGTGTATTGCCAACCTCACCAGCTGGAAACAAAATACTTCTGGTGTTTTTTACTGAGAGATATGGAGAAAGAATGCAGATGAGTAGCTGCATATCAGTACCAAAGGATGACTTAATTTGCTCAAAGAATGAAACCACATCTGGAATTGCAGCTGCAATTAGAGTCATCACCTCGTTCATTTTACAATAATTCACTACTGTATTCAAAGATCTGTTTTCTGAAATAACAAAATAGGTGATCTGAATTGGAATATGTTAGGAATCACCACCCCTGCATCCTTCAGTCCTTAATGATAGCATTAATCTCTGCAATCCCTCCAGGAATGCAATACTACTTTGTATTTACTATCTTCCTAAGTAGAAGCAGTTCTTGTGGCTTCTGTTTAACCTTTCCTACCACAGTAGCCCTTACTCTGCAAGTTATGAAACCAATGTGTAAATTCTGCCAGTCACTGAGTATGTCTTTTACAATTATGCATTCTAGGACTGAAAAATAATGACAGGATGGGTTTGGTGACACACTGGACCCACTAAGATATACATGAGCTAAAACTCCATTGATCACCTGACCACCATAAGCCCCTACTGCGACTAGTGGATCACAGTGGCATTTTTGATCTCCTCAAATTAGTGTCAGTTCAGACCCAGTGTCTCTTAATCCCCAAAGAGTCTGGTTATTTCCTTTTCTTCCAGGCACAATCACCTTAATAAAAGGCCGTAAGTCCCTTTGGGGAAGGCTGGGAGGAAGATTAATAGAATAATATTCTGGGAGTTTCCACTTCTTTTAAGGGCACATATTCTCCCCTTTATGTAAGTAATTCTAAATCTGAAAACTGGATTCATCCAGGGAATTGATCAAAGGGCCACAATTCTATCTTTTGATAATTTTTATTAAACTTCTGTGTACGTGACTTAGAACTCTTCTGCTTATACAGATCAAGTAAGAATTTGGTAGACCTACCATATATTTCTCATCTGGGGACTCCATGATCAACTAGCTAATGACTGACCGTGAGTCAGACTATTCTGAGTACTTCTTTGACTCAGCTGTACATTATGGTAGCCATGGCCACCTTGTCTTTGGTAATGAAGTGCCACCATTTGGCCCTTGCCACCCCAGGCTCCAGTACCCGATTGTATCTAAGGATCTCAGTTCAGTGGCAACAGTTCCCACTGTAATTCTTGACCTACAAAGAGTGACCACAGAGCCCTTCAAGGATTCTGTGGCTTCTCTCATGAATTTATTTCTCACAGTCATGGTGACAGAGGTGCCTTCTGACCCTTCCTATGTGGCTGAGCAGCACTTACATTAAAAGATTCACTCTAATATTCCAACCTCTCTAAGCCTGATTCAGCCCTAATATAAATTGTGTTCCTTTCATGTTTATCTGACACTCTTAATATCAATTACTACATATTTTCTCAGATTTCTGTCTCTATCAATTGGAAAATCATGCAGTTCTTTCTGAGTGTAGCACAACTCTTTATGTGTCACACTTTTTACCTCATCCTTTGGGACCTGCTGGGACTTGAGTCTGGGTAGATCTAGAAGCAAAAAGGGGTAATGGGGGTAGATCCAGAGGATAAATAGCAGTGTTGCAAGGCAGCTACTATAGGGGAAGCTATTGCAGTTTCCTCAGGAATAGTAGATTTAACTTTCTCAAGTGAGCATGGAAAGTTGGTTCTACTGGCAAAGGAGACTTGACTGAATTTAGAGGCTCAATGTTCCCAGCTTCATAAGGACCCGTGCATATGTCCCCATGTCAGTTTTGCGGAACCTATTTCTTCCCAATCGATGTCCTTATTTTAATAGCAGACATCCTGCGAGGTTAGGAATTCTATTTGTGTTGTAATTTAATCACTCACAGAATGAGACTCAGGGTTTGGTTTTCTGCTATCTCAGCCCTGCAGCTGCAAATAAGCGTTTCTTTCAGAGCAGGCATAGAATTTTTTAGGTCATTTCTGCAGTGTTTGGCTGGGAATTTAAATTCCTAAGCTAGCTAATCCTTTTCTTTCTCCACAATGTCCAATGCAATTAAGAACTGACCACTTTCATTACACTCATTAGTTTTACAAGTATGTTCTAAGGTGTCAAAGTATGTGTTCATACTAAATCTTGCCTCTTTTAAATATTTCATTGGGAACATTCAATAGTGATTTTTTGCATATCTCTTTTGTCACATCACACCATGGACTATCTGTGCCCTTTTTCCTATTGGCAGTAAAGTCATTATGCCCTTAAATCAAATCAGAATAGAGAACCAATTACAGAAATGCCACAGTCAATTCAAAAAACTTATCCTGAGGATTCCTTCTATTTCTCTATAATAATCCCCAATTCCAAAATCAATATCAGTTAGGGTTCTTCAAAGAAGTAGAACCGGGGTTGCAATACTAGTCTCTGATAAAACAGACTTTAAACCATCAAAGATCAAAAGAGACAAAGAAGGCCATTACATAATGGTAAAGGGATCAATTCAACAGGAAGAGCTAACTATCCTAAATATATATGCACCCAATACAGGAGCACCCAGATTCATAAAGAAAGTCCTTAGAGACTTACAAAGAGACTTAGACTCCCATACAATAATAATGGGAGACTTCAACACTCCACTGTCAACATTAGACAGATCAACGAGACAGAAAGTTAACAAGGATATCCAGGAATTGAACTCATCTCTGCAGCAAGCAGACCTAATAGACATCTATAGAACTCTCCACCCCAAATCGACAGAATATACATTCTTCTCAGCACCACATCGTACTTACTCCAAAATTGACCACGTAATTGGAAGTAAAGCACTCCTCAGCAAATGTACAAGAACAGAAATTATAACAAACTGTCTCTCAGACCACAGTGCAATCAAACTAGAACTCAGGACTAAGAAACTCAATCAAAACCGCTCAACTACATGGAAACTGAACAACCTGCTCCTGAATGACTACTGGGTACATAACGAAATGAAGGCAGAAATAAAGATGTTCTTTGAAACCAATGAGAACAAAGATACAACATACCAGAATCTCTGGGACACATTTAAAGCAGTGTGTAGAGGGAAATTTATAGCACTAAATGCCCACAAGAGAAAGCAGGAAAGATCTAAAATTGACACTCTAACATCGCAATTAAAAGAAATAGAGAAGCAAGAGCAAACACGTTCGAAAGCTAGCAGAAGGCTAGAAATAACTAAGATCAGAGCAGAACTGAAGGAGATAGAGACACAAAAAACTCTCCAAAAAATCAACAAATCCAGGAGTTGGTTTTTTGAAAAGATCAACAAAATTGACAGACCACTAGCAAGACTAATAAAGAAGAAAAGAGAGAAGAATCAAATCGACGCAATTAAAAATGATAAAGGGGATATCACCACCGACACCACAGAAATACAAACTACCATCAGAGAATACTATAAACACCTCTACGCAAATAAACTGGAAAATCTAGAAGAAATGGATAATTTCCTGGACACTTACACTCTTCCAAGACTAAACCAGGAAGAAGTTGAATCCCTGAATAGACCAATAGAAGGCTCTGAAATTGAGGCAATAATTAATAGCCTAACAACCAAAAAAAGTCCAGGACCAGATGGATTCACAGCTGAATTCTACCAGAGGTACAAGGAGGAGTTGGTACCATTCCTTCTGAAACTATTCCAATCAATAGAAAAAGAGGGAATCCTCCCTAACTCATTTTCTGAGGCCAACATCATCCTGATACCAAAGCCTGGCAGAGACACAACAAAAAAAGAGAATTTTAGACCAATATCCCTGATGAACATCGATGCAAAAATCCTCAATAAAATACTGGCAAACCGGATTCAGCAACACATCAAAAAGCTTATCCACCATGATCAAGTGGGCTTCATCCCTGGGATGCAAGGCTGGTTCAACATTCGCAAATCAATAAACATAATCCAGCATATAAACAGAACCAAAGACAAGAACCACATGATTATCTCAATAGATGCAGAAAAGGCTTTTGACAAAATTCAACAGCCCTTCATGCTAAAAACGCTCAATAAATTCGGTATTGATGGAACGTACCTCAAAATAATAAGAGCTATTTATCACAAACCCACAGCCAATATCATACTGAATGGGCAAAAACTGGAAAAATTCCCTTTGAAAACTGGCACAAGACAGGGATGCCCTCTCTCACCACTCCTATTCAACATAGTGTTGGAATTTCTGGCTAGGGCAATTAGGCAAGAGAAAGAAATCAAGGGTATTCAGTTAGGAAAAGAAGAAGTCAAACTGTCCCTGTTTGCAGATGACATGATTGTATATTTAGAAAACCCCATTGTCTCAGCCCAAAATCTCCCTAAGCTGATAAGCAACTTCAGCAAAGTCTCAGGATACAAAATTAATGTGCAAAAATCACAAGCATTCTTATACACCAGCAACAGACAAACAGAGAGCCAAATCAGGAATGAACTTCCATTCACAATTGCTTCAAAGAGAATCAAATACCTAGGAATCCAACTGACAAGGGATGTAAAGGACCTCTTCAAGGAGAACTACAAACCACTGCTCAGTGAGATAAAAGAGGACACAAACAAATGGAAGAACATACCATGCTCATGGAGAGGAAGAATCAATATCGTGAAAATGGCCATACTGCCCAAGGTAATTTATAGATTCAATGCCATCCCCATCAAGCTACCAATGAGTTTCTTCACAGAATTGGAAAAAACTGCTTTAAAGTTCATATGGAACCAAAAAAGAGCCCGCATCTCCAAGACAATCCTAAGTCAAAAGAACAAAGCTGGAGGCATCACGCTACCTGACTTCAAACTATACTACAAGGCTACAGTAACCAAAACAGCATGGTACTGGTACCAAAACAGAGATATAGACCAATGGAACAGAACAGAGTCCTCAGAAATAATACCACACATCTACAGCCATCTGATCTTTGACAAACCTGAGAGAAACAAGAAATGGGGAAAGGATTCCCTATTTAATAAATGGTGCTGGGAAAATTGGCTAGCCATAAGTAGAAAGCTGAAACTGGATCCTTTCCTTACTCCTTATACGAAAATTAATTCAAGATGGATTAGAGACTTAAATGTTAGACCTAATACCATAAAAACCCTAGAGGAAAACCTAGGTAGTACCATTCAGGACATAGGCATGGGCAAAGACTTCATGTCTAAAACACCAAAAGCAACGGCAGCAAAAGCCAAAATTGATAAATGGGATCTAATTAAACTAAAGAGCTTCTGCACAGCAAAAGAAACTACCATCAGAGTGAACAGGCAACCTACAGAATGGGAGAAAATTTTTGCAATCTACTCATCTGACAAAGGGCTCATATCCAGAACCTACAAAGAACTCAAACAAATTTACAAGAAAAAAACAAACAACCCCATCAAAAAGTGGGCAAAGGATATGAACAGACATTTCTCAAAAGAAGACATTCATACAGCCAACAGACACATGAAAAAATGCTCATCATCACTGGCCATCAGAGAAATGCAAATCAAAACCACAATGAGATACCATCTCACACCAATTAGAATGGCGATCATTAAAAAGTCAGGAATCAACAGGTGCTGGAGAGGATGTGGACAAATAGGAACACTTTTACACTGTTGGTGGGATTGTAAACTAGTTCAACCATTATGGAAAACAGTATGGCGATTCCTCAAGGATCTACAACTAGATGTACCATATGACCCAGCCATCCCATTACTGGGTATATACCCAAAGGATTATAAATTATGCTGCTATAAAGACACATGCACACGTATGTTTATTGCAGCACTATTCACAATAGCAAAGACTTGGAATCAACCCAAATGTCCATCAGTGACAGATTGGATTAAGAAAATGTGGCACATATACACCATGGAATACTATGCAGCCATCAAAAAGGATGAGTTTGTGTCCTTTGTAGGGACATAGATGCAGCTGGAAACCATCATTCTTAGCAAACTATCACAAGAACAGAAAACCAAACACCGCATGTTCTCACTCATAGGTGGGAACTGAACAATGAGATCACTTGGACTCAGGGAGGGGAACATCACACACAGGGGCCTATCATGGGGAGGAGGGAGGGGGGCCGGATTGCATTGGCAGTTATACCTGATGTAAATGACGAGTTGATGGGTGCGGCACACCAATATGGCACAAGTATACATATGTAACAAACCTGCACGTTAGGCACATGTACCCTACAACTTATAGTATAATAATAATAAATAAATTTAAAAAATAAAATAAAATAAAATAAGAAGTAGAACCAAGAGAATATACTTTTTAATATTTATTTCTTTTTAACTTTTATTTTAGGTTCCAATGTACATGTGAATGTTTGTTACATAGGTAAACTCATGTCATAGGGGCTTGTACAGATTATTTCATCACCAGGAATTAAGCGCAGTGCCCAATAGTTATCTATTCTGCTCTTCTCCCTCCTTCCACTCTCCACCCTCAAGTAGACCGCAGTGTCTGTCATTTTCTGCTTTGTGTTCATAAGTTCTCATCATTTAGCTCCCACTTATAAGTGAGAACATGTGGTATTTGGTTTTCTGCTCCTACGTTAGTTTGCTGAGAATGGTAGCCTCTAGTTCCATCCATGTTTCCACGAACGACATGATCTTGTGTTTTTATGTCTGCATAGTATTTCATGGTGTATATGTAGCGCATTTTTTTTATCCAATCTGTCACTGATGGGCATTTAGGTTGATTCCATTCCTTTGCTATTGTGAATAGTGCTGCAGTGAACATTCGCATGTATGTGTCTTTATGGTAAAGTGATTTATATTCCTCTGAGTATATACCCAGTAATGGATTTGCTGGGTTGAATGGCAGTTCTGCTTTTAGCTCTTTGAGGAATCACCACACTGCTTTCCACAATGGTTGAACTAATTTATACTCCCACCAACAGTGCATATGTGTTCCCTTTTCTCTACAACCTTGCCAGCATATGTCATTTTGTGACTTTTTAATAATGGTCATTCTAACTGGTGTTAGATGGTATCTCATTGTGGTTTTGATTTGCATTTCTTTAATGATCAGTGATATTGAGCTTTTATTCATATGCTTGTTGGTCACATGTATGTCTTCTTTTGAGATGTGTCTGTTCCAGTCCTTTGCCCACTTTTTAATGAGATTGTTTGTTTTCTCTTGTAAATTTGTTTGAGTTCTTTATAGATGCTGGATATTAGGCCTTTGTCAGATGCATAGTTTGCAAATATTTTCTGCCATTCTGTACATTTTCTGTTTACTCTATTGATAGTTTCTTTTGCTTTGCAAGAAGCTCTTAAGTTTAATTAGATCCCACTTGTCAATTTTTGCTTTTGTTGTGATTTCTTTCGGTGTCTTCATAATGAAACCTTTGCCTGTTCCCACATCCAGGATGGTATTGTATAGGTTGTCTTCTAGGATTTTTATATATTTGAGTTTTACACTTAAGTCTTTAATCAATCTTGAATTGATTTTTGTGTGTGGCATAAAGAAGGGGTCCAGCTTTAGTCTTCTGCATATGGTTAGCCAGTTATCCTAACACCATTTATTGAGTAGGAAGTCTTTTTCCCATTGCTTGTTTTTATCAGCTTTTATCAGATCAGGTGGTCATACGTGTGAGGCCCTATTTCTGACCTCTTTATTCTGTTCCAATGGTCTATGTTCCTGGGTTTTTTTTCTATCAGTACTATGCTATTTTGTTTACTCTAGCCCTTTAGTATAGTTTGAAGTCAGGTAATGTGAAACTTCCAGCTTTGTTATTTTCGCTTAGGATTTCCTTGGCTATTCAGACTCTTTTTTTGTTTCATATGAGTTTTAAAGTAGTTTCTCTAGTTCTGAGAAGAATGTTATTGGTAGTTTGATAGGAAGAGCATTGAATCTGTCAATCACTTTGGGCAGTATGACCATTTTAATGATATTGATTTTTCCTATCCATGAGTATGGAAGATTTTTTCATTTGTTTGTGTCTTCTCTGATTTCTTTGAACAGTGTTTTGCAATTTTTATTGTAGAAATCATTTACCTCTTTGGCTAGTTATATCCCTAGGTGTTTTATTGTTTTTGTAGCTATTGTGAATGGGATTGCAGTTTTGATTTGGTTCATAGTGTGGATGTTGCTGGTGTACAAAAATGCTACTGATTTTTGTACATTAACTTGATATCATGAAACTTTGCTAAAGTGATTTATCAGACCAAGGAGCTTGTGGTCAGAGGCTATGGGGTTTTTTAGGTATGGAATCTTTTTATCTGCAAACAGAGATAGTTTGACTTCCTCTCTTTCTATTTGGATGTGCTTCACTTCTTTCTCTTGCCTGATTTTTCTGGCTAGGACCTCTAGTACTATGTTGAATAGGCATGGTGAGAGAGGGCATCCTTGTCTTGTGCTGGTTTTCAAAGGGAATGCTTCCAGCTTTTATTTTAAGTAATTGACTTATATAATTGTGTGGACTTGAAATTCCAAATCTGCAGGCAGATCAGAAGGCTAGAATCTCAGTAAAGAATTAATGTTATAGTCTTGAGTCTGAAAATTCAAGCAGGATTTCTATGTTACTGTCCTGAGGCAGAATTTCTTCTTCTCCTGAGAAATTTGTTTTTGATCAATGTTAAAGAAGGTGCCTGGCAAGAGGTGATTAAATCATGGAGGTGAACTTCCCCCTTGCTGCTCGCATTATAGTGAGTGAGTTCTCATGTTTAAAAGTGTGTAGCACTTCCCCCATCACTCTTTCCCTCCTGCTCCAGCCACATAAGAAGTGCTTGCTTTCCCTTCACTTTCTGACACAATTGTAAGTTTCCTGAGGACTCCCGGTCCATGCTTCCTGTACAGCCTCCTACAGAACTGAGTCAACTAAACCTCTTTTCTTTATAAATTGCCCAGTCTCAGGTAGTCCTTTATAGTAATGTGAGAATGGACTAATACAGTATTCAAAGCATCATTGATATATTGAGCCTCTTTGTGAGGAAAATATAAAACATTGGTGGTACAACTCAAATATTGCATGTTCAATAATTCTATCTTTCTCTCTCCCCATCTCTCTCTTATTTTTTCTCTCATTAAAAGAGTTAGAAATATTGATGAGGAGATGAGAAGATAGTGAATGTTAACTTTGGCTTACTTGCTACATGTGGCAACACTACCTATCTTTCAATGTTTATTACAAATGCTACTTACACGTAAATGAATAAAACCTCAATACCCACACTTGCCTGGGGCTGTATTTTCCTTCACTGGTTTTGATCTCTCCCTGCTTGGAACCTTTGAGGGTTGCAACTATAAATCCTTTACCTTTGTATAACTATATTTACTGTCTCCTATCTTCCACCCTAGACTCATTTTCCCAATGAAAGCAAAAACAAAGATAGCTACTAAATAAGGAGGCAAAAAGTTTACAGTGGGCTTAAGGAAAGTGGTAAAATTAATCTAAAAGTTAAGTCCCTCTTATCTCCTTAACTCTTTTTTACCCATTCACCTCTATTTACAAAATTAGCTGCATCCATACTCGTCCTTATCTCTTTTTCCGTTGTCTCAACTGTGGAGATGTTTCCTTCCAAATTCTCCCTTGACCAAACCCTTAGTGCCACCCCCTCTAACCTCCAGCAAGCCCTTACTTCATCAGACATCCCATCCATTTCTTCAACCTGTAAGAATGCTCAACTCTCTTTCAATCTATAACCTAAAAGAATACTTACAGTGTTTCCATAGTCCCTACTTGCTACCTCCCTAACTCTTTCCTCTTTGAAACCACCAAACTTCTTGAAGTTTGTCTACCTTCACTGTCGTCATGTTTTCATCTTACATTGTCTTAATTTATGCAGTCTGACATCCACTCCCAATATTTCAAAGACACTGCTTTCACTAATCATCTGTCAAATTCAATGTATCTTTTCAATCCTTCAGTTAATGGACTTCTTTGCTGTGTTTGATACTCATGATTATGCTTTCCTTGTTAATATATTGTATCTCCTCAGATTCCACCATGCCACATTCTCATGCTTCCCTGACCTCTTGCTCTCTGCCTCCTGCAATGACTCCTCATATTCACTTACTCCTAAAAACATTGGCATTTCCTAGCATTCTATCATCAGTCCATTTGCCTTTTCTATCTCTGTGATTGTATAAACTTTCTATCATCAGCCTAGATCTCCCTTTTCAGTTTCAGAACCAAATATCTATCTTCCTGCTAGATCTCTCTACTTATATGTCTTAGAGAAACATGGAAGTCTCCTCTGACTCTACCTTCTTTTTTACCACCCTCTCGAAATTCACATTCAATAGAAATCCTGACAATTTTACCTTATATGGACTTTTAAAATCTTTCTCTTTATCTCTTCTTCTGTTCTATCTTTACTTCCACTGACTTTGTTCAGGACTTCATCAACTCATACGTGGATCTTGCAAGAATTCCCTGTATGGACTCTTGAAATCCAAACTTGCCCCATAATATTTACGGTGAAGTGGTTAAATACAGGTACTCTTTAGTCAGACTGCCATGGTTCAATTCTTGACTCTATCACTTATTAATGATGTGAGACACTTTACTTAACCTTCTCCCACCAATGAAGAGGAGATAGGAATAGTACCTAACTCATAGGGATGTTGTGAGAGTTAATTGTGTTAATATAGAAATAAAGCCATTGGAGCTATCCCTGGCATAGTGAGAACTTCATACGTGTGACTGTTGTTATAGTCAAACATCATCAGATGACTCTACTGCTAAAAATCTCTCACTGAGTTCCATTACCTAAAATACATAATATAGGCCATACTTTGCCAATTCTCTGTTTCTTACACAAATGTATTTACACTATTCCCTCCCCTGGAAATTCCTTTCCTCTTGGCTTCACCTGAATAGCTACTACTTATCCTTTAAAACCCTGCTTATCTTGTAAGGTGACTGTCATTAGTAACAACATTGTAGTTATGGTTGGCTAATTTTAGGGGATGGTGATTATGTAATTATTAAGTATCGGAGGAACCAGCTCCTGATATTTCAATGTAGGTTCTTTTCTATTTTCCCTAAGTATCGGCCGGTGTGAGAGATAAAGGGAAAGACTACAAAAGAGAGAAATTTTAAAATTGGGTGTCCGGGGGAGATATCACATATCAGCAGGTTCCATCATGTCCCCTGAGCTGTAAAATCAGCAAGTTTTTATTAGCAATTTTCAAATGGGAGGGAGTGTACAAATAGGGTGTGGGTCACAGAGATCACATGCTTTAAAGGCAATAAAATATCACAAGGCAGAAGGTCAGGGCAAGATCACAAGTTCAGAGTGAAACTAGAATTACTAATGAAGTTCCATGTCCTGCTGTGCACGCATTGTCATTGATAAACATATTAACAGGGTTCAAGAGCAGAGAACCAGTCTGATTAGAATTCGCCAGGCTGGAATTTCCTAATCCTAGTAAGCCTGGGGGTGCTGCAGGAGGCCAGGGCATGTTTCAACCCTTATCTGCAACTGCATAAGGCAGACACCCCCAGAGTGGCCATTTTAGAGGCCCCCCCACAGGAATGCATTCTTTTCACAAGGCTGTTAATTATTAATACTCCTTACTGGGGAAAGAATTCAGTGATATTTCTCTTACCCATTTTCGGTAATAAGAGAAATATGGCTCTGTCCTGCCTGGCTCCCAGGTAGTTCATAAAACACACATGCTTTATGAACAATTTGTGAAGTTAACACAATCATTGCAGGGTCCTGAGGTGATATACATCCTCGACATACGAAGATGACCGGATTAAGAAATTAAAGTAATGATAGGCATAGGAAATTATAAGAATATTGATTGGGAAAGTGATAAAGGTCCATGAAATCTTCACAATTTATGTTCTTCTGTCACGGCTTCAGCAGGTCCCCTGTTCGGGGTCCCTGACTTCCCGCAACAATTAAGGCAATAGATTTTAGAAAAAAAATTCAATGGATTCCACTGGTCACACATGTCCTAGAATCTCCCTCATATTGATAATAGTATATCAGTTGGCAACAAATGGTTAATCTCATGTTTAATAATAGTGCTAATAGTAATTTTTTTCTAATGAATAAATCAGATTCTGTCATCACCTCTTTTCAGCTAGCATATGTGTGACTACTCTGTGCTCCTGTAATATACCATGTATATTTATCTGCTGCATTTACTAATAATTTTATAATTATTCATTTACTTGTACCCCTCTAAAATTATGAATGCCTTGTGGACAGGAAAGAGTCTTATACTGGATGACTATCAAAATGCCTGGCATATAACTGATGCTCAGTAAATTGTAATGAATTAATAAATATTGAAAAGCATCTCTTTAGGTTCCTCTATCATTCATTCAACACACCTTTACCAGGTATTTTTTATGTGGCTGGCAGAAAATCTTTGCTAAGCAGTAAAGATATAAAAATAAATGAGACATTGTCTGGGTTACTAGGGACTCAAAGTCCCACAGAGAGCCACTGGTAAGCCACAGTGGCAAAAAGTCACTCTGTAAGACTTTGTACATAGATAATTACAGTACAGGGTGATAAGCACCATAAACCCATAGTAGTAGTGACTTCAACATTGCCACTGCCCACTTCTCCTTGTTCTTCTGACCTTTCATTCTGGGCTCTTCCTGATGTACCTCTCTTGCCTTATTTTTATCAAATACATCATTGGTAGTTCAGGTGGTGGAAGGAGTGGCAGCAGCCAGACATCCCAGCTTCTTGAAGCCTCTCAGCATGCCCTTCCTGGCCACTAAAATGCCCAAGAGAAAGGTCAGCTTAGCCTTAGAGGCAGTGAAGGAAGAGCTGATGAGGAGATCAGCGCAGTTTTCAGTTACATCTGCATCTGTAAAAGTGGAAAAGGGCCAGGCACGGTGGCTCATGCCTGTAATCCCAGAACTTTGGGATGCTGAGGTGGGTGGATCACGGGGTCTGGAGATCAAGACCATCCTGGCCAACATGGTGAAACCCCACCTCTACTAAAATTTTAAAAAATGCTAAAAATAAAAAAAATATCTGGGCATGGTGGCATGTGCCTCTAGTCCCAGCTACTCAGGAGGCTGAGGCAGGAGAATCGCTTGAACCCAGGAGGCAGAGGTTGTAGTGAGCCAAGATTATGCCACTGTACTCCAGCCTGGGTGACAGAGCAAGACTCCATCTCAAAAAAAAAAAAAAAGGAAATGAAACCAAAAAAGGAAGCAGGAAAGGATACATTTTCAGACAAAATAGTGCAAACAAAAGAAAAAAGGGGACAAAAGGGAAAACAGTCCAAAGTGGTGAACCAAGAAACTAAAAAAAGATTTACCTGCAGAAATCCAAGAAGAGTCTAGCTGCTGATGAAGCCAGAGAGAAAGAAGCCACATCTGATTAGTATCATATATCATGTCTTATCAGTGCTCCATGCCTCCCTTCTTGTACAATCCAGAGGAATATTTTTATCAACTATTTTGTAAATGGTAGCCTTTTAATAGTTCTAGAAATATTTTATGAACATCCCTTCATAAAATGGATGAGATGAATTTCATCTCATCCTATTTTTTAAGTGTAAATGCTTTTCTTTAAGAGGCAAAATCATTCACTCATTGTTTGTTTTTTGGTGCAATCAGAAAATAATGTGGGATATTGAATTTGGTGGTGCTTTGACTGTCTTGGGTGTCAGCTTAACATTCCATTTAAAGGGGTTAGTTTTTATATCCTATAGTAAAAAGCATACTATACATGGCAATGTGAATACAGGAGTCACAGTCCTGTATTCAATATCTTGAACATTTTAAATTACTTATATTCCCATGTTGTGTTCAGTAGAATTGTTTCCTAAAGAAAATCACCCTTGATAATGGCTCTTCCAGTCATAATTGTGCACTCTATATTATCTTTGGTCGTGGTAGTCTTACTTTCCTAATAACTTTGCTAATGTGCTATGAAAGGTTAAAAATTTGTATATGGAGTATATATGCTATTAAATTTTGAATCAGTAGGATGTATGTAACAAGTTAACAACATTTGAAGATACTGGTACTTGATATCCTCTTAAGAAAAATTTGCCTCCAATTTTTAAGCTAGAATATCACTGGAATAACTGTTTTGAAAAGAATTACAATACACAGCTTTTTAGGTTTTTCACATGTATGTTAAGAACTGTGTACAAGTTGAAATGTTTGTGTACCAGTACTCAACACAACCAACAAAATCTCAATTGTGAAAAAAAAAAAGTACATCATTGGTGTGCATTCTAAGGAGTTAGCACACCATCTGAAGTATTTTAGATAAAAGTTGCTGGAAATATACAAAGCAGGAAAAGCACTGAGAAGTTACATCATTCTTGTGACCATCAGCCACTGAAACTGCAGAGAAAATATAAGGAAAGATAATTTTAGTAACTTCAATGGAAGTTTTCCATCACCAAGATTGCATATTTTTAGTAAACACCATAAAATCCCTATTCCTATGCCATGTCCAAAATATTACTCCTTCAAAAGCTGCCAATTCTGAATGATATATACTTTTCATTTTGTGTTCAATCACTTAAACTCATTCATTTGACTAACATTTCATAAAGGCTTACTCTGTTGTTGACACTGAGGATAGAATAGTGTACAAGACAAATACGGCAGGCTTTCACCAAACTTACAGGCAAGCAATGGAAATAGTCAATTGATGAGTCAAAATCGTAATACCATTGAATAAGTGTGTTTTACTCAATATCCCCATTTCCACCTTTGTTAATGAGTGTTGATTATGTCAGATTGAAAACCATTAAAAATTTACCCATGACTCCCATTAGACAATCAGCATCCCTGTGTTTTCATGAGTAATATCTAGACACCGGAATTTCATTCACGGCATCCAAACATCTCCAGTGAAGGCATGGGCAGGCAGACAGCTAATCTAATTACCTGACTTATGGTAATCTGCTCAGGGTTCTCTTCTCTAGTTAAATCTGCATTTTAGGATAGCCTTCTAGAGATGTAATGCCCTAATACATAGCCTATAAGATTAATGCTACTAATTTCAGGAACTCTGACCAGTTTGTGAAGTCATAGGAGTCTCTTGAGCCACCTCTCACATTCTGCCTTCAAGGAGTTTACAAGTGAAATAAAGTTGAGGACACTGGATGCAATATAAAATAGTGAAAGGCAGGAAGGTTAAAAATAAAAATAAAGAAAGGAAAAACAAATGCCCAAGAAAAAATATCCCTTAATGACTATCGTTTTCAAAAAGACTCAGATCACAAAAGACTACTATGTGCAGGTCATGTATGAAATATTAATACTTTCCATTGACCCTACTGATAATCCTTTTACCCTGTGTCTTCCCTTGATAATTCTTTTAATTTTTAGTTTTTGTGAGTACATAGCTCTTGTTCTTGTTTGAGACAAGGATAGATTCCTTGTTTCCATCTCAGAAAAAAAAAAAAAAAAAAAAAAAAAAAAACTGGAAATTTGTCCCTAGCACAAAAAGTCAACAATGATAACCTTGGTCAAGTCACTACATTTTATGTCTTTGCACAACAGAAAGGGGATTCCTTTACTAACAATACCCAGGAGGAACTGGGTCAAGCAGGAAACTGAGTAAGACAACTGCTGTGTAGAATTCTGTGGACAGTCATTTTCCCTTATCCGGGCTAGAAATACCACTTCAAAGACCCCTGCAAGAGTGAATGCGTGCAAATGAGTCACACGTCAACTCAGAATGACGTGGAATCCAGCAACTCCAAACCGCACCAAAGTAAAAATAAGTATCTTTAACTTTTATCAAAAACAACCTTAATATGTTTATTATCTTGCATGTGGTAATGGTTTCATGGGTGTATGCACGTGTTCAAACCCATCAGATTGTACACATAAAATACATTCAAATTTTTGTGCAACAATTACACCTCAATAAAACTGTTAAAAAGATACAAATAATCTTTTTTTATAAGAAAGCAAAGTGAAATGTGATCAGCTGAATTAAAGATTGTGCATTTATGCTGTTTACAGTCATTAAGCTGAATTGTGGGCATCCTTACACACAAAAAAGGAAATGCTTATTTAGTGTCTTATGTGAAGGTCAAGTTAATATATTTTTTAAGCAAGACTATTCAAATTGAAAATGGAAACTGTAACACCAGAGATGGTAGGGTTGCTTATACAATTTAGAGTTTCCAAATAGGAAAATTCAGCCTCTGGCAAACATTAATTACAGCACAAAAGGATAACGATATGAAGGATAAAGATAACGATATGAAGTATAAAGATATGGAATCCCGCTTTCAATCAGTTTAGGGTCCAGTCAGAAAGAATACAAACATGCATGTATGCACACACACAAATCTGCCAATAAGCAATAACAAAAGGTAAGTGTTCAATTAGTACATTGGGGTGCAACAATTTAAGGCAAAAGTTATGTTCCCATCTGTTGTAAATTTGGTTACATTATTTCTTCCCATCTAGTCCTGTACACGTGGTTATAGAAATTCATTACAGAAGTGCTCAATGCTTCTAATTAGAAATTTGCAAAAAATACCTGTTATACTTACATGATGGTGAAGACTCCAACCAAAGACTCTCCCTCAGTGGTGTATGTAACTGAATGGTCTACAGGTGAATGGCACCAGGGCAAAATTCTGTTTATATCTTTTCTGCCCCATGACACTTTTAGCTAGTAAACCATGAGTAAGCATTACAATCTACATGGGTCTGTAATGAATTTGTTCACAGCAGATTTCACAGGAAATACATGAATTACCACTTTTAATAACTTTTTGTGTAATCTGAAAAATATAACACTTGTATTTTGCTGCATAACTCAGCAACTTCTTATTTCCCTTTGAAGATTTGAGACAAGCAGTCTTTATTGGTTTGAATACCACCTACAGTTTTGAACAAGTTGAAGCTTGAATGTCTCAAATTCTTTGTAAAAGAAGACAGAATATAAGTAAATAATTGTATATAAATAATTAAAATCAATTAAAGTTGAACTTCAAGGTAGAGTAAACGTTTTAAGGCTATTATACCATAAAATTTGAAAGTTCTATGTGTTTCCATAGCATCTGTGACAAAAGGCATGCCCTTTTTTATTGTCCTTTTTTTTTTTTTTTTTTTTTTTTTTTTACTGTGTGTATGTGCACATGCATATGGGTGCACATACATGTGTTCATGCCTGCATGCACGCATATGAGAGAGAGAAGTGGGCAGGATGGGAGGGAAGGAGAGAAGGAAGAAGAGGGAGACAGAGAGGGAGACAGAGAGGGAGAAGGAGAGGGACTAGAACAAGGAGAGAACACACAAAAACAGATAGACACTAAACTAGAGTAGGTCTTTCCCTGAGGCTGAGGACTTTTAATCTGGAGGCAAATTTTATTCAGCCTGAACATTCAAGTAAAGGTAATTTCTGAATGTTCCTAGTTTCCACAATGGAGTTTAAGTAATAATATATCTACCTTGTGTCTGTGCAGCCCATTAACCTTCACATGCAATTTTCTCCAAAAATGCAACATCCACAACAACTGCACACTATGAGCAAGGCATTCACTTTTCAGATGGGAAAACTGATGACCAGTGATAAAGCCAGACCTAGCACCCACATTTATGGACTCCTGGTTAAAATCTATTTTCACTAGGGCAGAAGAGAAGGTTAAGTATGAATTTGCAAGGAGTTGAGGAAAAGGGGCTAGGCCTGAGGCAACAAGCATGTGAGAACCCTAAAATTTGAAGTTCAGCCATTATCCTTCCAGAAATGCTTCTTTGCTTAGAATATATTTAGTAGTTCATTTCTTTAAAGGCACTAACTATGTATGACTTATTTTATGGCTCATCAACATTTTTCAGATCTAATTTTGCTGAGTTGAAATGTTTGGCAGACAGTGGGGAATTTCCCTGACAGTATAATACCTAGGGTACAGCAACTCATACTTAGCCAAACTACTTAGTATCCTCAGACTACTAGGAAAAAGACTGTTGGCAGATTCTGACTCACAGTGGACTTGTTTGTTCTTGAGTATCTTACACTGGAGAACAATTGAGTGATGAACAGACTCTTGATGTATTTCAATACATGAGCTCTGGCACCTGTTCTTTTATCCCTCTCCCAGAGCCAAGGGGCATTCTCAGCTTCATTCCCTGATTAGCAGAACAGAGCAGCTGATGGCAGAGAACAGCAGGGGGCTCTCATTTCTATGGAAAGGTAACAAACTGAAAAGCAAAGAAATAAATGTTCTAGAATTAACCTTTGCATTAGGCCTCATAGAGAGGCCGGCAAAATATTTCCAGACTGTGACTTTTCCTTTCTCAATTTCCTTGTTTATCTTTTATAGGGATTACAAGGTTACATGATTACCAGGTTCCACAAGGCCCTAAATTTCCCCCAAAAAGAAAGGATATAGCAAAAGTCTTCAGTAGTTTAACTGGAATTAAGATTAAGTTCTCACCTCCCTCAAAAGGCCTTCCCAGAACATATATCATCACTCCCTCTCTCCCTTCCCAGGGTTCCTGTTATATTTTCAGTGCCTCTCATTTGGCCCTTTTCACAGATCACCATGTAGCATGGAAGTAATTTGTGTAAATGCTTGAAGGTCCTAGAGGGAAGAATTTTGCTTTTTCAGAGCTCTCAGCACAGTGCCTTAGACATGAGCTCAGCTGTCACCTTGAGGAATTAAAGAAATAGAAACACTGATGATAAGGATTTTGCTATTGTTAATGAGACAAGGCTATTATCTGGCACTGCAAATTTTTCCCCCAAAATTGTTAAGCAATGAGTAATTCCTGGCCAGAAATCCAAAGGAAAACATCTAATGCCTTATGTAAACTCTAACTACACAACTCTCTAATTTAGGAGATTAATTCCCATTTGGTGAAATAACACATGACTTCTGTCAGTAAATACATTATCTAACTGTCTCTCCCAGATTTGCACCATCTGTGTGTTTGATCACCTTGTTATCTGTGCCCTTACTTAAGTCAATAATGAAAATGTTGAATTAGAACACAGCCTAAGACAGATTTCTCTGACATGCCACATTAGAGGTCTATCTCAGTGGACATGCATCCATTAAAATCAACTCTTTTAATCCAACCATTTAATTAGTCATGAATCCCTCCCCATATCTGCACTTTCTTGTAGTACAAATTTCACCAGTTCATCCCACAAAACTAACATGAAATAGTTTATCAGATATCCCTCCAAACTCCATATAGGATCTGCCCTATTTTTCTACTCTTACTATATACAAAGGCAGCCTCCTTTAAAAAAAATCCAGAAATGAGTGGGCACTGACTAACTGTGGAGTTGGGTAACAGAAGAAGTTCAGAGAAGTAGAGTTTAGAAATGTGCCACAATTCTCTGCTATCCATATTGGCATAACTCAAGCAGCAGAAGTTTTACATTGGAAGACTGAGTCACTCTCTAATCTCTTGTAACTTTTAAAAATATGCCTTCCTTATGCCTTTCCATCCACACAGCTTAGGTCCCACTTATGAGTGAGAACATGCGATGTCTGGTTTTCGATTCATAAGTTAGTTCACTTAGAGAAATGGTCTCCAACTTCATCCAGGTTGCTGCAAATGTCATTATTTAATTCTTTCTAGCAGTTCTTATAGTGCTGGTTTGGTAGTGGCAAATTCTCTGGGCATCTGTCTGAAAAAGTCACTATCTTTCCTTCATTCTTGGCTGATAATTGTTTTGTTTAAGGAGGCTGAAGATAGGATCCCAGTCCCTTCTAGCTTGTAGAGTTTCTGCTGACAAATCTACCATTAATCTGATAGGTTTTCCTTTATAGGTTACCTGAAGCTTTTGCCTTACAGATCTCAAAAATCTTTCCTTTATTTTGACTTTTGATAACCTAATGACTGTGTGCCTAAGTGATGATCATTTTGCCATGAATTTTCCACATGTTCTTTGAGCTTCTTGTATTTGAATGTCTAGATCTCCAGCAAAGCCAAGGAAGTTTTCCTGGATTATTCCCTCAAATAAGTTTTTGGAACTTTTAGATTTCTCTTCTTTCTCAGGAATACGAATTATTCTTATTTTATGTCATTTAACAAATCCCAAAAATCTTGGTGGCTTTGTTCATTTGTGTGATTCTTTTTTTTCGGCTTTGCCAAACTGGGTTAATTTGAAAGCTTTGTCTTTGAGCTCTGAAGTTCTCTCTTCTACTTGTTTGATTATATTGTTGAAACTTTCCAGTGTATTTGGCATTCCTGTAAGTGTGTCTTTCATTTTCAGAAGTTGTGATTGTTTTGATTTACAATAAAAATAAATTTATCTATATATTTTTTGTCCATACCCTGTATCTTTTTTAAGTTTATTTAAGTTGGTTTCCACCTTTCTCTGGTACCTCGTTAAGTAGCTTAATAATTGACCTTCTGAATTATTTCTGGCATTCGCAGATTTTTTCTTGGTTCGGATCCATTGCAGGTTAGTTAGTGTGATCTTTTTGGAGTGTTAAAGAACACAGCTTTTTCATATTACCAGAATATTTTCTTGTCCCTTTTCATTTGGGTAGACTATGTCAGAGGAAAGATCTGGAACTCAAGAGCTGCTGTTCAGATTCTTTTCTCCCGTGGGGTGATCCCTTGATGTGAAGCTCTTCCCCTTCTTCTAGGTATGGGGCTTCCTAAGAGCCAGACTGCAGTGATTGTTATTGCTCTTCTGAGTCTAGCCACCCAGCAGAACTAACAGGCTCTGGGCTGGTATTGGGGTGTCTCTGCAAAGATTCCTCTGATGTGATCTGTCTTCAGTTCTCTCAGCTGTGAATACCAGCACCTGCTCTGGGGGGAGGTAGCAGGGGAACGAAGTAAACTATCTGAGGGTCCTTGGTTGTAGTTTTGTTTAGTGTGCTGGTTTGCTCAAATGCTGGTTTTGCTAAGAGTGAAGATGTCACGTGGACAGACTCAAGACCTCTGGTTAGTCAGGATGTTACAGGAAGTGGAATTAGTTGTTGTTGTTGTTGTTTATCCTTTCTTAGAGCAAGGTTGTTATTTTAAGAGTTGTTGTAATGGCTTGGGTTGGCTAGTGTCAAGTCAGGAAGTGGCACTTTCAAGAGAGCATCAGCTGCTATAGTATAGGGGGGATACAAGCTTGCCCTAAGTTCTCCTGGATAAGTATTCAAGTTTCTCAGGTGATGGGCAGGGCTATAGATCTCCCAAGAGATTATGTTTTTTGTCTTCAGCTACTAGAATGAGTAGAGAAAGATCATCAGGTGGGAGAGGGGTTAGGCCTCTCTGAGCTCAGACTCTCCTTGGGCAGGGATTGTGGTGGCCACTGTGGGATATAAGGGTATACTTCTCATGCCAATGAAGTTAGGTTCCCAAGGGGGTTATGGCTGCTTCTGCTGCCTCATACAGGCCACCAGGGAGGTGGGGGAAAACTGCAGTGACCAGCCTAACCCAGTTCATGTGCAGCCAGCAAGGCCAGTCTCACTCACACCATGTCCCACTAAGAGCACGAAGTTTATATCCAGGCAGCCAGTGAACAGTGCTGGGATCTTGCCCCAGGCTACAAGCCTCCCTGCTGAGAAAGCAAGCACTGCTTTCAGGTCTCACTCCTCCACACCTGCCATGGCTTCTGTTTTTACATCTGCACTTCCTGTTCACCGTCACCACCACCCCTCCCCCATTCTGCCCAGGAAATTTCATGCTTGGTCAAAATCATTACAAAGTTCAGCTGGAAGTTTCATTCTCCCTGTGGTCCTTTCTAAATTTCACTGGCAGTCCTCCCTAAAGCACCTGTTAAATAAAGTCAGAAATGGCTTCCCTGGGTTTCCCTGGGGACAAGGAGTGCCTACAGGTCTCTTCCCACTGCTTTTTCTGCTTTTATATTTTGCTTGGATCTGGATTTTCAGGTTCCCCAGTGAGGATGTGTATTCAGAGGCAGACTTTCCCCTTTCACACTTTGGGCACTCACAGTTTTTCAGCTATCTCATGGAGTTTGCTGCAGCAAGTCACTTATTTCAAAGAGTCTGTGAATTATTTTGGCTTTCCTGTTATGCTCTTGCAACAGTTCTTGAAGCAAAATTTACAGTGTGAGTCTCCACATGCATTAACAAACAAACATCCAAGTGGGAGCTGCAAGTCCATCCTGCCTCCTATCTGACATTTTTTTTCCCTCTCCCATGTGTCCTTTTAAAAAGAAAGATCTAGCTATTTGATAGGAATTGCTGTGAATCTGCAGATTGCTTTGGGATGTATGGACATTTTAAAAATATGGATTCTTTCAACCCATAAACATGAAATATTTCTCCATTTCTTAGAGTCCTCTTCAATTACTTTCATCAGTGTTTTATAGTTTTTATTATAGAGATCTTTCACTTTGCTTAAGTTAGTTCCTAGGTATTCAATTTTATTTGTGGCTGTTGTATATTAGACTACTTTTCATTTATTTATCAGATTGTTCACTATTGGCATATCGAAATGCTACTAATTTTTGTATGTTGATTTTGCATCCTGCAACTTTACTGAGTTTGCTTATCAGTTCTAACAGTTCACATCATCTGCAAACAAAAATAATTTGACTTCTTCCTTTCCTTTCCAAATTAGATCTCATTCATTTCTTTCTCTTGTATAATTGCTCTAGCTAGCACTTCCAGTACTATTTTGAATAACAGTGGTGAAAGTGGGCATACTTGTTGTATTTCAGATCTTAGGGGAAAGGCTTTCAGGTTTTCCCATTCAGCAGGATACTAGCTGCAGGTTTTTCATAGACAAATTTTATTATGTTGAGGTATGTTCCTTCTACACTAGATTTTTAAGGTTTTTATTATGAAGGGATGTAGAATTTTATCAAATACTTTTTCATCATCATTTAAACTGATCATATTATTTTTGCCTTTCATTCTGTTGATATGATGTACCACTTTGATTTGTGTATGTCCTACCATCTTTGCATTCCAGGGATAAATTCCACTTGATCATAATGAATGATCTTTTTAATGTATTGTTGAATTCAGTTTGTTAGTATTTTATTGAGGAGTTTTGAATCAATAATCATTAGGGGTATTGGCCCATAGTTTAATTTTTGGATGTGTCTTTGTCTGGTTTTGGTATCAGGGTAATAATGGCCTTAAAGGATGTGTTTGAAAGTATTCCCTCTTCTTATATTTTTCAGAACAATTTGAGGAAGATCGGTATTCTTTAAATGCTTGGTTGAATTCAGCAGTGAAACTGTCAGGTCCCAGGCTTTTCCTTACTGAGAGATATTGTGTTATGAACTTTATCTCATTACTTTGTATTGGTCTGTTCTGCTGTTTGATTTCTTCGTGGTCCAATCTTGGTAGGTTTTTTGTGTCTAGGAATTTGTCCATTTTTTTCTAGATGTTCCAATTTATTGGCACATAGTGACTCATATTAGCCACAAACGATACTTTAAATTTCTGCAGTATCACTTGTAATGTCACCTTTTTCATCTCTGACTATTTGGGTCTTCTCTCTTCTTTCTTTAGTAAGGCTAAAAGTTTGTCAATATTGTTTAAATTTTCAAAAATAGCAACTTTTTGTTTTATTGATCTTTTTTTTAAAAAAATTCAATTTCATTTATTTCTGCTCTGATCTTTATTATTTCTTTTCTTTGACTAATTTTGAGTTTGGTTGGCCCTCGCTTTTTTACTGCTTTAACATGCATTGTTAGGTTGTTATTTTGCAGTTTTTCTTCTTTTTTGAAGTAGGCACTTACAGCTATGAACTTCCCTGCTAGTACTGCTTTCCTTGTATTTTATAGTTTTTGTTATGTTGTGTTTCCTTTATTATTTGTTTCAAGAAATTTTTCAATCCCCTTTCTAATTTCTTCATTGATCTACTGGTCATTCAGGAGCATGTTGTTTAATTTTCATGTAATTTTATAGTTTCTGAAATACCTCTTGTTATTGATTTTTAGTTTTATTTCATTGTGGTTAGAGAGGATGCTTATATATTAGATTCATTTGTTCTACAGTGAAGATTATGGCTAATGTTTATTTGTTTATTTTCTGTCTGGAGATTTGTCCAATGCTGAAAGTGGGATGGCAATGTCTCCAGCTATTATTGTATTGGAGCCTATCTCTCTCTTTAGCTATACTAATATTTTCCTTATATATCTTGGTGCTTGAATGTTTAGTGCATATATATTTAAAATATTTAAAATAACAATTTAATATTGTTATATCCTCTTGCTGAATTGACCCCTTTATCATTATATTGTGACCTTCTTTGTCTCTTCTTATAAGTTTTGTCTTGAAATCTATTTTGTCTGATATAAGTATAGTGATTCCTGCTCTTTTGGGGGTTCAATTGGCATGAAATATGTGTTTCCATCCCTTTATTTTCAGCCTATGTGTGTCTTTATAGGTGAATGTGTTTTGCGTAGGGTATAGATCATTGGTTGTTTTTTTTTTTTTTTTTTAATGCATTCAGCCATCCTATGTCTTTTGAGTGGAGAGTTTAGTACATTTACATTCAATATTATATTGATAAGTAAAGACTTACTCAGGTCATTTTTTATTTGTTTGTCGGTCATTTGCTCATCTTCTCTTTCTTTCTTTCCTTCCTGTCTTTATTTTAGTGAAGGTGATTTTCTCTGTTGATATTATTTAATTTCTTGCTTTTTAATTTTTTTGGATCTATTGTATTTTTTTGGCTTGAGGTTACAATGATGCTTGCAGATACTATCTTATTACCCATTATTTTAAGCTAATAACAACTTAATACTATTTGCACAAACAAACAAGCAAAAAGAAAACTAGTAAAGACTATGACTTAACATCTTCCTTCCACTTTTTAACTTTTTGTTGTTACTATTTATTTATTTATTTATTTATTTATTTATTTTTATATAACTTACTTTTTATTGAAAGTATCTTGCATTCATGATGGATGCTTTCTGGGTTTTACCACATATTTTAATGATAAAAGTTAAATTATTTTTTACATGCAAGTAGTGTGAATAATTTTCCCCACATGGGAACACTGATTATAAAAAGATGACATCCCACATGGGTTAAGTGTCTTTTTTAATTGAAAAGCTAACAAACTATCCAGTTACATTACTCCCAAATACCCACAAACTGGGTAGTAACTGAGTCTCTAGGCAATATATTTAAAACTAAGAGGATTAAAAATAAAATTAAAGAAAAAGAAAACAAGTCCTCAGATGCAACGAAGGGAGCCCTGCTACATACAGGCTAATCAATACAGTGGTACTCCTTGACTGCAGGAGGCTGGAAGACATCATGGTAACTCCACTCAGAACATTTACCTCAAGAAGCCTTTTTCCAGTTTCCAACTCATGAATAAAGAGAATATTTTGTTAATTCTATTCCAAAAAACTTTTTTGCAACTTGTTTTATTTACAATGCCAACTTTCAAAAGGTCACTAAAGTTAACTGGACAATAAACTAGGCAGAAATTGCTTTACAAAAAAGAGGGAAAGCCCAAAATGCCACTTATAGAGAACCCACAGTTCAGTTTTATTCAGAGCAAAGAAAAAAGAAACTTTCGATCATACTAGAAGAAACTCAGCCATAGGTTTGGAATCTATACTCAAACTACACATGCAATGAGGACAATATTCTGCTAATACAATTGACTTGCTGCTGCATTTGTCTACTGTTTGTCTAATATTAACAATTATAAAAAGAGCAGTGAAACTAGTATTTGGAACAGTCCTTACAGTGTTACAGTGTCAGGCACAACATTTCACTTCTCTTCACACCACTGGTTCTCTTTGCGTACCTGGGCTTCCTCCTCTTCAGTAAAGTCATTTTTTATATTGAAGGTCTTGCGAATCTCCTCAGGAGTCTTCCCCTTGATCATATTGGCAACAGTCTTGCATGTAACATCAAGCAAACCTTTGATGTTTAAGTAGTTTGCAGCCAGAATGAGTTCAAAAAGTGTTCCTTGGTCAACTTTCAGGAATTCTTGGTCCCAAACAGGGATATCGTCTGTTCACTTTTCTTTGTTCTCATCATCTTCAGGAGGAGGAGGGTCATCCTTGTGGTGGGTGCACCACTGAATGACCTTTTTTAATATTGCTGCATTCACATTTGGTAGAGGAACTGGGTCATCATCTCCTTCATCATCCATTCCCAAATCTTCCAACATGGTTTTAATAGTCACAGATTGTTTGGCAATTTCCACATCAACTTCAAATATTTCTCCATCAGAACTCTGCAACTTAATTGAAGGCATGGTGTTCGGTGTTAAGGAGACTGCCGGCAGGAGGCTGACGAGAGCTAAGAGACGTCAGCGGAGGAAGAGAAAAGCGGAGGACAAAGCCACTACAGCCTGTTGTTACTATTTATATCTCATTGTACCATCTATGTCTTGAAAAGTTGTTGTAGTTATTATTTTTTATTGCTTCATCATTTAGCCTTTCTACTTAAGATAAGAGCAGGTTACATACTACAATTACAGTATAATAATATTCAGAGGTTTTAGATGTCCTTACCAATACCTGAAGGTTTGTATCTTCAGATGATTTCTTATTGCTCATTAACACCCCTTTCTTTCTGATTGAAGTACTCCCTTTACGGTTTCTTGTAGGACAGGTCTAGTGATAAAATCCCTCAGCTATTGTTTGGGAAAATCTTTATTTCTCTCTCATGTTTGAAGGATATTTTCCCCAGATATACTATTCTAATTTTTTTTTTTTATCCCTTTAGCACTTTAAATATGTCATGCCACTCTCTTTTGGCATGTAAGGTTTCCACTAAGCAGTTTGTTGCCAGATATATAGGAGCTCACTTATACGTTATTTTTTTCTTTTTTCTTGCTGCTTTTAGGAATTTTTCTTTATCCTGGATCTTTTGGAGTTTGATTATTAAATCACTTGAAGTAGTCCTCTTTATGTTAAATCTGCTTGGTGTTCTATGGCCTTCTTGTACTTAAATACTGCTATCTTTGTTTGTGTTTGGGAAGTTCTCAGTTATTATCCCTTTGAATAAAATTTCTACCTCTATGGTTTTTGGCACCTCCTCTTTGAAGCCAATAACTCCTAGATTTGCACTTTTGTGACTATTATTTATATCCTCTAGTCATGCTTCATTGGTTTTGGTTTTTGTTGTTGTTCTTTTTTCCTTGTTCTCCTCTTATTGTGTATTTTCAAATATCCTGTTTTCATGCTCACTACTTCTTTCTTCTACTAGATGAATTCAGCTATTAAAAGACTTCTGCCAACTGCAGCTTTCAACTCCAGAATTTCTGCATGATTCTTTTTAATATTTGAATCTCTTTGCTAAATTTCTCCAATAGAATTTTTACTCCCTTCTATGCATTATCTTGAATTTCTTTGGGTTTCCTTAAAATAGCTATTTTGAATTATCTGCCTGAAAGTTCACATATCTCTGCTACCCCTGGAGTGTTCCCTGGTGCATAGTTAGTTCATGTGGTGAGGTCATGTTTTCCTGGATTATCTTCATACTTTTAGATGTTCAATTGTGCCTGGGTGCTGAATAGTTAGGTATTTATTGTACTCTTCACAGTTTGGGCTTGTTTGTACCCATTCTTCTTGGGAAGATATTCCAAATATTCAAGAGGACTTGGGTGTTGTAATCTAAGCTGATTCTGATTTTGGGGGTACCTCAAGCCTAGTAATGTTTTGTTTCCTGAAGACTTGTAGAGGTACTGCCTTGATGGTCTTGGAAACTGTACAAAAGAGTTCTCTGGATTAGCAAGTAGAGACTCTCGTTCTCTTCCCTTACTTTCTCCAAAACAAATGGAGTCTATCTTCCTTTTGTGAACCACCTAAAGCTGGCGGTGGAGTGACACAAACACCCCGGTGGCCACCACCACTATGACTGTGCTGGGTCACACCTGAAGGTAGCACAACACTCGGTGTTGCCCAAGGCCTGCTCTAACTACTTCCAGGCTACTGCATATGCTTGCTGAAAGCTCTTGGTCTCTACAATCAGCAAGTGGCAAAGACAACCAGGCCTGTGTCCTTCCTGTCAGGATGGAGACTTGCCCCATGTCCCATAGGGTTTCAGAGGTGCCATCTGGGATCCAAGGACTAGAGTCAAAAACCTTGGAAGTTCAGCTGCTGTTCTATTGTACTGAAGCTGAGCTGGCACTCATACCACAAGATGCAGTCTTTGCCACACCTCTTCACTTACTAAATGCAAAGGAGCCTTATCCCATGGCCCCCACTATTTCAGGCCAATGGATAGTGCTGTCAGACTACCTTTGATGTTTTCTTTCTTTTCTTTTTATTATTATTATTATTATTATTATTATACTTTAAGTTCTAGGGTACATGTGCATAATGTGCAGCTTTGTTACATATGTATACTTGTGCCATGTTGGTGTGCGGCACCCATCAACTCGTCAGCACCAATCAACTCGTTATTTAGATCAGGCACCACTCCCAATGCAATCCCTCCCCCCTGCCCCCTCCCCATGATAGGCCCCAGTGTGTGATGTCCCCCTTCCCGAGTCCAAGTGATCTCATTGCTCAGTTCCCACCTATGAGTGAGAACATGCGGTGTTTGGTTTTCTGTTCTTGCGATAGTTTACTGAGAATGATGGTATCCAGCTGCATCCATGTCCCTACAAAGGACACAAACTCATCCTTTTTTATGGCTGCATAGTATTCCAAGGTGTATATGTGCCACATTTTCTTAATCCAGTCTCTCACTGATGGACATTTGGGTTGATTCCAAGTCTTTGCTATTGTGAATAGCGCCGCAATAAACATACGTGTCCATGTGTCTTTATAGCAGCATGATTTATAATCCTTTGGGTATATACCCAGTAATGGGATGGCTGGGTCATATGGTACTTGTAGTTCCAGATCCTTGAGGAATCGCCATACTGTTTTCCATAATGGTTGAACTAGTTTACAATCCCACCAACAGTGTAAAAGTGTTCCTATTTCTCCACATCCTCTCCAGCAGCTGTTGTTTCCTGACTTTTTAATGATCGCCATTCTAACTGGTGTGAGATGGTATCTCATTGTGGTTTTGCTTTGCATTTCTCTGATGGCCAGTGATGATGAGCACTTTTTCATGTGTCTGTTGGCTGTATGAATGTCTTCTTTTGAGAAATGTCTGTTCATATCCTTTGCCCACTTTTTGATGGGGTTGTTTGTTTTTTTCTTGAAAATTTGTTTGAGTTCTTTGTAGGTTCTGGATATTAGCCCTTTGTCAGATGAGTAGATTGCAAAAATTTTCTCCCATTCTGTAGGTTGCCTGTTCACTCTGATGGTAGTTTCTTTTGCTGTGCAGAAACTCTTTAGTTTAATGAGATCCCATTTGTCAATTTTGGCTTTTGTTGCCGTTGCTTTTGGTGTTTTAGACATGAAGTCCTTGCCCATGCCTATGTCCTGAATGGTATTACCTAGGTTTTCTTCTAGAGTTTTTCTGGAATTAGGTCTAACATTTAAGTCTCTAATCCATCTTGAATTAATTTTTGTATAAGGAGTAAGGAAAGGATTCAGTTTCAGCTTTCTATTTACGGCTAGCCAATTTTCCCAGCACCATTTATTAAATAGGGAATCCTTTCCCCATTTCTTGTTTCTCTCAGGTTTGTCAAAGATCAGATGGCTGTAGACGTGTGGTATTATTTCTGAGGACTCTGTTCTGCTCCATTGGTCTATATCTCTGTTTTGGTACCAGTACCATGCTGTTTTGGTTACTGTAGCCTTATAGTATAGTTTGAAGTCAGGTAGCGTGATGCCTCCAGCTTTGTTCTTTCGACTTAGGATTGTCTTGGCAATGCGGGCTCTTTTTTGGTTCCATATGAACTTTAAAGCAGTTTTTTTCCAATTCTGTGAAGAAACTCGTTGGTAGCTTCATGGGGATGGCACTGAATCTATAAATTACCTTGGGAAGTATGGCCATTTTCAAGATATTGATTCTTCCTATCCATGAGCATGGTATGTTCTTCCATTTGTTTGTGTCCTCTTTGATTTCACTGAGCAGTGGTTTGTAGTTCTCCTTGAAGAGGTCCTTTACATCCCTTGTAAGTTGGATTCCTAGGTATTTTATTCTCTTTGAAGCAATTGTGAATGGAAGTTCATTCAGGATTTGGATTTCTGTTTGTCTGTTCCTGGTGTATAAGAATGCTTGTGATTTTTGCACATTAATTTTGTATCCTGAGACTTTGCTGAAGTTGCTTATCAGCTTAAGGAGATTTTCGGCTGAGACAATGGGATTTTCTAAATATACAATCATGTCGTCTTCAAACAGGGACAATTTGACTTCTTCTTTTCCTAACTGAATGCCCTTGATTTCTTTCACTTGCCTGATTGCCTTAGCCAGAACTTCCAACACTACCTTGAATAAGAGTGGTGAGAGAGAGCATCCCTGTCTTCTGCCAGTTTTCAAAGAGAATGCTTCCAGTTTCTGCCCATTCAGTGTGATATTGGCTGTGGGTTTGTCATAAATAGCTCTTATTGTTTTGAGATACGTTCCATCAATACCGAATTTGTTGAGAATCTTTAGCATGAAGGGCTGTTCAATTTTGTCAAAGGCCTTTTCTGCATCTATTGAGATAATCATGTGGCTTATGTCTTTGGTTCTCTTTATATGCTGGATTACATTTATTGATTTTCATATGTTGAACCAGCCTTGCATCCCAGGGATGAAGCCCACATGATCATGGTGGATAAGCTTTTTGATGTGCTGCTGAATCCGGTTTGCCAGTATTTTATTGAGGATTTTTGCATCGATGTTCATCAGGGATATTGGTCTAAAATTCTCTTTTTTTGTTGTGTCTCTGCCAGGCTTTGATATCAGGATGATGTTGGCCTCATCAAATGAGTTAGGGAGGATTCCCTCTTTTTCTATTGATTGGAATAGTTTCAGAAGGAATGGTACCAGCTCCTCCTTGTACCTCTGGTAGAATTCAGCTGTGAATCCATCTGGTCCTGGACTTTTTTTGGTTGGTAGGCTATTAATTATTGCCTCAATTTCAGAGCCTGCTATTGGTCTATTCAGGCATTCAGCTTCTTCCTGGTTTAGTCTTGGAAGAGTGTAAGTGTCCAGGAAATTATCCATTTCTTCTAGATTGTCTAGTTTATTTGCATAGAAGTGTTTATAGTATTCTCTGATGGTAGTTTGTATTTCTGTGGGGTCGGTGGTGATATCCCCTTTATCATTTTTTATTGCGTCTATTTGATTCTTCTCTCTTTTCTTCTTTATTAGTCTTGCTAGCAGTCTATCAATTTTGTTGATCTTTTCAAAAAACCAACTCCTGGATTCATTGAATTTTTGGAGGGTTTTTTGTGTCTCTATCTCCTTCAGTTCTGCTCTGATCTTAGTGGTTTCTTGCCTACTGCTAGCTTTCGAATGTGTTTGCTCTTGCTTCTCTAGTTCTTTTAATTGTGATGTTAGAGTGTCAATTTTAGATCTTTCCAGCTTTCTCTTGTGGGCATTTAGTGCTATAAATTTCCCTCTGCACACTGCTTTAAATGTGTCCCAGAGATTCTGGTATGTTGTATCTTTGTTCTCATTGGTTTCAAAGAGCATCTTGATTTCTGCCTTCATTTCGTTATGTACCCAGTAGTCACTCAGGAGCAGGTTATTCAGTTTCCATGTAGTTGAGCGATTTTTATTGAGTTTCTTATTCCTGAGTTCTAGTTTAATTGCACTGTGGTCTGAGAGACAGTTTGTTATAATTTCTGTTCTTGTACATTTGCTGAGGAGTGCTTTACTTCCAATTATGTGGTCAATTTTGGAATAAGTGTGAAGTGGTGCTGCGTAGAATGTATATCCTGTTGATTTGGGGTGGAGAGTTCTTTAGATGTCTATGAGGACTGCTTGCTGCAGAGGTTAGTTTAATCCCTGGATATCCTTGTTAACTTTCTGTCTCGTCGATCTGTCTAATGTTGACAGTGGAGTGTTGAAGTCTCCCATTATTATTGTATGGCAGTCTAAGTCTTTTTGTAAGTCTCTAAGGACTTGCTTTGTGAATCTGGGTGCTCCTGTATTGGGTGCATATATATTTAGGATTGTTAGCTATTCCTGTTGAATTGATCCCTTTACCATTATGTAATGGCCTTCTTTGTCTCTTTTGATCTTTGATGGTTTAAAGTCTGTTTTATCAGAGACTTGGATTGCAACCCCTGCTGGGTTTTTTTGTTTTGTTTTTTTTGTTTTGTTTTGTTTTGTTTTTTTGTTGTTGTTGTTCTCCTTTTGCTTGGTAGATCTTCCTCCATCCCTTTATTTTGAGCCTACGTATGTCTCTGCATGTGAGATGGGTGTCCTGAATACAGCAGACTGATGGGTCTTGACTCTTTATCCAGTTTGCCAGTCTGTGTCTTTTAATTGGAGCATTTAGTCCATTTACATTTAAGGTTAATATTGTTATGTGTGAACTTGATCCTGCCATTATGATATTAACTGGTTATTTTGCTCATTAGTTGATGCAGTTTCTTCTTAGCCTCGATGGTCTTTACATTTTGGCATGTTTTTGCAATGGCTGGTACCGGTTGTTCCTTTCCATGTTGAGTGCTTCCTTCAGGGTCTCTTGTAAGGCAGGCCTGGTGGTGACAAAATATCTAAGCATTTGCTTATCTGTAAAGGATTTTATTTCTCCTTCACTTATAAAACTTAGTTTGGCTGGATATGAAATTCTGGGTTTAAAATTCTTTTCTTTAAGAATGTTGAATATTGGCCCCCACTCTCTTCTGCCTTGTAGAGTTTCTGCTGAGAGATCTGCTGTTAGTCTGCTGGGCTTCCCTTTGTGGGTAACCCGACCTTTCTCTCTGGCTGCCTTTAGGATTTTTTCCTTCATTTCAACTTTGGTGAATCTGGCAATTATGTGTTTTGGAATTGCTCTTCTCGAGGAGTATCTTTGTGGCGTTCTCTTTGTTTCCTGAATTTGAATGTTGGTCTGCCCTACTAGGTTGGGGAAGTTCTCCTGGATGATATCCTGAAGAGTGTTTTCCAACTTGGTTCCATTTTCCCCCTCATTTTCAGGCACCCCAATCAGATGTAGATTTGGTATTTTTACATAATCCCATACTTCTTTCAGGCTTTGTTCATTTCTTTTTCTTCTTTTTTCTTTAGATTTCTCTTCTTGCTTTATTTCATTCATTTGATCCTCAATTGCTGATACTCTTTCTTCCAGTTGATTGTGTCGGTTACTGAAGCTTGTGCATTTGTCACGTATTTCTTGTGTCATGGTTTTCATCTCTGTCAGTTCATTTATGGCCTTCTCTGCATTAATTATTCTAGTTATCAATTCTTCCACTCTTTTTTCAAGATTTTTAGTTTCTTTGCGCTGGGTACGTAATTCCTCCTTTAGTTCTGAGAAGTTTCATGGACTGGAGGCTTCTTCTCTCATCTCGTCAAAGTCATTCTCCATCCAGCTTTGATCCGTTGCTGGCGATGAGCTGTGTTCCTTTGCAGGGGGAGATGCGCTCTTATTTTTTGAATTTCCAGCTTTTCTGCACTGCTTTTTCCCCATCTTTGTGGTTTTATCTGCTTCTGGTCTTTGATGGTGGTGACATACTGATGGGGTTTTGGTGTGGATGTCCTTCTGTTTGTTAGTTTTCCTTCTTACAGTCTGGACCCTCAGCTGTAGGTCTGTTGGAGATTGCTTGAGGTCCACTCCAGACCCTGTTTGCCTGGGTATCAGCAGCAGAGGCTGCAGAAGATAGAATATTGTGGAACAGTGAATGTACCTGTCTGATTCTTGCTTTGGAAGCTTCCTCTCAGGGGTGTACTCCACTGTGTAGGTGTGGGGTGTCGGTCTGCCCTTAGTGGGGGATGTCTCCCAGTTAGGCTACTCAGGGGTCAGGGACCCACTTGAGCAGACAGTCTGTCCATTCTCAGATCTCAACCTCTGTGTTGGGAGATCCACTGCTCTCTTCAAAGCTGTCAGATAGAGTTTTTTTTGTCTCCAGAGGTTTCAGCTGCTTTGTTGTTGTTGTTGTTGTTGTTGTTTAGCTGTGCTCTGTCCCCAGAGGTGGAGTCTACAGAGACAGGCAGGACTCCTTGAGCTGCTGTGAGCTCCACCCAGTTCGAGCTTCCCAGCTGCTTTGTTTACCTACTTAAGCCTCAGTCATGGCAGGCTCCCCTCCCCCAGCCTCGCTGCTGCCTTGCCAGTAGATCACAGACTCCTGTGCTAGCAATGAAGGAGGCTCCATGGGCGTGGGACCCTTCTGGCCAGGTGTGGGATATAATCTCCTGGTGTGCCCATTTGCTAAGATCCTTGGTAAAGCACAGTATTGGGGTGGGAGTTACCGGATTTTACAGATGTTGTGTGTCTCAGTTCCCCTGGCTGGGAAAAATGATTCCCTTCCCCCTTGCACTTCCCAGGTGAGGCGATGCCTCGCCCTGCTTCAGCTCTTGCTGGATGGGCTGTAGCAGCTGACCAGCACCGGTTGTCCCGCACTCCCTAGTGAGATGAACCCAGTACCTCAGTTGAAAATGCAGAAATAACCTGTGTTCTGTGTCGCTTGCACTGGGAGTTGGAGACTGGAGCTGTTCCTATTCAGCCATCTTGCTTTGCCCCCCCCTTTTTTTTTTTTTTTTTTTTGAGACAGAGTCTTGCTCTGTTGCCCAGGCTGGAGTGCGGTAGCATGATCTTGGCTCACTGCAACCTCTGCCTCCTGGGTTCAAGTGATTCTCCTGCCTCAGCCTTCCAAGTAGCTAGTATTACAGGCATGCACCACCATGCCCAGCTAATTTTTTGTACTTTTAGTAGAGACGGAGTTTCACCATGATGGCCAGGCTGGTTTCAAACTCCTGACCTCAACTGATTCACCCACCTCAGCCTCCCAAAGTGCTAGGACTACAGGAGTTAGCCACCACTCCCAGCCTACTGTTGATATTGTCTTAAGGCCAAAGGGCCCTTCAAACAGCTTGTGGTGAATGCCCCCTGGTCAGGGACTCACACTTCAGTGCAGTGGGCAACATTCTCTCCCTGGGCAGGTCCAGAAATGCCATTTAAGAGCCGCAACCCCAACAGTCTGCTTAGTGCTCTACACCCTGTGGCTAAGCTGCTATCTAAAGTGAAGTCAAAGTTCCCTTTACTTTTCCCTCTATTTTTCTCACACAGAAGGAGTTTCACCTTATAGCTGCTACAGCTGGGAATGTGCGGAATCTCACTTGAGGCCAGCATGTCTCAGTGTCCCACCCAAGGCCCTCAATGTATTATCTGGGTACTGCTACTTGTTTTTCAGGGGTCAAAGGCTCTTCAGCTAGCAGGTTATGAGTTCTTCCAGGGCTAGGTTCATTCCTTCAAGGCAGTGGATTATATTCTGTCTCAGGATGTGTCTAGATATATCCGGGAACTAGGGTCTGGAAAGGGGGTCTGATGACTCTGACCATTACACTGTCTTGCTGTGACTGAACCGACTAACCTAGATGTAAGACAACATCATCCCTATTCTTTCATCTCCTCTCCCCAAAGAGAAGAAAAGGTTCCCTTTTGGAGCTGTGACTGTGCAGCCTGAAGTTAGGAGAGGGATGATGATAGTACTTCTTCAGCCACTCCAGTTGATCCCTCAATGGGTCACATACCCTCCCCAGCCCACTGTCTATGTGCCTATTTCAGCCCTAGGACCCACCTGGTGTTGCAGTGTTTGTGACCTAGACTGCCTCTCAAGTTCCTTTGGGGACCCAGAGAACTATAGTCACAGTGGTGAGGCTTGAAATAACTGAAGTTCAAGCCACTGAGATCAGCTAATTCCTATCTGGCTAAGGCTGGTTCAAATACATACTCCATAGGTGGATGTCAGCTGAGTGTGATCCAATTTTGCTTTCTGTTGCAGCAAAGGCAGAACTGAGTTTAATGCCTCACAATTGTTGTCTCTTCCTCTCTTCAAGGCACACACTGCCACTGCTGGTGGATGAGAGAGGGGTGCCATTAGCAACTTAAGAATGTTTTTTCTACCTCTTTTTGCAATGTGAAGTTAAAACCAGGTACTGTGAATACTCACCTAATTTTTGTTTCTTAAAAAGGTGTTTTTCTGGTGTACATAGTTGTTAAATTTGCGTTCTTGCAAGGGGGAAGATTGGTGGAAACTTCTTGTTCCATCCCACCTCCTGATGCAGTGCTTTCATAGGCATCACTCAGTGAAGGGCTGTGGCCAGCAGTTCAGGAACACTTTGGCTTCTCTAGCACAACAGATTCTGAATCTTGAGGGGCAACAGGACAAACCCATAAGCTCAATACCACCCCACCAGTGTAAGAGCATGCAACCAAGAGTGCTGAGCTGAGACTTGATGCCGTAAAATCTTCCAGAGGCAAAGGTAGTCAACTGAACCCGTCTTATATCACAATCAAATCTCCAAGGACTTCAAATAAGATAAAAACAAAAAGTTCATCCAAAAGACAGCAGCTTAAAAGATTGAAGACACATCAGCCCACACACATGAAGAGTAATAGCTCAAGGACTCTGGCTAATCAAGGAGTCAGTGTGTGCTCTTACCTCCATATGACCATACTATTTCACCAGCAACTAGTTCCCTCAGACTGCAATGGCTGAAGTGACAGAAATAGAATTCAGAATATGGATTGGAACAAAGATCATTGGAATTCAGAAGAAATTCAAACCCCAATTCAAAGATTCTAAGGAATACAATAAAATGATACAGAAGAGGAAAGACAAAATGGGCACTTTAAGAAAGAATCAGACTGATCAGATAGAGTTGAAAAATTCACCACAAGAATTTCAGAAGACAATCACAAGTATTAACAGCAGCATCAACCAAACTAAAGAAAGACTCTCAGAGCTTGAAGACTGGTTTTCTGAAATAACTCAGTCAGCCACAAATAAAGAATAAGGAATAAAAACTCTTGAATAAATATGGGATTTCATAAGGAGATCAAACAGACATCTCAGAGGCATCCCTGAAAGAGAGGGAGAGAAAGCAAGCAACTTGGAAAACATATTTCAGGATTCCATGCATGAAACTACCTAAAACCCTGCTAGAGAGGCCAACATTCAAATTCAGAAAATGCAGAGAAACTTTGTGAGATATTATCCAAGAAAATCATTCCAACAGTTTAGTCATCAGATTTGGCAGAGGTGAAATAAAATGAAAACTTTAAAGACAGCTAGAGAGAAGGCACAGGTTACCTACAAAGGGAACTGCATCAGGCTAACAGCAGATGTTTCAGCAGAATCCCCACAAGCCAGAATAATTTGGCAGCTTATATTCAGCATTATCAAAGAAAGTAAATTCCACCAACAATTTCATCTCCAGTCAAAATATGCTTCATAAGCAACGGAGAATTAAGATCTGTTTTGGAAAATAAAATGCCTTGGGAATTCATTACCACCAGATCGGCATTACAAGAGGTCCTTAAGAGAGTGCTAAATATGGAAAGGAAGGACCATAAATAGACCATCACTAAAACACACTTAAGTTCATAGATCATGGACACTATAAAGCAACCACATAAACAAGTCTGCATAATAACCAGATAACAACAAGATGACAAGATTGAATCTGCACATATCAATATTTACCTTGAATGTAAATTGGCCAAATGCCCCAATTAAAAGACACAGAAAGGCAAGTTAGATAAAGAAGCAAGACTCTACTGTATGCTGCCTTCAAGAAACCCATCTCAAAAATACTCAAAACTAAAACAAAAGACATCGTCTTTCACTCTTCAGGGCCCATCTCAAGTCATTCCTCCTCCATGAAATCTTCTGGGGCCACACAAGCTTCCAGTAATACCTTCTCCAGACCTGGCCCTCTGTCCCAGACACCTAACAATGTCTTACTTTAACAGCTATTTCTGTTTTCTTTTGTGTATATGTCCCCACTACTCAAGAAAACTACAAGTTCTTCCAGGTCAGAGTTCTGCTTTTCTGTGTCTAAACACTAGCTGACAAAAAAGTGGTTTGCCACCAGAAGATAGTAAATTCTTGGGCAATTATTGTTTGCCTGCTAGAGTTTGTGAAATGTTGGTGTGGAGGGAAAAAAGGCAAGCTTGGATAAGGGCCCTCAGTTTTATTGGCACTGGATAGCCTCCCTGAGAAAATGCGTAGATTACTATTCTGAGTTGCAATTTAGTAGTAAGAAAGTTCAGTGAAAAAGAATTCATTGAACGGGATACTAACTCCACAACAGATAACGGCCTTTGCTCTGGGTAGAACCCTGTATAAGGCAAATAGGAAGAGAAGGATGAATTTAGGGAAATATAAAACCCAGTACTTGTTTTCTAGGAATTTTACACTTCAATTAGAGAGACAAGATGTAAACACAGAAAGTTATCTGTACAACAAGGTGGGTTGAATCTTGAGGTGGCCTCTAATTGTCAAATACTCTGGCAAATAAATTTTCATGTATTTGAATACAAGGATTAAAATGTTTCCTCCATCTTTTGTTCTCAAAAATACAGAATATTGATTTCTTTCAGATAATCTAAGCCTCCACATTCGTTCTGTACCTTCCAATAAATGATTTTTATTCATTGACTCTTAAGCATTTTGCCATTCCTATGGGGCCTGAGCCTCACTGATGCAAAACAAAATGCATATCTCAATTAACCAGGTATTTCCTAAGCCCCTCTATATTTTCTTTTATAGAAGAAGAAACGTTGCATTTTGGAGAAGAGCATAGGCTCTGGAATCAGGCACAGCAGGGTTTCAGTCCAAGCTCTACTATGTGAACCTTAGTCAAGTTACTTAACTTCCTTGAACCTCAGTTTCTGTATATGTAAAATGGGATAATAGTAATACTAAAAAAAATTGGGTGTTTGATTACCACAATGCCTACCCCATAGTAAGTGTACAGTAAATGGTAGCTTTTAGTTTGTTAGTACAGAAATCTCACTTCATCAATTTAGTAAAAATAAGTGAATTAGAGACTTCATAGGATACATTGTCAACTGCACACTGATCCAAAAACTGGCTAGCTCTCTTTCATCTCCATCAGACTACAAGATAATTGCTCTTTAGTACTCCAGAGACACTAACTCACAACAGTGATCCAACCACAAGAGTCTGCTTAAGGCAGGAATTAAGGCTTTTTAAATGAAGCTTTTCTGCTTGTATCCTTCATTGCAAAACCCTCCCCTTACCAAAGCATCTCAATTAATCAAGTTTGAGTATATAAAGAGACAATATTTTATCAACCCTTAGAAAAAAATAATCTAGGCTTTGGAGCCTGACAGAGCAATTTGAATCCTGGTTCCAGTACTTTAGTTTGTGGTCTTGGGCAAGTTATTTCAGAAAATTCCTAACTTCTCAGAACATTTCCTATTTCTTGAGCCTCAAATTTGGATAATATTTGGTTGGTGCAAAAGTAATTGCGGTTTTTGCCATAATATTGTAATAATAATACCTAACTCAAAGGTTAGGAGGATTAAATGAAATCTCCTTTGTGAAAGTGTTTTCCTCATAGCCTCAGTACATAACAGTTACTTTGCAAATTTGCAAATGTCCATTTCCTCATCCCTTTTTTTCAAAGTCCTATATGTTTTCTCCTTTGCTTGGAGGCTTGATGTGAACTAAAGAACTGGACAACATACAGTCAGATTTTGAATGGACATTAAATGAAAGTGTGTGAAAGGTATAGTTAAGACTAAACAGAAAGCCAAGACTTCAGAATAATCCCCAGCTGTTTTGGAGATTCAACTAAAGCAGACATGGGGGCCAAGGGTATGTGGATAGAGCTGTTTCATGTATAAAAGAAAGGACAATAATCGTGGCTGTCCCTGAACAGAAGAATCTAAACCCTGAAGGAATGCGATAGTGAAGAGCAGGTAATTTTTGAAGGGGGAATTTAGAAGAGGGAAGGAGAAGTTCCAATGAGGAGCCACATAAACTTGTTGAATATCCAGTGTACTGCTTATTAAATGACCTTAGGCAAGTTATTAAAACCCTTTGAGCCTCAGTTTCCTCATCTGTAGAGTAGAGATAACACCTCACAGATTCATTGTGAAAGTAAATTGAAGGCATGTAAAATGTTTAGCACAGTACTTGGCACATAGTACTGTGGACAAGTAGCAGCTGATGCCAGGAACAGAGGTAGCAGGGCCACAGTCCCAGGTGAGGCACAGCAGAGGTGCTGGCCCAGTCATTGAAAAGGAGGCCATGAAAGTGACCCTAAAATATCTTGTTTTTCAAATTGGCCTCTGGTTGGGCTCTGCATTTTTTTCAGAGCAAGGTCAGATCAACCATATATTATTGGCTATCCTCTAGAACTCAGTGGAGTTCTCCAAAGCAGAGACTAACAGTTGCTGAGTAATGAAGAGCATGGAGTTAGGAAGAAAGCAAGTGACCTGAAGTTGGAGGATTAAGGAGGACTGATAAGGAAAAGAGCACAAAGATACTACCAGGGGTTGGTGGGAATTGTTTTTCTATTCAATCTAAGACAGATAAACGCTCTATTATTACCTAAAAGTAGGATGACAGGGAGAAACCTGTGAAAATACCAATTTTCTAATAATAGTGAAAATTATATTTATTCAAATTGAATTGCTAGAGTTTTAATGCTCTCAGGGCAAGTTTCCTTTTAAAAGAGGACAAAGGAAGATACTGCTTAACACAGAGCCTATACTCCAAATGATGAAATATCAGATATTATGGAAATATTAGTGTGAAGCAGACCATCTTAACCTATTCATCTATCACACTGACAATACCTTACATTCCCCATGACAAATATCTGTCTTCTTTATAGCTTTATAGGTGTATAAAAGAATTTCCAATTTTAATCCACAGTCATATCCAAGCTCCCTTGAGGTTGATATGCTAAGCCAAATTGCCTATAGCTATTATAGGATTAACACTTTAGAAGGTGTAAAAAACAAAAGTCTTTCTTTTCACATGGAATACAATCTTAATTTCAGAAGCAGCACTGAAAGCTCCACAACAAAATTACCTAGTCAGAACAAGTTCTTGTTTTGATTTACTGTGCAGCCTATGTCTAGTAACCAGACCAAAGGTTATGAAATTAAAATTTTAAAAAAGGAACTATATTCACTGGGTCATAGCCATAAGATTTCAAATATATGATTTCTGTATTCACAACTCAGTGAAAACACAATCTTGCTCTTCAGAGCTGACATTTGCAGCAAGTAAGAAACTTAGTCCCCAAAAATGTCTCTGAGAGTCAGATAGTCACCAATTGAAGAGTCACTTGAGAGCTCTGCCCATTGCCTGTTTATGTGCTATGTTGCTCAGCAGTTTTTTCTGGAAATTATGTTTTTCTGGAAATAATATGTATATAGAGGAATATAACATGCATAGAGCAATACAACTGACCTACAATAAACTTCCCGTATTTAAAGTGCACAATCTTACAAGACATACGTACACACCCATGAAACTATCACTACAACCAAGATAATGAACATATTCATCTTCCTCCCAAAGTTTCCTCATGGACCTTTGTAATAAGGAAAACCACTGACCTGTTTTTTGTCACTACAGGTTAGTTTTCATTTTCTAGTTTTCTGCCAATGGAATCATACAGAATGTATTCACTGGTGTCCAGCTTTTTTCATTCAGCATAGTTTGAGAGTTATTCATGTCGTTGAGTGTATCAGTGGTTCATTCTTTTTTATTACACGGTAGCATTCCATTGCTGAGCAGTTTTATTTGAGGTGCCTACCTCTTCTTGACAAATCTAAAAGAAAGAATTCATGAGGGGCCCTCATTTAGTAGTACCTGCTCTATGACACTCACGGTGTAGTCATTAAGAATGCAAGCTGTTGTGTCAGACTGCCTGGCTCTGTCATTTTGTATCTGTGTGACCTTGGACAAGTGGCATAGATGCTCTGTCTCTGTTTCCACATAAGGTAAGAATGAAAACTACATGAGATAATATAACTACATGAAAGCATATAACATGTTTAGCCCCGGGCTCATCACACTGTAAGAAATCAGTAATGATAGTTATTAGCATTTCTTTGGGCAACTCAGGATCTATTCTACAATACCTCTACCCAGGCATTGGTTCAAGTATAAAAACTACTCAGATTTTACCCCTACCCAAACTTTTCAGCCTTATGTCCTATGCCCTCAGTTTTATTGGACAATAGCAATCAAGATGCTTAGCCATTGCCCAAAGTTGATGTCAACTCTGACTGAAGCAAGAAATTGTTTCATTTGGTAATGCCTTAGCCTGACATTTGGGGCCTTCCATGAATTTGCCATGACCTACCTATCTGCTTTATCGACTGCCATTTTCCTACCTTTAGATTATTGTGTTTGTCCACTCGAATGTTTCTTCACCCTACCCCATCTCTGCCTGTCAAAATTCTGCCTATACACCAATGCAGGAAGTAAGGCATTGGCACATCATAAACAGCCAATAATTGATATGCCAAGGAGTTAGAGCTCTAGTCACTAGACGTGCTCTTTTGGGATAAAGGCTGTATTTGATACTGCTACTCTGCATCCTTCATAACAGTGTCAGCATTGAAAAGTTCTAATATTTATTAACTGATGAATTTTTTTAATATAAGGTCCTGAATTTTGGATCTAAGGCAAATTTCTTTAATATTGTTGTGACAAGACTTAAAACTAATACAAATAAATAATATCTGTGCAATGAAAAATTTGTAAGTCAGTCAATGATCTCACATATTTTAAGCAATGGAGCAATGAAAATACAGGATAAAGGCAGATTAGTGCCAACTCCTTGAAATGCATTGCTAGGAGAACTCCAGGACTTCTATCTCCCACTCCTCTGTTAATTGAACTCTATATATTCACATATTTCTGAGTCTTCCCACCTTTTGGCATTTCTTCGTCTTTCACTTGTATTTTCTTGTAAATGACTAATATTCTTAGTCATGATTGTTCAGCCTTTCTAATCCGTCTATTCCTTCTTTCTTACAGACAAGCTTACCATTTAAAATATCCCTCCTTACTTTTTAGCTTTTTTCCTGCTTTTATCCTCCTTTTCCTCTTCTTGGTCTATGATATTTTCCTCTGTTTATTTTTTTATTTGTCTGTTTGTTTTAAGTTTTTATTTTACAGATTTAGGGGTACAAGTGCAGCTTCATTACATGGATATATTGTATAGTGATGAAACCTAGGATTTTAGTGCACCAGTAAACAGAGTAGTATACATTGTCTCCAATAGGTAGCTTTTTTCCCTTCACTCCCCTCCCACATTCCCACCGTTTGGAGTCTCCAATGCCAATTATTCCATTCTATATGCCCATTTGTATTCATTATTTGGCTCCCACTTATAAATGAGAACATGTGGTTTTTTTAATTTCTCTTTCTGTCATTTCACTAAAAACAATGACCTCCAGTTGATATTCTCCTATTGCTTCTAATTTTATATTCTGCATTTGCTTTTTCTCCCTCCCCATCAATGCATCAGTTCCTTTTTTGCTCCCCTCACTTTTATTTCCCTTCTCTGTGGGTCCTGTATTATCTTTTTGTGTGATGCCTTTACCTGTTCTTTGGAAGTTCTGCCTCTTTCCTTCTTTTCCTGACCTGCCTCATGCTTGTTTCCCTCAAGGAGTGGCCCATACAATGCCTCCATTCTGCAAAGACAAAAACAGACACAGTGGGGGAAAAATCAATTAGTACATTGCTTAATCTTCTTCAGAACAAAGGGAGACGAGCGCTCAAGGCATCTCTGATTATTGTCTTCTTCAGCCTTTACCTGATAATCAACCTCTTTTCTCCTTTTCCCTTTTCCAGTGTCTACTAAATATAATCATTCCACTGCCCCCTCCCACCTTCACTAGCTCTTGTTATAGTAACTGACCCTTTCTTGTGAAATAGTTCACAGCATAGGTCCCTTGTCTCTGCATCTTGGCCTGATCCTTCTTTATGGAAGGAAAGATCATGACCCCTGAAAAAAAAGAAGAAAAGCTTCAGTCATTGACGGTGAATGGAGATAAACAATTGGGAGAGGTGAATTCTCTATCTGATAAATCCTATGAGGTAGGCATATACACAGCTGTACTTAGGAATGACAAAGAGCAGAGCAAGTAGGAATGGAGGAGCTAAAAGATTATCTCCCAGTAGTCATGACCTAGACAATAGCTACATGCCATTAGCTCAGACCTGCTAACACTTTGATTTTATTTTTTGCTTGCAATTTTTTCAAAGTGAAAATCATTTTCTAAGTTTCACCTTAACTTCTCAATGGCTTAGAAATGGTTTTCCTAGATGTTTTTGTCACGAGATTACTGATACTATACACAATATCTTGTCACCATCATCATCATTCAATCGTAACTGCATGGTAGTTTTTACCCAGGAGGAAATTTAAAAAATAGTCTTAGAGAAAACCTTTTTTTTTTTTTTTTTTTTTTTGAAATGGAGTCTTGCTGTGTCGTCAGGCTGGAGTGCAGTGGCGCAATCTCGGCTCGCCACAACCTCCGTCTCCTGGGTTCAAGCGATTCTCCTGTCTCAGTCTCCTGAGTAGCTGGGACTACAGGCATGCACCACCACTCCCAGTTAATTTTTGTATTTTCAGTAGAGACGAGGCTTCACCATGTTGGCCATGATGGTCTCGATCTCTTAACCTCGTGATCCACCTGCCTTGGCCTCCCAAAGTGCTGAAATTACAGGCGTGAGCCACCATGCCCCACCGATAAAACCCTTTTTTAACGTGTGACCATTTCTTATATGTGACCATTTGCAAACAAGCTGAAGAACTTTGGTCAAATTTCTATGAGGCCCTCCTTCTCTTCCACTAATGGTTGTTAATGTATAACAGTAAGCTTAAAAGCTTAGTTTAAGAGAAGAAACAAATATGTGTGGTTGGTTTTGTTAAGTTTTGAAATATTTTAAACAAAAATCATGTCTTTGATAAACAATGGAGAGAAACAGACATTGACTAACTTAATAAACACTAGCCTAGGACCTGGTGTGGATGAGCCCAAACAATTCATACTGGGGAGGAAAGAGAAAAATTAGAACCATTTTCTGCTATTAAAAAGCTTTCAATCAAGTGCAAAGCTTTGGAATGCAGGAAGAAAAGCATAGAAACAATTAATTATAATGAAAGACAAAACAAAATCAGCTGCATAATAGTGGTACAAACTAATATCTGTGGTGAAGCAGAAAAAAGTAATTCAAACTAGAGGAATCAAGAACAGCCTCACTGAAGTAGTGGGAGTACCTCAATTAATCTCTCAAAAATGAGAAGTAGTCAGGTAGTAAGATTCAGTAGAGAAAGGAAGAACACTCTTGGTATTGGAAACAGAATCAATGACAACATGGAGGCTTATGAGATATTTGTAGGGCAGCAGTGAGAAAGTAAGGGGCTAGCAAGATGCATGGACAGTGAGAGTTTGTGGGCCAGAAGTATTTGCTTTGTTGAAGTGAATCTGAATGTGCTTTTTCTTTCACGAATCTACAGAAGGTTGTAAGGGAAAGGAGGTGGAAGAAAGAAAATAATGGTATAAATTCAAAAAATCCTCTTGATTACTGAATTGGTTTCCTAGGGCTGCAGTAATAAATACCACAAACAAGGTCACTTAAAACAACAGAAATTTATTGTCTCACAGTTCTAGGACTAAAAGTTTGAAATCAAGATTTTGGAATGGCCATGGTTTCTATAAAAGCTCTAGGGAAGGGTTCTCTCTTGCCTTTTCTAGCTTCTGGTAGCCCCAGCCATTTCTGGGCTTTTAGCTACATTACTCCAATCTCTGCCTCCATCTTCACATAGTCATCTTCTCTCTGTGTCCAAATGTCTCTCTTGTTATAAAAATACTGGTCACATTGGAATAAGGGCCCACCTTACTCTACTGTAAAGTTATCTTAACTAATTATATTTCTAACAACTCCACTTCCAAATAAAGTCACATTTTGAAGTTCTGGGTGTTAGTACTTTAACATATCTTTTTTGGGGGGATACAGTTCAACCCATAACAGCTGCTGAGTAGAGTGCAGGTAAACCACGGCTCTGCAAAGCCTGGAATTATCATTCCAAAACATCATTTGGACAGAGAACCAAATGATAGTTTCAGAAAATCAAATGCTTTAGAGATAAAAGTAGAATGCAGTAAAGAGAAAACAGCAACAACCAAAATACACATTGAGACACAGAAACAAACTTTGCATCTTTCTCAGTATCAGATTATAGAACAACCAAAAATCTTGGTGTGGTCACAGGCTCTCCTCTAAAGGAAGTGGGGAATCAATAAATCATTCGCATCTGTGGGTCTGAGATGAAAAACACCAGAAAAGAAAACAAAAGGTTAATCTTCACAGGAAGTTTGAGAGTACTGATAAATGCTCAAGGATGGTGAGGGACAAAATGTAGTTAAGATCCTGCCATTTACTCTCAGACTTACTCTGCCAATAGAAGGGCTTGCTCTGATAAGAAACAAGTTTAATTTTTAACTTAGAAAAAATGGAAAGGTTTGTGAAATAATAATAATAAAATACTCCATTTGGTTCCAGTTTAGGGTTCCCAAAGCTGTTTCATGTAAGTTCTTGGTTGCTTTCTATAACAGTCCCATAAAGTAGGAAAACCAGGTACTTACCAGCTTATGATTATCTCCAGGTATTTACCAGCTTATGACTATCTCCCAAATCTTCCTTGGAAGGATTTGGTTCTACTTACAAGTAGCTGCTCAGCATTTTCTTCAGGAGAGTTTTTTACAATCTTGGTTTTATCTCAAGGCTAATTCCTGAAATTTTTAAGCAAGTAAACAAGCATTGCAATAGAAAGAATGACTGTTTGCTTCTAAAAGTGAGTGACTGCTTCAATTACAATAGGAGCAGGAAGTCAGTGTTGTATTGGGGTATCTCTGTCTGAGAAGTAAAGGAGAAATGGTAGCTAGTTGCCTAAGCCTGATCCAGGCTCACCAAAACAGATTAGTTTGTCTTCAGAGCCCTGTTATAACCCTAGCTTCATGCCAAACTGTTCCCCTGCCCTTCTGCCAGAATTCTTTAAAGTACCCAAAAAATAGTATCCTCACAAAATTGGGACACCTCACCCCAAATGACCCTTAAATACTGAAAGCCTTCTCCTGCATGGATGTAGTTGCTGGATGTAGTTGCTGATTGTTTTGTTATGCCCAGACCGTTTATTCCCCGAAGAAGACCACCAGAGTCCAGAGTCAAAGCTAAGCAGCAAGGATCTTTATTACAGGTTCGAACCTGGAACTCTCCCTCGCTCGTGAAACGAGACGGGCAGGAGAGCTCCCCCACTGAGCTCCGAGCAGTGTTATATAGTCTAAGAAAAGTGGTCATAGAGTTATTATACAAATCAGATATATGATTGGCTAGTGTTTGAACAAGGTGATTTGGCTAACTATGATTGGTTCCCGCCATTTCTGATATTTTGGTTCAAACTTTGAGGCGGGAGAGCAGGTTTATGGCAGCAAGAGTTTATCTTACTTAAACACGTCTTGTGACCTTGCCTCAGAACTTACAAAATCTCTGGTATGTGCAAAACAAAATCTCTGGTACGTGCAGAAAACCAGGTACTCACAGAACTTACGAAATCTCTGGTATGTGCAAAGATTAGAGAGCAGAACAAGGGTGTAGCGGGTGGGGGGCGGGTACATATCTATCTTTGTGTCCTTTCAGTTTCAGGAGGCCTAGGACAAGGGACTACTGTCTTCCCCTCTGTGGTTGCCTGGCCTAGCTTAAGAATTTGAAAGTACTAAATTCTTGGAAGTACTAAAAACTTTTGTATTCTCACATTGTGATTATGACATTAAAGCCATACCCAGAATCAGACCCCTGACTCTGGGTACCCCAAGGGACCCATTCAGGTAAATCCCTTGCTGGTGTTCTTTACCTGGGCCACTGGTAGCTTCTGGAAACAGTAGCTACAAGCGAAATAGAAAAAAAATCAAAAAGTATCATTCAAAACAGCTTCCTCATTGTGGGTTTGATTTGGCTTGTCACTCTACCAAGAAGCCAACAAGAAAATGGAAGCAGAAAAGATAGCCCACTAATAGGCTGTATTTTCATCTGAAAAGGCCAAACACCACTACTGTCCTCGCCTTTTCCCACTTTCCAAACCTTCATTTGTTTATTTGTTTGACAAACATTTACTGAGCTAAGACCTTGTATTATACAAAGATGAATAAGAGACATAACATTTCGATACTTAAAATTAGTGAAGTCTATCTTTGGTAAAACCTCACGATAAGCTCCTATTTTATGTCCCATTCCCCAAAGTCTTTGCTTTCAGAGAGCTAACAAACAAATCTCCACCAGACTGTGGGATTCTTGAAAGCACAGGGACTTTTAAAAAAAAATTTTTTAGGGATGGCATATCTGACTTTTATTTATTTATTTAAATGAACACATAATAATTGTACATATTCATGGAGTACACAATGATGTTTAAATGCATATAATGTATAGTGATCAGCTCAAGGTACTTAACATATCTATAATCTCAAATATTTGTCATTTCTTTGTGTTGGGAACATTCAATATCCTCTTTTCCTCATTCTGGCAGTTCAAAACTATATATTATTGTTAACTATAGTTATCCTACAGTGCTGTAGAACACTAGAAGTTATTCCCCCTATCTAGCTGTAATTTCATATCCTTTAATAAATCTCTCCCTTTCCTTTTCCCCTTCCCAGCCTCTAGTATCTCCTGTTCTACTTTTCATTTCTATGAGATAAACATTTTTTAACTTCCACATATGAGTGGAAATATGCCATAGTCGACTATTTGTTCCTGGCTTATTTCACTCAACATAATGTCCTCCAATTCCATCCATGTTGCCACAAATGACAAGGTTTCATTTGTTTTAATGGATTAACAGTATTCCATTGTGAATATATATGCTACATTCTTCATTTATCCATTGATGAACACTTAGGTTAATTCCATATCTTGGCTATTGTGAATAGGGTGGCAGTGAACATGGAGGTACAGATATCTCTTCAATATCATGATTTTCTTTCCTTTAGATAATTCCCCTTTAGTGGGATTGCTGGATCTGATTTCTTTTTTTAAAACTTTTATTTTATGTTCAGGGGTACATGTGCAGGCTTGTTATATAGGTAAACTCAAGTCATGAGGATTTGTTGTACAGATTATTTCATCTTCCAGATATTTTTTGGTTTCCGCAACATGTAGGAGAATGTGTATCTGGCTAATTTTGTACTAAAGAACTAAAGACATGTCTGTTCAATTAATAAATGAATATAAAATATTTTTTAATGAGAGGTATAATGTGAGATAATTTCTATACTTTTTCTCATTTCACCCTCCCAACAATTCAGAAGTTCTCCATGCATTTGCTGTCAAGAGCAAGAGACAGCAAAGCTACAAATTTGGTTGCTGCAGTTTTTAAACCTCAGGATAAGTTACAACAACTGCATAATCACTGCCTTTACAAATTTTACTTAGTAATGATACGGAAGTGCTGGGAAGGGAAGAACATGGTCCCTTTAAATGATATGGAAATGGGGAAGGGAAAGGCTGGGTAGAGGAGGGTTGGTCCCTGTTAGGGCTCCACCTCCATGGACCTAAGTGAGGACAGGCATTTTCATTTTATTGCCCAAATGTTGCATTTCCCATGACCACCCTCGCCTGCAACACCTCCAACCTGTGCCTATAAAAGAGGAAGACCCTAGCAAGGCAGAGATAGAAGTGGTTGGATGTTGAGAGGAGCACGTTGGTGGAGGAACACACAAGGGGCTAGATGTCAAGAGAAATTCACCAACAGGCACCAGCATGCCAGCAGGCCACTGACTGGCAGAATGATGTGGAGTTTGGCTGGGGCAACCGGAGCAGAGCTCGGGCCACCAAGTGGCCTGACTCCAGGGAAAAACCATCTTTCTTCTGGCTCCCCCATCTGCTGAGAACTACTTCCACTCAATAAAACCTTGTACTGATTCTCCAAGCCCAAGTGTGATCCAATTCTTCCAGTACACCAAGGCAAGAACCCAGGATACAGAAAGCCCTCTGTTCTTGTGACAAAGTAGAGGGTCTAATTGAGCTGGTTAACACAAGCCACCTATAGATAGCAAAATTAAAGAGCACCCTATAACACAAACCCACTGGGACTTCAGGAGCTGTAAACATCCACCCCTAGATGCTGCTGTGGGGTCAGAGCCCCACAAACTGTCCATCTGTATGTTCCCCTAGAGGTTTGAGCAGCAGGGCACTAAAGAAGTGAGCCACTCCTCCTCTCACACATCCTGCGAGGAGAACAAGGGAACTTTTCCCATTTCACTAATAATTTTTCCATCAAATATGTAGAGTCTGATATATCTGAAAACTGAATGAGCATAAAAAGTTATCCCAATACCAATCTCAAATTAATAGTCCCTTACCTTTTATACAACGAATCAATCCATTGTTCCAAAATTTGCTTCACAGCAGCTGCAATTGTGTCTTACATTCATGGTCCTTTTCAAGGTGATTTCACATACATAATCTCATTTGATCCTTGAAGCACCAGCTCTGTTATGTAGAGATAGGTGATATAATCATTGCTATTTTACAAAAGCAGTAAACTTAATCATAGAGGTGCATTAACTTGCTCAATGGCCCTCAAATCAAAAATGTGAGACTGTAACTTAAATGAAGTCCTTTTGGTTTTCTACATGTCAACAGGATGCTTTTCTCTGTGTATATTAAAAATAAAATAGTCAGTAGATTGCAGCATTAGCTTACATTTTCTGAACTGTATATAGAAATAAATATTCTTCTTGGGTCTTTATTTTAATTATAAATATCAATCATTTTAATGTTCATGGTATGAAAATATGATATTTGGAAAATATGGAGAAACCATGTACCTAATGTGTGTTAAATAGAATTTTTTCTTTTTAAATGGATAAAACAAAAAACTTATTCAATATCCAGACTTGGAAGACTCTTACTTTATAGAATTTCCCAGTCTCCTTTGTCTATATACTACAGTATTCCTTAATTCTTGCTATGCTATGGTGTATGTGCTCCATTTCTGCATCTCCAGACAATCTACATGATCTAATAAAGAAATTCAGCAAATTTCACAAATTTCTAGTAGGTGGAGTCTGGATCAATTCAGGAAAAAAAAAAAAACTCATTCTGTTACCTGTTACCACGGAATAGTTGGAGAAATGAGTTACATCTGAGTTTTCTATCAATATTTATTTCCACTCTTCATCTTGAAAGTATTGGGCTCAACCAGAGATACATTGTATGAATATTTTATTATTTACCTTGATCATTAACATCTTAACCAGCCTCTAAGTGCTATTAGCTCAACAGAAACCAAGACTCCAGTAATTCCAAAATCTGACCCTTTGAAGAAAGCCCTGTGGTTGTCAGACTAACCAGAGTCTGGACTTGTAGCCAGTAGGTATATGCCAAGCTAAGAGGACCAGTGACTTTACAGACATAGTATAGTATTGTACCTGGCCCTCATACGGAGATAGAGGGTTTTTTTGTTGTTATTAGCAGGAGGTAGTATAGGCCATCTGTATGGAGAAAGGGCTCTAAACGGGGCCATATCTGGTAGGAAAGTTGGCTAGTAATCGGCTAAACTGATTTGACTGTTACACAATGGACACAGCAGTGATTGATATTTGATCTAATAAAAGCTTCCAACTGTTCTGTAAAGGGTAGTAAACTTGGAGAGAAATTGATATTGGTTGGCTGGTTGATCAAGGATATGAGTTTTTCAATTTCTGGGTGGAAGCTCTAGCCAATAAACACATGACACCCCAAAAGTTAATCATGTCCTCTGAGGCTCAAAAGAATTAAAAGATAAACAGCTTTAAGTTTATTTGTTCATTGGCTTGACAAATATTTATTAATATTCAAATACATATAAAAGATATTATGCTTCTCATTTCCATTAATATATGAGAAAAAAGTCTCAATAATATCTAATGTAATGTGTCTCAATTATGCATGATGTAAGATTAGATTTAGAGAATTAACAAATGAATAGGAGATAACATCTTAAGGAGCCCTAGTCGAGAGATAGACACATAAGTAAACAATGAAGATACAGTATAAAAAGAATGATAATAGACACCTGATATGGTTTGGCTTTGTGTCCCCACACAAATATCACCTTGAATTGTAATAATCCACATGTGTTATGGGAGGGACCCAGTGGGAGTTAATGGAATTATTGGGGTGGGTTTTTCCTGTGCTGTTCTTGTGATAGTAAATAAGTCTCAGGAGATCTGATGGTTTTATAAAGTGGAGTTCCCCTGCACATGTTCCCTCTTGCCTGCTGCCATGTAAGACATGACTTTGCTCCTCCTTTGCCTCCCACCATGATTGCGAGGCCTCCCCAGTCACATGGAACTGTGAGTCCATTAAACCTCTTTTTCTTTATATATTACCCAGTCTCGGGTATGTGTTTATTAACAGCATAAGAAAAAGCTAATAGAGATAATTGGTACCAGTAGAGTGGGATGCTGCTGTAAAGATAACCAAAAATGTGAAAATGACTTTGAAACTGGGTAAGAGGCAGAGGTTGGAACAGACTTGGAAGAATGGATGATGTGAAAAATTTGGAACTTCCTAGAGACTTGTTGAATTGCTTTGACCAAATGCTTCTCATCTCAGATGGAGATGAGAAACTTGTTGGGAACTAGAATAAAGGTGACTCTAGCTATGCTTTAGCAAAGAGACTTGCAGCGTTTTTCCCCTGCTCTAGAGATCTGTGAAACGTTGAACTTGAGGGAGATGATTTAAGGTATCTGGCAGAAGAAATTTCTAAGCAGCAAAGCATTCAAGAGGTGACTTGGGTGCTGTTAAAAGCATTCAGTTTTAAAAGGGAAACAGCATAAAATTTTAGAAAATTTGCAGTCTGATGATGCAATAGAAAAGAAAAACCCATTTTCTGATGAGAAATTCAAGTTGGCTGCAGAAATTTGCATAAGTAATGAGGAGCCAAATATTAATCACCAAGACAATGGGAAAAATTTCTCCAGGGAATGTCAGAGACCTTTACAGTGGCCCCTCCCATCACAGGCCCACAAGCCTAGGAAGAAAAAATGGTTTCATTGGCTGGGCCCAGGGACCCCCTGCTCTGTGCAGTCTAGGGACTTGGTGCCCTGCATTCCAGCCACTCCAGCAGAGGCTAAAAGGGGCCAAGGTACAGTTTGGGCCATGGCTTTAGAGGATGCAAACCCCAAGCCTTGGCAGCTTCCATGTTGTATTGAGCCTATGGGTGCACAGACGTCAATAATTAAGGTTTGGGAACCTCCACCTAGATTTTAGAGGATGTATGGAAATGCCTGGATGTATAGGCAGAGATGTGTTGCAGGGGAAGAGCCCTCATGGAAAACTTCTGCTAGAGCAATGTGAAAGGGAAATGTAGAGTGTAAGCCCTCACAGAGTCCCCACTGGGGCACTGCCTACTGAAGCTGTGAGAAGAGGGCAAATGTCCTCCAGACCCCAGAAAAATAGATCCACCAACAGCTTGCACCATGCACTTGGAAAAGCCATAGACACTCAACACCAGCCCATGAAAGCAGGCAGGAGGGAGGGCTATATCCTGCAAAGCCACCGGGGTGGAGCTTCCCAAGGCTGTAGGAGCCTACCTCTTACATTAGCATGATGTGGATGTGAGACATGGAGTCAAAGGAGATCATTTTGGAGCTTTAAGATTTGACTGCCCTGTTGGATTTTGGACTTGCATGGGGCCTGTAGCCCCTTCTTTTCGGCCTATTTTTCCCAGCTGGAATGGGTATATTTACCCAATGCCTGTACCCCCATTGTATCTAATAAGTAACTAACTTGCTTGTGATTTTACAGGCTCTTAGGTGGAAGGGACTTGCCTTGTCTCAGATGAGACTTTGGACTGTGGACTTTTGAGTTAATGGTAAAATAAGTTAAGACTTCGGGGAACTATTGGGAAAACATGATTAGTTTTGAAATGTGAGGCCACGAGATTTGAGGGGGACCGGGGTAAAATGATATGGTTTGGCTCTGTGTACCCACCCAAATCTCACTCAAAGTGTGTTTTATAGGCAGTGGTGACTCACTAAGGATATTATGCAGATTTTCAGTTGATTCAAGGGTAAATGTAAAGTGGGGCAAAATAAGAAGTTAACAAGATCATGTATAAACCTTAAGGCTATTATATTATATCAAGTAAGAAATTTAAGGAGACTTCACTTGGACAATTAAGCTTAGATAGGAGCAAGTAGATTTGAGAGATATTCAGTGGCAAAAAACAAACTAACTAACTAACAAAACACTAGAAGTAAGGTGAGAAGGAGAGAACAGAATAAAGGATGATTCCCCCAGGCTTCTAACTTGGAAAATTGTGAATGGCAGTGGCTTTATTTGAGAGAGAGAATATAGGTAGTGGGGTAGGCAGAAGATAACAATAAATTGAGTTTAAGATGCCTGTAAGACATCTAGGAACAAGTATCCAGGAGGCAGTTACAAATAAAGCTTTAATTCTCAGGAGAGGGATCTGAGCTAGAGGCAAGAATATGGGGAGTCATCACCACACAAGTATTAGTTCAATCCATGGAAGTAAATCATTTCTTCACAGAAAGGGTCAAGAATGAGAAGAAATAAGGATGAGAAAAGAATCCTAGAGAACTCCTTCATTTATGGGGTAGTCAGAGGAAGAGAAATCAGCAAAGAGAAAGATAAGTCAGAAGGATAAGAAGAAAGTCTGGTGTGATGGAAAACCAAGGAATGGAGAATTTCAGGAAGAGAGAAGTTAAGCTTCGAATGTCCCAGGGATGTCACATAAGATAAAGACTGATATAATATCACAGTAACATAAATACTAAAATTTAAGAGATTTGTTAAACAACAAGGTAAAAGTGATGTTATTATATAATTATTAGAAATTATGACATACTTCTATATTTATTGATGTGGGAAAACACAATATAACCAAGTGAAAAAAGTCATAAATATGGGATTATATTAAATAATAACAGTGATACCTAAGTATTTCTTGAGAATTTAACTATGTTCCAGGAACTGTTATAAGTCCTTTATATTCTATTCAATCTTCATTGATTGAATATTTTATTTTTATTTTTACTTATTTAGTTTTTTGAGACACAGTTCACTCTGTGGCCCAGGCTGGAGTGCAGTGGCACAATCTCAGCTCACTGTAACCTCTGCCTCTCGGGTTCAAATTATTCTCGTGCCTCAGCCTCCCAAGTGGCTAGGATTACAGGTGCATGTCACCACGCCTGGCTAATTTTTGTACTTTTGTAGAGACAGGGTTTCACCATGTCGCCCAGGCTGGTCTCAAACTCCAGACCTCAAGTGATACACCCACCTCAGCCTCCCAAAGCATTGGGATTACAGATGTGAGACAGCACACCTGACCTGATTGAATATTTTAATCTCTTCCAAAGCAAATTGCAGTTTATTGGAAGATAAATAGGAATGCATTTTATATTACTATTCTCTAATTGTGTTTATATATATATAATATATATGTGTGTGTGTGTGTGTGTGTATATATATGAGAAATAAAATTGGCCATTTAAACCATTTCCAAGTGTATGATTCAGTGGCATTAATTACATTCACATTATTGTGCAACCATAACCACTATTTCTAAAATTTTCATCAACCCAAACAGAAACTCTGTATTCATTAAACCATAGCTCCCTATTCTCCTTTCCCCGCTCTACTGGTAACCTGTAATCTACATCCATCTCCAAGTATTTGCCTATTCTATATATTTCAGATAAGTAAAATCATACAGTATTTGTGCTTTTATGTCTGGCTTGTTTCACTTAAGATAATGTTTTAAAAATTCATCCAACTGGGTGCAGTGGCTCATGCCTGTAATCCCAGCACTTTGGGAGGCTGAGGTGGGTGGGTCATTTGAGGTCAGGAGACTGAGACCAGCCTGGCCAACAGGTTGAAACCCTATCTCTACTAAAAATACAAAAATTAGCCAGGTATGGTGGCAGGCACCTGTAATCCCAGCTACTTGGGAGACTGAGGCAGGAGAATCGTTTGAACCCAGGAATGGAGGCTGCAGTGAGCTGAGCACCACTGCACTCCAGCCTGGGTGACAGAGCAAGACTTTGTCTCAAAAAAAAAAAAAAAGTCATCCATGTTGTAGCATGTTTCAGAACTTTACTCACTTTCATGGCTGAAAAATACTTTATTGTATGTATATATCACACTTTGTTTATCCATTCATCTGTTGATGGACACATGTTGTTTTCACTTTTTGGCTATTGTGAATAATGCTGCTATGAACACTGGTACACTTGTATCTGTCTGAATCCCTGCTTTTTAGTTCATTTGGATATATACTTACGAGTGGAATTTCTGGGTCATATGCTAATTCTATGTTTAATATTTTGAGGAATTGCCAGATTGTTTCTACAGTGGCTGCATCATTTTATGTTCCCACCAGCAATGTATCAGGGTTCCAGTTCCTTCAGGGGTATGCATTTTTAATGATAAAATTTTAAAAATTAAAAAGCAATGGGTGAAGTCCTTCTGAAGGTTTCTCGTTTTCATTAACATATTAGGAAAGAGTCTCAATAATATTGATAACAGTAGCAATATTTGTAGACTTCTCAATGTGAGGGAAGAAAAATTGTGTTTTTATGTCTGTATAGGCTTAAAAAGCATGAAAATATATATGGAGGGCTAATAAGGGAAAGGAGACAGGCTGGTGGGACCAGAGAAGAATAAAGAGAAAAGAGACAAGCTATAAGTCTGCCTTTCTTCATGGTCCAGAACACATAGCCCTCCTGTACAAATAACTCGCAATCTTTCTGTACCCAACTATCACCAGACCCCTGCAAGTTAGCTCACTGCAACTTGCAGGGGTCTGCAACTGCAAGTTGCAGGGGTCACTGCAACTTTGGCATATTCAGTATTCAACAAAACATGCAGTATACAGCATAAACACTATTCTATAAAATTCCCAGGAATCCTTTGTTTCTTTACAGTTAGCTTCTCTTCTGCTGATCCTGCCTGTTGTCTTTTTGAAATTCATTTTGTTACCTTCTCTAATAAATCCTCCTTTCTTTACCTAAAACTGTCTTTTAATTCATTTGCCCCATGTGCCACTGGCCCTGATAGTCATTGCTCCCTTGCAACAAGATATATATCAAAAATTATAAGAGTAGTTTTCTTATTTAGAAAATCCCATCGTCTCAGCCCAAAATCTCCTTAAGCTGATAAGCAACTTCAGCAAAGTCTCAGGATACAAAATCAATGTGCAAAAATCACAAGTATTCCTGTACACCATTAATAGAGAGAGAGCCAAATCATGAGTGAACTCCCATTCACAATAGTTACAAAGAGAATAAAATACCTAGGAATACAACTTACAAGGGATGTGAAGGACCCCTTCAAAGAGAACAACAAACCACTGTTCAAGGAAATAAAAGAGGACACAAACAAATAGAAAAGCATTCCATGCTCATGGATAGGAAGAACCAATGTTGTAAAAATGGCCACACTGCCCAAACTAATTTATAGATTCAATGCTATCCCCAACAAGCCACCATTGACTTTCTTCACAGAATTAGAAAAAGTCTACTTTAAATTTTATATGGAACCATAAAGAGCCCACATAGCCCAGAGAATCCTAAGAAAAAAGAACAAAGCTGGAGGCATCACACTACCTGACCTCAAACTCTACTACAAGGCCACAAATAAGCAAAACAGCATGGTACTGGTACCAAAACGAATATATAGACCAATGGAACAGAACAGAGGCCTCAGAAATAATGTCACGCATCTATGACCATCTGATCTTCGACAAACCTGACAAAAACAAGCAATAGGAAGAGGATTCCCTATTTAATACAAGGTGTTGGGAAAACTAGCTGACCATAGCATATGCAGAAAACTGAAATCGGACTCCTTCCTTACATCTTATACAAAAATTAACTAAAGATGGATTAAAAACTTAAGCATAAGACCTAAAACAATAAAAACCCTTGAAGAAAACCTAGGCAATACCATTCAGGACATAGGCATGGGCAAAAGCCAAAATTGACAAATGGGATCTAAGTAAACAAAGAGTTTCTCAAAGCAAAAGAAACTATCATCAGAGTGAAAAGGAAACCTACAGAATGGGAGAAAATTTTAGCAATGTATTCATTTGACAAAGGGCTAATATCCAGAATCTACAAGGAGCTTAAACAAATTTACAAGAACAAAACAACCCCATCCAAAAGTTGGTGAAGGATATGAAAAGACACTTCTCAAGAGACGACATTTATGTAGCTAACAAACATGTGAAAAAAGCTCATCACCACTATTCATTACAGAAATGCAAATCAAAACCACAATGAGATACCATCTCATGCCAGTTAGAATGGCAATCATTGAAAAGTCAGAAAACAACAGATGCTGGAGAGGACGTGGAGAAACAGCAACGCTTTTACATTGTTGGTGGGAGTGTAAACTAGTTCAACCATTGTGGAAGATAGTGTGGCAATTCCTCAAGGATCTAGAACCAGAAATACCATTTGACCCAGCAATCCCACTACTGGGTATCTTCCCAAAGGATTATAAATCATTCTACTATAAAGACACTTGCACATGTATGTTTATTGCAGCACCATTCACAATAGCAAAGACTTGCAGCCAACCCAAATGCCTATCAATGATAGACTAGATAAAGAAAATGCAGCACATATACACCATGGAATACTATGCAGCCATAAAAACGATGAGTTCATGTCCTTTTAAGGGACATGAGTGAAGCTGGAAACCATCATTCTCAGCAAACTAACACAGGAACAGAAAACCAAACACCACATGTTCTCTCATAAGTGGGAGCTGAACAATGAGAACACATGGACACAGAGAGGGGAATATCACACACCGGAGCATATCAGGGGGTGGGGGGCTAGCAGAGGGATAGCATTAGGAGAAATACCTAATGTAAGTAACAGGTTGATGGGTGCAGCAAACCATCATGGCATGTGTATACCTGTGTAACAAACCTGCACATTATGCACATGTATCCCAGAATGTAAAGTATAATTTTTAAAAAAGGGTAAAATTGTAAATGCTTTTGTAAATGCCTCATGGTGAAATTATAAATGCTTTTGTAATTTTCTTCTTTTTGTATTTCTGTTTTTCTACAATGGAAAAGATTTATTTGTGGGATATAAGAGAACTGAAAATTTTCCATTGGATTTGCAAGTAGTAAAACATCAGTAACCAAAATAAGAACAAAATCTGAGCTGACTTTTTTGTAATAATTGACAAGCTGATTCTGAAATTCATATGGAATAACAAGAAACACAGAATGGCTAAAACAATTCTTAAAGAAAGAATAAAATAGAGGATTTATACTTAATGACTTCAAACCTTACTACAAAGCAAACATAATCATCACAGTGTGGTTCTCGCAGAACTACGGACAGATAGATCAGTGAAATACATTTGAGAGTCCAGAAATAAACCCATATATCTATGATCAGCTAATTTCAGAAAAGCGTACCAAGACACTTCGTTATGGTATGAATTGTGTGCCCCAGAAATTCATATGTTGAAGTCAAACCCCCTAGTGCATCAGAATGTGGCCTTATTTGGAAATACGGTTGTTTCCAATATATTTAGTTAAGATGAGGTTATACTGGAGTAGGGTGGACCTCTATTGCAAAATGACAGGTGTACTTATAAATAAATTTGGACACAAGCACACATACAGGGAGAATGCCATGTGAACATTGAGTTATGTGGCCACAAGCCAAAAAAAAAAAAAAAACTACCAGAAACTATGAGAAAGCGAGGAAAAATCCTCCTACCAGAAGCTAGGGGAAGCCTGGAACAAATCCTCCCCTAGTCCCTTCAAAAGGAGTATGGCCCTGGCAGCACTTTAATGTGAAACATCTGGCCTCCAGAACTGTAAGACAATAAATTGTTTAAGCCATCTAGTGTGTGGTAATTTGTAACAGCAGACCTAGGAAATTAATATACCATTCAATGGGAAATAGTCTTATCAACAAATGGTGCTGAGACAACTAAACAGACATATGTAAAAAAGAGAAATTGGACTCTTACCTCACACTACTAAACCAAGATGGTTCAATTACCTAAATGTAAAAATAATATTAAATTATTAGGGAAAAAAAAGGACACATCTTTATGATATAGGATTTGGTAAAAGACTCTTAGACATGATATCAAAAACACGAACAATAAAAAGTGAGCTTTATCAAAATCAGAAGCTTTTGTGCATCGAAAGGCACCATCAAGAAAGTAAAAAGAGGCCACTGACAACAGCTGTTTCTTAAGAGACAGATACGGCTCATCAGACAACAATCATATTTGGGAAAATAATTGACGAAAACTTCCTTGGGCTTGCTAGAGATCTAGACATTCTAATACAAGAAGCTCAAAGAACACCTGGAAAATTCATTACAAAAAGAACATCACCTAGCCACATAGTCATCAGGTTATCTAAAGTCAAGATAAAGGAATGAATTTTGAGATCTGTGAGCCAAAAGCATCGGGTAATCTATAAAGAAAAATCTATCAGATTAACTGCAGATTTCTCAGCAGAAATCCTACAAGCTGGAAGGGATTCAGATTCTATCTTTAGTCTTCTTAAACAAAACAATTATCAGCCAGGAAATTTCTATCCAGTGAAACTAAGCTTCATAAATGAAGAAAAGATAAAGACTTTTTCAGACAAACAAATTCCCAGAGAATTTGCCACTAACAAGCCAGCACTACAAGAACTGCTGACAGCAGCTCTAAGTCTTGAAACAAATCCTTGAAATACACCAAAATAGAACGTCTTTAAAGCATAAATCACACAGGACCTATGAAAAAAAACAAAATGAATAAAAAACCAAGGTGATCTGGGATGGAGCAAGATGGCCAAATAAGAACAGCTCCAGTCTCCAACTCCCAGCACGAGCAACACAGAAGACCAGTGATTTCTGCATTGTCAACAGAGGTAATGGGTTCATCTCACTAGGGAGTGCCAGAGAATCAGTGCTGGTCAGCTGCTGCAGCCCGACCAGCGAGAGCTGAAGCAGGGCGAGGCATCGCCTCACCTGGGAAGCGCAAGGGGGAAGGGAATCCCTTTTCCTAACCAGGGGAACTGAGACACACAACACCTGGAAAATGGGGTAACTCCCACCCCAATACTGGGCTTTAAGCAAACGGGCACACCAGGAGATTATATCCCACACCTGGCCGGGAGGGTCCCACACCCACGGAGCCTCCCTCATTGCTAGCACAGCAGTCTGCAATCTCACGGCCAGGCAGCAGCGAGACTGGGGGAGGGGCGCCCGCCATTGCTGAGGCTTAAGTAGGTAAACAAAGCCTCTGGGAAGCTCTAACTGGGTGGAGCTCACAGCAGCTCAAGGAAACCTGCCTGTCTCTGTAGACTCCACCTCTGGGGACAGGGCACAGTAAACAACAACAAAAGCAGCTGAAACCTCTGCAGATGCAAACGACTCTGTCGGACAGCTTTGAAGAGAGCAGTGGATCTCCCAACACGGAGGTTGAGATCTGAGAAGGGACAGACTCCCTGCTCAAGTGGGTCCCTGACCCCTGAGTAGCCTAACTGGGAGACATCCCCCACTAGGGGCAGTCTGACAACCCACACCTCACATGGTGGAGTACACCCCTGAGAGGAAGCTTCCAAAGAAAGAATCAGACAGGTACACTCGCGGTTCAGCAATATTCTATCTTCTGCAGCCTCTGCTGCTAATACCCAGGCAAACAGGGTCTGGAGTGGGCCTTGAGCAATCTCCAACAGACCTACAGCTGAGGGTCCTGACTGTTAGAAGGAAAACTATCAAACAGGAAGGACACCTACACCAAAACCCCATCAGTACATCACCATCATCAAAGACCAGAGGCAGATAAAACCACAAAGATGGGGAAAAAGCAGGGCAGAAAAGCTGGAAATTCAAAAAATAAAAACGCATCTCCCCCGGCAAAGGAGCACAGCTCATCGCCAGCAACGGATCAAAGCTGGACGGAGAATGACTTTGACAAGATGAGAGAAGAAGGCTTCAGTCCATCAAACTTCTCAGAGCTAAAGGAGGAATTACGTACCCAGCGCAAAGAATCTAAAAATCTTGAAAAAAAAGTAGAAGAATAGATAGCTAGAGTAATTAATGCAGAGAAGGTCATAAATGAAATGTAAGAGATGAAGACCATGACATGAGAAATACGTGACAAATGTGCAAGCTTCAGTAACTGACTCGATCAACTGGAAGAAAGAGTGTCAGTGATTGAGGATCAAATGAATGACATGAAGCGAGAAGAGAAACCAAAAGAAAAAAAAAGAAAAAGAAATGAACAAAGCCTGCAAGAAGTATGGGATTATGTAAAATGACCAAATCTACGTCTGATTGGGGGCCCTGAAAGTGAGGGGGAAAATGGAACCAAGTTGGAAAACACTCTTCAGGATATCATCCAGGAGAACTTCCCCAACCTAGTAGGGCAGGCCAACATTCAAATCCAGGAAATACAGAGAACGCCACAAAGATACTCCTCGAGAAGAGCAACGCCAAGACACATAATTGCCAGATTCACCAAAGTTGAAATGAAGGAAAAACTGTTAAGGACAGCCAGAGAGAAAGGTCAGGTTACCCACAAAGGGAAGCCCATCAAACTAACAGCAGACCTCTTGGCAGAAACTCTTCAAGCCAGAAGAGAGTGGGAGCCAATATTCAACATTCTTAAAGAAAAGAATTTTGAACCCAGAATTTCATATCCAGCCAAACTATGTTTCATAAGTGAAGGAGAAATAAAATCCTTTACAGATAAGCAAATACTTAGAGACTTTGTCACCACTAGGCCTGCCTTACAAGAGACCCTGAAGGAAGCACTAAACATGGAAAGGAACAACCGGTACCAGCCATTGCAAAAACATGCCAAAATGTAAAGACCATCAAGGCTAGGAAGAAACTGCATCAACTAACGAGCAAAATAATCAGTTAATATCATAATGGCAGGATCAAGCTCACACATAACAATATTAACCTTAAATGTAAATGGACTACATGCTCCATTTAAAAGACACAGACTGGCAAACTGGATAAAGAGTCAAGACCCATCAGTCTGCTGTATTCAGGACACCCATCTCACATGCAGACACATACATAGGCTCAAAATAAAGGGATGGAGGAAGATTTACCAAGCAAATGGAGAACAAAAAAAAGCAGGGGTTGCAATACCTGTCTCTGAAAAAACAGACTTTAAACCATCAAAGATCAAAAGAGACAAAGAAGGCCATTACATAATGGTGAAGGGATCAATTCAACAGGAAGAGCTAACTATCCTAAATATATATGCACCCAATACAGGAGCACCCAGATTCATAAAGCAAGTCCTTAAAAACTTACAAAGAGACTTAGACTCCCATACAATAATAATGGGAGTTTTCAACACTCCACTGTCAACATTAGACAGATCAATGAGACAGAAAGTTAAAAAGGATATCCAGGAATTGAACTCATCTCTGCAGCAAGCTGACCTAATGGACATCTATAGAACTCTCCACCCCAAATCAACAGAATATACATTCTTCTCAGCACCACATCGCACTTATTCCAAAATTGACCACATAATTGGAAGTAAAGCACTCCTCAGCAAATGTACAAGAAAAGAAATTATAACGAACTGTCCCTCAGACCACAGTGCAATCAAACAAGAACTCAGGAATAAGAAACTCAATCAAAACCGCTCAACTACATGGAAACTGAACAACCTGCTCCTGAATGACTACTGGGTACATAACGAAATGAAGGCAGAAATAAAGATGTTCTTTGAAACCAATGAGAACAAAGATACAACATACCAGAATCTCTGGGACACATTTAAAGCAGTGTATAGAGGGAAATTTATAGCACTAAATGCCCACAAGAGAAAGCAGGAAAGATCTAAAATTGACACTCTAACATCACAATTAAAAGAACTAGAGAAGCAAGAGCAAACACATTCAAAAGCCAGCAGAAGGCAAGAAATCACTAAGATCAGAGCAGAACTGAAGGAGATAGAGACACAAAAAACCCTCCAAAAAATCAATGAATCCAGGAGTTGGTTTTTTGAAAAGATCAACAAAATTGACAGACTGCTAACAAGACTAATAAAGACGAAAAGAGAGAAGAATCAAATAGACGCAATAAAAAATGATAAAAGGGATATCACCACCAACCCCACAGAAATACAAACTACCATCAGAGAATACTATAAACACCTCTACGCAAATAAACTAGAAAATCTAGAAGAAATGGATAATTTCCTGGACACTTACACTGTTCCAAGACTAAACCAGGAAGAAGATGAATCCCTGAATAGACCAATAGTAGGCTCTGAAATTGAGGCAATAATTAATAGCCTACCAACCAAAAAAAGTCCAGGACCAGATGGATTCACAGCTGAATTCTACCAGAGGTACAAGGAGGAGCTGGTACCATTCCTTCTGAAACTATTCCAATCAATAGAAGAAGAGGGAAGCCTCCCTAACTCATTTTATGAGGCCAACATCATCCTGATACCAAAGCCTGGCAGAGACACAACAAAAAAGAGAATTTTAGACCAATATCCCTGATGAACATCGATGCAAAAATCCTCAATAAAATACTGGCAAACCGGATTCAGCAGCATATCAAAAAGCTTATCCACCATGATCAAGTGGGCTTCATCCCTGGGATGCAAGGCTGGTTCAACATTCGCAAATCAATAAACGTAATCCAGCATATAAACAGAACCAAAGACAAGAACCACATGATTGTCTCAATAGATGCAGAAAAGGCTTTTGACAAAATTCAACAGCCCTTCATGCTAAAAACGCTCAATAAATTCGGTATTGATGGAACGTACCTCAAAATAATAGCTACTTATGACAAACCCACAGCCAATATCATACTGAATGGGCAAAAACTGGAAAAATTCCCTTTGAAAACTGGCATAAGACAGGGATGCCCTCTCTCACCACTCCTATTCAACATAGTGTTGGAAGTTCTGGCTAGGGCAATCAGGCAAGAGAAAGAAATCAAGGGTATTCAGTTAGGAAAAGAAGAAGTCAAATTGTGCCTGTATGCAGATGACATGATTGTATATTTAGAAAACCCCATTGTCTCAGCCCAAAATCTCCTTAAGCTGATAAGCAACTTCAGCAAAGTCTCAGGATACAAAATTAATGTGCAAAAATCACAAGCATTCTTATACACCAGTAACAGACAAACAGAGAGCCAAATCATGAATGAACTTCCATTCACAATTGCTTCAAAGAGAATAAAATACCTAGGAATCCAACTTACAAGGGATGGAAAGGACCTCTTCAAGGAGAACTACAAACCACTGCTCAGTGAAATAAAAGAGGACACAAACAAATGGAAGAACATACCGTGCTCATGGATAGGAAGAATCAATATAGTGAAAATGGCTATACCGCCCAAGGTTATTTATAGATTCAGTGCCATCCCCATGAAGCTACCAATGAGTTTCTTCACAGAATTGGAAAAAACTGCTTTAAAGTTCATATGGAACCAAAAAAGAGCCCGCATCTCCAAGACAATCCTAAGTCAAAAGAACAAAGCTGGAGGCATCACGCTACCTGACTTCAAACTATACTACAAGGCTACAGGAACCAAAACAGCATGGTACTGGTACCAAAACAGAGATATGGACCAATGGAACAGAACAGAGTCCTCAGAAATAATACCACACATCTACAGCCATCTGATCTTTGACAAACCTGAGAGAAACAAGAAATGGGGAAAGGATTCCCTATTTAATAAATGGTGCTGGGAAAATTGGCTAGCCATAAGTAGAAAGCTGAAACTGGATCCTTTCCTTACTCCTTATATGAAAATTAATTCAAGATGCATTAGAGACTTAAATGATAGACCTAATACCATAAAAACCCTAGAGGAAAACCTAGGTAGTACCATTCAGGACATAGGTATGGGCAAAGACTTCATGTCTAAAACACCAAAAGCAATGGCAGCAAAAGCCAAAATTGACAAATGGGATCTCATTAAACTAAAGAGCTTCTGCACAGCAAAAGAAACTACCATCAGAGTGAACAGGCAACCTACAGAATGGGAGAAAATTTTTGCAATCTACTCATCTGACAAAGGGCTAATATCCAGAACCTACAAAGAACTCAAACAAATTTTCAAGAAAAAAACAAACAACCCCATGAAAAAGTGGGCAAAGGATATGAACAGACATTTCTCAAAAGAAGACATTCATACAGCCAACAGACACATGAAAAAATGCTCATCATCACTGGCCATCAGAGAAACGCAAATCAAAACCACAGTGAGATGCCATCTCACACCAGTTAGAATGGCGATCATTAAAAAGTCAGGAAACAACAGCTGCTGGAGAGGATGTGGAGAAGTAGGAACACTTTTACACTGTTGGTAGGATTGTAAACTAGTTCAACCATTATGGAAAACAGTGTGGCGATTCCTCAAGGATCTACAACTAGATGTACCATATGACCCAGCCATCCCATTACTGGGGATATACCCAAAGGATTATAAATCATGCTGCTATAAAGACACATGCACATGTATGTTTATTGCGGCACTATTCACAATAGCAAAGACTTGGAATCAACCCAAATGTCCATCAGTGACAGACTGGATTAAGAAAATGTGGCACATATACACCGTGGAATACTATGCAGCCATAAAAAAGGATGAGTTTGTGTCCTTTGTAGGGACATGGATGCACCTGGAAACCATCATTCTTAGCAAACTATCACAAGAACAGAAAACCAAACACCGCATGTTCTCACTCATAGGTGGGAACTGAACAATGAGATCACTTGGACTTGGGAAGGGGAACATCACACACCAGGGCCTATCATGAGGAGGGGGGAGGGGGGAGGGATTGCATTGGAAGTTATACCTGATGTAAATGATGAGTTGATGGGTGCTGACGAGTTGATGGGTGCAGCACACCAACATGGCACAAGTATACATATGTAACAAACCTGCACGTTATGCACATGTACCCTAGTACTTAAAGTATAATAATAATAATAATAATAATAATAATAATAATGGCAAAAAATCCAAGGTATTCAGGCAACAATTAGCAAAATGAATAGTATCTCACATCTCAATAGTAACATTGAATGTAAATGACCTAAATGTTCCACTTGAAAAATAAAAAATGGCAGAATGGATAAGAATGAACCAATCAAGTATCTGCTGTTTTCTAGAGACTCACCTAACACATAAGGACTCACGTAAACTTAAGGTAAAAAGGTGTAAAAAGACATTCCATGTAAACGGTAACCAAAAGTGAGCAGGAGTAGCTATTCTTATATTAAACAAAACAAACATCAAAGCAACAGCAGTCTAAAAAGAAAAAGGGGGACATTATATATTTATGAAAGGCTTTTTCCAAGAGGAAAATATCACAATCCTAAATATATATGCACCTAACACTGGAGCTCCTAGATTTATAAAACAATTACTACTAGACATAAGGAATGAGATAGACAGCAACAGAATAATAATGGGAGACTTCAATACTCCACTGCCAGCACCAGATCGGTCACCAAGACAAAAAGTTAGCAAAGAAACAACGGATTTAAACTATACACTAGAACAAATGAACTTAACAGTTATTTACAGAACATTCTACCCAACAACTGCAGAATATACATTCTATTCCTCAGTGCATGGAACTTTCTCTAAGATCGACCATATGATATGCCACAAAACAAGTTTTAATAAATTTAAGAAAAGTTAAATTATATTAAGCACTTTCTCAAAACACAGTGGAATAAAATTGAAAACCAATTCTAAAAGAAACCTTCAAAACCATGCAACTACATGGAAATTAAATAACCTGCTTCTGGATAATCATTTAGTCAACAGTGAAATCAAGATGAAAATTTAAAAATTTTTCAAACTTAACAATAATAGTGGCACAGCCTATCAAAACCTCTGGGATACATCAAAGGCAGTTCTAAGAGGAAAGTTCATAGCGTTCAATGCCTACATCAAAAAGTCTGAAGGAGCACAAATAGACAATCTAAGGTCACACCTCAATGAACTGGAAAAAACAGGAGCAAACAAAATCCAAACCCAGCAGAAGAAAAGAAATAACCAAGATCAGAGCAGAATTACATGAAATTGAAAACGAAGATACAAAAGATACATGAAACATAAAGCTGGCTCTTTGAAAAGATAAATAACATTTATAGACCATTAGCAAGATTAACTATAACAAGAAGAGAGAAGATCCAAATAAGCTCAATTAGAAATGAAATGGACTGGGGGGAGGGGGGAGGGATAGCATTAGGAGATATACCTAATGTGAATGATGAGTTAATGGGTGCAGCACACCAACATGGCACATGTATACATATGTAACAAACCTGCACATTGTGCACATGTACCCTAGAACTTAAAGTATACATAAAAAAAGAAATGAAATGGGAGATATTACAAGTGATGCCACAGAAATAGAAAAGTTCACTCAAGGCTACTATGAACACACCTGTATGCACACAAACTAAATAACCTGGAAGAGTTTTATAAATTTCTAGAAATATACAACCCTCCTAGCTTAAAGCAGGAAGAATTAGAAACCCTGAAGAGATGAATAACAAGCAGTGAGATTGAAATGGTAATAAAAAATTACCAACAAAAAAGTTTCCAGATTGATTCACAGCTGAATTATATCAAACATTCAAAGAAGAATTGGTACCAATCCTATTGACACTATTCCACAAGATAGAACAAGAAGGAGTCCTCCCTAAATCATTCTATAGAGCCAGTATTACCCTAATACCAAAAACAGAAAAGGATATAACAAAAAAAGAAAACTACAGACCAATATCTCTGATAAACATAGATGCAAAAAGCCTTAATGAAATACTAGCTAACAAAATCCGACAGCATATGGAAAGGATAATCCACCATGACCAACTGGGTTTTATACCAGGGATGCAGGGATATTTCAACATACACAACTCAATAAATGTGATACACGACATAAACAGAAATATAAGTAAAAATCACATGATCATCTTAATAGATGGAGAAAACACATTTGACAAAAACCAGCATCATTTTATGATTACAATCCTCAGGAAAATCAGCAAACAAGGGACATATCTCAATGTAATAAAAATTATCTATGACAAACGCACAGTCAACATAATATTGAATGGTGAAAGGTTGAAAGCACTCCCTCTGAGAAGTGAAACAAGACAATACTTCTCACTCTCACCACTTCTATTCAACATAGTACTGGAACTCCTAGCCAGAGCAATCGGACAAGAGGAAGAAATACATAAAGGGAATCCAAATAACTAAAGAGAAAATCAAACAGTTTTTGTTTGTTAATTATCTGATTGTATACACAGAAAACCCTAAAGACTCATCCAAAAAGCTCCTAGCACTCATAAATAAATTCAGCAAAATTTTAGGATACAAAATTAATGTACACAAATCGGTAGCTCTGCTATACTGCAACAGTGACCAAGCTGATAATCAAATCGAGAACTTAACCTCTTTTACAATAACTGCAAATAAAATAAAATAAAATACTTAGGAATATACCTTACCAAGGAGGTGAAAGACCTCTACAAGAAAAACTACCAAACACTACCAAAGGAAATCATAGATAACACAAACAAATGAAAACACATTCCATGTTCACAGATTGGTAGAATCAATATTGTGAAAATGATCATACTGCCAAAAGCAATTTACAAACTCAATGCAATTCCCGTTAAAATACCACCATCATTTCTTCACAGAACTAGAAAAAAGCAATCTTAAAATTTATTTGGAACCAAAAAAGAGCTTGCATAGCCAAAGCAAGACTAAGCAAAAAGAACAAAACTGGAAGTATCACAATACCTGACTTCAAACTATACTATAAGGCCATATTCATTTTTAAAAAAGAAAGCATGGTACTTGCATAAATATAGGCACATAGACCAATGGAACCAAAGAGAGAACCCAGAAATAAAGCCAAATATTTATAGACAACTGATCTTCGACAAAGCAAATGAAACACAAAGTGGGGAAAGGACACCCTTTTCAATAAATGGTGCTGAGATAATTGGCAAGCCCCATGGAGGAGAATGAAACTGGATCCTCATCTCCAACCTTATACAAATATCAACTCAGGATGGATCAAGAACTTAAATCTAAGAACTGAAACTGTAAAAATTTTAGAAAATAACATTGGGAAAAAAAAAACCTTCTAGATATTGAGTTAGGCAAAAATTTTAAGACCAAGAACCCAAAAGCAAATGCAACAAAAACAAAAATAAATAGCTGGAACTTAATTAAACTAAAGAGCTTTTGCACAGAAAAAAAAAAAAAGTCAACAGAGTAAATAGACAAACCACAGAGTGTGAGAAAACCTTCACAATCTATACATGCAACAAAGGACTGATATTCAGAATCTTCAAGAAACTCAAACAAATTAGCAACAAAAAAGCAAACAATCCCATAAAATGTGGGCTAAGGACATCAATAAACAGTTCTCAAAAGAATATATGCAAATAGCCAACGAATATATGAAAAAATGCTCAACATCACGAATGATCAGGGAAATGCAAATCGAAACCACATTGCAATGTCGCCTTACTTCTGCAAGAATGGCCATAATCAAAAAATCAAAAAATAATAGATCTTGTCGTGGATGTGGTGAAAAAGGAACACTTCTACACTGCTAGTGGGAATGTAAACAGGTACGACCACTATGAAAACAGTGTGAAAATTCCTTAAAGAACTAAAAGTAGAACTACCATTTGATTCACCAATCCCACTACTGGGTATCTATACAGAAAAAAAGAAGTTATACGAAAAGGATACTTGCACCACAGATTTATAGCAGCACAATTTGCAATTGCAAAAATATGGAACCAGCCCATATGCCCTTCAATCAATGAGTAGATAAAGAAATTTATATATGTATGTATATAATGGAATACTACTCAGCAACAAAAAGCAATGAAATAATGGCATTCACGATAACCTGGATGAGACTAGAGACTAATATTCTAAGTAAAGTAACTCACGAATGAAAAATCAAACATTGTATATTCTCATTCTTAATGGGAGCTAAGCTATGAGGATGCAAAGACATAAGGATAATACAGTGGACTTGGGAGAATTGGGGGAAAGGATGAGGGGGGTGAAGGATAAAAGACTATAAACTGGGTTCAGTGTGTACTGCTCAGGTGACGGGTGCACCAAAATCTCAAAAATCACCACTAAAGAACTTACTTATGGAACCAAATATCACCTGTTCCCCAAAAATGCATGGAAATAATTTTTTTACAAAGTAAAAAGATAACACAGAGAATGGAAGAATATATATATATGAATAATATATCTAATAAGGGATTAATATCCAGAGACAAAGTGTTCTTGCAACTCAACAACAACCAAAAAAAACACAATTCAAAAATAGTCAAAAGACATTTGAACAGACATTTCTACAAAGAAGATATACAATTTGCCAATAAGCACATGAAAAGATGTTCAAAATCATTAGCTGTTAGGAAAATGCAACTCAAAACCACAATTTATTGCTTCATATCCACTAGAATGGTGCTATATTCTGAGTGTTTGTTTCCACCCAAGATTCACATGTTGAAGTCTAACTCCCCAATGCAATAGTATTAAGAAGTGTGGTCTTTAAAAAGCAATTGCAGTCCCCTACGAAAGGGATTAGTGTCATTATAAAAGAGGCCAGACAGAGCTTATTTTCCCCTTGTACTATATGAGGACACATAAAAGGCATAATCTGTGAGAGGGTTCTCGTCAGACACCAAATCTGCAGATGACTTGACCTTGGACTTCCCAGTCTACAACACTGTAAGAAATAAAATTTTATTGTTTATAAATTACCCAGGGTAAGATATTTTCTTCAAGTAGCCTGAAAGGACTAAGACAGATGGCTACTATTAAGAAAAATTAATTGTTGGTGAGTAGGTGCAAAAATTGGTATTCCTTTCCTTTTCTGGTGGAACTATAACCATGTAATCACTGTGGAAAACAGTTTGGAGACTCCCCAAAGAGGTAAACATAGAATTACCATATGACCTATCAATTCTACTCAAACATACCAAACCCTGAGAAATGAAAACATATATCAACACAGAAACTTATAATGTGTGTTTATAACAGTATTTTTTTATAACAGTTGAAAGGTGAAAACAACTCAAATTCTTCATCAATAGATGAATGGATGGACAAAATGTGGCACATTCATACAATGGAAAATTGTTTGACCATAAAAATAATTGAAGTACTAATACATGTTACATGAATTAACCTTGAAATGCAATATGAATGAACCTTGAAAATATTATGCTATGTGAATAAAGCCTGTCACAAAAGGTCATATATTATATTATTCCATTCGTATGAAAGTTCAAAACAGAGAAATTTATATATACAAAAAGTACAGTAGTGGTTGTTTAGGGTTGGAGGAGGGCAAATGGGTTGTTGCTGGGGTGATACCTAAAGAATACATGGTTTCTTTTTGAGGTGATGAAATGCTTTAAAATTTACTGTGGTGATGTTTGCACATACCTGTAATATACCAGAAATATCAAATTATATATTTTAAAGGGGTTATTTGTATGGTATGCAAATTATATCTCAATAAAGCTGTTTTGAAAAATCACTAACTCATCCAAAAATCTATATAGAATCTCAAGGGACTCTGAACTACCAAAAATATCTTGAAAAAGAAGAACGAAGTTGGAGGTCTCACACTTCTTGATTCCAAATTATAAAACTACCATAATCAAAATAGTGTGGTATTTGCATAATGTCATACATATAGCCCAATGTAGTAGGATAGAAAGTCCAAAAATAGACCTTCACATATATGATCAAAAGATTTTTGACAAGGGTGTCAAGACCATTCAATAGAAAAAGGATGGTGCCTTCAACAAATATTGCTGGGAAGCACTGAATCCAAATGCAAAATAATGAAGTTGGACCCTCACCTCACAACATACACAAAAAAAGATAGGGGAAAAGCCTCATAACATTGGATGTGGTAAGGATTTCTTGAATACAACACCAAAAGTACAGGTAACAAAAGCAAAAATAGACAAACTGGACTACATTAAAATAAAAAGCTTCTGTATATCAAAAGAAACAATCTACAGAGTAAAAAGAAAACTTATGGAATGGGATAAAATATTTGCACACCATATATTTGAATAAAGGTATTCAGAAAAATTTTAAATTTTTACAACTCAACAACAAGAAATCAAATCACTTGATTTTTTAAACAGGCAAAACGTTTGAATATACATTTTTTGAAAGATTATATAATAATTGCAACAAGCATATGAAAATACTTAACATCACTTATCATTAGGGAAATGCAAATCAAGAAAAGATGAAATATCATCTCATGCCCATTAATATAGATATCTATTTAAAAAACAGAAAACAACAAGTTTTTGGAAGGATGTGGAAAAATTAGAATCCTTGTGCATTGAAGAGAAGAACCTAAAATGGTTTACTTGCTATGAGAAACAGTATGATGGTTGCTTACAAAATTAAATTGAATTACCACATGACCCAGAAATTCTACTTCTGGGTATATATACAAAAGGGTTGAAAGTGTGCTCTTGGAAAAATATTTTCATACCCATGTTCATAGCAGCACCATGCACAGTTGCTAAGATGTGGAAGCAACCCAAATATCCTTTGACAGATAAATGGATAAAGAAAATGTGATACATACATATACTGGAATAATATTCAGCCTTAAAAAGGATGGAAATTCTGACAAATGTTAGCATGAATGAACCTTAAGGACATTACGCTAAGTAAAATAAATCCATAAAAAAAAGACAAATACTGTATTTTCCACTTATAAGAGGTATCTAGAGTAATCAAATTTATAGAAACAGAAAGTAGAATGGCAGATGCCAGGGCTGGGGAGCACGGACAATTAAGATTTTTTTGTCTAATGGGTATAGAATTTAAGTTGTTCAAGATGAAAATTTCTTGAGAATGGTTGCATAACAATGTGAACACTACTGAACTGTACATTTAGAAGTGGTTAATATGACAAAGGTGACATTACATCTGATCCCACAGAAACACAAAAAGTCCTCAGAGACTATTATGAATACCTTCATGAACACAAAATGGAAAATCTAGAGAAAATAGATAAATTCCTGGAAAAACAATCTCCCAAAGTTCAATCAGGAAGAGATGGAAATCCTAAACAGATCAATATCTTATTCCAAAATTGAATCAGTAATAAAAATATATACTAACCAAAAAGAGCCCAGGACCAGATGAATTTGCAGCCAAATCCTATTAGACATAAAAAGAACAGCTACTACCAATTCTACTAAAGCTATTCCAAAAAAAATCAAGGAGGTGGAATTTCTACATAACACATTCTATGAAGCCAACATCACCTTGATATCCAAACTTGGCAAAGGACACAATGAAAAAAGAAAACTATAGGCCAATATCTCTGATGATCATAGATGCAAAAATCATTAATGAAATATTAGCAAACCAAATTCAGCAGCACATCAAAAAGTTAATTCATTATGATCAAGAAGGTTTCATTCCTAGAATGCAAGGCTGATTCAATTTATGCAATCAACAAATATAATTCACCACATAAACAGAATTTTTAAAAATCATATAATCGTCTCAATAGACACAGGAAAAAATTTTGATGAAATCTGAAATTCATTCATGATAAAAATCCTCAAGAGACTATGTAACAAAGAACATATGTATAAATAATAAAAGCCATATATGAGAAACCCACAACCAACATTAAACTGAAAGGGCAAATACTAGAAGCATTTTCCTTGAGAACTAAAACAAGGCAAAGATGCCCACTGTCACCACTCCTCTTCAACATGGTATCAGGAAGTCCTTTCCAGAGCAATCAGGCAAGAAAAATAAATAAAAGACATCATCCAAGTAGGAAAAGAAGAAGTCAAATTATCTCTTTGCTGATGATATAATTCTATACCTATAAAACCCTAAAGACTTCTCCAAAAGGCTTGTGGAACTAAGAAACTACTCCAGTAAAGTTTTAGAATACAAAATCAAGGTACAAAAATCAGTGAAATTTCTATACAACAGTAATATTCAAGCTGAGACTCAAATCAAGAACACAATCTCATTTAGAATAGTGGCATACAAAAAGTACCTAGGAATACATCTAACTGTGGAGGTGAAAGATCTCTACAAGGATTATTACAAAACACTGTGAAATAAATCATAGATGATACAAACAAAAAGAAGAACCTTTCATCCTCATGGATTGGATGAATCAATACTGTTAAAATGGACATACTGCCCAGAGCAATCTAGATTCAATATATTCGTGTCAACATACCAACATCAGTTTTCAAATAACTAGGAAAAGCTATTCTAAGTTTCACATGAAACCAAGAAAGATCCTAAATAGACAAAGCAATTTTAAGCAAAAAGAACAAAGTTGGAGACATTGCACTACCCAACTTCAAACTATACTATAAGGCTACAGTAAGCAAAACAACATGCTACTGGTACAAAAAAAAGACACATAGACCAATGAAACATAATAGAGAACCCAGAAATAAGACCTCACATCTACAATCATTTGATCTTAAACAAAGTCAACAAAAGTAAACAATGGTGAAGGGACTACCTATTCAATAAATGGTGATGGGATACTGGGCTAGCCACATGCAGAAGAATTAAAATGAACCCCTATATTTCATCTTATACAAGAATTATCTCAATATAGATTAAAGATTAAAATGTAAGATTTCACACTACAGAAATCCTAGAACTAAACCTAGGAAAAACCATTCTGGACATAAGCCTTGGGAAATAATTTATGACTAAGTCCTCAAAAATATTTGCAACAAAAACAGAAATTGACAAGTGGGGCCTAAGTAAACTAAAGAGTTTCTTCACAGCAAAATAAGCTGTCAATGGAGTAAACAGACAATCTACAGAATGGGATAAAATATTCAGAAACTATGCATCCAACAAAAGTATAATATCCAGAATCTATAAGGAACTCAAACAATTCAACAAGCAAAAAACAACCCCATTAAATATGGGCAAAAGACACGAACAGACACTTCTCAAAAAAAAAAAAAAAAAGTACAAGCTTGTAGCTAACAAACATATGAAAGAAGGCTCCACATCACTAATCATCAGAGAACTGTAAATCAAAATCATAATGAGATACCATCTCACACCAGTCAGAATGGCTAATATTAATAATTCAAAAAATGACAGGTACTGGTAAGGCTGCAGAGAAAAGAGAATACGTACACTGTTGTTTGGAATGTAGATTAGTTCAGCCACAGTGAAAAACAGTTTGGAGATTTCTCAAAACACTTAAAACAGAATGACCATTTGAGCCAGCAACCCCATTTCTGGATATATGTCCAAAAGAAAATAAATTTTAAACATATGCACTCATATATTCATCACAGCACTGTTCACAATACCAAAGACATGGAATCAACCAAGGTGTCCATTAATGGTGGATAGGGAAAGGAAATGGGGTTACCCACACCAGGGAATACTACACAGCCATAAAAAGTAAAAAAGTAGGGTCATTTGCAGCAACATGGATGCAGCTGGAGACCATTATTCTAAGCAAGTTAATGCAGAAACAGACAACCAAATACTGCATGTTTTTATTTATATGTGGAAGCTAAAAAACAGGGTACTCATGGACATACAGATGACTGCAATAGACACTGGAGCTACTACAGTGAGGATTGGGTACCAACGGTTGAAAAACTATTGTGCATATATGCTGAGTACCAGAGTGATGGGATCAATTGTACCCCAAACCTCAGCATCACACAATATACCCATGTAACAAACCTGCACATGTTGTAACCCTCAATCTAAACTAAAAGTTGAAATTATTAAAAACAAAATAACTATACCACTTTATGGGCCTAGAGGTGAATATAGAATAAATAAACTTCTAATAATTTTATGTATACATTGGCTTTAAAACTCCTTTTTTTGTTAAACTCTTCCATTCACTTAAAGAAAACAGTAAATAATGACCCTTTAGAAACCAAGTTTTAATTCATGTTTCAGACTTAGATTTCTCCATAGGCATATAGGTACGTAAGGGAGAAATTATGTTCTTATTATTTCATCTAAATATTGGCTTACAAACTCCTTTTTGTATGAAAATCTTACATTTAATGGGAAAGTAATTATCTAATTTAGGAGTTTTTAAGGCTTGTTATAAGTTAAGTGAATGATAGGGCAATACTGAAGGTTTTAGCAAGTTGTAAAACATTTATAAAAATATAGATCTTGTAATGGAAGTTCTGTGGGTGTAAGGAACTTTGCCAAACTTTTAAGGATTAATTTTTCTGTAAATTAAACATTAAAATAAAAAGCACACTGATGCAGGGCCAGAATCTGGATCCATGTGTCAGAATAACAGAGTTTCCTTAGAACAATGATCAGCTCTTTAATAAATTATGAAAAAAAGATACAGAGAGTTTATTAAAATCTTACCTCATGGTCCAACTGATTAAATTGTATAGATTTGTTTACAAAGTTTTATTAAAAACTGGGTTTAACATAAATAGTACACTAACATAGAGGTAAAATTTGGCTTTCTCTTTTGAACAAAACTTTTGTGTAATGTTGAGAGACAATAACATATTTTTGTTTGCTCTTAAGTAAACTGCAGAAAAGGAAAAAGACGTCAGAGAGAAGAGACAGATTCAGGTGGCCTCATGCTGTTTTTATTGAGTCTTGTTGCTTAGAAAACTGAGTCTTCTCTCTATCAGCTTGTACAGATTTTTGTCGTTTTGAAATTTTTGAGTTAATGCTTCAGCTAAGTGAAAACCCTGTGATCATATTTTGTGATATCAAATGTTGTAAACTTTTGATAGTTAACAAACTTTGCAAGATCAAAATTTTAAGTTCTACATTCAGTGCTTCGACCTCATTAACTTGTTTAGATATTAGCCTCCCTCAAGTTCAAAAGAGACGTTTGGCTTATGTGGTATGTTGAAATCAAACAGGAGGCATTATCAAGCATGAGATGGTGTTTGGATTTCTTTAAACTCTATTTGTATAAATGTGCTATTTGTGTGTGTTCCAGAATTGTGTGAGATGCTATAATTATGATATGACTTAATATAAGTTATCAGTAATTATAATTGTTACATTAAATTGTTGTATGCCACAAAATTAACCAAATGTCCTTAACAATTGTGACTTGAACTATAGCTATCCTAAGATTCCTGACATCCACAATTGTTTATTTATTTTTATTTTTTCAAAAAGTGGCTTTATAATCAGCTATAGGACTTTGAAAAGTGCTCTTGAATAAAGGTTTCTAATAACTCTGAAGATTATGCTACTGGAATAAAGGGGAAATTTTCCAGGACACACACAGAGAGTTGATATATTCATGAATATCAAGCAGAAGAGAAGTTAATTGCATGGACTGAACTAATGAAAGACTAAAATAATCTTTTTATAACCTTTTGTTTGAAACATTGCTGCTACTTTTTGTTTCTTTTTTTAGAGTCAAAAAAACTTCTCTTTTGGACTATTTACAGCTTTTAACAATTGAGTAATGTATTACTCCTGTGAGCAAACTTTGGACCATGTTTCTTTCTCTCTACCTGATTTCTCCAAAATGTGGAAACTATTTGTGAGTATTCTTAGCTGGTAGCAATATAGTTATCTACATAGGGTCAATAACAGTCTGTTTTATTTTCTGAGAGCACACATAGAGTCACTGGTTACTTTACCAAGGCTTTGAATAAAATGACATAGTTTCAGATTGCTTTGAAAAATTGAAGTTGACCTATAGAGATGATAGCAGCCCTTTGGAAAAACTTGCCTCATACCTTGTCCTTCACAGGGTTCCTAACTTCTGGTAAGCAAAGAAAGTTACTTTCTGACAGGCCCAGGAACCCCAAGTTATCTTGGGACCTTGAGAAAAGAGGTATTCACTCAATTCACACAGGTATATGAAGGCACAGATAAATCCCTGGCTGTTCTCAAGAGGCTTGTACAAGGTCTAACCTGATATTCTTTATAGAAAAAAAAAAATTCCAGCAAAGCCATTTAAAAGAAAAAACAGGCTACATGGCAAATAATTATTTTTGCTGTACTTTATGCAAATAATTAAGCCATTTATAATAAGACTAAAACTTATTTTCCGAAAAAAGGTCCAATTATGATTTGTGTTTGGTAGAAATGGAAAAATGGGGAGAGAAAAATTGTTTCAGAAAAACTACAGTATACCTGTTGTTAGATTCCAAACTTGTTCATTGTTTTTGAGTCTCTGCTGATGATCCAATATTTAATTGGTTATCAGGGTCATTCACCTGGATCCCTCAAGGCTTCTGGTCATTTCTACAGGAACTACTGAAGCAAAGACTTTTATTCCTTATCTTAGGTTTTATTATTTCTCTTATAATCTGCTGTTCACTTAAGTGCTATATTAAAGTTGTGGATAAAAGTAGTAGTACTTTTATTATGCAGACCCCGGGACCTCAGCCAGGCACCTGTGAATACATGCAGACAAATGTCAGATGGTTCCACTTCTTTTACCCTAGGGGCAACCCCTACCCTAGATATGCCCCGTATCAGCAGGAAGAAGTTAGAGTAGTCATTGTCCTTTTTCCCATCTTAGTAGCTCACACCTCAGAATTGAGGTGTGCTAAAACCCGAGGTGGGGGATGGTTGAAGCTGCCTTGCAAAATTAAGACAGTAAGAAATTTGACATACTTGACTCCATCTTGCTTCTTACCTCCAAGCTATCTTTGGTCATTCCTGGGTGTAGGACCAAGTTGATTTGGGGTGAAATTTAATTTATTGTTTAACCTTAAAACAAGGACGATAATACCCTTGCCAAAACTAAACCACCTTTATAAAACTAATGAAAGACCACAAGGTTAGGATTATGAGAGGGGCTTGAATTATACAATGATGTGGGCATAGTTTCTACAATCCCCTTACTTCTCAGGAGTTATGTCGCCAGAGGTCACAATATTTGTGACTTCCTCAATTACTGCTATAGATATGTGAAAGGAAAATAAATCTTAGGGCCCCAAAATCACTCAGCTAAAGGGAAAAGTCAAGCTGGGAACTGCTTAGGGTAAACCTGTCTCCTATTATATTCCGTTATCCCTCTGCTCACTTAGATAGATGCATGTCTGATTGCTTCATTTGGAAAGGCTAATCAGATACTCAAAAGAATGCAACCATTTTTCTCTCACCTGCCTGTGACCTGGAATTCCCCTCCCTGCTTCAAGTTGTCCCACCACATTTCTGGACAGAACCAATGTATACCTTGCATATATTGATTGATGTCTCATGTCTCCCTAAAATGTATAAAACCAAGCTGTGCCATGATCACCTTGGGCACATGTTGTCAGGACCTCTTAAGGCTGTTTCATGGGTGCATGTCTTCAACCTTGGCAAAATAAACTTTCTAAATTAACTGAGACCTGTCTCAGATATTAGAGTTTCACAGATACCATCACTATTATAAAGCCTAAGATTATTTTTTGAGATATCTTTCAGACTGACCCCACCTGGACTCCTGACTCATGATTCAGTTGATCCTGTAGTCTCACCCAGAGGCTGACTCAGTGCACAAGGACCATTTTCCATAACCCTTTGATTTCATTCCTAAACAAACTACAGTCCCCATTCCTTAGTCCCTTACTTACCAAACTATCCTTGAAAACCCCTAACTTTCAAGAATTTGGGGAGATTAATTTCAACAATAACTCTATCTCCCACATCGTGTGGTGTGCCTTGTATCAATTAAACACTGTCTTTACTGCAAAAAAACTTCCATTTATTGAAATAGAACAATTAATGATTAAAAAAAGAAATAGTTAAGACGATAGATTTTATGCGATGTGCTTTTAATTAAAATTTTAAAAATTAAATTTAAAAATTAAAATTAAACACAAAATGAAAGTTAAAAATTTTTAAAACATTAGTAAACTTTACAAAATATGCTTTGGGTAGTAGTGATTAGAGTAATCTTTGAAGGGAATGAGATGTGAAGAAATGGAACCTGTTTAAGCAAATTTTAAAAGTTCTCAGGCAGGTAAATGTTACAAAATGTTTTAAGAAAATAAAGGAATCTAAGGCAAAACAAAAAATAAATAGACTCTGCAATATCTTATGACCTCTCATTTTATAGTGTGGCAATGAAGAAATTAGGTTAAAAGTGCAAATACTGCATGTTCTCACTCATAGGTGGGAATTGAACAATGAGATCACTTAGACACAGGAAGGGGAACATCACACACCGGGTCCTATTTGGGGAGGGGTTGGGGGGAAGGATAGCATTAGGAGATATTCCTAATATAAATGACGAGTTAATGGGTGCAACACACCAACATGGCACATGTATACATATGTAACAAACCTGCACGTTGTGCACATGTACCCTAGAACTTAAAGTAAAAAAAAAAAAAAAAAAAAAAAAGTGCTAGACTCGAATGCTAGAGAACCGGGTTTGACCCTCAGCTCTAACACAAAGTAGAGCATTTTGAACAATTGTGATCCTTAACCAACTTTATGCCTTGTTGCCTCCTAAGTAATCTGGAGCTAATAGACCTTACCTGTCATAAGGTTGTTGGGAAAATTAAGTGAGATAACGTTCATTGCAGTTTCTGGAAAACTGAAAAGTGTGGTACAAATATAAAGGACTGTTACTATCACTCATGTCATTTATTACTGGAGAGTTTATAAAGCTTTCCCACAGTGTTTCATTCCACTCAAACTATGAGAATCCCTATTTTTATTTCTGTCTGATGGCTGTCAGAAAATACACAGAAGCCATTGTTGCCTGAATAAGGGAATCACAGACCAAATATATAATAACAAACAAAGATTTGTTTTAAATGTCTGATCTTAAAAAAGAGATGGGAAACAATTCAAAGTGTTCTGTTACATGCCAAGTGGCCAAAATGGAGCAGTTTTTTTCAGCTTAGCAACAAACTGTTATTTTTCTTGGTTTCTAGGACACAAATACTTTTGTTCTAATTCTTTAGAACTCTAATTTGCACATGTAACTTAACTAGGGGAATGTGACCAACTGGTCGGGTAATATTTTTAGTTTTTTTCCCAAATGAAATAATGTAAATGAGGATATTCATTAGCATGGATAAAGTATTTAATACAAAGTAAAAACACTTTGGATTTCCTTTGCTTTCTGATATTTTTCATAGAGAGCCAAAACTGGGAAAAAAATCAAGTATGTTTTTCTGCCCAATGCTCAGCTTTTTTGGAATCAGCTACCCTGAAACGATCTCAGTCTACTGTCATGCACAAGTCTGTTGCTTCTCAGCCCCCAAAGACACTTGTATTTTTATGATGTTTTGTGTGGGAGTTCCAATATATTGGAAGGTTCACACAGCATTGAATTTAGTTGAAACAGAGATGCTTCGGGGAGAAGGCAGAAGACAAAACTGCACAAAGTGACCCCTTAAGGGACCTTGAATGCTTGGCTAGAAATGTAGGTATCAATTGACAAGTTGTTGTAACTTCACTAGTTTTGTTCAATTTGAATTTAGAATGATTAAATGTTTTTCATCCTGTAAGAGAAACAAACAGAAATAGGATTGAGTATACCCAAATAGTTTAATGTCAAAATTAAAATGAATTTGCCACATATTTAATAATATGCATACTTGTTACAGAGCCAAAATCTGCCTGGACATATGAGGCATTTATATATATAATGTACATAATGATAAGGTAATTTATTTTTCTTTTTTAAATTTATTTTTTATTATTATTATACTTTAAGTTCTAGGGTACATGTGCATAACGTGCAAGTTTGTTACACATGCATACTTGTGCCATGTTGGTGTGCTGCATCCATCAACTCATCAGCACCCATCAACTCGTCATTTACATCAGGTATAACTCCCAATGCAATCCCTCCCTCCTCCCCCCTCCCCATGATAGGCCCCGGTGTGTGATGTTTCCCTTCCCGAGTCCAAGTGATCTCATTGTTCAGTTCCCACCTATGAGTGAGAACATGCAGTGTTTGGTTTTCTGTTCTTGCCATAGTTTGCTAAGAATGATGGTTTCCAGCTGCATCCATGTCTCTATAAAGGACACAAACTCATCCTTTTTTATGGCTGCATAGTATTCCATGGTGTATATGTGCCACATTTTCTTAATCCAGTCTGTCACTGATGGACATTTGGGTTGATTCCAAGTCTTTGCTATTGTGAATAGTGCCACAATAAACATACGTGTGCATGTGTCTTTATAGCAGCATGATTTATAATCCTTTGGGTATATACCCAGTAATGGGATGGCTGGGTCATATGGTACTTCTAGTTCTAGATCCTTGAGGAATCGCCATACTGTTTTCCACAATGGTTGAACTAGTTTACAATCCCACCAACAGTTTAAAAGTGTTCCTATTTCTCCACGTCCTCTCCAGCACCTGTTGTTTCCTGACTTTTTAATGATTGCCATTCTAACTGGTGTGAGATGGTATCTCATTGTGGTTTTGATTTGCATTTCTCTGATGGCCAGTGATGATGAGCATTTTTTTTGTGTCTGTTGGCTGTACGAATGTCTTCTTTTGAGAAATGTCTGTTCATATCCTTTGCCCACTTTTTGATGGGGTTGTTTGTTTTTTTTCTTGTAAATTTGTTTGAGTTCTTTGTAGGTTCTGGATATTAGTTCTTTGTCAGATGAGTAGATTGCAAAAATTTTTTTGTAAAAATTTTTGCAATCTACTCATTTTTCTTCTTTCTTTACTTCTTGTCTTCCTCTAGTGAAAATAACTTTTTCTGGTGATGTAATTTAGTTTCTTTATTTTTTTTGCGTATCCATTGCATGTTGTTTGGTTTGAGGTTACCACGAGAATTGTAAATACTATTTTATAACCTATTATTTTAACGTGATAAAACCTTAACACTATTTTCATAAACAAACAAATAAAGATGCAGGAAGAAAACAAAAACTCTTCACCTTATATTTATCCTCCCGACTTTTTAACTTTCTGTTGTTTCTATTTATATCTTATTGTACTGACTATGTCTTTAAAAGCTGTTGTAGTTATTAATTTTGATTGGTTTTTTATTTAGTCTTCTACTTAGGATAAGAATATTTAAACATCAGAGTTACAGTATTATAATATTCTCTGGTTCTATCTCCTGTACCTTCAGGTGATAATTTATTGCTCATTAATGACCTTTTCTTTCTGATTAAATTATTCACTTTAGCATTTCTTGTAGGACAGTTCTTATACTGATGAAATCCCTCAGCTTTTGTTTTTCTAGGGAAGTCTTTTTCTCCTTCATGTTTCAAAGAAAAAGTTATTTTCTTTGGATACACTAATCTAAGTAAAACATTTTTTCCTTCAGTTCTTTAAATAATCATGCAAGTCTCTCCCGCCCTGTAAAGCTTCCACCGAAAATCTGCTGCCAGACATATTCAAGCTCCATTGTATGTTAGTTCTTTATTTTCACTTGCTTCTTTTTAGATCCTTTCTTTCTTCCTGACTTTTAGGAGTTTGATTATTAAATGCCTTGCAGTAGACTTCTTTGGGTTAAAACTGCTTGCTGGTCTATAACCTTGTACTTAGATACTAATATCTTTCTCTAGGTTTGGGAAGTTCTCTGTTATTGTCCTTTTGAATAAACTTTCTACCCTTATCTTTTTCTCTATCTTCTCTTTAAGGCTAAAAAAATCTTAGATATGACCTTTTGAAGCTATTTTCTATACCCTGTAGGCATGTTTCATTGTTTTCTATTCCTTTTCTTTTTATTTTTCTCCTCAGATTATGTATTTTTAAACAGCTTGTCTTCAAGTTCATAAATTCTTTTTTCTGCTTGATCAATTCTGCTATTAAATGACTGTTATATTCTTGAACAGGCCAATTTCATTTTTCAGCTTCATAATTTCTGCTTGATTATTTTTCATTATTTCAATCTCTCTGTTAAATTTATCTGAGAGAATTCTAAATTCTTTCTCCGTGTTATCTTGAATTACTTTGAGTTTCCTCAACACAGCCATTTTGAACATATCTCTGTTTCTCCAGGATTGGTTCCTGTTGATTTATTTAATTTAATTGGTGAGATCATGTTTTTCTGAATGGTGTTGATGCTAGTAGGTTTTCTTCAGTGTCTAGGCATTAAAGAGAAGTCATTATTGCAGTCTTCACTGTCTGGGCTTGTTTGTACCCATCATTCTTGAGTCAGCTTTTTAGATATTTGAAAGGACTTGGGTGTTGTGATCCAAGCTATATCTGCTTTAGGGGGCAACCCAAGCTCAGTATGCTGTGGTTCTTGCAGAGTCATAGAGATACCACCTTAATGGTCTTGGACCAGAGCTGGGAGAATTTTCTGGATTACCAGGCAGAGACCCTTGTTCTCTTCTGTTACTTTCTTTCAAGCATACAGAAGCAGTCTCTCTCTCTATCTATCTATCTCTATCTCTATCTCTGTTCTGAGCCACCTAAAGCTGGAGGTGGAGTGACAGAAGCACCTTTGTGGCCATCACCACTATGACTGCACTGGGTCAGACCTGAAGCCAGCATAGTGCTGGATCTCACCCAAGGCAGGCTGTAACAATTCCCTAGCTGCTGCCTATGTTTGCTTAAAACCCTGGGGCTCTACAATCAGTGGTGGCAAATCCAACTAGGTCTGTGTTTTTTCTTCAGGGCATCAAGTTCCCCCAGTTCCTGGGTGTGTCCAGTAATGCCATCCGGGAGTCAGGGATTAGAGTCAAAAGCCCCAGACATTTCCCTCAAGTTGTATCACATTGCAGCTGAGCTGACACTCAAACCACAAGATTCATTCTTTCCCACTCTTTTATCCCCTTTCCAAAGGCAGAGGAGCCTCACCCCATTGCCACTGCCACCACAAGCCATATGATTATTTTTAGCCTACCAACCAATGTTCCTTTAAGGCCTAAGGTCTCTTAAATCAGTTTACGGTGAATGCTGCCTGGCGTGAGACTCATCCTTCAGGGCAGTGGGTTCCCCTCTGGGTCAAGGAAGGCCCAGGAATTCCATCCAAGAGTCAAGTCCTGGAACTGAGGACCCCAAGAGCCCACTTGGTGCTCTGATCCCCTGTGGCCGTGCTGGTATCTAAGGTGTCAGACAAAGTCCCATTTACTTTTCTCTCTGCTCTTCTCAAGCAGATGGAGTTTTGCCCCATAGCCACCACAGCTAGTAATGTGCTGAGTCTCACCTTAAGCCAGCATGTCTCAGAGGCTCACCCAAGGCCCTCGATGTAGTACCTGGGTGTTGCTGCTGATTATTCAGTGTACAAGGTCTCTTCAGTTAGCAGGTGATGAATGCTTCCAGGACTGGCTACTTTAGTTCAAGGCAGTGGGTTTTCTTCTGTCCCAAGGGGTGTCTAGAAATATCTGGGAGCTAGATCTTGCAACAGGGGCCTTGAAATTCTGACTAGTGCCCTATCCTGCTGTGGCTGAGCTGATACCCAAGATGCAAAACAGTGTTCTCTGCACTATTTCCTCTCCTCTCCTCAAGTGAAAGAAAGGGGTCTATTTTGGAGCCACGAACTGTGAAGCCTGAGGTTAGGAGAGGAGTGATGCTAGCATTCCCTTGGCTTCCCAGCTGGTGTCTCAGTATTTAACATCCCCCACTCCCACTCCTAATTCACTATCTCTGGGCCTACTTCAGCACTAGGACTTGCCTAAGAGGTGCAGTCCTTATGGCCTAGACTGCCTTTCAAGGGTACTTGGAGACACAGGGTGCTATAGCCCTTGGTGGAGAAGTTTGCAGGCACTCAACTTTAGACCTCTGGGATCAGATTGGTGATTCCCATATGGCTAGGGCTTGTTTAGGTGCTTCCTCCATGGGCAGGCATCGGCTGAGTTTGGTCCAGTTTTCCTTTCTGCTCTAACAGGATAGCACTGAGTTCAGTGCCTCACAATTGCTGTGTTCTCCCTACCCCAGTGCATACAGATACTCTCTGCATGAAGCTGCAGCTGTGGGTTGGGTTAAGAGTGATATTGGTAATTCAGGACTATTTTTTTCTATCTCTTCAGTGCCTCTTTTAGTGATATTAGGTTAAAACCAGGTACTATAAGTGCTCGCCTGATTTTTGGTGTGTTTTTTCTGAAGGTTTTTTGTGTGTGGAGAAGTTGTTAATTTGGTGTCCTTGCAGGCGGGTCAGTGGGTGGCAAGACAAAGCCTATTCTGCTATCTTTCTCCACCTTGTCTCCCCAGATGACTTTATTTTTTAATATTTACATCTGCTTTTTGTGGGGTTTTTTTTACTTTTTTCTCGCTTTCATTTCTCAAACCTCATTCATTGCTTATGTTGAGCATCCCTCATAACTTTTAATTTGGCGTCATTAATTAGCTATAGGACTGTAAACCAGATACCCATGCTTGACAAGAATTATGGCCCTTACTATGTTAAACAGAAGTGGTGAAAGTGGGCATCCTTGTCTCTTCCATTTCTCAGGGGGAATGCTTTCAACTTTTCCCATTCAGAATAATGTTAGCTGTGAGTTTTTCTCTTAGATGGCTTTTATCACCTTGAGGTATGTCTCTTCTATGCCAAATTTGCTGAGGGTTTCAATGATGAAGAGATACTAAATTTTGTCAAGGGCTTTTTCTGCATCTAGCGAGATGATCATATAATTTTTGTTTTTAATTCTGTTTATGTGACGTATCACATTTACTGACTTGTGTATGTTAAACCATCCCTACACCCCTGGTATGAAACCCACTTAATCATGGTGGATTATCCTTTTGATATGCTACTGTTAGCTAGTATTTTGTTGAGTATTTTTGCATCTATGTTTATTAGAGATATTGATCTGTAGTGGTGTTGTTGTTGTTGTTGTTGTTGTTGTTGTTACGTCCTTTCCTGGTTTTGGTATTAGGGTGATACTAGCTTCATAAAATGATTTAGAGAGAATTCCCTCTTTCTGTCTTTTGGAATACTTTTGGCAGGATTGGCACCAATTCTCCTTTAAATGTCTGATAGAATTCAACTGTGAATCCATCTGGTTCTGAACTTTTTTAGTTGGCATTTTTAAAATTAATTTTTAAATCTCACTACTTGTTATTTGTCTGTTCAGAGTTTCTGTTTCTTTATTATTTAATCTAGGAGGGTTGTATATTTCCAGGAATTTATCCATATCCTCTAGATTTTCCAGTTTGTGTGCATATGGGTGTTCCTAGTAGCCTTAAATAATTTTTGTATTTCTGTGGTATTAGTGGTAATATCTTCCATTTTGTATCTAATTGAGCTTATTTTGATCTTCTCTATTTTTTCTTGGTTAATCTTGCTAATGGTCTTTCAATTTTATTTATCCTTTCAAAGAACCAGCTTTTAGAGCGATCAGACAACAGAATGAAATAAAGGGCATCCAAATTGGCAAAGAAGAAGACAAACTGTCTCTGTTCACCAATGACATGATTATATACCTAGAAAACCCTAAAGACTCATTTAAAATGCTCCTAGATCTGATAAATAAATTTAGTAAAGTTTCAGGACAAAAAATTCAATGTACACAAATCAGTAGCACTGCTGTACACCAACAACGACCAAGCTGAGAATCAAATCAAGCACTCAATCACTTTTACAACAACCACAAAATAATATAATAATAAAATACTTAGGAATATACCTAACCAAGGAGGTGATGAAAGATTTCTACAAGGAAAACTGCAAAACACCACTGAAAGAAACCATTTATGACACAAACATATCCCGTGCACATTAATAGGTAGAATCAATATTGTGAAAATGACCATACTGCCAAACACAATCTACAGATTTAATGCAATTCCCACCAAAGTACCTACCATTATCATTCTTCACAGAACTAGAAAAAAATCCAAAAATTCATATGGAACCAAAAAAGAGCCTGCAGAGTCAAGCAAGACTAAGTGAAAAGAACAAATCTGGAGGCATCACATTACCTGACTTCAAACTATACTACAAGGCTATAGTTACCAAAACAGCATGGTACTGGTATAAAAGTAGTCATGTAAACCAAAGGAACAGAATATAAAACCCAGAAATAAAGCCAAATGCTTACAGCCAATTGATTTTTATCAAAGCAAACAATAACATAAAGTGGAAAAAGGATACCCTGTTCAACAAATGGTGCTGGGATAATTGGCAAGCCACATGTAGAAGAATGAAAATGGATCCTCATCTCTTACCTTATACAAAAATCAACCCAAGATGAATTAACACTTAAATCTAAGACATGAAAACATAAACTTTCTAGAAGATAACATTTGAAAAGCACTTCTAGACATTAGCTTAGGCAAAGATTTCATGATCAAGAATCCAAAAGCAAACGCAACAAAAACAAATGTAAATAGATGGGACCTAATTAAACTAAAAGCTTCTACACAGCAAAAGAAATAATTAGAAGAGTAAACAGAAAGCCTACAGAATGGGAGAAAAAAATTTGCAAACTGTACATTACACAAAGGGCTAATATCCAGACTCTACAAGGAACTCAAATCAGCAGGAAAAAATAAATAATAATTCCATCACAATGAGGGCAAAAAACATGAATAGACAATTCTCAAAAGAAGATGTACAAATGACCAACAAACATATGAAAAAATGCTCAACATCACTAATTATCAGGAAAATGCAAATTAAAACCACAATGAGTTACCACCTTGTTTCATCAAGAATGGCCATAATCAAAAAATCAAAAAATAATAGATGTTAACATAGATGTGGTGGAAAGGGAACACTTTTACACTACTGGTGGAAACGTAAACTAGTACAATCACTATGGAAAACAATATGGTGGTTACTTAAATAACTAAAAGTAGAACTACCATTTGATCCAGCAATCCCACTGCTGTGTATTTACCCAGAGAAAAATAAGTCATTATATGAAAAAGACACTTACACACACATGTTTAGAGCATCACAATTCACAATTGCAAAAATATGGAACCATCCTAAATGTCCATCAAACAACGATTGTATAAAAAACATGTGTTATATGTACACCATGGAATACTACTCAGCCATAAAAAAGGAATGAAATAATGGCATTCACAAGAACCTGGACGGAGTTGGAAACCATTACTCTATGTGAAGTAACTCACGAAAGGAAAACCAAATATTGTTTGTTCTCACTTATAGCGGGAGATAAGCTATGAGGATGCAAAGGCATAAGAATGACATAATGGACTTTGAGGACTTTGGGGGAAGAAGGGGGATGAAGGATAAAAGACTACACATTGGGTAGAGTGTACACTGCTTGTGTAACAGGTGTACTAAAATCTCAGAAATTACCACTAAAGAACTTATTCATATAACCAAAACCAACCTGTTCCCCAAAAGTTATTGAATAAAGTAAAATAAAATAGATGAAATAAAATAAAATAATTATGGCTCCTGCAAATTTCTCAGATCTTATCTACTTCTACTTTCTCCACAAGGCACCGTGTTCTTGTAAAATTTTCAAATAGATTCATATATACATGCATATGCAAATATATATTTCATATATGTAAAATCCATATACATATCTCCATGTATTGTTACCCACTTGGCCTGGAACACTTCCTATCCTCTACCTGACTAATGTTTCCTTTTTCAAGACTCTGATGCAGCATCACCTCCTTCAGGAACTAGTCCCTGATCATTCTGAGCTAAGTGCCTCATCTCTGCAGCCACAGCACTATATTTTAACATTCTCTACATTACTGTAATTGTCTACTCAGATGACTGTTTCCCACTCTGAACTGTGAGCTCCTAGACAACAAGAACCTGGTGCAGTGTTCTACATGTAATAACAAGAGGATCCTAAGAGCATTTCTACATTTGAGGTGCATATGTTTCAGTACATTGCATTTGTCTCTCCATCTTTTCTTGATGTTGTGTCCTAAGTCTATAGTTATTTCAGGACTATGCCAGAAGCTAAACATAGAATAATGACCGTGGAAGTGGTATGAAAAGAGAGGTGAATCAGAAAACTATTAAGATATTATCTGCTGGAAACTTTTTTACTTATTTCCTGAGTCTTGTGTGTATACTGGAGGGGTAACATTGCTAGGCAGTTGAGTTAGGCAAGTTAGAATCCATATCAAACTCTGTCTGATATTACACTTAAGCTTATGGGAAAGAGCTTGTATCATATTCCCAATTGAAAATGAAAGAGATTAAAATATGGTTAATAGAGTAGTGATAATTGAAAGCAATGATTTGGTAACTACATAAAGGGATAGCTGAGATTATGAAAGCTGATAGGTCCTTGAGGGACAAAAGAAAACTGGATATTGAACTTTAGGAGAATACCCACAGTTAGTCAGCAATGAAGGTAAAGAGCAATCAGAGACAGAAAAAAAATGAGAGAATAACATGGTACAGAAAGCCAAGAAATTTTGCAAGTCTTACGGTATTTAAATATTATATAATCTTGATTAAGGTAAAAGGCCCAGTGGCAGCGTTCCAGTTTCCTCTCAGCACCATTTCCAAGAAATGTCAGCTTACCAGAAACACTTAATAAATTGTTTCTTGTAAGACAATAGCAAAGCCTTAACAGATTTGATTGCTTATTTCTAAGATGTCTGAAAGACCACAGTGTGGGGTAGGGGAAGCTCTATTTGTCAGGTAGCCAAAGCACTTCTAAACTTGGTGAAGTTCTTAGAACACAGTTAAACACCAGGCATCTGAAGGAGTTTTCAACAAATATGAAAAAAACCTCTGCTGCAGGTTCTCAATAGCCTGCCTACCCTTTCACCCAGTAGTACATCAAAAGAGCATTCATTTGGCATAGGATCTAAAAGCACCACAGAGATTAAAACAGTTATTAAATAATTGTACCTAGTCTCCACATGTCTTAATCTTCAGAAACAGAAAAATGCTGATAAAACATTTCCCAAATAAAATTTTGTCATATGCCCCTGGTGTAAAATACAATCCAGATTTCTCTGCCACTCAGCTACGTGGAGATTCTGCATTTTGGATAGATAATGCATTGCCAAGAGAAGTTGAGTATTTGGTACACAAGTCTACAGTAAGCAACCTGTTTAACCATACAGACTGCTCTCCAATTTTTTTCACCCTGATGATTTTTCCAGGATGCCCTTATGTACATTATCATGCACCCATCAAGGCATCTGGGCCAATAGCTTAAAAACATGGCCAAAGATGGGCTGGGCACAGTGGCTCATGCCTGTAATCCCAACACTTTGGGAGGTCGAGGTGGGAGGATCATGAGGTCAGGAGATCAAGTCCATCCTGGCTAACACAGTGAAACTCTGTCTGTACTAAAAATACAAAAAATTAGCCGGGCGTGGTGGCGGGTGCCTGTAGTCCCAGCTACTCAGGAGGCTGAGGCAGGAGAATGGTGTGAACCCAGGAGGCAGAGCTTGCAGTGAGCCGAGATTGCACCACTGCACTCCAGCCTGGATGACAGAGCAAGAAGCCATCTCAAAAAAAAAAAAAAAGAAGCCAAAGATACACTTATTCTCTTTACCTTCTTCTAGGCATATTTTGACATATTATATTTCTAAGCATGTTATTTACATGCCTCTACTACCTTAGGACCTAGGTCATTTCAATTGCTGTAGCATGGTGTTAAAGATACAAGAATTTAATGAAACTGGATGGTTGCTTCTCTAACCATTGACACTCTAACTTCAGTCAACTATCCTCCAAGTATGAGTCATAAATCACAAAAAGTTCATAGTATAAGTCATTCCAATAACTGAAGAACAACCTTAAAAATGTAACCTACTGATGAACAGTCACAAATATCATCTTTGTATATGGGGAGTAGAATATTAATCTAGAATTCCCATATACATCATGGTTTCCCTTCTTGAATGCCAACCTGGTTGTGATTTTGGTCCAGAAAGACATAACAGGAGTACTATTTTAGTTTTTTCTACTGATTGTCTGTACACTTGGCTCCCCTGTACTCTTTGATTTATTTAAATAGTTGCTCAGTATGGCTTACTAGGCTCCTTAATTCTACTGTCATCATCCAGATATGTGGGAATTTTGTCTATGTCCACAGGCTAAGGAGCATGGCAATTCTCTTTGGTTCTCATAGTAACACAAGACAACAACAATCTTGGACCCAAAATTTGTTCCCATAATTGATCTATATTTACTTACAGGAAAATAGATACATACAATATGTCAGTACACTGATGCTGATTTCAGCATTATGTATAATATTGGAAGGAGTCTAACTGTTCAACAATATAGGACTGTTTAAATAAATGGTGCTATATCTGTAGAATAAAATAACAGATTACTATAACATTACATTGTTTTGAAGCATTATTTGCAATATCTAAAGATTGAAAATAATGGTCTGCAACTATAAGACTATTTAAATAAATTATGATACATTTATACAATGGAATAAACAAAGTGTAAAAATAGATGTGAAAGCCCTGTGGGTATTACTATTAAAAAGATCTATAAGATATATTGTGGCATGAAGAAAAAAATGTGCAAGACAGCATATTTAGAATGCTACATTTTGTTTTAAAAGAGAATGTACAACTAAAATATAATTTTATACTTACTTTTGTTTAAATTTTTAAAACTGTGAAAATATACACGAAAGATCTAAGTAAGGTACTTATCTGTGGAAGAGCAAAGGATTGGAAGCTGAGTGAATAAGGAACAGTGACGAGAAAAAAAACACATATCACTAGTAGCCTTTTTATGTCATTTGATTTCTAACTATGTGACTCTATTTTATATTCAAAATATTAAATAAAAATTATTATAGGAAAGCAGCCTGTTGCATGGCAAGAGTAATGCCATCTTGAAGTGAAACCAACATAATGACTAATGTTTGACTCCTACATACCAAGGCATTGTCATAGTAAGATCAAGAAACAATGCTGTAGCATAAATAACCCCTCATAGAGATGCTTATCTAACTTCCTCATTGTTCACAAGTTTCACAAAAGGGTCTGAGACATAACCAGCTGCACACATTTTACCAAGAAAAAAGAGTTTGCTTTATAAATACTTTCTAGAGGGCAGGTGCAGAGATAAATTTTCTTTTGGCCCCCAGAGGCAATGCTTCTGTTGCTGAGTCCCTATTAAAATGTTTCTTTCTGAGAAACTGGATTTGTAAAGCTTTTTTCTTTAACCTTTCAGCTCCCTCAGACCTTGGGTGTAAGCTTGCATGTACTTGCTCACCACAAGTGAGCTAGCCAGTAGCTGAGAGACCAAGAAATGGACAAAGTGTATGAAGCATCTGTGAGAGAAATTCCCGGGTAACCAGCCATTTCTATGTGAAATGAATGTTCATAAATGTCTAAGCGTTGAGGAGTTCAGTATTTATTGTAATTTTCACCATCTGGGCTTGTTTTTACCTGTCCTTCTTGGAAAGCCTTTCCAAATATTCAAAGGGAGTTGAGTGTTGTAATTTAGAGATTGAATGTTCTGACCTAAGTCTTTGATCATTGCAGTCATATCTGCATTAGGGGGCACCCGCAAAATAATGCCATTACTTTTTCAGACTCATAGTGGTACTGCTTTGGTGGTCTTTGGTAAGATCTGGAGGAATTTCCTGGAGATCCTCAATAGCTGCACTTATTTCAACATGCCCCTCAGGCAATTTGTATCATTTAAGGTTGACAACCCACCTAGGGGAAGGAGATTGTGCAGGTTTCCATTTTACCTCTCCCCTGAGAATAGCCTTTACTACTACACACACCTTTGATCTGAATTCTCCTACTGAAGATTTCAAAGTCTTTCCTAACAGAATATTCATGCCTAAAATATTGTCTGGAATGGGGGAAATAAACATTATATATGGGGTAGGGGTTTCCCAATACTTAGATGTTTTGAAGTTCTTTTACCTGGATTGTTTGTTCCCTATAACTATCAATGGCTGCTTATTGACCAGAGTGTCTTTCTGGATTTCCATGGGTTAAAGTACATTCTCCCTAGTGTCTACTAAAGCAGTAGTCTTCTTATTTGGAGGACGCCAGTTAAAAATCACTGTAAATTCACTGGTGTATTTGGGGCAGCCCTGTACTCATGCAGTAGTCCACAAGCACCTTATCCTCCTGGAAAATCTTTATCAGGTCAAGTCTTTCCCATAACTGCAGAATGAGCATCCACATGTATCAAGACCACCCAAGAAAACACGACGTCACCAAAGAAACTAATTAGGCACCAGTAACCAGTTGTGGAGTGAAGAGAAATATGTGAATTCTCAGAGAATTCAAAATAGCTGTTTTGAAGAAGCTCAATGAAATTTAAGATAACACAGAGAAGGAATTCAGAGTCCTATCAGATAAATTTTTAAGAGATTAAAACAATTTTTTTAAAATCAAGTAGAAACGCCAGAGCTGAAAAATTTAATTGACATGCTGAAGAATGTACCATAGCCTCTCAACAAGCAGAACTGATCAAGCCGAAGAATTAGTGAGCTCTAACATAGCCTACTTGAAAATACACAGTGAGAGGAGACAAAATAAAAAAAAAACAGTGGAAACAACTCAGACGATTTTAGCTGATAAATGGATTAAACAAACTCTAACTATCCACACAATGAAGTACTACAGAACAATAAAAAGAATTCACTACTGAACTATGCAGCAACATGAATATATCTTGAAATATTTATATTGAGTAAAAAAGCTACAATAAAAGGCTACAAACTTTATGATTCTATTGCCATTCTGGAAAAGGAAGAACTGTATTGACAGAAAATATCAGTGACTGTCAAAAGCTGGGACTAGGAGCAGCACAAGGGAAGCCAAGGAAAATGAGATGATGGGATTATTCTATATGTTGATTTTGGTGATATTTACATAATTATATGATTTTTAAAAACATAGCACTCACAGAACTTGTGATAAAATATAGCCTTAAATTATGCCTCAGATTAAAATTTTAAAATATTAAAATGAAATTAAAATTTTAAAATATTCAAAATCCAAACATCTGACTTTGGCATTTTGGTTACACTAAAAGCCAACTTTGGCAATGAGACTACTCCCTTAGTACATACTGGGGAGAATGTACTTTAACCCATGGAAATCCAGAAAGACACTCTGGTCAATAGGCCACCATTGATGGTTATGGGGAACAAACAATTCAGGTAAAAGAGCTTTAAAACATGTGACCAAAATGCCAAAATTAGATGTTTGGAGTTTGAATGTTACAAAAACAAAAGAATGCCACAACTAAGTTAACAAGGTGTTAAGAATTTAAGATTTCTTAAATAGAGAGGTCGGTTTTGACTTCTTTGCTTTATTATTCAAGTCAAGCCAAATCTTACACGTAAGTATTTATCTTTTGTTCAGTCCTCCCTTGCTTTTCCCTTCATTCAAATTGAGCTATCTCTGAATTTCCATGACCACCCAGACAGAAATAAACACATACACATGCAGGTATACACACACACACACACACACACACACACACACACACTGAGCTTCAGATTCAGTACATAGAAGAGCATCTTGCTCACAGTAGATATTAAATGTTCTTGGTGGTTAATTCTAGGCCCCACTAAACTTTCTATACCTTGCTTACAGAACAGTGTGATGCATTCTGACTATTCCTGGTCCTATTTTTGTTTGTAAACACACTGCCTCTCTCTACTTTCTCCCCAAACCAGGAGATATTCTTACCCCCTCCCACTTTGCTCGAAATATTTACTACCCATCATGAAGATGTCTAAACTCCAAATTGGCATATATCCAAGGAAACTGCATAAGAATATTGCCTAGGAAAACATGAAAGAAAAAAGGAAGTATTTCCCCTACTACAGCAAATTAGGTAAAGGTTTAGTGGTCAATGTTTGTTTGTTTTTATTTTGTTTGTTTTATTATACCTCTATGGCTTCCTGTGAACTAGATAGCAGTTGTGGGTATACCTGATGGAGCTGAAAAACACAGCATGGGAAGTTCAAGAAGTATACACAAGTATTAATAGCCAAATCAATCAAGCGGAAGAAAGGATGTCAAAGATTGAAGATCAACTTAAGGAAATAAAGCATGAAGACAAGATTAGAAAAAAAAGAATTAAAAGGAACAAACAAAGCCTCTAAGAAATATGGGACTATGTGAAAACACAAAACCTATGTTTGATTGGTGTACCTGAAAGTGACAAGGAGAATGGAACCCAGTTAGAAAACACACATCAGGATATTATCCAGGAGAACTTCCCCAAACTAGCAAGACAGGCAAATATTCAAATTGAGGAAATACAGAGACAATGACAAAGATACTCCTCAAGAAGAGCAACCCCAAGACAATAATCATCAGATTTGCCAAGGTTGAGGTGTAGGAAAAAATGTTAAGTGCTGCCAGAGAGAAAGGTCGGGTTACCCCCAAAAGGAAACCCATCAGACTAACAGAAGATCTCTCTGCAGAAACTCTACAAGCCAGAAGAGAGTGGGGGCCAATATTTAACATTCTTAAAGAATTTTGAGGCCAGAAATTTGTATCCAGCCAAACTATTTATAAGTGAAAGAGAAATAAAATCCTCTACAGACAAGCAAATGCTGAGGGATTTTGTCACCACTAGGCCTGCCTTACAAGAGCTCCTGAAGGAAGCATTAAATATGGAAAGAAAAAACTGGTACCAGCCACTGCAAAAACAATCCAAAATGTAAAGACTATCGACACTATGAAGAAACTGCATCTACTAATGGACAAAATAAACAGCTGACATTATAATGACAGAATCATGGACAAAATAAACAGCTGACATTATAATGACAGAATCAAATTCACACATGACCATAATAACCTTAAATGTAAATGGGCTAAATGCCCCAATTAAAAGACACAGACTGGCAAATTGGATTAAGAGTCCAGACCGGAAAGCAAAGCTGGGGGTGGAGCAAGATGGCCGAATAGGAACAGCTCCAGTCTCCAACTCCCAGCGCCAGCGACACAGAAGACAGGTGATTTCTGCATTTTCAACTGAGGTACTGGGTTCATCTCACTAGGGAGTGCGGGACAATCGGTGCTGGTCAGCTGCTGCAGCCCGACCAGCAAGAACTGAAGCAGGGAGAGGCATCGCCTCACCTGGGAAGGGCAAGGGAGAAGGGAATCCGTTTTCCTAGCCAGGGGAACTGAGACACACAATACCTGGAAAATCGGGTAACTCCCACCCCAATACTGCACTTTACCAAGGATCTTAGCAAACGGGCACACCAGGAGATTCTATCCCACACCTGGCCGGGAGGGTCCCATGCCCACGGAGCCTCCCTCACTGCTAGCACAGCAGTCTGTGATCTACCAGCAAGGAAGCAGCGAGGCTGGGGAAGGGGCGCCCGCCATGGCTGAGGCTTAAGTAGGTAAACAAAGCAGCTGGGAAGTTTGAACTGGGTGGAGCTCACAGCAGCTCAAGGAGTCCTGCCTGTCTCTGTAGACTCCACCTGTGGGGACAGGGCACAGTTAAACAACAACAACAAAAAAACAAAAGCAGCTGAAACCTCTGCAGACACAAACGACTCTGTCTGACAGCTTTGAAGAGAGCAGTGCACCTCCCAACACGGAGGTTGAGATCTGAGAATGGACAGGCTGCCTGCTCAAGTTGGTCCCTGACCCCTGAGTAGCCTAACTGGGAGACATCCTCCACTAGGGGCAGACCGACACCCTACACCTCACACTGTGGAGTACACCCCTGAGAGGAAGCTTCCAAAGCAAGAATCAGACAGGTACGCTAGCTGTTCAGCAATATTCTATCTTCTGCAGCCTCTGCTGCTGATACCCAGGCAAACAGGGTCTGGAGTGGACCTCAAGCAATCTCCAACAGACCTACAGCTGAGGGTCCTGACTGTTAAAAGGAAAACTAACAAACAGGAAGGACACCTACACCAAAACCCCATCAGTACGCACCATCATCAAAGACCAGAGGCAGATAAAACCACAAAGATGGGGAAAAAGCAGGGCAGAAAAGCTGGAAATTCAAAAAATAAGAGCGCATCACCCCCTGCAAAGGAACGCAGCTCATCACCAGCAACGGATCAAAGCTGGATGGAGAATGATTTTGACGAGATGAGAGAAGAAGGCTTCAGTCCATCAAACTTCTCAGAGCTAAAGGAGGAATTACATACCCAGCACAAGGAAACTAAAATTCTTGAAAAAAGAGTGGAAGAATTGATAACTAGAATAATTAATGCAGAGAAGGCCATAAACGAACTGACAGAGATGAAAACCATGACACGAGAAATACATGACAAATGTGCAAGCTTCAGTAACCGACTCGATCAACTGGAAGAAAGAGTATCAGCGATTGAGGATCAAATGAATGAAATGAAGCGAGAAGAGATGTAAGATGTAAATGATGAGTTGATGGGTGCTGACGAGTTGATGGGTGCAGCACACCAACATGGCACAAGTATACATATGTAAAAAACCTGCATGTTATGCACATGTACCCTAGAACTTAAAGTATAATAATAATTTAAAAAAAAGAAAAAAAAAAGAGTCAAGACTCACCAGTGTGCCGTATTCAGGAGACACATCTCACATGCAAAGACACACATAGGTCCGAAATAAAGTGATGGAGAAAGATTTACCAACCTAATGGAAAGCAAAAAAAACAGGGGTTGCAACCCTAGTCTCTGATAAAACAGAATTTAAACAAACAAAATTCAAAAAAGACAAAGAAGGGCATTACATAATGGTAAAGGGATCAATGCAACAAGAAAAACTAACTATCCTAAACATATATGCACCCAATACAGGAGCACCCAGATTCATAAAGCAAGTTCTTAGAGACCTACAAAAAGATTTAGAATCGCACACAATGATAGTGGGAGACTTTAACATCCTACTGTCAATATCAGAAAGATCAACGAGACAGAAAATTAATCAGTCTATTCAGGACTCAAACTCAGCTCTGGACCAAATGGACCTAATAGACATCTACAGAACTCTCCACCCCAAATCAACAGAATCCAAATTCTTCTCAGCCCCACATCGCACTTATTCTAAAATCAACCACATAACTGGAGGTAAAACACTCCTCAGCAAATGAAAAAGAAAGGAAATTATAACAAACAGTCTCTCAGACCACCGTGCAGTCAAATTAGAACTCAGGATTAAGAAACTCACTCAAAACTACACAACTACATGGAAACTGAAACACCTGCTCCTTAATGACTACTGGGCAAATAAAAAATTAAGGGAGAAATAAGTAAGTTCTTTGAAACCAATGAAAACAAAGGCACCATGTACCAGAATCTCTGGGACACAGCTAAAGCAGTATTTAGAGGGAAATTTATAGCACTAAATGCCCACAGGAGAAAGTGGGAAAGATCTAAAATTGGCACCCTAACATCACAATTAAAAAAACTAGAGAAGCAAGAGCAAGCAAATTCAAAAGCTAGCAGAAGACTAGAAATAACTAAGATCAGAGCAGAACTGAAGGAGATAGAGACACACAAAAAAACCCTTCAAAAAATCAATAAATCCAAGAGCTGGTTTTTTGAAAAGATTAACACAATAGATAGACTACTAGTCAGAATAATAAAGAAGAAAAAAGAGAAGAATTAAATAGACACAATAAAAAATGATAAAGGGGATACCACCACTGATCCCACAGAAATACAATCTACCATTAGAGAATACTACAAACACCTCTACACAAATAAACTAGAAAATCTAGAAGAAATGGATAAATTCCTGGACACATAGACCCTCCCAAGACTGAACCAGAAAGAAGTCAAATCCCTGAATAGACCAATAACAAGTTCTGAAATTGAGGAAGTAATTAATAGCCTATGAACCAAGAAAAGCCCAGGACAAGATGGATTTACAGCCAAATTATACCAGAGGTACAAAGACGTGCTGGCACCATTCCTTCTGAAGCTATTCCAAACAATAGAAAAAGAGGTACTCCTCCATAACTCATTCTATGAGGCCAGAATCATCCTGATACCAAAATCTGGTGGAGACACAACCAAAAAAAGAAAATTTCAGGCCAATATCCCTGATGAACATCGACGTGAAAGTCCTCAATAAAACACTGGCAAACCAAATCTAGCAGCATATTAAAAAGCTTATCCACCACAACCAAGTCATCCCTGGGATGCAAGCCTGGTTAAACATATGTAAATCTATACACGTAATCCATCACATAAACAGAACCAATGACAAAACCCTTCATGCTAAAAACACTCAATAAATGACATATTGATGAAACACATTTCAAAATAATAAAAGCTATTTATGACAAACCCACAGCCAATATCATACTGAATGGGCAAAAGCTGGAAACATTTCATTTGAAAACGCACAAGACAAGGATGCCCTCTCTTACCACTCCTATTTAACATAGTATTGGAAGTTCTGGCGAGGGAAATCAGGCAAGAGAATGAAACAAAATGTATTCAAATAGGAAGAGAGGAAGTCAAATTATCTGTTTGCAGATGACATGATTGTATATTTAGAAAATCCCATCGTCTCAGCCCAAAAACTACTTAAGCTGATAAGCAACTTCAGCAAAGTCTCAGTATACAAAATCTATGTGCAAAAATCACAAGCACTTTTATACACCAATAATAGACCATCAGAGAGCCAAATCATGAGCAAATTCCCATTCACAATTGCTACAAAGAGAATAAAATACCTAGGAATACAACTTACAAGAGATGTGAAGGACTTCTTCAAGGAGAACTACAAACCACTGCTCAAGGAAATAAGAGAGGACACAAACAAATGTAATAACATTCCATGCTCATGGATAGGAAAGATCAATATCATGAAAATGGACATACTGCCCAAAGTAATTTATAGATTCAATACTATTCTCATCAAGCTACCATTGACTTTCTTCACAGAATTGGAAAAAACAACTTTAAATTTTATACAAAACAAAAAAAGAGCCCGTATAGCCAATACTAAGTAAAAAGAACAAAGCTGGAGGCATCATGCTATCTGACTTCAAACTATACTACAAGGCTACAGTAACCAAAACCACATGGTACTTGTACCAAAACAGATATATAGACCAATGGAACAGAAGAGGGGCCTAAGAAATAGCACCACACATCTATAACCATCTGATCTTTTGAGAAACCTGACAAAAATAAGCAATGGGGAAAGGATTCCCTATTTAATAAATGGTGTTTGGAAAACTGGTTAGCCATATGCAGAAAACTAAAACAGGACCCCTTCCTTATAATTTATAGAAATATTAACTCAAAATGGATCAATGATTTAAATGTAAGATGTAAAACCATAAAAACCCTGGAAGAAAGCCTAGGCAATACCATTCAGAACATAGGCATGGACAAAGACTTCATGACTAAAACACCAAAAGCAATGGCAACAAAAACCAAAATTGACAAAAAGGACCTAACTAAACTAAAGAGCTTCTGCACAACAAGAGGAACTATCATCAGAGTGAACAGACAACTTATAGAATGGGAGAAAAATTTTGCAATCTATCTATCTGTCAAAGGGCTAATATCCAGAATCTACAAGGAACTTACACAAATTTACAAGAAAAAAACAAGCAGACCCATCAAAAAGTGGGCAAAGGTTAAAAAGAAAAAGAAAAAAAAAGTGGGCAGAGGGTATGAACAGACACTTCTCAAAAGAAGATATTTGTGCAGCCAACAAACATGTATAAAAAAGCTCATCATCATGGGTCATTAGAGAAATGCAAATCAAAACCACAATGAGATACCATCTCATGGCAATTAGAATGGCGGTCATTAAAGTCAGGAAACAACAGTTGCTGGAGAGGATGTGGAGAACTAGCAATGCTTTTACACTGTTGGTGGGAGTGTAAATTAGTTCAACCATTGTGGAAGACAGTGTGGCGATTCCTCAAGGAGCTAGAACCAGAAACACCATTTGACCCAGCCATCTCATTACTGGATATATATCCAAAGGATTATAAATCTTTCTGCTATAAAGACATGCACACGTATGTTTACTGCAGCACCATTTACAATAGCAAAAACCTGGAACCAACCTAAATGCCCATCAGTGATACGCTGGATAAAAAAAATATATGGCACATACACACCATGGAATACTATGCAGCCATAAAATAGAGTGAGTTCATGTCCTTTGCAGGGACATGGATGAAGCTGGAAACCATCATTCTCAGCAAACTAACACAGGAACAGAAAAGCAACACCGCGTGTTCTCACTCATAAGTGGGAGTTGAACAATGAGAACTTATGGGTACAGGGAGGGGAACATCACATATCAGGGCCTTTCGGGGGATGGGGAGCTAGGGGAGGATGGCATTAGTAGAAATGCCTAATGTAGATGATGGGTTGATGGGGACAGCAAACCACCATGGCACATGTATACCTATGTAACAAACCTACACGTTCTCTACATGTATCCCAGAACTTAAAGTGTAATTAAAAAAAAAAAAGAAAGAAAAAAGAATAATAATTATTATCTTATATTTTTATATTTTCTCACATCATCAAACTCTGAAATTATGAGTGTAAATGGAAAAAGAAAGAAAATGAATATCCTTTAGAGATACCTTTTTTCTAGGCAATCTATAGTTCTTTCCTTAATTTATATTAGTCTCATTTTAATTTGCTCTACAAAAAGGAGTTACCACTTTTATTTTACTAAAAGTATACTGGCTCTTGTCCTCTGCTGGTCAGGATCCTATATTAATTTCTGTTCTACACTGGTGACTCTGAATCATGAAATATTTTATCTCTGGGACCAATTTTCAACTAGGTTTCAGGTGATGAAAATTCTATGCTTTCCTCAGGGTTAGTAGAATCAGACCCCAGACACCCTAGCAGTCGCATGTCAGTAGATTAAGGTAAATATTAAATGCCAAAATGTCTGCAGTGCTAGTAGAAACTGGGCCTCTTTTGACTCTATCTTTTATTTGTGGATTTATATTCCCTTAAGGACCTGATGATGACTCTGCCTCAATACATCACTGTATGGCTTACGTGAATTAATCTGTCAAAGTGGACACAAAATAGAAGGAAGCCTGGCCTGAAATAAGGTCCTAGTCCTGTCTCTACTCTTGACAAACCGACTTACTTTGTGGAAATTACATTCTTTTCTGAGCCTTTTTTCCCTCTTTATCTAAAAATAAAAGAATTTAATACGCAGTCATTTTCTTTTTTTTTTTTTCTTTTTTTTATTTATTTATTATTATTATACTTTAAGTTGTAGGGTACATGTGCATAACGTGCAGGTTTGTTACATATGTATACTTGTGCCATGTTGCTGTGCTGCACCCATCAACTCGTCATTTACATCAGGTATAACTCCCAATGCAATCCCTCCCCTCTCTCCCCTCCCCATGATAGGCCCCGGTGTGTGATGTTCCCCTTCCTGAGTCCGAGTGATCTCATTGTTCAGTTCCCACCTATGAGTGAGAACATGCGGTGTTTGGTTTTCTGTTCTTGTGATAGTTTGCTAAGAATGATGGATTCCAGCTGCATCCAAGTCCCTACAAAGGACTCAAACTCATCCTTTTTTATGGCTGCATAGTATTCCATGGTGTATATGTGCCACATTTTCTTAATCCAATCTGTCACTGATGGACATTTGGGTTGATTCCAAGTCTTTGCTATTGTGAATAGTGCTGCAATAAACATACGAGTGCATGTGTCTTTATAGCAGCATAATTTATAATCCTTTGGGTATATACCCAGTAATGGGATGGCTGGGTCATATGGTACATCTAGTTCTAGATCCTTGAGGAATCGCCATACTGTTTTCCATAATGGTTGAAGTAGTTTACAATCCCACCAACAGTGTAAAAGTGTTCCTATTTCTCCACATCCTCTCCAGCACCTGTTGTTTCCTGACTTTTTAATGATTGCCATTCTAACTGGTGTGAGATGGTATCTCATTGTGGTTTTGATTTGCATTTCTCTGATGGCCAGTGATGATGAGCATTTTTTCATGTGTCTGTTGGCTGTATGAATGTCTTCTTTTGAGAAATGTCTGTTCATATAGACCTAATACCATAAAAATCCTAGAGGAAAACCTAGGTAGTACCATTCAGGACATAGGCATGGGCAAAGATTTCATGTCTAAAACACCAAAAGCAACGGCAGCAAAAGCCAAAGTTGACAAATGGGATCTCATTAAACTAAAGAGCTTCTGCACAGCAAAAGACACTACCATCAGAGTGAACAGGCAACCTACAGAATGGGAGAAAATTTTTGCAATCTACTCATCTGACAAAGGGCTAATATCCAGAACCGACAAAGAACTCAGACAAATTTACAAGAAAAAAACAAACAACCCCATCAAAAAGTGGGCAAAAGTCATTTTCAGCTCTAAAATTCCATAGTTTAGTTGGCTTGGTGAGTGTCTCTTTCCCTCTCCCATGGTGTGTCTTCTGCAATCACACACTTAGTGAACAAGCACAGCCTTTCCCTCACAAAGAACAGTTTTTTCTGTCATGAATATATAATTTCCATGAGGACGGGGACAAACTATGCAATACCTAGATGAATAAAAGTTTAACTTGCAAAAAGGTATTAAATACTGAACCTTGAAAAGTACACATTGTATTTGTACAGCCCAGTAGTCCCTAATTTAGAAAAACAAAACTAGAAAACTGGCTTTTGGCAGCTCTAAAATCCATTTGGTTTTCTTCAATTGGTTTTTATATTTAGCCAAAATGGGATTACTGTGGTATCAGTAATGTCATTTTTTAATATTTAAATTCAGTGACACCTCCAAACAAGGTCAACAACGTACACCATATATAGGTGGCTATGTGCAATGTGACTTGAGTAATAGTGGAAACATCCCATACAAATGCTCCTTCTCCCTCTCACCTGCCATCCCTCACTAGTTCAAGTCCTGAAAATGTCTGTACAAGGCAAATGGTTCCAAGATTTTCAATTTCATGAACCAATAAAATTTTCAGAAAAAAAGTTGGATGAGATAGGGATTGGCCACTGATGGCCAGATTTTTATTTCACTAAGTAAGAACAATAAAGAGTCAACTACTTCTACTATTTACCATTATTTCATAAAAGATAGGGCATTTTAACACCAAAAATGTAGAAAGCATATTATCTCATCATTTAAAAGATACAATTATGCATCACTTAATGATGGGGATGCCATTCTGAAAAATGCATTGTTAGGTAATTCATAATTGTTCAAACATTGTAAAGTATATTTACACAAACTTGGATGGAATTGCCTACTATGGTATAGTTTATTGCTCCCAGGCTACAAATGTGCTTGGGTGATGGGTGTACCTAAATCTCAGAAATCACCATGGAAGAACTTATTCATGTAACCAAACACTACCTGTTTCCCAAAAACCTACTGAAATAAAAATAAAATAAAATAAAAATAAAGATATGCAAAAAAGAGTTTAGTTGTTTACATAAAATATGGAAAGATAGTCAAAATAAATGTAAAAAAAAAAACCAAGGTAGAGACTGTGAAGTGTAGTGCCACTTGTTAAACACACACACATGCACATACTTGCACACATTCTTATATATGCTTATGAATGCCTAGACTATTTCTGGAAAGACAAGAAACTTTACAATGGGGCTAGGGAGGGAAGAGACTTGCTTTCTAACATCTTTAATTTAGTTTGAATTACTTTTTAACATGTCCATGTACTACTTTTATACATTAATACATTTTACATATATTTTTTAATACAAGTGAGCATATTTACTCAGTAAATACTAGTAATTCTTCTTGACCTTGCAGGAAATTTCTAAAGGACAGCTTGAATACAAAGATGAGAAGAGGCCTTTAAAATGACCACAGTGCTTCAAGAGTCTGGTTGAATTTTAATACCAATAATTTGTAACCAACATAAAGCCATTTTGTTTGGCCTAACAGAACCAACATATAATTCTATGGTAGGAATACATAGCACATTTGTTATAAATTTTGGAAGCAGACCCCCTGGATTCAATTCCTAGCTACATCACTAACTGAGCAAACTTAGGCAAGTTACTTAACCTCTTTCCTTCAGTTTTCTCAACATAAAATGAGGGTAAAAAATGTACTCTGTTTAGATTGTTTTTGGGATTGAATGAGTTCATATGTGTAAATCACATAGTATTAATTCTTGGTATTTAGTAAGACCCACTAAGTAATAACTAATGTAACAGGATGCTAAATCTGACTTTTGCTGCTGTGTCAGTTTCATAAAAGGCCCAAGGCCAAAAACAATGTAATGGCCAGTGAAGTGCTAGGTCTTCCAGAAAGGCTTGCACAAGGAGTGGCCAAAATTTGATTCTGCCAACATTCACTCACCTCCAGGATATACAAGGATACATAAGAAAAGGCTAAGAATTTGTTGAGAATATAACAGAACAGTAGTGTAGATTTATTTAAAGTTCTTAATCGCAATTATTTTGGTGTGATATTTCTGCAACTGATTTTTGTTCTTCTTTTTAAGTTTAGATTTTTCTGTGTGAACACATACGTCTTATATAATAAAACAATGCCATTTTTAAAAAGTCAAAAACACAATGCTATTTTTATTATAAAAATATTTTTAAATCATAAATAGTAAAAATGAATATAACAACTTTATGTAACTTACTGTGTCTACTTTATTTCTTGAGACTCTTTGCGTCTCCAAACTTCATTCACGTCTACTTAAACTCTTTTAATCTATCTCTAAACGGTGCCCAATAAACATTCTTGTTTTTGACGATTGAAGAGTTGTTTAGAAGTTTAAACTTTACCACACTAACTTAAGCACGTATTTTACAATCATAAATAATTACATAACTCTTGACCCTTGTGAGTGACTTTCGCAAGAAAACATCGTAATACGACTTATCAAAGTTTTGTACAAACTCATTAAGTATGATTTGTTTTAAATCCTTCTTAATGATAGACGCTGTGCACCATCAGGAGGTGGAGAGAAGGAGTGTGTTTTTAAAAAAATCTATTGGGTACTATTCTCACTACCTGGGTGATGGGATCCATACCCCAAACCTCAGCATCATGCAACATTCCCACGTAAATTTGCATATGTACCTCCTGTATCTAAAATAGAAGTTGAAGTTTAAAAAATAAAAAAGTCTCTCTGCACCTAAGTAAGTTTGTGAAATATAACCTGCTTTTTTCAAAAAAGGCATTGTCTGTTCAGACACATGTTGGGCAAACGGTCTTTGATGAAATAAGAGACTCTATTGTCTTGAGCTTTGTATACCCACCCTGATGTTGAACATTTTGGTTGCTTTGTTCACTTAAGTTACACACTGAGAACCTACTATGTGCCAACCACTGAGTAAGGCAGTGAGGACACAAGACAAAACCACAGCACCTTCCCTTAAGTTCACAATCCCATGGGGAAGAAAGACATGAATACTAGCCATTAAAACACAATGTGGTAGGTGTTGTAATGGATAGTGTAAAGATTTCCTTCACGTGTCATGATGTGAAGATTTTCCTCACTGCCTTTGATACCTTTTGGTTAGAAGGGGAGATGTGTAGCAATAAAATGTAGATGAACACAGCAATGAGCAATCAAGATGGGAGAGGAGGAATTAAAAACATTGGGGAGAGGAGCTCTTCTCAGACTGGTGAATAATTGAAAGTGCACAAGGAAAACCTCCCATACCAATTAGAGTCCAGACCAAGTCCACAGACTGACATAGTCAAGAAAATCTTGGCCTAATGAGAAAATACCATTCAAAGAGCCAGGGTTGAAATCAGTTGCTCTCTGGGCAAACAGTGAATGAATCATCAAAAACAGTAAAAGAGGAGCAAGATGGCCGAATAGGAACAGCTCCAGTCTCCAACTCCCAGCGCGAGTGACACAGAAGACTGGTGATTTCTGCATTTTCAACTGAGGTACTGGGTTCATCTCACTAGGGAGTGCCGGACAATCGATGCTGGTCAGCTGCTGCAGCCCGACCAGCGAGAGCTGAAGCAGGGAGAGGCATCGCCTCACCTGGGAAGCGAAAGGGGAAAGGGAATCCGTTTTCCTAGCCAGGGGAACTGAGACACACAACACCTGGAAAATCGGGTAACACCCACCCCAATACTGCGCTTTAAGCAAACAGGCACACCAGGAGATTATATCCCACACCTGGCCGGGAGGGTCCCACGCCCACGGAGCCTCCCTCATTGCTAGCACAGCAGTCTGCTATCTCGGCGGCAAGGCAGCAGCGAGGCTGGGGAAGGGGCGCCCGCCATTGCTGAGGCTTAAGTAGGTAAACAAAGCTGCTGGGAAGCTCGAACTGGGTGGAGCTCACAGCAGCTCAAGGAAACCTACCTGTCTCTGTAGACTCCACCTCTGGGGACAGGGCACAGTAAACAACCACAATAGCAGCAGAAACCTCTGCAGACGCAAACGACTCTGACAGCTTTGGAGAGAGCAGTGGATCTCCCAACACGGAGGTTGAGATCTGAGAAGGGAAAGACTGCCTGCTCAAGTGGGTCCCTGACCCCTGAGTAGCCTAACTGGGAGACATCCCCTACTAGGGGCAGTCTGATGCCCCACACCTCATAGGGTGGAGTACTCCCCTGAGAGGAAGCTTCCAAAGCAAGAATCACACAGGTACACTTGCTGTTCAGCAATATTCTATCTTCTGCAGCCTCTGCTGCTGACACCCAGGCAAACAGGGTCTGGAGTGGACCTCAAGCAATCTCCAACAGACCTGCAGCTAAGGGTCCTGACTGTTAGAAGGAAAACTATCAAACAGGAAGGACACCTACACCAAAACCCCATCAGTAGGTCACCACCATCATCATCAAAGACCAGAGGCAGATAAAACCACAAAGATGGGGAAAAAGCAGGGCAGAAAAGCTGGAAATTCAAAAAATAAGAAAGCATCTCCCCCGGCAAAGGAGCGCAGCTCATCGCCAGCAACGGATCAAAGCTTGACGGAGAATGATTTGGACGAGATGAGAGAAGAAGGCTTCAGTCCATCAAATTTCTCACACCTAAAGGAGGAATTACGTACCCAGCGCAAAGAAACTAAAAATCTTGAAACAAAAGTGGAAGAATTGATGGCTAGAGTAATTAATGCAGAGAAGGTCATAAACGAAATGAAAGAGATGAAAACCATGACACGAGAAATACGTGACAAATGCACAAGCTTCAGTAACCGACTTGATCAACTGGAAGAAAGAGTATCAGCGATTGAGGATCAAATGAACGAAATGAGGTGAGAAGAGAAACCAAAAGAGAAAAGAAGAAAAAGAAATGAACAAAGCCTGCAAGAAGTATGGGATTATGTAAAAAGACCAAATCTACGTCTGATTGGGGTGCCTGAAAGTGAGGGGGAAAATGGAATCAAGTTGGAAAACACTCTTCAGGATATCATCCAGGAGAACTTCCTCAACCTAGTAGGGCAGGCCAACATTCAAATCCAGAAAATACAGAGAATGCCACAAAGACACTCCTCGAGAAGAGCAACTCCAAGACACATAATTGCCAGATTCACCAAAGTTGAAATGAAGGAAAAAAATCTTAAGGGCAGCCAGAGAGAAAGGTCAGGCCACCCACAAAGGGAAGCCCATCAGACTAACAGCAGATCTCTCGGCAGAAACTCTACAAGCCAGAAGAGAGTGGGGGCCAATATTCAACATTCTTAAAGAAAAGAATTTTAAGCCCAGAATTTCATATCCAGCCAAACTAAGTTTCATAAGTGAAGGAGAAATAAAATCCTTTACAGATAAGCAAATGCTTAGAGATTTTGTCACCACTAGGCCTGCTGTACAAGAGACCCTGAAGGAAGTACTAAACAGGGAAAAAAACAACCGGTACCAGCCATTGCAAAAACATGCCAGAATCTAAAGACCATTTAGGCTAGGAAGAAACTGCATCAACCAACGAGCAAAATAACCAGTTAATATCATAATGGCAGGATCAAGTTCACACATAACAATATTAACCTTAAATGTAAATGGACTAAATGCTCCAATTAAAAGACACAGACTGGCAAACTGGATAAAGAGTCAAGACCCATCAGTCTGCTGTATTCAGGAGACCCATCCCACATGCAGAGACATACATAGGCTCAAAATAAACGGATGGAGGAAGATTTACCAAGCAAATGGAGAACAAAAAAAAGCAGGGGTTGCAATCCTAGTCTCTGATAAAACAGACTTTAAACCATCAAAGATCAAAAGAGACAAAGAAGGCCACTACATAATGGTAAAAGGATCAATTCAACAGGAAGAGCTAACTATCCTAAATATATATGCACCCAATACAGGAGCACTCAGATTCATAAAGCAAGTCCTTAAAAACTTACAAAGAGACTTAGACTCCCATACAATAATAATGGGAGACTTCAACACTCCACTGTCAACATTAGACAGATCAACAAGACAGAAAGTTAACAAGGATATCTAGGAATTGAACTCATCTCTGCAGCAAGCAGACATAATAGACATCTAGAGAACTCTTCACCCCAAATCAACAGAATATACATTCTTCACAGCACCACATCGCACTTATTCCAAAATTGACCACATAATTGGAAGTAAAGCACTCCTCAGCAAATGTACAAGAACAGAAATTATAACAACCTGTCTCGCACACCACAGTGCAATCAAACTAGAACTGAGGAATAAGAAACTCAATCAAAACCGCTCAACTACATGGAAACTGAACAACCTGCTCCTGAATGACTACTGGGTACATAAGGAAATGAAGGCAGAAATCAAGATGTTCATTGAAACCAATGAGAACAAAGATACAACATACCAGAATCTCTGAGACACATTTAAAGCAGTGTGTAGAGGGAAATTTATAGCACTAAATGCCCACAAGAGAAAGCAGCAAAGATCTAAGATTGACACTCTAACATCACAATTAAAAGAATTAGAGAAGCAAGAGCAAACACATTCGAAAGCTAGCAGAAGGCAAGAAATAACTAAGATCAGAGCAGAACTGAAGGAGATACAGACACAAAAAACCCTCCAAAAAATCAATGAATCCAGGAGTTGGTTTTTTGAAAAGATCAACAAAATTGACAGACTGCTAGCAAGACTAATAAAGAAGAAAAGAGAGAAGAATCAAATAGATGCAATAAAAAATGATAAAGGGGATATCACCACCGACCCCACAGAAATACAAACTACCATCAGAGAATACTATAAACACCTCTACGCAAATAAACTAGAAAATCTAGAAGAAATGGATAGTTTCCTGGACACTTACACTCTTCCAAGACTAAACCAGGAAGTTGAATCCCTGAATAGACCAATAGCAGGCTCTGAAATTGAGGCAATAATTAATAGCCTACCAACCAAAAAAAGTCCAGGACCAGATGGATTCACAGCTGAATTCTACCAGAGGTACAAGGAGGAGCTGGTACCATTCCTTCTGAAAGTATTCCAATCAACAGAAAAAGAGGGAATCCTCCCTAACTCATTTGATGAGGCCAACATCATTCTGATACCAAAGCCTGGCAGAGACACAACAAAAAAGAGAATTTTAGACCAATATCCCTGATGAACATCGATGCAAAAATCCTCAATAAAATACTGGCAAACCAGATTCAACAGCACATCAAAAAGCTTATCAACCATGATCAAGTGGGCTTCATCCCTGGGATGCAAGGCTGGTTCAACATTCGCAAATCAATAAACATAATCCAGCATATAAACAGAAACAAAGACAAGAACCACATGATTATCTCAATAGATGCAGAAAAGGCTTTTGACAAAATTCAACAGCCCTTCATGCTAAAAACGCTCAATAAATTCGGTATTGATGGAACGTACCTCAAAATAATAAGAGCTATTTATGACAAACCCACAGCCAATATCATACTGAATGGGCAAAAACTGGAAAAATTCCCTTTGAAAACTGGCACAAGACAGGGATGCCCTCTCTCACCACTCCTATTCAACATAGTGTTGGAAGTTCTGGCTAGGGCAATCAGGCAAGAGAAAGAAATCAAGGGTATTCAGTTAGGAAAAGAAGAAGTCAAATTGACCCTGTTTGCAGATGACATGATTGTATATTTAGAAAACCCCATTGTCTCAGCCCAAAATCTCCTTAAGCTGATAAGCAACTTCAGCAAAGTCTCAGGATACAAAATTAATGTGCAAAAATCACAAGCATTCTTATACACCAGTAACAGATAAACAGAGAGTCAAATCATGAATGAACTTCCATTCACAATTGCTTCAAAGAGAATAAAATACCTAGGAATCCAACTTACAAGGGATGGAAAGGACCTCTTCAAGGAGAACTACAAACCACTGCTCAGTGAGATAAAGGAGGACACAAACAAATGGAAGAACATACCATGCTCATGGAGAGGAAGAATCAATATCGTGAAAATGGCCATACTGCCCAAGGTAATTTATAGATTCAATGCCATCCCCATCAAGCTACCAATGAGTTTCTTCACAGAATTGGAAAAAACTGCTTTAAAGTTCATATGGAACCAAAAAAGAGCCCGCATCTCCAAGACAATCCTAAGTCAAAAGAACAAAGCTGGAGGCATCACGCTACCTGACTTCAAACTATACTACAAGGCTATAGTAACCAAAACAGCATGGTACTGGTACCAAAACAGAGATATAGACCAATGGAACAGAACAGAGTCCTCAGAAATAATACCACACATCTACAGCCATCTAATCTTTGACAAACCTGAGAGAAACAAGAAATGGGGAAAGGATTCCCTATTTAATAAATGGTGCTGGGAAAATTGGCTAGCCATAAGTAGAAAGCTGAAACTGGATCCTTTCCTTACTCCTTATACGAAAATTAATTCAAGATGGATTAGAGACTTAAATGTTAGACCTAATACCATAAAAATCCTAGAGGAAAACCTAGGTAGTACCATTCAGGACATAGGCATGGGCAAAGACTTCATGTCTAAAACACCAAAAGCAATGGCAGCAAAAGCCAAAGTTGACAAATGGGATCTCATTAAACTAAAGAGCTTCTGCACAGCAAAAGAAACTACCATCAGAGTGAACAGGCAACCTACAGAATGGGAGAAAATTTTTGCAATCTACTCATCTGACAAAGGGCTAATATCCAGAACCTACAAAGAACTCAAACAAATTTACAAGAAAAAAACAAACAACCCCATCCAAAAGTGGGCAAAGGATATGAACAGACATTTCTCAAAAGAAGACATTCATACAGCCAACAGACACATGAAAAAGTGCTCATCATCACTGGCCATCAGAGAAATGCAAAGCAAAACCACAATGAGATACCATCTCACACCAGTTAGAATGGCGATCATTAAAAAGTCAGGAAACAACAGGTGCTGGAGAGGATGTGGAGAAATAGGAACACTTTTACACTGTTGGTGGGATTGTAAACTAGTTCAACCATTATGGAAAACAGTATGGCGATTCCTCAAGGATCTACAACTAGAAGTACCATATGACCCAGCCATCCCATTACTGGGTATATACCCAAAGGATTATAAATCATGCTGCTATAAAGACACATGCACACGTATGTTTATTGCAGCACTATTCACAATAGCAAAGACTTGGAATCAACCCAAATGTCCATCAGTGACAGACTGGATTAAGAAAATGTGGCACATATACACCATGGAATACTATGCAGCCATAAAAAAGGATGAGTTTGTGTCCTTTGTAGGGACATGGATGCACCTGGAAACCATCATTCTTAGCAAACTATCACAAGAACAGAAAACCAAACACCGCATGTTCTCACTCATAGGTGGGAACTGAACAATGAGATCACTTGGACTCGGGAAGGGGAACATCACACACTGGGGCCTATCATGGGGAGGGGGAGGGGGAAGGGATTGCATTGGGAGTTACACCTGATGTAAATGACGAGTTGATGGGTGCTGACGAGTTGATGGGTGCAGCACAGCAACATGACCCAAGTATACATATGTAACAAACCTGCACATTATGCACATGTACCCTAGAACTTAAAGTTTAATAATAATGATAAAAAAGAAAATAAAAAAAAGAATGCCACAAGAAGAGAAAATTACAAGCCAATATCCCTGATTAACATAGATGCAAAAATTTTCAATTAAATACCAGCAATTCAAATTCAACAGCTCTGAAAGATTTATACACCATGATCAAGTGGGATTTTCCCTGTGATGCAAAGATGATTTAACACATGCAAATCAGTAAATATGATACACCACATTAACAGAATGAAAGATAAAAATTATATAATAATTTCAACAGATACAAAAAAATGACAAAACTTAACATCCTTTCATGATAAAACCTCTTAATAAAATAGGTATAGAAGGAATGTCTCTCAACACAATAAAAGCCATATATGACAAGCCCACAACTAAGATAATACACAATGGTGAAAAAAGATCAGAAACAAGACAAGGATGCCTTTCTTGCCACTTCTATTCAACATAGTGTTGGAAGTCCTAGCCAGAGCAATTAGGCAAGAAAGAGAAATAAAAGGCATCCAAATTGGAAAGAAAGAAGATAAATTGTCTCTCTTTGCAGATGACATGATCTTATATATACAAAATAAGCAACAGAAGCCAAGATAGTGGACTAGAAGCAGCTCATGTACAACACCCTCACAGAGAGGAAACAAAAGGACTAGTGAACACTGACCTTGCAGGCCAATAATCTCAGAAACCAAGTCAAGATCCATCAAAAAAGCAGTGGGAAACACAGAGGAGAGAGGAGTAAAGCCTGTTTGAGCTCAGTGCAGAGCCAGGAGCCAGGAGACCCTCCCCAACATGGGAAAGGTTGGGTGAGTGAGACCCCCCTCCCAAGGCATTCACACTCGCCACAAGAACCTGTGCAAGACTGGGAATGACAGAATCTCCATGGCCCCCTTCATACACCCCACACTTTCCATTGTACTTCTGGACGGAGAAAAAGAGCCACCTGGATTTTCTGTGCAGTCAACCCTTGAGTCCAAGGGGACTTCTACAAGCCCTGGGTTTGGAGCAGACCAGCACCAGTGCCATAGCGCCAGTAGAGGCCACAGTCATGGTACGTGGGAGCAGTAGGAGCTCTAGACCCCTCACCAGACAAGACTCGGTGCTTGCTTTCAGCCCAACAGTACCACTTCTGCATGTACTCAGCCAGCAGTCACAGCTTCCTGTTGTTCTGGGAAGGACCTGGACAGCAGAGTGGGAAATACCACCTATATCCACCACTGGTAGCCAGTCAGACAATGCCTGCTGGAACTTCTAGTCCAGGAATCCCACTTCTGTTTGAATTCAGCAAGTGGGCACAGCCTTCTGTTGTCCTGAAAAGCATGCAGATGACAGGGTGGGTGACTCCACCTACCCCTGCCACTTATAGCCAGGCAGGCAATACCTGCTAAAGCTTCTAACCCAGCAGTCCCACTTCTGTGTGGACTCAGCCAGTGGGCACAGCCTCCTCCTTTTGTCCCAGGAAGCACCCAGAAAACAGGGCAGGTAATTCCACCCCCCACCCCCTGTCTCTAATAGGCAGTTGAACCATGCCTGCTACAGCTTCCACCCCAGTGGTTCTACCTCTGCCTGAAGTTGCCAGTGGGCACAGCCTCCTGTTGCCCTGGAAACACCAAGACAGCTGGGAAGGCAACTCCACCCTCCTCTCATAGCCAGAAGGATCACACCCACTAGAGCCTTCAGCACAATGGTCCTGCTTCTGCCTGAACTTTGCAGGCAGGCACAACCTCATGATCCCTCAGGAAGCACTCAGACAGCAGACTAGAACTGACCCAGCAAGGACATAATCTGTCTACCAATTGTATCCCCTACCAGATAAAGCCCCATAGACTAGAACACCCAGCAAAAGAAATGCGAGCACAGAGACAATAATCAGAGCGTATCCTCTAAGACCCCGGTGTGGACTAAAATTAAAGCCAGGTGACTGAACCCACCTTATCAACCAACAATCAAACCCCCAATGAAATCAAAAATGATAAAAGAAAAAAACTCAAAAGGCAGAAACTTTGAAAACAAGGAATATAAGCCCACACAGATGAGGAAAACAAAATATGCAAGAATTTTGGCAACTCAAGAAGCTACAGTGTCTTCTAACCTCCAAGCAACTGCACTAGTTTCCCAGCGATGGTTCTTATCCAGGCTGACATGGCTGAAATGTCAGAAATATAATTCATAATATGGATAGGAACAAATATAATTGACATTCAGGAGAAAGTTGAAACCCAATCCAAAGAACTTAAGAAATAAAAACAAACACTAGAGATAAAAGTTGAGATGATCATTTTAAGAAAAAAAAAAAAAACAGATGATAGAGATGAAACACTCACTTCAGTAATTTTATGATATAATAGCAAGTATTAACAGGAGACTCAATCAAGCCAAGGAGACTCAATCAAGCCAAGGAAACAATCTCAGAACTTGGAGAACAATTTTTCAAATAAACTCAATCAGACAGAAATAAAGAAAAATCAAAAAGAATAATAAAGAGAACATATAAGAAACATGGGATTATGTAGAGAGAAAAAATCTATGACTCACTGGCATCTCTGAAAGAGAGGGAGAGAAACCAAGCAACTTGGGAAATATACCCAAGGATACCATCCACAAAAATTTCCCCAACCTCACTAGGGAGGCCAACATTTAAATCTAGGAAATGCAGAGAACCCCATCAAGATACTATACAAGATAACCATTCCCAAGACACAAAGTCATCAGATTCTCCAAGGTCAATATGAAAGAAAAAATATTAAAAGCAGCTAGAGAGAAGGAGCAGGTTACCTACAAAGGGAACCTTATCAGGTTAACAGTGGACTTCTCATCAGAAACTCTATAAGCCAGAAGAGATTTGGGGCCTATATTCAGCATTCTTAAAGAAAAGAAATTCCAATCAAGAATTTTCTATCAAGTCAAAATAAGAATCAAAAGTGAAGAAGAAGTAAGATCCTTTTCAGACAAGCAAATGCTACATGCATTCATTATCATCAGACCTGCCTTATAAGAAGTCCTTCAAGGAGTGCTAAATATGGAAAGGAAACACTGCTACTTGCCACCACAAAAATATACTTAAGTATGAAGACAATGGACACTATAAAGCAACCACACAATCAAGTCTGTTTAATAACCAACTAACAATACAATAACAGGATCAAACCTACACATATAAATATTAACCTTGAATTTAAATGGGCTAAATATCCCAATTAAAAGGCACAGAGTGGCAAGCTGAATAAAGAGGCAAGATCCAACTGTATGTTATCTACAAGAGACCTATCTCACGTGCAGTGACATCCACAGCCTCAAAGTAAAGGGATGGAGAAAATTCTACCAAGCTAATTGAAAACAGAAAACAGCTGGAGTTCCTATTCTAACTTCAAACAAGTCATACTTAAGACCAACAATGATCTAAAAAAACAAGGGCATTACATAATGATAAAGGTTTCAATTGAATAAGAACACCCAACTTTCTTAAATATATATGCACCCAATACGAGAGCACCCAGATTCATTAAGCAAGTTCTTAGTGACCAACAAAGACACTTAGATAGCCATACAATAACTGTGGGAGATGTGAACACCCCACTGATGGTATTAGATCATTGAGGCAGAAAACTAACAAAGATATTAAAGATCTGAACTCAACATTTGACCAAATGAACATCTACAGAACAGACCAAGTAGACTTCTACAGAACTCTCTACCTCAAAACAACAGAATATACATTCTCTTCATCTGCACAGGGCATTGACTCTAAAACTGAACACACAATTGGCCATAAAACAATCCTCAGCAAATTCAAAAAACAAAACAAAACAAAACAAAATCATACCAAACACATTCTTGTACCACAGTGCAATAAAAATAGAAATCAATAATAAGAAAATTATTCAAAACCATACAATTACATAAAAATTAAACGACCTACTCCAGAATGATTTTTGGGTAAACAATGAAATTAAGACAGAAATCAAGACATTCTTTGAAATTAATGAGAACAAATACATAATACATCAGAATCTCTGTGACACAGACAAAACAGTAAGAGGGAACTTTATAGCACTAAATGCTCACATCAAAAAGTTAGAAATATCTCAAATTAACAACCTAACATCACACATAGAAGAACCAAGAAAGCAAGAGCAAACCAACCCCAAAGCTAGAAGAAGACAAGAAATAACCAAAATCAGAGTTGAACTGAAGGAAATTAAAATGAAAACAAAAAACAAATTTAAAAGATCAATGAATCCAGGGGTTGCTTCCTTGAAACAATTAAGATTTTTAGATTACAGAACACTAGTTAGATTAATAAAGTATAAAGAGAGAAGATCTAAATAAACATAATCAGAAATGACAAAAGGGACATTATCACCAACCCTACAATAATATGGAAAACCCTCAGAAACTACTACAAACACTTCTATACACACAAATAGAAAACCTAGAAGAAATGGATAAATTCTTCAAAAGATACAAGATCTCAAGATTGAACCAGGAGGAAATTATATACCTGAACAGACCAAAAATGAGTTCTAAAACTGAGTCAGTAATAAAAAACCTGCCAACCAGAAAATGCCCAGGACCATGTGGATTTACAGCTGAATTCTACCAGATATATAAAGAAGAGTTGGTACCATTCCTACTGGAATTATTCCAAAAAGTTGAGAAGGAGGGATTCCTGTCTTAATTCATCCTGTGAGGCCAGCATCATCCTGATACCAAAACCTGGCACAGACACAACAACAAAAGAAAACTTCAGGCCAATATTCTTGATGAACATATATGTAAAAATACAAAAAAAAAAAAAAAAAAAAGTACCTGGTGTCTTTTATTAAGAATTTACTCCCCCCATTTCTCACAGAGAATAACAGTCGGGAGTCATTGTCACAATATAATAGAAATGTTAGCAACCAGATTCATGTAAGGACTAAGTGCTCCTCATGAATTGCATTAAGACTCTGTACTGCTCATATTACACTCCATCCTCTCTGTAGTTTGCTGGGTAGTGGAGGGGGTAAGCTAAATCGTAGTTTCTGACAATAACTGGGAAGGATTTTTCTTAAATAACGATGGAATTGGTATAATTGGGATTGAAAACCAAAACTTGGAACTAAGATAGAGAAGATGGAGTGTATGTAGAAGGGCTGTTAAAAATGTAAACCTTGGTTGCATTATTTGTGGAGGCTCAAACTTGTGAAGGTTAAATACCATAATTTTTCCATTTGTTCTGCATTTTGATTCTGAAAAGAAAGCTGGCTTTGCCCATTTCTTATTAAAAAAACTTGTTGTAAATCCAGTTGTCTAATGGGATCTATATGAAGTTAGCCATGTCTGTATGCCCTTCTCCCACAAAATACTGTATAACTAGTGTGCTTGTAGTAGTTAACTCCACCATCTTTGTAAGCTAATGAAATTGTGAGTCACCCATTTATATCTTAATTTTTAATCATGTCAGTTCTTGAATGGGTATCTCCTTAGCCTGCTGATTTCTTTTTCTTTCTAAAGAAAGTGGGTGGAGAAATTAATTTAGACGTTTGTTTGCAATAAAAAGAATTCATTTAAAAAAAAAATTCTAGGAAACAAAATCCACCAGTACATCAAAAAGCTAGTCCAACATGACCAAGTAGGTTTTCTCCCTGGATGCAAGATTGGTTCACCATACACAAATCAAAAATAGTGATTCACCACATAAACAGAATGAAAAACAAAAACCACCTTATCATATCAATAGCTGCAGAAAAAGCTTTTGATAAAATTCAACATCCCTTCATGTTAAAAACCCTCTACAAAGGAGGCATTGAAGAAACATACCTCAAAATAATAAGAACCAACTATGACAAACCCATAGCCAACATCATACCAAATGGGCAAAACCTAGAAGCATTCCCTTTGAGAACCAGCACAAGACAAGGATACCCACTGTTACCTCTCCTATTCAACATAATACTGGAAGTCCTGGACAGAGCAATCAGGCAAGAGAAAGAAATAAAAGGTAACCAAATAGGAAAGGAAGAAGTCAAGCTACCTCTCTTTGCAGATTATATAATTTTATACCAAGAAAACCCTGTAGTCTCTCCCCCACAGCTCCTATCTCTGATAAACAAACTTCAGGAAAGTCTCAGGATACAAAATCAATGTACAAAAATCAGTACCATTTCTATACATCAGCAACATCCAAGCTGAGAGTCAAATCAGAATGCAATCCCATTTACAATAGCCACAAAAAGAATAAAATACCTAGGAAAAAAGCTAACAAGGAAGATGAAAGATCTCTACAATGAGAATTACAAAACACTGCTGAAAGAAATCAGAGATGACACAAATGGAAAAACATTTCATGCTCATGGATAAAAAGAATCAATACTGTTAAAATGACAATACTGCCCAAAGCAATTTACAGTTTCAATGCTATCCATATCAAATTCCCAGTGGCAGTCTTCACAAAATTAAGAAAAAAACATTTTAAAATTCATATTGAAACAAAACAGAGCCCAAAACCCAAGGTAATCCTAGGCAAGAAGCACAAAGCTGGAGGCATCAGATTACCAACTTCAAACTATACTACAAGTAACCAAAAGAGGATGGTACTGGTACAAAAATAGACACATAGAACAATGGAACAGAAAAAGAGAGCCCAGAAATAAAGCCACAGACCTACAACTATCTGATCTTCAACAAAGTCAAGAAAAACAAGCAATGGGAGAAGGAGTCCCTATCCAACAAATTGTGCTGGGATAACTTGCTACCCATATGCAGAAGAATGAATCTGGATTCCTTTCTTAATCCATATACAAAAAGCAACTCAATATGGATTAAAGACTTAAACATAAGACCTAAAACTATAAAAGCCCTGAAAGATACCTAGGAAATACCATTCTGGACATAGGCCTGGCAAAAATTTCATGATGAAGATGCCGAAAGTAATTGCAACAACAACAACAACAAACAGACAAACGGAACCTAATTAAACTAAAGAGCTCCTATACAACAAAAGGAAAAGGAACTATCAACAGAGTAAACAGCCAGTCTACAGAAAGGGAGAAAATATGCATTCAACAAAGGTCTAACATACAGAATCTATGAGAAACTCAAACGAATTTACAAGCAAAAAACAAGCAACTTCATTAAAAAGTGGTCAAATTAAATGTGTAGACATTTCAAAAGAAGACTTACATATGACCAACAAGCATATGAAAAAATGCTCAATATCACTAATCATCAGAGAAATGCAAATCAAAACTACAATGGAATACCATTTCACACCAATCAGAACGGCTGTCTTTAAAAAGTCAAAAAATAACAGATGTTGGTGAGGTTGTGGGGAAAGGGGAATGTTTATATGCTGTTGGTGGGAATAAAAATTAGTTTAGCCATTGTGGAAAACAATGTAGAGATTTCCCAAAGAACTTAAAACAGAACTACCATGTGACCCAGCAATCCCATTACTGGGTACATACCCAAAGGAATGTAAACCATTCTTCCATAAAGAATATAAACCATTCTTCCATACACATAGGCATGCCTATGTTCATCACAGTACTAGTCACAATAGCAGAGTCATGGAATCAATGTAAATGCCCATCAACAGTAAACTGGATAACAAAAACATGGTGCATATATGCCATGGCAGCTGTAAAGAAGAATGAGATCATGTCCTTTGCAGCAATAAGGCTGGACCTGGAGGTCATAATCCTAAGTGAACTAAGGCAAAAACAGTATACGAAATACTGCATATTCTCACTTATAAGTGGGAGTTAAAACTTGAATACACATAGACACAAAGAAGAGAACAACAGACACTGGGGCCTCCATGACTGTGGAGGGTGGGAGGAGGCAGAAGATCATAAAACAACCTATCTGGTACCATGCATATTACCTGAGTGATGAAATAATGTGTACATCAAATCCCCATGACACATAATTTACCTATATAACAAACCCGCAAATGTACCCCTGAACCAAAATTAAAGTTAAAAATAAAAGAAAATTTTTGAAAAGGAAACCATAAAGAGTCCATGAAAAAACTGTTAAACAAATTCAGTAAAGTTGTAGAATATAAAATCAACATACAAAAATCAGTTGTATTTCTACATACTAACAATGAACCCTCTGAAAAAGAAATTAAGAAAACTATCCTGTTCATGACAGCATCGAAAAAATGAAATACTAAGGAATAGATTTAACAAAGGAGGTGAAAGATCTGTATAGTGAAAATCTATACAACATTGATGAAAGAAATCAAAAAGACAATTAAATGGAAAGATAGCCTATTTTCATGGATTGAAAGAATTAATATTGTGAAAATATCCATAATACCCAAGTGATCTACAGATTCAGTGCAATCCCTATCAAAATCTCAATGGTATATCCACAAAAAAATTTTTTTAATTCTAAAATTTCTATGGAACCACAAAAGAGCCCTAATAGCCACATCCTGAGAGAGAAGAAAAGGGCTGGAAAGATTCCACTTCCTAATTTCAGACTATATTACAAAGCTATAATAATCCAAACAATATAATATGGGCACCAAAACAGACACATAGACCAATGGAACAAAATAGAGTGCCCAGAAATAAATCCAAGCATATAAAGTCAACTAATTTTTGACAATGTTGCTATGAATACACAAAAGGGAAAATAAATTCTCTTCAATACGTAGTGCTTGAAAACTGGACACCCACATGCAAAATAATTAAATTGGACCCTTGTCTTACATCACATACCAAAATTAATTCAAAATGAACCACAGACATAAATGTAAGACCCTGAAACTGTAAAAATCCTAGAAGAAAACATTGGTCTTATGAATTATTTTTTAAATATGACACAAAAAGCACAGGTAACAAAAGCTAAAATAAATGAGTGAAACTACAATAAATGAAAACATTTCTGCACTGGAAAGGAAACAATCAACAAAAGGAAAAGGCAGCCTAGAAAATGGGAGAAAATACATGCAAACCATATATCCAAAAAGGGATTAATGTCCAAATTATAAAATGAAGTCATACAACTCAATAGCAAAAAAACAAATAACTTGACTAAAATATGGGCAGAGAGCCTGAATAAACATTTTTCCTAAGACATAAAATGGCCTCCAGGTATATGACAAGGTACTCAACATCACTAGAGAAGTACAAATCAAAACCATAATGAAATATCATGTCACAGTTATTAGGATGGCTATTATTGAAAAGACAAGAGATAATAAGTGTTGGTGAGGATGCAGAGATAAGCAAACCCTTGTACACTGTCGCTGGGAATGTAAATTGGTACAGCCATTATGTAAAACATTATGGGTGTTCCTCAAAACATTAAAGATAGAACTATTATATAATCCAGCAATTCTACTTCTAGGGATATATCCAAAGGAAATAAAATCAGTATCTCAAAGAGATACCTACCTGCCCCCATTTTCATTGCAGCACTATTCACAGTAGCCAAAATATGGAAACAACCTAAATGTTATCCACACTGGATAAAGAAAATGCAATATATGTATATATGATATATTTATCTATATATATATAGTGTGAGTATATATACCATAATATACATAGTATATGCTATATACTAAACTATATACTACGTAGTATATGCTATATACTATACTATATACTATGTAGTATATGCTATATACTATACTATATATGCTATATAGTATACAGTGTACACACACACACACACACAATGGGATACTATTCAGCCATAAAAAGGATATCTTGTCATTTGCAACAACATGGATGAACCTGGAGGACATCATGCTACTGAAATAATACAGACAAAGAAAGGCACATAATGTATGATCTCACTTGTATTTGCCATTTAAAACAGTAGAACGTATACAGAGTAGAAGGGTGGTTGCCAGGGACTGGGAGGGTGAGGGAAATAGGGAAATGTTAATCAAATGATACAAACTTTCAGTTATAAGAAGAACAAGTTCTGGGGACCTAATGTACTGCATGAATGATGATGGCCGTGTTAATTAATTTGATTACAATAATCATTATATAATACATATGCATTGTGTAATGCATATACACAATTTAAGTTAAATCATCGTGTTGTATACATTGGATATATACAATCTTTATTTGTCAATTAAATACTTTAAAATTAAAAAAGAAAAAAGAAAATGAGCAAAGGAGATGAACAGATATTGCACTAAAGAAGACATACAGATGACAAATAAGCACATAAGATGTTCAACTTTATTAGCCTTTAGGAAAATGCAAATTTAAACAATAAAATGTCACTAAACACCTGTCAGAATAGCTAACATAAAAATAGTGACAACACCAAATGCCAGTGAGGATGCACAGAAATATTGCTGGTGGTAATGTAAAATGATATAACCACTCTGGAAAGCACTTTGGCAATTTCTTACAAATCTAAACATGCAACTGGTATACAACCAAACAACTAGACTCTTGGGCATTTATCTCAGAGAAATGAAAGCTTATGTCCACACAAAAATCTATACACAAGTGTTCATACAGACTTGTTTATAATAACCCCAAACTAGTGACAACCAAAACGTTCTTCAATGGCTGAATAATTAAACAAACTGGCATATCAGTATCATGGAGTAGTACTCATAAATAAAAAGAATCAAACTGTTGATCCACATGACTTGAAGTTCCAGGGAATTATGCTGAGTGGGAAAAAAAAAGACAATCCCAAAATGTTGTATACCATATTATTCCATTTATATGACATTCTTGAAATGATAAAATTATCAGAGCAGAGAAGAGATTAATGGTTGCCCAGAATTAAGGAGGGATATGGTGAGACACAAGTGGATGTGGCTTTACAAGGGCAACATGGATCCGTGTAGTGTTGAAAATCTTCTGTATCTGATTACATCAATGTCAATAACCTGGTTGTCTTATTGTGCTGTAGTGCTACAAGATGTTATCATTAAGGGAAACTTGGTAAAGGGCACACAGCATCTCTCTGTATTATTGCTTAAAACTGCATAAGAATCTTCGATTATCTCAACATAACATTTTAATTTTTAAAATTTTAGAAGAAACTGAGACAGAGAGAATTTATTTAATGTTATAGAAATCAATTTATAATGTATTGTTAAATAAAAATAGGTTGCAGGCCGGCCCCGGTGGCTCATGCCTGTAATTCCAGCACTTTGGAAGGCCAAGGCAGGTGTATTACCTGTGCTCAAGAGTTTAAGACCAGCCTGATCAACATGGAGAAACCCCGTCTCTACTAAAAATACAAAATTAGCCAAGTGTGGTGGTGTATGCCTGTAATCCCAGCTACTCGTGAGGCTGAGGCAGGAGAACTTCTTGAACCCGTGAGTCGGAGATTTTGGTAAGCTGAGATCATTGCACTCCAGCCTGGGCAACAAGAGTGAATCTCCGTCTCAAAAAAAAAAAAAAAAAAAAAAAAAAAAAAAAAAAAAAAGGTTGCAAAACAATATATATAAAAAACTCATTTTGATGAATATTTTATGTATATATTTGAAGAAATAAAGAATAAAAGGCTATACACATAAACTTTAAGAATGGATGGTATCATGGATAATTTTTATTGATTTTATTTTCACTTAGTGATATTTTGTAATTTCTTATAACTAAAATAAAATAAAGTCATTTTAGAAAAAAATTTATTTACACCGAATCATTAGTGACTTCTCAAATCCACTTCCTTCAGTTGAATCTCAGTCAGCATAAGAATAGAAGCACTGGTTATAAAAATAGGACAAGTTTGTTGAAAGGTATGAAGTTCATCTTTTGAAAATTAAACATATGGCAGTTATGAAGCATATCATGCACAGAACAAAATAAAAGCAATGTTGGTCCAGGTTTTGAAGAATTATAGTGACCTGTTATTTTAGAAACATAGTATGGATAGAAATAGCACAATAACTTAAATCAAGAAAGTAAAGTGGACTTAGAATTTTTTCTTAGTTTCATTTTATTGTATTTCATAAAAATGTTTACAATGATGATATTTTAAATGGATAAATCAAAGCATATTTTATTTATGTAGGGTATATTTTTAGTTATAATTTAAAGAGTATGACATGACATCTAAAATAACGACTATAAGGCAGAATTATTCTCAGGTGCATGTATAGTAAACATAATTAAGTAAACAACTGTACTTTTCAGTTTGTAGACTAGACATTTTCTTTTAACTAAAATAATCTTTACCTGATTGCCTCATATTCTTTTTGATTTGCATTTGGAGGATGTAAAGCCACCAGGTGACCAGTAATTCTAAATGATATTTTCAGTACTTCATATGCAGCTGTACAAAAGATTATATTTTAAAGAAATGGATATAGTATAGATTCTAGAAACATTAACTGTAATGAACATTTAAATAATCATCACAGAGATCAGATATAGTATTAATTTTCTAAAGAAAATAAATTTCCCAGATTGAAGTTAATGAATGTATTTTTGTTGGTATACCAAAATAAGTTTCCAATTAAAAAGTAGAAAATACGCATGAATGAAGTATAATGTGATTAATCAATTAAAAGTATTGGAGAAATCATTTTTTTACCTCAGTATGTGTAAAGCAAGCACTAAAAGTGATGTTGTGATAAGTATCTCATACCGAAAGAGTGTGATGGTTAATATTGAGTGTCGATTTGATTGAAAGATGCAAAGTAGTGTTCTTAGGTGTGTCTGTGAGGGTGTTGCCAAAGGAAATTAACATTTAAGTCAGTGGACTGGGAGAGGCAAACCCATCTTCAATTTGGGTGGGCACCATCTAGTCAGTTGCCAGCGTGGCTAGAATAAAGCAGAAGGAAGAACGTGGAAGGACTTCACTTGCTGGGTTTTGCGACCTTAATCTTTCTCCCATGCAGGATGCTCCCTGCCCTCTAACATCAGACCCCTAGTTCTGCAGCTTTTGGACTCTTGGACTTACACCAATGGTTTGCCAGGGGCTCTTGGGCCTTTGGCCACAGACTGAAGACTGCACTGTCTGCTTCTCTACTTTTGAGGTTTGGGGACTCACACTGGCTTCCCTGCTCCTCAGCTTACAGATGCCTGTTGTGGGACTTCACCACAACAGTGATCCTGAGAGTCGATATTCCTTAATAAACTCCCTTTCATACACACATCTAGCCTATTAGTTCTGTCCCTTTAGAGAACCATGACTAATACAAAAAGACAAATAGAAAATGAGCAGAAGCACTGGATGCCTGGGCAGCAGAAGGTATAAAAGGGAGAAAAATAGCTATTAATAAAAGAGAAGTCAGGAAGAACTCATTTCAATTATTTTCTAATTGTCTTCAGGGTGGGCCCTGTTGGACTGACAAGTTTAGAGTTAGTGTCACACATGTAGCAGACAAACCATACTTTCAAGAAGACATACACAGGGTGGAGGAGATATTTCGAGCCCTTTTTCTGCATTTACAAAACACTTCTGACTGACTCTTGTGAGAACCTATTACGTGCAACAAGACTATCTGAGGCACTCTTCAAAGTCTGAAAGGAGACAACCATTATGCAACATGGAGTACTTATTTATGTAGAATGCTACCAGCACTTCCTGCTTAAAACAGGAAGGAAGAGAAGAACTGACAGTTATAAACCCAAAATGAGTAAAATGAGGCCTTTTAATCTCAGGAACAAAAAGACAGACTCTTACAGCTACCATTTTGACTACTCATGACTGCAGCTTGTTTGTTAGTTTGTTTAACTTATATTGGACTCAAGACATCCTGGAGATTGAATAATTGTCGGATTCCAGAACGTGCTTCATTTAGAAATCAATGTTAGAACCATTTCAGAGGAGAAAAGATGCCAATAATATCTTGCTGCAAAAAAAAAAAAAGTTCCATGTTATCTAACAAGAGCATTCCATAACAGACACTAAGCTGATAAATAATAATCTTAGAATTTTATACTGCATTCCCATTTTCAAAGTGCTTTCACAGACCTCATTTCATCAGTAGTGAGAAACATAAAAGCAATAGTTGAGGTTCTATGTTAAGAGATGTGACAAAAGTTATCAGTTTGAGTGCCTGAACACCATAATCCTTCACTCCTCATCCTGTTAAGTGTGTTTTCCTATTCTCCTGGTTCTATTATTTCTGTAAAGGAAAATGTTCAACCAACCAGTAACCACATATTTGCCCCCCGAGCAGTACACAACACACAACTTGGCCCACGGTTTTTCTGTATGGGTGAGAAATAAATTGTTAGGCACAACTTCACGGAACAAAAGGCAATTTATAAACTGACAAAATGAATTTGAGGCTGATTCACAGATGCATGACCCAAATCAGAAATGATGAAACTAAACAAGCCGAGCCCTTGTTCCATAACCATAGCTATTATACTTCTAGGGATTCAGCTCAGCCCTATGAGACACATATTTTTTGTGTGTTCTCTGAAGTCCAGGAAAAAATATCTTCATTTTTGTTTGTTTTAGTCAAGGTCAAAGCCTTGATCAGGCAATACAGGCTCCAACTGGCCAGTTGTGAGGAGCTCCTGAACAGAACAGGGATGTACATATTTATTAGGAAATAATCAACATCAAGAAAAGCACTTCTGATCATCTGTAAGCAAAACCAAAAGAAAAATCACCAAAAAAGTATAAAGCGAAAGGCCTGTGGAAATATTATCCCCCCCAAAACATCAAGATTATATTTTGTATTCAAATTTGTAACCAATGTTCCCTGAAGACTCACCTGTACAAACTACCAAGTCAGCAGAGTTAAGATGTAGGAAAGTTCTTAATGCTACAAACTGGAAATCATTCTTTCAGACAGTGTCTAATTCCAGTCTGGCAACTTTAAAATATAAATAACTCTGAGAGAGCAAAACCATAGTGTAAATAAAAATAAAGCTACATTTACTGGAAACATAATTTGTGCCAGGCACTGCTACATTTAAGGCTTTTAACCACACCATAAGGTAGTCAAATTATTGGCCCCATTTTACAGACAAGGAATCTGGGGAATCAAGGGCTGAAAGTTGCATAACTTGTCCAAAATCACAACCAGTAAATGGTGAAACAAAGATTCAGCCCAAATCTATTTACCTCCCAAGCATAAGCTATTAACAACTAGGACATACAACCTCTCAGAATACTGTTTCTTCTGCAGAACTCTACCTCCTCTAGGAGAGGGGATGCTGAAATGAAAAAACAAAAAGAGGGAGTAGGTGAAAATATATTTGATTTGCTTCAAAAATTTTGCCCCAAGCTAGTACTGTTGGTATTTTTTGAAAACCAGGATGTTTCAGCAAGAGAGGTGAAGCTAGGTTAAGGGCTGGGCCCTAAAATCAAATATTTAAATCAATTTCCCTTGGCTGGAGGGTTAGCTGGTCCCTGCTGAAGTAAAGGAAATATGCCAAAGACAACTTCAGAGCATGTCTCTGGGGAATTTCCCCTGTTACAAGGAAACAACCGAGAGGTTGTTTTTACAGCTATTTACAGATCATAAGCACTTTCATGTGCATTAGCTCACTGTTCCCAGTGCAGTACAGGGTGGAGAGCATTATCCCTTTAGTCTTATTAATTACAAATGAGAAAACTGAGACTCACAAGGTTTAAGTGACTTGCTCTGCCCCAGGTCATACTAAAAGTGATGGAGCCAAAATAAACCTAGGTCTTGGGATTCCAATTTCAAGCCAAATGAATGTTTTCCGTTTACCTTCAGCGAACTCCAATAGCTAAGGCAGTTTTACAAATAGTACTTCAGTTGTCCCTAAGCCTTGTTCTTACACCACTCCCTAACACACAAAAACAAGCAGGAAATACATACAAATAACACCTGGCAGATGCTGCCATTGTGGTAAACATGGTTCCATATGTTAAAGTGGTCCTTTGCAACTAGATACTCAATGGCAATAATTCCCTGCCCTGGTAGTATAACACCCTCCAAGACCCCAAGTTATCTCAAAGTTACCCAAATATGTCTCTCCAAGAAAATATTTATAAGAAGGCATGCAGTATTTTGGGTGAGAGGAGGCATTGGGTAGGAGAGGAGGATGAACACATAGGCAATAAAATAATTTTATCTGAATAATACCTTATAGTTTATAAAGCCCTTTCATGTCTTTCATATTATTTGATTTTTAAATTCTGTGAAATAAACAGAGCTGAGATTATTGTGATCATTTTTTCTAATAAGAACACTAAGACTCAGAATGATGGAATAATCTATCCAAGGATGGAAAAAAAATCATCTTGAGATAGCCTTAAGGCTTTTGAGGGATCCTCTCTGGATTCAGTTTCCTCATCTATAATATGAAAGGGTGGGACTAGATTTATTTATTCAACAAATCAAACAAAGCAACACTACAACTAATTTGCATCATGTTTCCTCATGTGTAGAATAAGAGGAAGACATGGATGCTCTCCCTGGTTCTCTTCAGCTCTAACATTCTATGGAAATAGAATCTGCAGGACTCTAGAACTCACCCAGATTTGCAGGGCAAGCTGAAATTTGGCCCAGGCTCTCTGTCTCCCAAGCCTGCCTTGTGAGTAAGAGTTGGGGGTTGACTCTATAATCTAAACATCTTCTCTGTATCCTTCCCATGCCCACCAACCCAGGGCGTTAAAGTCACCATTACCTCCATCTTCTCATTGTATAATCCATGGTATGTTTTTCACATCCAATTCTCCCATCGATAGTGGATGACCTCTCCTATGACAGTCAGTCTTTGGGCCACTTCTCTTTAATGAATCTGAATTTTTTCAGAATTCTTTTTTTTACTTTTATATTTAGGTTCAGGGGTACATGTACAAGTTTGTTACATGGGTAAATCATGTGTTGCTGAGGCTTGGTGTACAAATGATTTTGTCACCCGGGTAGTAAGCATAGCACCTGGTAAGTAGTTTTTTGACCCTTGTCCCCTCCCAAACTCCCCGCTCAAGTAGTATCCAGTGTCTATTGTTCCTATCTTTATGTCCATGTGTATTCAATGTTTAGCTCCCACTTATAAGTGAGAACATGCATTATTTCTAAACTTGACACATTTCTAAGTCATTGTAGACAGTCTCCCTAATTAAGGAAAGGCCTAGCTCTCACTGAAGGTCTTTGCCTACTTCCTCCATTACTGGTCCTCTCTTGTAGCAAAAGATGAGGTAAGAGCAACTGGCTCCAGTCTAACTGGCTCCAATTCCTAGGCTTGGAGACCGTGAAGCAGGTTTCCTGACCACACACACCCAGAAGACTCTCTGTCACCTCATCTGCCAAAATTTCCTCCAACCCAGCCCACCTCCCCATCCATAGCCATCTCCAGCTGAACTCAGGGGCAAACACTAAGCAGCAGGAAGTAAAGCTGGAGCTCATCATAATCATGACACCTCTCATTTGTATAACTTTTTTTATTTTATTTTTTTGTTGTTGTTATTTTGTTTTTTTGTTTTTTTCATTGAACCTTTATGTATATTTTCTCTTTTGGTCCTGTCAGGAAAGAAAGGCAAGAACTGCAAAAATTTATGTAAAGGAGCTCCCTCATCCATGCTAACCAGGTCCGACCCCCCCCCCAAAAAAAACACTTTAAAGCCCACAAATAGTCACACACACTCAATGTGCTTGAACCATGCTCAGAGATCCACACTGAATATAAATAAATATATAGAGGTAGAAATAAATCTGCTTCCTCTTCATTAGACACCAAAAAACCTGGGTTCTTCTCCCGACTTTGACACTTAGTTATATGAACTTGTACTGATATTCTTTACCCCAAGCTAGGTATTAATTTTAACATCTGTCCTAACTTTGTGCTGTTCAATGCAGAGCCACATTCACATGTGGCTCTACTACTGAGTGTCTGAAATGTGGCTAGTGTAATTAAAATACAGAATTATTTATTGTATTAATTTACATTTAAATCTAAATAACCGGGTGTGGCTAGTGGTTACCACATGGCTAGTGGTGACAGCACAGAATAATGTACGGGGTAATGTAACATTACTTAGATGATCTGTACCATCTCTCCTAGGTAGTCTATGCTATTTTGTTCACAGGGTTCATTCAACCTCATCCAGCACTCTCAGTTAGAGGGCCCTTGCCTCACTAAAAATGACAATCCAGGGTTGTTTTATACCCATGGAATAGGCCCTGGGGCAGGAAAAAGGAAAGTTGTAATAGCCATATTTCCACAGCCAGCCTGACTTTTTTTTTTCATTGTCTCCATGTTTCTATAAGCTGGAACTGAAAGGTGAATCATAGCTATCCTAGTCTCTGTGAATGAGTGTGATAAAAGAAAAGCCTTAGACAAATTAAAGTTAACAGAGTTTAATTGAGCAAAGAACAATTTGTGAATCAGGCCATCTCCGAACCAGAAAAGGTTCAGAGAGGCTCCAGCGCTGAGGTATGGTTGAACATCTATAGATAGGAAAAGGAAAGTGACGTACAGCAAGTCAAAGTGAAATACACAAACAGTTGGATTGGTTACAACTTGACGTTTTCCTTATTTGAACATGGTTGGAACAGTTGATTACCTTTGTTTGGTCAACCTTAATGATTGACACAAGAGTAGGTTACAGTCTGTTTATACTTCAAGTTAGGTTGTAGTTCACTATGTACGGAGAAACCTTTAGGCTGAACTTAAAGTATTTCCAGAAGACACCTTTAGACTAAAATTAATTTAACAAGCATATATGTCTGTATAGAGCTGGGCTTTGAGTATAGTCATGCTCTTTACCCTTCCAAAGTGCAATTAGTATTGGCTGTGAAAAAATTTCAATCCTGGAGAAAGAAAAATTACTCTTTTTGATTTTGTGGTAAAATAATGGCATCTTGAGAGAGCCTCTTTCTAGCCTGTTTTTTCATCTATAATATGAAAGAGTTGGACTAGATTTATTTACTCAACAAACCAAACAAGGCAATGAGCTAACGGCTGAGGACACGATGATGAATCAGACATGTCATACCCTCAGGAATTCAATTTAATATAAAGTCTGAACCAGATGATGATTTTTCATTACCTCTTTCAGCTCTGACTCCACATAAGCTATGGATCCTGTCACTTATGTGTGAATACTGTTGCGACTGAAAATTATTTATCCTTCTACCCAAGTCTTAGTTCATTGAGACAGATTTCCCATCCAACTACGTGTTATCCCCACTCTCCCTCACCACTCCCTATTTGGTCTTCCCTATCTCAATAAGAAAGTAAGAACTGAAGGAGTCTGGGAAAATGAGCAAGAGTAGAGAGACAGCAGCAGATAGGTATCATTCTGGGCTCTTCAACCTTTCCTAAAGTGAAAGAGAATGTGAGAGTAGATATGTAATGAAGATGGATGGATGGGAAGAGAAAAGATAAAGAGATGAAGAAAGGATACAAGGAGTCTGATGTCATTTATAGCAAATGTGGTGTAAATTGATCCAGCTGTACAAGGCAAAGACCCATTTGGGAATGGGTGCATCACTGCATTTCCCATTGTTCAGGAACACAGAATTAGCTAATGAAAGAAACAAGTAGGGGAGCACAAAGAAGAACCACAAGAAACACCCTCTCTGCCACAGCTATTTTGGTGCCAACTTGAAGCTCAAGGATTGAAGGGGGCCTGCCCCTCCACACCTGTGGGTATTTCTCGTCAGGTGGGATGAGAGACTGAGAAAAGAAATAAGACACAGAGAAAAAGTATAGAGAAAGAACAGTGGGCCCAGGGGACAGGCACACTCAGCATGCGAGGACCTGCACCGGCGCTGGTCTCTGAGTTCCCTCAGTATTTATTGATCATTATTTTTACTATCTTGGTGAGGGGAGTGTAGCAGGGCAACAGGTGGGGAGAAGGTCAGCAGGAAAACATGTGAGCAAAGGAATCTGTATCATGAATAAGTTTAAGGAAAGGTACTGTGCCTGGATGTGCACGTAGGCCAGATTTATGTTTCACTTTACACAAACACCTCAGTGTAGCAAAGAGTAACCGAGTAGTATTGCTGCCAGCATATCTCGCCTCCAGCCACAGGGCGGTTTTCTCCTATCTCAGAATAGAACCAATGGGAATGGTTGACTTTACACCGAGACATTCCATTCCCAGGGAGGAGCAGGAGACAGAAGCCTTCCTCTTATCTCATCTGCAAACAGGCCTCCTTCTTTCACTACTACTCTTCAGCAGAGACCCTTTATGGGTCGGGCTGGGGGATGGTAAAGTCTTTCCTTTCTCACGAGGCCATAACTCAGGCTGCCTCAGTGGGGGAAAATCTTGGACAATACTCAGGCTTCCTTGGGCAGAGGTCCCTGCGGCTTTCTGCAATGTATTGTGTCCCTGGTTAATCGAGAATGGAGAATGGTGATGACTTTTACCAAGCATACTGCCTGCAAACATATTGTTAACAAGGCACATCCTGCACAGCCCTAAATCCATTAAACTTTGATTCAATACAGCACATGTTTCTGTGAACACAGGGTTGGAGCTAAAATTACAGGTTAACAGCATCTCAAAGCAGAAACAATTTTTCTTGGTACAGATCAAAATGGAATTTCTTATGTCTTCTTTTTTGACATAGACACAGTAGCAATCTGATCTCTCTTTCTTATCCCCACAAAGGATCTAGTCCCTTTCTCTTTTCTTCATTTCTTAAGTATGAATTGCCCTTCCACTGTAGCTCAAAATGGCTATAACATTTCAGACTGGAGGAAAAGTGATAATTCACTCTTTGTCTCACTTATAAACTTTCCTATAGATCTTTGGGGATCCAAACTCAGTTGAAGAAATACTAGTTTGAATGTCAGTTTAGTTACTAAAACTCCCTAGGAGAGGATTAGAAAGTCTAGTCTTGAATCCAAATGTTATCATCCCTTCTAATGTGGTTGGATAGCCTTTTCCTCCAACTATCACCATCACCACCACAATCCAGAACTCTGTGAAAAGAGATAAAGATTCAAGGGGCCTTAGAGCGATTGTCCCAGGTTGGTTGTGAGGTAATTCTTGTACCTAAAGATACAAAGTTTGGGTAAATGACTTTGTCCCTACGGCAGGTAGCAAGCCAGAAGGCTACTGCTGGGCTCATATTTTACAAGTACATAAAACTAGTTGTTAGTTATGGGGCATGTTTACAAAGTGTTAAAATCAACATATTTATGCCCATCTCCATATAGAATCTTCTTAATATAACTCAAGATAATTGATGTAACAAATTCACATCAGGGTCTTCTCAATTTGGTTTTTAACAATGAAGTGCTTACCCAGGCTTCAATCAGCACATACCAGACTGCTATGTCCCTATTCTCCAGAAGCCATACTGAGCACCCCAGAGCTCTAACACCTCAGAGCCTAGCCAAAGACCAAGAACACTTGCCTGATCCCCCAAATTTCCAACACAGGACCACTGACAGCAAGCCCAGTCATTCCAGATCATCTTCAGTGGGACAGAAAAAGAAAAAAAAAAAACAGTTTTAATCCAATGGAGGCAATTTATTGTTATGAAGACTTCGGGAAACAAAGCTCAAAAAGTAACCAGAAAGGAAAAGGCGTTTTAGAATGTGGATAGAGCCACAGGTGTCATTAAGGAAAGAGAGTGAGAAACAGAGAGATGAAATTTACGTTGCTTAAGATCAAGTTTCACATAATGCCAGTTATATTAGCATATACTGGCATGATTATCTTTCCCCACTTACAAATAGTCTAATGACTCACAGTCATAGAAATCAGAGAGAACTAAGCTGAAGAGAGAACACTCCCCTCTGCTTCCCATCTTAAAGCAGCAGAATAATTTCCTGAGAATTCTATTCCTGAAGCTAGGAAGAAAAGCTTATTTATACATACACGCAACCTGCAAGCCTCCAGTTTCTATTCTTCCTTCCTCTCTGACCCTTCCCCTCCCCCACTTTGCACCAGAGAAGTCAGACTCCGGGAGTGCTTTAACAGTTTGAAGGCTAATCTGAAAGAGGAAGAAGAATCTGTATATCTGTATATATTGGCTAGCAAATGTGCCCTGCCCTCTCTCCTCTGAAAAATAGCAGCAACCCATCTTTGCAAAGAAGCTTGCCTATAGAGCAGGCACTCTGTGAATGGACTGTGCTTTTATGACCCTACAGGGTATCCAGATACTGTGCAGCTCACCAACAAGGATTAGTTGCAAGGACTGGTAGATCAAATTTACTGAAGACTTGGAGCTTGCTGCTGAGAAAAAACGCAAAGGACAGTAAACTGTGGACCTTGAAGTTAGCAGGTAAGGAAACTCAGTATTCAGTACTGAGACCAGAACAGTATGTAGTAAAACGTTACTGATGGTAAATTTTAGCAAATTCCCAGGAGTTTGGGGATAAGTTATCTGCCTTGCTTGCTTTAAGTTTGGGTGCTAGTATGAATTCTTTCTGCTTTATTTCTTAGCCAGAGATCTGATTATATGATCAGTCTGTCAACAAATATTGCTCAGTGCTTCTTCTAGGGCTCAATGTGGCAATATACAGAGGAGACACACTCTGCAAGCCTCTAGCACCTTTGCAATTAAGCCAGAAATGTGAGATATGTTTTCAAATCCCATTTTGAGCGTTCAGTGGAGTTTCTCTAATGTAGTGATATTTTCCTTCAATATGGAAAATAAATATGTAGTGATTACTGAAGGTAAACCAGTGGAGAGTAAAATTTTCATAAGGTAGTTTCACATTTATTATCCCACCCGAACCTTTCAACACCCTATAATTTAGACAAGGTAGGTGTTACTGTCCGTGTTTATGAAAGAGAAAATAGACTGAGAGAGGCTAAAAAAAATTCTTGAAACACACCGTACAACTAGAAAGTAGCCAGTTCTGGCCAGAGACTGTAAAAATAAAGCTCTCTCAACTATAACTGAATAGAAGAAAATTGCACGATCTATTTAGCAACTTAGACTCATCTGGCGTAGACTAAGTTTACACAGAGCCAAAAATTCATACATTTTAATAAAATCTTTAGCCAGTAACATTTTTCTACTTAGCGGCAAAAAAGCTGTTTTCAAGAGGAAACAAATGGGTTGGTGAGCTCCACCTACTGAATTCAGTGGTTCTGCTTTCCAGTATTCTGATTATTTTGAAACCTAGAGAGAAGCTATGATACCATACGTCTAACAAATGATTATTTTAAAAGAAACTGTAACTAAATCTGAACTAGACTGTACACTATTTTAAATACAAAAAAAAATGTATTTTTACAATGCATTACAAAATACAAAGGACTGCATTACATTTGAAATACATTAGGAAAATTTGTTCCTAGACAATTTTAACTTTATTGCAAGAAGTCTTAATCATTCAAAAATGGTTTCTGTTGTTGTTTTACTATTAATGGCTTAATTAGAACTAAAAGCTATCTGTTTTTACATCATAAACAACTTCAAGTGCTATATTTACATTCATCCATAAATAAATAAAAATTATTTATTTTTAATAAAAAATTGTTCCCCTGTTCCCCTAAGTATTGACTACACCAGCCAATCAGGGTTCCTCCTAATGAAATAAGTCAGTTTGGGAGTCAGTAAGCACACAGATAATGGTAGGTTAAGAAAAGTTTGCAATTTGCTTTTAGACTTAATCTAGCATGTTAGTGTATTCCTAACCCAGAATCATCAATTCTCATTTTCCACTACCTTCCCTTAATGAAATTTTGATGCATTTAGAAACTATTTATCTGTCATAAAAGCAAGATTCTTCCACAGTATAGAAAATTATAAGTTTGTATTTTCAGTATAATTGGCCGATAATAAAGGGAAGGTGCTGATTCTTAAGGTACATACCCAACCTTGTGAATTCGATACTGTGAATGGTAACTATCATAATCTCCCAAATAACATTGCCCAGTATGGACCTCTACTTTGGTCCATTTTGTTGTTCTCATGTTCTTAACACCTAACAGTGGCTGCTCTAAACTATCTTGCTGCGTGGATTTCAATGGGAGATAAACTGGGTAACTGGGATCACTGGGAGTTCACCCTAGCTTTGACATGTAAACAGCTGGGTGTTCTCTGGCAAGTTAATGGCCATTAGTATTTCTTGGTTCTTTTGTGTATCTAATGCAGTAATGAGCTAATAGGAATATTTTCTAAATCTCTTAAAATGATAAATATAAAATCTGAAAGCAATTTGAAAACACAAACCACCATCAGAAGGATTTTGTTTAAATTCCATTCATTCCAGTAGGATAAAACACATAACAAAACTGATTGCATGGGGAGAGAGTAGAGCTAGATACTTTCTACTCCCTAGACTGTATTTCTAGGTCAGGGACATCACTCTAAGTCTCAGCAACTTCATCCTACTCTTAGGACCTGTCAGTAGCATCAAACACTCTGGATTATAGTTGTCACTAGCCCTACAATACTTATGCACACCCTCAATGTGAACTCTAAAAGGAGTAAAACTATTTAAGAGTAGTATTTAAGAAGTATTTCTGTGAAAGCACTATCCACTTTTTATTGTTACTACTTTAACCAAGCCCATTGATTCTTAGGATTATATGCTAAGGATTAAAATAGTTTTTTGCACCAAGTTTTGAATGCAACACAATATCCCACTACTCTTTCATAAAACCACTAGTTCAATCACAGATTTGGTTATAATACAAATCATGTTTTTAAAATATGTATGTGTAGTTGTGTGTGTGTGTGTGTGTGTGTGTGTCTAAAATAAAAAGACCTAAAGTCACTTTTATCTCTCACTCCAGTGTTATTTGCATTTCAGGCCACATGAACACCTATGTGGTATGATTTAAGGGTCAGTGAGAAAAGTTTTCCCAGTTCAATCAGATATGAACAAACTGTTGAAAGATATATTTATATCAGTCAACCCTACAAAAGATAGATTAGTCAGTATGTCAATTTGTTGCTTTGCAGTGCAGAAATAAAACTGTTGACTGTGTGTGGTGGCTCACGCCTGTAATACCAGCACTTTGGGAGGCTGAGGTGGGTGGATCACAAAGCTAAGAGATTGAGACCATCCTGGCCAATATGGCGAAACCCCATCTCTACTAAAAATACAAAAATTACCTGGGTGTGGTGGTACCTGCCTGTAGTACCAGCTACTTAGGAGGCTGAGGCAGGAGAATCGCCTGAACCCAGGTGGCAGAGGTTGCAGTGAGCCGAGATAGAGCCACTGTACTGGAGCCTAGCGACACAGTGAGACTCCGTCTTAAAAAAAAAAAAAAAAAAAAAAAAAAAAAAAAAAAAAAACTGCAAGGAAGCCTGATAGACTCATAGCAAGAAGTACATATCCTCATCCTTACAGAAAAGGCAATAAAGTCATTCCTTTTACCTAATTTGATTAGATAAATCCAGACATCTTAGGTCCATTAATTCATGTTACAATCAAGGTGCTAAAACACCATCAGATGACAATTACTTTTGCCTTTAATTAAGAATTCTTTATGGATTAGTAGAAAAGGCCACTGTATAAATTATTCTATACTGCTGCTTCATTCTGTCTCATCCCACTCCATCTCATCATGACATGACCTCTCCTTTCTTTGTGCCCCACAGTCCTTCTTCTAGACTAGGGGTGGGGGGTACATAGGGAAGAAAAGAGAAAGAAAAATATTTTAAATTTGGGGGATAAGTTAGGAAGAGGTCCTTATAGAAATAGAGGAAAAGAGACAGAAGAGTAAACATAAGCCCTTGGACATTTAACACATAGTTGATTTTCCTTTTGATGAATAAAATGTCATTATCTTGTTTAGAGTGCTTTCAGAATCAATATAACCCAGACATTTGAGCTCCTACTTAAATGTAACTGATAGAAAAGAAACAGGAGTTCAGATCTAGACTTAGGGTCCTTGAGCTAAAGAAAAAATAGGAGATATTTGGACATTGTTTTATTTTTCATCAATCCCTTTTCCCTAAAAGGGAAAGAAAAATCCAATTTTGAATAGCATTTCAAGATGTCTAAAGTATAAGACTTGTTAAGATTTCTCATAAATTTCACATTAACAGTGTTTGTTTCTAGAAATGGTTGTCTTTGTGTTGTCATGGATTCAACAAGCTCAATGGAATTGAGCTAATACTAACAACACTCAAACATCTCAGATGTGTCTTACATACTTATTCCAAAGTTCCTAGAAAATGTTCAGGCCTCAGAAGGTAATAAAGCTTCTTTTCATTCCAAATTGGTTACCATTTGTGGTTGATCTGAATTTGAATTCTTACTTAAGACAAAGGGCCTTAAATAAAAAGCAATCTCATAGAGAACAATTATTTGGCAAGAACCAGACATCTAAATGCCAAGATAATAGAAGCAGGCCTCAGAGTTAGCTGAGAGCAATGACCTCAGAACATCAGAGGATTCCAAGCTGCTAGGAATTAGGTAGAGAGTTATAGAGGTATTCCTGGAAAAAGGCCCTCTAGTTAGTGCTTTACAAGAAGTTCAAAAGTATGTATGTAAGTTGCAACACATTTCTATCATCCAAACTAGGGGTGAAAGTATCCTGCACTATACACTGTCGCACGCACTCATGCACTCCTCAAGATCTCTATTGCCTTTTGGTAACTTTCATTTCCCTTAAGGTCTGGTCTTATGCATCCTTTTAATCTGGTTATACAGGATAAAGCATTTTTGGCACAGTACAATGGAAGGAGACACACTGTCACTAGTTCTGAATGCCACAGTCCAAGGTCCTTTTTGGTTTGACAGTGTCATATAAAGTTTAGATTCCAACTGTCTGACAACAGAATGGCCTGAATTGATGGGTTTGACGTTCTCCTCTTAAGGAGAATAAGAGACTACAGAAGAAACACCTGAGAACTGTCAGCAACGAAGTATCAGTCCCCCCATAGTTTTAAATACCAATGAGAATACATATCCTTGGAAATGTATTCCCAAAAAGCATATCCCTGTGAGCAACACATCCCTGGAAATATAAAGTAAGAAAGCTACTTATTGTAATGATAGGGCTAAAGTGATCACAGACAGAAGGGTCATTCTGCCATCTTCCCCCAAATCCTTCACTACGATGGAAGAAAGTCACTGGGATTATTAGTATAGCCTGATGGTTTGTAGATTAAGTCTCCATAGAGAATGAGTAGCTTTACTCTAGTCAATCAATAAACAATCACTCAATAAACATCAATTCCACATTTTCCTATGTGCAAAGAGAGATATGACTGTGGGGTGGTGTGGTCAAAGTAGGTGAGCCTTATATGAATAAGAAAGAGAGTAATAAAAATTTAAATTTTAAAGAGCTTTGTAATTTACAAAACACTCATATTTGTTGACTCTCCTATTCATTCAGATATTGATTCAACAAACATTAATGAGTGCCTACTGTATCAAAAGATTAATACAGCATTGTCCCTAACCTCCCTGAGCTCAGACTTACAGGATGGCACAACCAACTTTTTTTCATTTGACAGTAATAGGCTACATGGAGAGGAGGAAAGAGGGCACTGGGGAGTTGGTCAAATAAAAACAGTGCTCCACTGAGCTGCACCCTCTTAAAATATGTTTTCTGCATCCTGCCACTGCTCAGCAGCAGAAGAGGAAGTATCAGTTTTAGGAACCCTGAGTCCCAGCCTCCCCACTTCCTCTTCTGCTTTGGCCCTGCCTTCATCACCCCACTCCTGTTGGCAGTCCTCCAACACATACAGACTATCTGGTGCATGCTAGTATTTACTAGAAAGGTAAAGGAAATCTTGGCAGACATATAACTTAATAGAATCATAAAAGTACATCCAGATACTGATTTAATCATATTGTCTCTGCTGTTGGTTCAATCCAAAAATACCCATCAGTCTCATTCAAACCCTATAATCAAACATATCCTTGAGTCTTTGGATTTCCATTAGTCTCTGACCTATGGCACTTTTGAACTCTCCTCCAGCCCCACCAGACCATTTATGGTTTTTTGTTTTTTTTTTTTTTTTTTTTGAGACAGAGTTTCACTCTTGTTGCCCAAGCTGGAGTGCAATGGCGAAATCACGGCTCACCACAGCCTCTACCTCCTTGATTCAAGAGATTCTCCTGCCTCAGCCTCCTGAGAAGCTGGGATTATAGGCATGTGCCACCATGCCCAGCTAATTTTGTATTTTTAGTAGAGACAGGGTTTCTCCATGTTGGTCAGGCTGGTCTCAAACTCCCGGCCTCAGGTGATCCACCCACCTTGGTCACCCAAAGTGCTGGGATTACAGGCATGAGCCACTGCTATGCCTTCTTTGTTTTAAGATCTTTGCCTCCCTTTCTGCCGAAATGTGTAGATTCAATCTGCTCCACCCTCTTTCCTTTCTTCTCTGGTGATTTGTAAAGTGTCCATCCATGAGCCATGGTCCCCTGCACTCTGCGAATTTTCAGGTTTCTTTTAAATAGATTCTACCCCGCTCAATGTATCCACATTTTACTATCACTTTACATCATTATTTAGATTCTTGCATAACAGCACCTGTGCTTACACACACACAGACACACACACACACAGAGAGAGAGAGAAAGAGAGAAACATGCTCCTTCCTCTGATCCTAGACATCCACCCTGGAAAATTACATACTCTATTACTCAACAGCTCTTAAAACCACACAGTTACTCTTCAAAGTTGCCCAATTCGGAGAGGAAAAGAGCAAAAAATGAATAAAGCAATTCACTGCCACTAATGAGCTATGAGCTTACTGTCTAAATGGGTGTGACAGGCATGTAAGCAAAAAGAGTAATTACAGCACTGTAATAAACGAAAGAATAGAACTATGCACATGGGAGTATTCATAGAGAGTGATAACTTCAACATAAATCTTGAAGTGTAAGTAGAAATTTGCCAGGTTCACCTCTTGATTATTTAAGTGTGAAAGAGGATGCATAGATCACCGTGAAGTAGCTAAGGCATAACAAGATAAGGATGCTGAACTAAGTCGTTGAAAGAAAGAAAGAAAGAAAGAAAGAAAGAAAGAAAGAAAGAAAGAAAGAAAGAAAGAAAGAAAGAAAGAAAGAAAGAAAGAAAGAAAGAAGAAAGAAAGAGAAAGAAAGAAGGAAAGGGTCAGGAGGCATTGCAAAATAAGAATCAACAGGACTTGATGAGGGATAAAATAAGGATAGGGTGGAGTCAAAGATGACTGCCAGGTCCTATGCCTGACTGACTGGAAGACTCTTACTGTCATTGAAGAAACAGAAATATAAGATGGGGAAGTTAATGTTGAAGAGAAGGTTGTATTTGTCTGAAAATATGCTTGAAATTTTTTAAAAGACAAGATATCGAAGTAGAGCAATCTAATAAGCAGCTGAAAATGAGAGACTAAAGTTTAGGTAAGTCATTTGTGGCTGTAGTGGACAGAGATTTGAGTCATCTGCATGAAAGTTTTCTTTTTATTTTTAACTTCTTAAGTTCAGGGGTACATGTGCAGGATGTGCAGGTTTGTTACATAGGTAAATGTGTGTCATGGGGTTCGTTGTACAGATTTTGTCACCAAGGTATTAAGCCTAATATCCCTTAGTTATTTTTCCTGATCCTCTCCCTCTTCCCACCCTCCTACCTCCAACAGGCCCCAGTGTGTGTTGTTCCCTTATATATGTCCATGAGTTCTCATCATTTAGCTCCCATTTATAAGTGAGAACATGCGGTATTTGATTTTCTGTTCCTGCATTAGTTTGCTAAGGATTGTGGGCTCCAGTTCCATCCATGTCCCTACAAAGGACGTAATCTCATTCCTTTTTGTGGCTTCATAGTATTCTATGGTGTATATGTCACACATTTTCTTTATTCAGTCTATCATTGATGGGCATTTAGGTTGATTCCACATCTTTGCTATAGTGAATAGTGCTGCAATGAACATATGTATGCATGTGTCTTTATAATAGAAAAATTTACATTCCTTCAGGTATATACCCAGTAATGGGGTTACTGGGTTGAATGGTATTTCTGTCTCTAGGTCTTTTAAATTTAATTTTAATAGTATTGGGGGAACAGGTGGTTTCTGGTTACATTGATAAGTTATTTGGTGATGATTTCTGATATTTCAGTGCTCCCCTCACCCAAGCAGCGTACACTGTACCCAATGTGTAGTCTTTTATCCCTCACTCCCTTCCCACCCTTGCCTGAGTCCCCAAAGTCCATTATGTCATTCTTATATCTTTGCATCCTCATAGCTTAGCTCCCACATATAAGTGAGAACATATAAATGTTTGGTTTTCCATTCCTGAGCTAGTTCACTTAGAATAATGGTCTTCAACTCTATCCAGATTGATGCAAATGCCATAATTTCATTTATTTGTATGGCTGAGTAGTATTCCATGGTGTAGATATACATTTTTATACAGTCATTGATTGATGGGCATTTAGGCTGATTCCATATTTTTGCACTTGTGAGTTGTGCTGCGATAAACATGCATGTGCATGTGTCTTTTTCATATAATGACTTCTTTTCCTTTGGATAGAAACCCAATAGTAGTATTGCTGGATCAAATGACAGTTCTACTTTTAGTTCTTTAAGTAATCTCCATACTGTTTGCCATAGTAGTTGTACTAGTTTACATTTCCTCCAGCAGCATAAAAGTGTTCCCTTTTCACCACACCCATGCCAACATCTATTATTTTTTAATTTTTTAATTAATTCTTGTAGGAGTAAGGTACTATCTCATTGTGGTTTTAATTTGCATTTCCCAGATAATTAGTGATGTTGAGTATTTTGTCATATGTTCATTGGTCATTTTTATATCTTCTTTTGAGAATTGTCTATACATGTCCCTTTTCCACTTTGTGATGGGATTATTTGGTTTTTTCTTGCTGATTTATTTGAGTTGTTGTAGACTCTGTATATTAGTTGTTTGTCAGATGCATAGTTCACAAATATTTTCTCCCATTCTGTGGGTTGTCTATTTACTCTGCTAATTATTTCTTTTGCTGTGCAGAATTATTTTAGTTTAATTAGGTCTTATCTATTTATTTTTGTTTTTGTTGCATTTGTTTTTGGGTTCTTGGTCATGAAGTCTGCCTTAGCCACCATCTAGAAGAATTTTTCCAATGTTATTTTCTAGAGTTTTTATGGTTTCAGGTCTTAGATTTAAGTCTTTGATCCATCTTCAGTTGATTTTTTGTGTAAAGTGAAAGACAAGGATCCAGTTTCATTCTTCTACATGTGGCTTGCCAATTATTTCAGCACCATTTGCTGAATAGGATGTCTTTTCCCAGTTTATGTTTTTGTTTGCTTTATTGAAGATCAGTTGAATGCAAATATTTGGCTTTATTTTGGGGTCCTGTATTCTGTTCTGTTGGTTTATGTGTTTATTTTTATACCAGTACCATGCTGTTTTGGTAACTATAGTCTTGCAGTATTGTTTGAATTTGGGCAATGTAATGCCTTCAGATTTCTCCTTTCTGATTAGTCTTGCTTTGGCTATGCAGGTTCTTTTTTGGTTACATATAAATTTTTGGATTCTTTTTCTAGTTCTGTGAATAATGATTATGGTACTTTGACAGGAATTGTGTTATATCTGTAGATTACTTTTGGCACTGTGGTCATTTTCACAATATTGATTCTACCCATCCATAAGCATGGGATGTGTTTCCATTTGTCTGTGTTATCTATGATTTCTCTCAGCAGTGTTTTGTAGTTTTCCTTATAGAGATCCTTCACCTCCTTGGTTAGGTAGATTTCTAAGTATTTAATTTTTGCTGCTGTTGCAAAAGGGATTGAGCTCTTGATTTGATTCTCAGCTTGGTCATTGTTGGTGAATAGCAGCACTACTGATTTGTGTACATTGATTTTGTATCCTGAAACTTTACTGAATTCATTTATCAGATCTAGGAACTTTTTGGATGAGTCTTTAGGGTTTTCTAGGTATACAATAATATCATCAGTTAACGGCGACACTTTGACTTCCTCTTTACCAATTTGGATGTCTTTTATTTCTTTCTCTTGTCTGATTGCTCTGTCTAGGACTTCTAGTACTCTGTTGAATAGAAGTGGTGAAAGTAGGCATCCTTTTCTTGTTCCAGTTCTCAGGGAGGATGCTTTCAAATTTTGCCATTCAGTATAATGTTGGCTGTGGGTTTGTCATAGGTAGCTTTTATTATCTTAAAGTATGTTCCTTCTATGCCAATTTTGCTAAGGGTTTTCATTCCTAAATGAATGCTGGATTTTGTCAAATGTTTTTTCTGCATCTATTGAGATAATTATATGATTTTTGGTTTTAATTCTGTTTATATGATATATCACATTTATTGATTTGTGTATGTCAAACCATCCCTGCACCCCTGATATGAAACTCACTTGATCATGCTGTATTTTCTTTTTGTTATGCTGTTGGATTCAGTTAGCTAGTATTTTGTTGAGGATTTTTGCATGTATGTTCATTAGGGATATTGGTCTGTAGTTTTCTTTTCTTATTATGTCCTTTCCTGGTTTTGATAGCAGAGTGATACTGGCTTCGTAGAATGATTTAGGGAGGACTTTCTCTTTCTCTATCTTTTAGAATCGTTTCAGCAGGATTGATAACAATTCTCCTTGAAATTTCTGGTAGAATTCATCTGTGAATCCATCTGGTTCTGGACAATTTTTGTTAGCAATATTTTTATTACTGTTTCAATCTCCCTACTTGTTATTGGTCTGTTCAGAGTTTCTATTTCTTTCTGATGTAATCTAGGAGGGTTGCATATTTCCAGAAATGTATCTATATCCTCTAGATTTTCTAGTTTGTATGTATAAATGTGTTCACAGTAGGCTTGTATTTTTTTTTTTTTTTTTTTGCATTTCTGTGGTATTGGTTGTAATATCTCCCATTTCATTTTTAGTTGAGTTTATTTGGATCTTCTCTCTACTTTTCATGGTTAATCTTGCTAATGCTCTGTTAATTTTGTTTATCTTTGTGAAGAACCAGCTTTTTATTTAATTGATCTTTTGGGGTTTTTTGTTTCAATTTTATTTAGTTCTGCTCTAATCTTTGTTATTTCTTTTCTTCTGCTGGGTTTGGGTTTGGTTTGTTCTTGTTTCTCTAGTTCCTTGACGTGTGATCTTAGATTGTCTCTTTGTGCTCTTTCAGATGTTTTTATGTAAGCATTTAATGCCATAAGCTTTCCTCTTAGCACTGCTTTTTCTGTATCTGCAAAGCTCTGATAAGTTATGGCACTATTATTCTGTTCAAATAATTTTTTAATTTCCATCTTGATTTCATTGTTTACCCAAAGATTCTTCAACAGCAGATTATTTAATTTCCATATGTTTGTATAGTTTGGAAGGTTCCTCTTGGAGTTAATTTTCAGTTTTATTCTACTGTGGTCTGAAAGGATACTTGATGTGTTTTGATTTTCTTAAATTTTTTGAGACTTGTTTTGTAGCCTATAATATGGTCTCTCTTGGAAAATGTTTCATATACTGTTGATAAGAATGTATATTCTGCAGTTGTTGAGTAGAATGTTCTGTAAATATTTCTTAAGTCTATTTGTTCTGGTGTATAATTCAAGTCCATTGTTTCTGTGTTGACTTTCTGTCTTAATGACATGTCTAGTGCTGTCAGTGGAGTATTGAAGTCCCCCACTATTATTATGTTGCCATCCATCTCATTTCTTAGGTCTACTAGTAACTGTTTTATGAGGTTGGGAGCTCCAATGTTAGGAGCATACATATTTATGATTGTGATATTTTTCTGTTGCACTATTTTATCATTATATAGGGTCCCTCTTTTCCTTTTTTTTTTTTAACTGTTATTGATTTAAAATCTGATTTGTCTAACATAAGCCTAGCTACTCCTGCTGGCTTTTGGTTTCTATTTGCATGGAATATTTTTCCACTCCTTTACCTTAAGTTTATGTGAGTATTAATATTTAGGCGTTAGATGAGTATCTTGAAGACAGCATATACTTGGTTGGTGGACTTTTATCCATTCTGCCATTCTGTATCTTTTAATTGGGGCATTTATGCCTTTTACATTCAATATTAATATGGAGATGTGAGGTACTGTTCCATTCATCATGCTAACCTGTTGCCTAAATACCTTGTTTTGTTTTGTTTTGTTTTCATTTTGTTAGTGTTTTATAGGCCCTTTGAAATTTATGCTTTAAGGAGGTTCTGTTTTGATGTATTTTGAGGTTTTGTTTTAACATTTAGAACTTCTTTCAGCGTTTCTTGTAGTGCTTGGTAGTGGAGAGTTCTCTCAGCATTTCTTTATCTGAAAACCACTGTATATCTCCTTCATTTATGAAGTTTAGGTTTGCTGGATACAAAATTTATGGCTGAAAATACTTTTTCTCAAGGAGGCTAAAGATAGGACCCCAATCCTTTGTGGTTATAAGGTTTATGCTGAGAAATCTGCTGTTAATCTGATAGGTTTTCCTTCATAGGTTACCTAATGTGATGATCTTTTTGCAATTAACTTCCCAGGAGTTCTTTGAGCTCCTTGTATTTGGATGTCTAGATCTCTAGCAAGACCAGGGAAATTTTCCTCAATTATATCCTCAAATAAGATTTCCAAACTTTTAGATTTCTCTTCTTCCTCAGGAACACCAATTTAACATAACCTCAAATTTCGTGGAGGCTTTGTTCGTTTTTTTATTCTTTTTTCTTTGTCTTAGTCTGATTCATTAATTCAAAAGCTGTGTCTTCGAGTTCTGAAGTTCTTTCTTCTACTTGTTCTAGCATATTGTTGAGAGTTTCCACTGCATTTTGTATTTCTCTAAATGTGTCTTTCATTTCCAAAAGTTGTGATTGTATTTTCTTTAAGATATCTATTTCTCTGGAGAATGTTTTATTCATATCCTGGTTTTTTTTTTAATTTAAGTTTATTTTCACTTTTCTCTGGTATCTCTTTGCATAGCTTAATAATGAATCTTCTGAATTCTTTATCTGGCAATTCAGAGGTTTCTTCTTGCTTTGGATCTATTGCTGCAGAACTAGTGTGAACTTTTGGGGGTGTTATAGAACTCTATTTTGTCATATTACCAGAATCACTTTTCTGATTTCTTCTCATCTGGATAGACTGTTTCTTAAAATTGTTATTGAATTTATTTTTTATTGAACTGTGGTTTTTTGGATTTTTGGGGTTTTGTCCCTCTTAAGGATCTGACTTCAATGTTTATTTTACCCTAATTTGCTTTTGATGCTCACTCTGTATGAGATCCTTAGTTATAGTGTCTTTGTGCATTGGCTTTTCCCAATGCTGGTTGTAGTAGTTAGATTCTTGGTGTGTGGTCATATTTACTGTCTCCTATGGAGTTAAAATGGCAGGGATCTCTCAAAGCTTATCACATTCTCTCATGATATACACTTTATTTATTCATTTAATTTTTTCCACGTGTTTTATTTACTGAGTTGATGATTCAGGTTTCAGGCCAGTCAGGGAGGTAACCCTGGGTAGGCACCAGTTGTGGCTAAGGCAAGCAGGTAGATGTAACATCCAACAGTGGGCCAAGGTCTCAGCCTTGAGGAAGGTGTCTGGGGGACCTCTCAATTAGATGTGCTAAGGTTTTATCATGATGAAGAGTGGGAGCTACCTTACCTCTTCTGCTAGGTCTTCAGGAAAGCTATTCACTTCACAACCTCACTCCTGTTCTAGTGTTTCAGTTATTCAGATCAGACAGGCATTTCCTTTCATCTATAGAAATGTTGATATTTCAAGTAGGAAGGAATTGTGACTGCCTCTTTTGCAGGCCTGAATCTGGAGTGTGCTCCTTCTGTGGGGCTGTGCCCACCCTGGATTTTTCCAGAAAGGTTGTCTATAGGTGACTCCACACTGCATTCCTGTGGGAGAAGCCCCAGCTGTGTCTGCAGTGGAGTGCCAGAGGGGAACAAGAACCCCTTCTCCAAGTCCCTTCATGATCACAGAGATTACCAGCTTGTTGGGGTATAAGTGCAGACTTCCCCTACTGCACCCAGCACTGCAATTGTGCCTCTGCTGTGAGAAACTACCCACCAGTGGAAAGATCTGAACTCAAGTCCTGCTGTTCAGATTCTTTTGCACTACAAGGTGATCCATTGATGTGGTGTTCTCTCCCTTCCCCTAGGAATGGGGCTTTATGAGAGCCAAACTGCAGAGGTTGTTACTGCTCTTCTGGGTCTATCCACCCAGTAGAGATACCAAGCTCTAGGGTGGTGCTGGGAAATATCTGCAAAGAATCCTGTGAGGTTATCTGTCTTCAGGTCTCCCAACCATGGATACCAGCACCTGCTGTGGTTGAGGTGGCAGGGGAGTGAATTAGACTCTGTGAGAGTCCTTGGTGTAGATATGATTAGTGTGCTGGCTTTCTCAAATGCTGGTTATGCTAGCAGTGAAGTTGTACAGTGAACACACCCAAGACCTCTGGTTAGCCGGGACATTGCAGGTGGTGATATTTTCTGTTGTTTTCTTCTTCCCAGGAGCAGGGTTATTCTGCCACGTGTTCCTGTAATGGCCTGAATTGGTTGGCCTCCAGCCAGGAGGTGGTGCTTGCAAGAGAGCACCAGCTGTGGCATTAGCAGTGGGATATAAGCTTGCCCTATGTTGGCTGTGGGAAGTATTCTCGTTACTCAGGTGATGGGCAAGTCCATAAAGCTCCCAAGAGTGTATGTCTTTTGTGTTCATCTACCAGGGCAGGTAGAGAAATATCATCAGCTGGGGGTAGGCTTAGGTGGGTGTGAGCTCAGACTCTCCTTGGGCAGGGCTTGCCAAAGCCTCCGTGAGGAATGGGAATGTGGTTCTCAGGCCAACAGGATTATGTTCCAGAGGGGATTATAGCTGCTTTGATTGTGCCATATAGTTCACCAAAGAAGTGGGGGATAGTTGGTAGTGAAAGGCCTCACCCACCTCCCACACAGTTGGCAAGGCCAGCCTCACTCCCATAGTGCTCCGCTAATGGTGCCAAGCTTAGATCCAGGCAGCTTGCTTGTGCAGAACTCAGAACTTGTCCAAGACCATAAACTTCCCCGCTGAGCAAGCAAACTTGGCATTCAGGTCTCACCCCTCCCTATCTGCCCACAATGTTAGCTGTGGCTCCTGCATTCATATCTTCAGCAGTTCCCATTTGCTCCCTGGCTTCTGTTCAAGAAAGTTAGTGCCCAGTTGTAATTGCAAAATTCAGTTGGAAACTTCTTACACCCTGTGACTCCTCCCTAATTCCACTGGGTGCCTTTCCCAAAGGCCCCTGTGAGATATAGTCAGGGATGGCTTCACTGGGCTCAAGCTGGATAATGGGAGTGCCTATAAGGCTCTTCCCACTACTGCTTTTACTTTTATATTTCACATGGCACCCTAAATCCATTCCAGTTCTAGGAAAGGTTAAATCCTCTTGTGATCTGGACTTTCAGATTCCCCAGTGGGGATGTCTGTTCAGAGGCAGGTTTTCACCCAATCACACTTTGAGAACTCACAGTTTTTCACCTAACTCACGGAATTTGTAGTGGCATGCCAGTTCCTTCAAAGGATCTCTGAATTATTCTGGTTTTCCCAGTATGTTCCTGCAGTGGTTCTTGGAGCAAAAGTTTGTGGTATGAGTCTCCGTACACTGTTCTGTCCATCCAAGTGAGATATGCACATTAGCCCTGTTTTCTATCTACGATCTTCTTCGAAAGTTATCTTTTTAAACCAGGAAAGTTGATAACTATTCCAAGGGAAAGATAGAAGCAAATAACTGAGGACCAACTCTTGACCTTTCACAGATTTTGTCTGCAGTGATTACCTCAATTGACTCTCTGAAAAATGTGTCATTAATGAAGGGAAATCAAAAGGAAGAGTGAGAATGAGGGTGGCAGTATGGTAGTAGAACTGGTCTGATGGCCATAATGCCTGGGTTCTACTCCCAGCCCTAGCTATGTGCTCTTAAAGAAGTCATTACCACTACAATCTCATCACCAGGTTTTGAATCTTGCTTTTTCACATGTTAAAAGTCTATTGGTACAAGATCTCAAAGGTCCCTTCTGACTCAAACTGGCAACTATCCTTAGAATAACAAATGGCATGTTCTACTGACATGAGTTAAAAATATAATGTTCTCTATAAAGAAAGACATAGAATCTCACTAGTCATTTATTGTTTTCCTGCTGTACATGCAAATTACTATGCAAAGTGCTATAGAGAGAAAATGAGAAAGTGTAAGGGGAAGTAAAATACTTGAATGAGAAGATGTGAAGACAAAATTCCTCCTTACAAGGAATTTGCAATCTAGTTGAACCTACTGGCCTTACTTTCAGCTGATTCCCAGTAAATCATAATTCAGCTTTTAGACATAGCTATAACTTTTGTTGGATGAAGAACAAACAGCTTAAATTTCGATCTTGTATGAAGTTCTGCTCATTAATTTTTGCTTTGGTAGAATGTTCTGAAAAAACAATTCTCTTACTTTTTCAAGAATTACACCAAAAGAAAGAAAAGAAAATAATATAATAAATGGCATATATGTCTAATGTGCCTCAATAAAACAATCCTGATATGAGTTAGTCTGATTAAACACATTTATTTGGCACCAAGTATAATGTTCCTTCCTAAGTTCTGCAGAAATTGTACATATTAATTAGATCTGACATTGATTCTCTCAAAATAATAACAGCTATTTATGACAAACCCACAGCCAATACCATACTGAATGGGCAAAAACTGGAAACACTCCCTTTGAAAACTGGCACAAGACAGGGATGCCCTCTCTCACCACTCCTATTCAACATAGTGTTGGAAGTTCTGGCTAGCGCATTCAGGCAAGAGAAAGAAATAAAGGATTATAAATCATGCTGCTATAAAGACACGTGCATACGTATGTTTATTGCAGCACCATTCACAATAGCAAAGACTTGGAATCAACCCAAATGTTCATCAGTGACAGACTGGATTAAGAAAATGTGGCACATATACACCATGGAATACTATGCAGCCATGAAAAAGGATGAGTTTGTGTCCTTTGTAGGGACATGGATGCAGCTGGTAACCATCATTCTTAGCAAACTATCACAAGAACAGAAAACCAAACACCGCATGTTCTCACTCATAGGTGGGAACTGAACAATGAGATCACTTGGACTCGGGAAGGGGAACATCACACACCGGGGCCTATCATGGGGAGTGGGGAGGGGGGAGGGATTGCATTGGGAGTTATACATGAAGTAAATGACGAGTTGATGGGTGCTGATGAGTTGATGGGTGCAGCACAGCAACATGGCACAAGTATACATATGTAATAAACCTGCATGTTATGTACATGTACCCTAGAACTTAAAGTACAATAATAATAATTTAAAAAATTAAAAAAATAAAAAATAAAAGAAATAAATGGTATTCAATTAGGAAAAGAAGAAGTCAAATTGTCCCTGTTAGCAGATGACATGATTGTATATTTAGAAAACCCCATCATCGCAGCCCAAAATCTCCTTAACCTGATAAGCAACTTCAGCAAAGTCTCAGGATACAAAATTAATGCGCAAAAATCACAAGCATTCTCATACACCAGTAACAGGCAAGCAGAGAGCCAAATCATGAATGAACTTCCATTCACAATCGCTTCAAAGAGAATAAAACACCTAGGAATCCAACTGACAAGGGATGGAAAGGACCTCTTCAAGGAGAACTACAAACCACTGCTCAGTGAAATAAAAGAGGACGCAAACAAATGGAAGAACATACCATGCTCATGGATACGAAGAATCAATATCGTGAAAATGGCCATACTGCCCAAGGTAATTTATAGATTCAATGCCATCCCCATCAAGCTACCAATGAGTTTCTTCACAGAATTGGAAAAAACTGCTATAAAGTTCATATGGAACCAAAAAAGAACCCAAATTGCCAAGACAATCCTAAGTCAAAAGAACAAAGCTGGAGGCATCACACTACCTGACTTCAAACTATACTACAAGGCTACAGGAACCAAAACAGCATGGTACTGGTACCAAAACAGAGATATAGACCAATGGAACAGAACAGAGTCCTCAGAAATAATACCACACATCTACAGTCATCTGATCTTTGACAAACCTGAGAGAAACAAGAAATGGGGAAAGGATTCCCTATTTAACAAATGGTGCTGGGAAAATTAGCTAGCCATAAGTAGAAAGCTGAAACTGGATCCTTTCCTTACTCCTTATACGAAAATTAATTCAAGATGGATTAGAGACTTAAATGTTAGATCTAATACCATAAAAACCCTAGAAGAAAACCTAGGTAGTACCATTCAGGACATAGGCATGGGCAAGGACTTCATGTCTAAAACACCTAAAGCAATGGCAACAAAAGCCAAAATTGACAAATGCAATCTAATTTAACTAAAGAGCTTTTGCACAGCATAAGAAACTACCATCAGAGTGAACAGGCAACCTACAGAATGGGAGAAAATTTTTGCAATCTACTCATCTGACAAAGGGCTAATATCCAGAACCTACAAAGAACTCAAACACATTTACAAGAAAAAATCAAACAACCCCATCAAAAAGTGGGCAAGGGATATGAACAGACATTTCTCAAAAGAAGACGTTCATACAGCCAACAGACACATGAAAAAATGCTCATCATCACTGGCCATCAGAGAAATGCAAATCAAAACCACAATGAGATACCATCTCACACCAGTTAGAATGGCGATCATTAAAAAGTCAGGAAATAACAGGTGCTGGAGAGGCTGTGGAGAAATAGGAACACTTTTACACTGTTGGTGGGATTGTATACTAGTTCAACCATTATGGAAAACAGTGTGGTGATTCCTCGAGGATCTAGAACTAGAAGTACCATATGACCCAGCCATCCCATTACTGGGTATATACCCAAAGGATTATAAATCATTCTGCTATAAAGACACATGCACACATATGTTCATTGCAGCACTATTCACAATAGCAAAGACTTGGAATCAATGCAAATGTCCATCAGTGACAGACTGGATTCAGAAAATGTGGCACATATACACCATGGAATACTATGCAGCCATAAAAAGCATGAGTTTGTGTCCTTTGTAGGGACATGGATGCAGCTGGAAACCATCATTCTCAGCAAACTACCGCAAGAACAGAAAAGCAAACACCGCGTGTTCTCACTCATAGGTGGGAACTGAACAATGAGATCACTTGGACTCGGGAAGGGGAACATCACACACCGGGGCCTATTGTGGGGAGGCGGGAGGGGTGAGAGATTACATTGGGAGTTATACCTGATGTAAATGATGAGTTGATGGGTGCTGACGAGTTGATGGGTGCAGCACACCAACATGGCACAAGTACACATATGTAACAAACCTGCACGTTATGCACATGTACCCCAGAACTTAAAGTATAATCATAATAAAAAAATTTAAAAAAATAAGTTACCCAATCTCAGGTATTTATAGCAGTGTGAGAATGGACTAATGCACTGTCCTTCTACCCTCTATCTCCATAAGTTCAATTGTTTTGATTTTTGGATCCCACAAATAAGTGGGAACATGCGATGTTTTTCTTTCTGTGCCTGACTTATTTCACTTAACATAATGGACTCCAGTTCCCTCCATGTTGTCACAAATGACAGGATTTCATTTTTTTATGGCTGGATAGTGCTCCATTGTGTATATGTACTACATTTTCTTTATCATTTCATCTGTTAATGGACACTTAGTTTACTTCAAAATCTTGACTACTGTGAACAGTGCTGCAAAAAATATGCGAGTGCAGATATCTCTTTCATATACTAATTTCCTTCCTTTTGGATAGCTGTGGCATTGCTGGATCATATGGGAGTTCTATTTTTACTTTTATGAGTAATCTCCAAACAGTTCTCCATAGAGATTGTACTAATTTACCTTACCACCAATGGTGTATAAGGGTTCCCTTTTCTCCACAACTTACCAGCACTTTGTTATTGCCTGTCTTTTGGATATAAGCCATTTTAACTGGGGTGATATTATATCTCATTGTAGTTTTGATTTGCATTTCATTGATGATTAATAATGTTGAGCACCTTTGCATATGCCTGCTTTCCATTTGTATGTCTCCTTTTGAGAAATGTTTTTTCAAGTATTTTGCCCATTTTTAATTATATTATTAGATTTTTTCCTGTAGAGTTTTTGAGCTCCTTATATATATATGGTTATTAATTTCTCATCAGAAGTAGCTTGCAAATATTTTCTTCCATTCTGTGGGTTGCCTCTTCACTTGCTTGATTGTTTCCTTTGATAGGCAGATGCTTTTTAACTTGATGTAATTCCATTTGTCCGTTTTTGCTCTGGTTGCCTGTGCTCTTGGGGTATTACTCAAGAAATTTCTCCCACACCAATGTCCTGGAGAGTTTCCCCAATGTTTTCTTGTAGTAGATTTGTAGTTTCAGGTCTTAGATTTAACGTTTTGATTCATTTTGATTTGATTTTTGCATATGGGAAGAGATAGAGGTCTAGTTTCATTCTTCAGTACATGTATATCCAGTTTTCCCAGTCCCATTTATTGAAGAGACTGTCTTTTCCCCACGGTATGTTCTTGGTATCTTTGTCAAAAATGAGTTCACTGTAGATGTGTGGATTTGTTTCTGGGTTTTTAATTCTGTTCCATTGGTGTATGTGCCTGTTTATATGCAGGTACCATGCTGTTTTGGTTACTATAGCTCTGTAGTATAATTTGAAGTCAGGTGAGGTGATTCTTCCAGTTTTATACATTTTGCTTAGGGTACATTTGGCTATTCTGGGTCTTTTGCAATTTCACATAATTTTAGTATTTTTGTCTATTTCTTTGAAGAATGTCATTGGTATTTTGATAGGGATTTTATTGAATCTATAGACTGCTTTGGGTAGTGAGGACATTTTAACAATATTGGTTCATCCAATTCATGAATACGGAATATCTTTCCATTTTTTAACATCTTCTTCAACTTCTTTCATCAATGTTTTATAGTTTTCATTATACAAAGTTAATGGTTGGTTAAATTCCTAGGTATTTAATTTTATCCATGGCTATTGTAAATGAGATTACATTTTTGTTTTATTTTCAGGTTGTTTACTGTTGGCATATAGAAATGCCACAAATTATTTTATGTTGATTTTGTATCCTGCAACTTTACTGAATTTTTTTGTCAGTTCTAATGGTTTGTTGGTGGAGTCCTTACATTTTTCCAAGTATCAGATCATATCATCTGCAAACAGGAATAATTTGACTTCTTCCTTCCCATTTTGGATGTCTTTTGTTACTTTCTATTGTCTGATTGCTCTAGCTAGGACTTCCAGTACTATGTTGAATAATTGTGGTGAAAGTGGGCATCCTTGTCATGTTTTAGATCTTAGAAGAAAGGCTTACACTTTTGACCGAATTAAATAAGATACTAGCTGTGGATCTGTCATATATGGCTTTTATTAGATTGAGGTGTGTTTCTTCTATCCCTAGTTGTTTGACAATTTTTATTAAAAAGGGATATTGAATTTTAGCAAATGCTTTTTCTGTGTAAATTGAAATGATCATATTGTTTCTGTCCTTTATTCGTTGATATGATGTACACATTGAATGACTTGCATATGTTGAACCATCCTTGCATCTCAGGGATAAATCCCACTTGGTCTTGATGAAGGAACTTTGTAATACACTGTTGAATTAGGTTTGCTAGTGTTTTGTGAGGATTTTTGCATCAATATTCATCAGAGATATTGGACTATAGTTTTCTTCTTTAGATATGTGTTTGGTTTTGGTATCAGGGTAATACTGGCCTTATATGTGTTCATAGACACTTCCTTCTCCTCTATTTTTCAGAATAGTTTGAGCAGGATTAGTATCAGTTCTTCTTTAAATGTTTGGTAAAATTCAGCAGTGAAGCCATTGGATCCTGGGCTTTATTTTACTGGGAGACATTTTATTATGACTTTGATCTCATTACTTGTTATTTATCTGTTCAGATTTAGGATTTCTTCATGGTTTGTTCCTGGTAGGTTTTATGCATCTAGGAATTTATTCATTTCTTCTAGATTATCCAGTTTAATGACATACTTGCTCATAATATCCACTGTTCATCCTTTGAATTGCTGAGATATCAGTTGTAATGTCTCCTTTTTTATCCCTAATTTTCTTTATTTGGATTTTCTCTTTTTTTCTAGTTGGCATGCCTAAAGTTTTGTCAATTTTGTTTAACTTTTCAAGAAACCAGAATTTTGTTTCATTAATCTTTTGTTTTATTCATTTCAATTTTATTTATTTCTGCTCTGATATTTATAATTTCTTTTCTTCTCATAATTTGGGGTTTGTTTGCTCTTGCTTCTTTAATTCTTTTTTTTTTTTTTTTTTTTTTTTTTTTTTTTTTTTTTTTTTTTTTTTGAGACTGAGTCTCGCTCTGTCGCCCAGGCTGGAGTGCTGTGGCCGGATCTCAGCTCACTGCAAGCTCCGCCTCCCGGGTTCACGCCATTCTCCTGCCTCAGCCTCCCAAGTAGCTGGGACCACAGGCGCCCGCCACCTCGCCCGGCTAGTTTCTTTTTTGTATTTTTTTTTTAGTAGAGACGGGGTTTCACCGTGTTAGCCAGGATGGTCTCGATCTCCTGACCTTGTGATCCGCCCGTCTGGGCTTCCCAAAGTGCTGAGATTACAGGCTTGAGCCACCGCGCCCGGCCGCTTCTTTAATTCTTTAAGATACATTATTAAATTGTTTATTTGATGTTTTTCTTCTTATTTGATGTAAGAACTTATAGCTATAGACTTCCCTCTTAGTACTGCTTTTGTCATATCACATAGGTTTGTGTATGCTGTATTACCCTTATCATTAGTTTCAAGAAACTTTTCAATTTACTTCTTAATTTATTCATTAATGCACTGGTCAATCAGGAGCATATTGTGTAATTTCCATGTATCTGCATAGTTTCCAAAATTTATCTTGCTATTGTTTTCTAGTTTTATTCCATTGTGGTCAGAAAATATACTGGAAATTACTCCAATTTTTTTGATGTTTTAAGACTTGTTTTGTGACCTAACATATTTTCTATCCTTGAGGATGATCCATGTGCTGAGGAAATAAATATACATACTAAAACCATTGAATGCAATATTGTGTAAATATCTATTAGACCCATTTGCTCTATAGTGGAGATAAAGCCTGCAGTTTCTTTGTGTTTTTTCTGTCTTGAAGATTTGTCCAATGCAGAAAGTGAGGTGCTGAAGTCTCCAGCTATTATTGTATTGGTGCCTATCTCTCTATCATTGATAATATTTGCTTTATACCTCTGGGTGCTCCAGTGTTGGGTGTATATATATTTAATATTATTACATCCTCTTGCTGAATTGATCCCTTTATCATTATATAGTAATCTTGTTTGTCTCTTCTTATAGTTTTTTTCTTGAAATCTCTTTTGTGTGATATAAGTATGCCACTCCTGCTCTTTTTTGTTTTCTAATAGTGTGGAATATCTTTTCCATCCCTTTATTGTTAGTCTGTGTGTGTCTCTGTAGGTGAAGTATGTTTCTTGTAGGCAAGATACCATTGAGTGTTGCTTTTTTATCCACTCAACCACGCTACATCTTTTGATTGGAGAGTTAAGCCCATTTGCATTTATTGTTATTTTATATAAGTAAGGATTTACTCCTGCCATTTTTTTATATTTTTCTGGTTGTTTGGTAGTTTTCTCTTCTTTCTTTCTTTATTTACTTCCTGTCTTCCTTTTATTGAAGGTTATTTTCTCCGGTGATGTGATTTAGTTTCTTGTTTTTTACTTTTGTGTGCCCATTGTATGTAGTTTGCTTTGAAGTTATCATGAGGCTTGCAACTCCTATTTTATAACGCATTATTTTAACCTGATAACAACTTAACGCTGTTTGCATAAATAAACAAGTAAACAGAAAACTAATAAAAACTCTATGCTTTAGCTTAATTTCCTCATTTTTTTACCTTTTTGTTATTTTGATTTATATTTTATTGTACTGTCTATCTCTTGAAAAGTTGTAGTTGTTATTTTTTATTTGTTCATCATTTAGTCTTCCTACTTAGTATAACAGCAGTCTACACATCATAGTTACAGTGTTATATTTTATTTTCTCCTGTGTGCTTACTATGACCAGAGAGTTTTGTACCTTCAGGTGATTTCTTATTACTCATTAAGAGCCTTTTCTTTCTAATTGAAGTCCTCTCTTTAGCATTTCTTGTAGGACAGGTGTGCTGTTGATGAAGTCTCTCAGCTTTTGTCTGTCTGGGAAAATCTTTGTTTCTCTTTTATATTTCAAGGATATCTTCACTGAATATAATATTCTAGGTTAAAAGTTATTTTTTCGGCCCACCTGGCAGGGGTGGCCTGGCCCAGGCTGCTTGCCCACTTTCCCTGGACTGCCAATGGAAGTCATGGGTGGGTGGGTGACTTCAAGCCCCTCAGGACTGCCTTCCTAAATCCTGTGACACCTAAGTAAAGGTGGACAAGTCCTATTTCCAAGAGATGACTTTTAACAGTTTTTAAGGATCTAAAACGTGTGTACCTTCATCAATAAGGATGAAAAATTTGTAGAAGAGTTTAGATTAAAAACTTTTGCTAATTTTCCAAGTAGTAGTCCTGTTTCAGCATCAACACTGGCACAAGCAAGGTTTCCTTATACGAGTGAAGGAGATACCATGCAGTGCTTTAGTTGTCATGCAGCCATAGATAGATGGCAATATGAAGACTCAGCAGTTGGAAGACACAGGAAACTATCCCCAAATTGCAGATTTATCAATGGCTTTTATTTTGAAAATAGTGCCACACAGCCTACAAATCCTGGTATCCAAAATGGTCAGTACAAAGTTGAAAACTATCTGGGAAGCAGAAATCGTTTTGCTTTATACAGGCCATCTGAGATGCATGCAGGTTTTAGATGCATCTTTTGAGAACTGGGCAGGTTTTAGATGTATCAGACACCATATACCCAAGGAACCCTGCCATGTATAGTGAAGAAGCTACATTAAAGTCCTTTCAGAACTGGCCAGACTATGCCCACCTATCCCCAAAAGAGTTAGCAAGTGCTGGACTCTACTACACAGGTATTGATGACCAAGTGCAGTGCTTTTGTTGTGGTGGAAAACTGAAAAATTGGGAACCTTGTGATAGTGCCTGGTCAGAACACAGGTGACACTTTCCTAATTGCTACTTTGGGGTCAGAATTTTAATATTCAAAGTGAATCTGATGCTGTGAGTTCTGATAGGAATTTCCCAAATTCAACAAATCTTCCAAGAAATCCATTCATGGCAGATTATGAAGCATGGATCATTACTTTTGGGATGTGGATATACTCAGTTAACAAAGGAGCAACTTGGAAGAGCTGAATTTTATGCTTTAGGTAAAGGTGATAAAATAAAGTGCTTCCACTGTAGAGGAAGGCTAACTGATTGGAAGTTCAGTGCAGACCACTGAGAACAACATGCTAAATGGTATCCAGGGTGTAAATATCTGTTAGAACAGAAAGGACAAGAATATATAAACAATATTCATTTAACCCATTCACTTGAGGAGTGTCTCATAAGAACTACTGAGAAAACACTATCACTAACTAGAAGAAATGATGATATCATCTTCCAAAATCCTATGGTACAAGAAGCTATACAAATGGGGTTCACTTTCAAGGACATTAAGAAAATAATGGAGGAAAAATTCAGATATCTGGGAACAACTATAAATCACTTGAGGTTCTGGTTGCAGATCAACTGAATGCTAAGAAAGACAGTCCACAAGATGAATCAAGTCAGACTTCATTTCACAAAGAGATTACTACTGAAGAGGACCTAAGGTGCCTGCAAATGAAGGAGCTTTGCAAAATCTCTATGTGTAGAAATATTGCTGTCATTGTTGTTCCCTATGGACATGTAGTCAGTTGTAAACAACATGCTGAAACAGTTGACAAATGTCCCATGTGCTACACAGTCATTACTTTAAAGCAAAAAAATTTTATGTTTTAATATAACTCCATACTAGGCATGTTATGTTCTTCTTTTTTTTGTTATATTAATTTTATTTAAATTATATGTATGAATTTATTTATGCATTTTAATTTATTTTTTATTATTATTATACTTTAAGTTCTAGGGTACATATGCATAACGTGCAGGTTTGTTACATATGTATACTTTTGCCATGTTGCTGTGCTGCACCCATCAACTCGTCAGCACCCATCAACTCATCATTTACATCAGGTATAACTCCCAATGCAATCCATCCCCCCGCCCCCCTCCCCATGATAGGCCCCGGTGTGTGATGTTCCCCTTCCCGAGTCCAAGTGATCTCATTGTTCAGTTCCCACCTATGAGTGAGAACATGCGGTGTTTGGTTTTCTGTTCTTGTGATAGTTTGCTAAGAATGATGGTTTCCAGCTGCATTCATGTCCCTACAAAGGATACAAACTCATCCTTTTTCATGGCTGCATAGTATTCCATGGTGTATATGTGCCACATTTTCTTAATCCAGTCTGTCACTGATGGACACTTGGGTTGATTCCAAGTCTTTGCTATTGTGAATAGTGCCGCAATAAACATACGTGTGCATGTGTCTTTATAGCAGCATGATTTATAATCCTTTGGGTATATACCCAGTAATGGGATGGCTGCGTCATAAGGTACATCTAGTTCTAGATCCTTGAGGAATCGCCATACTGTTTTCCATAATGGTTGAACTAGTTTACAATCCCACCAACAGTGTAAAAGTGTTCCTATTTCACCACATCCTCTCCAGCACCTGTTGTTTCCTGATTTTTTAATGATCGCCATTCTAACTGGTGTGAAATGGTATCTCATTGTGGTTTTGATTTGCATTTCTCTGATGGCTAGTGATGATGAGCATTTTTTCATGTGTCGGTTGGCTGTATGAATGTCTTCTTTTGAGAAATGTCTGTTCATATCCTTTGCCCACTTTTTGATGGGGTTGTTTGTTTTTTTCTTGTAAATTTGTTTGGGTTCTTTGTAGGTTCTGGATATGAGCCCTTTGTTAGATGAGTAGATTGCAAAAATTTTCTCCTATTCTGTAGGTTGCCTGTTCACTCTGATGATAGTTTCTTTTGCTGTGCAGAAGCTCTTTAGATTAATTAGATCTCATTTGTCAATTTTGGATTTTGCTGCCGTTGCTTTTGGTGTTTTAGACATGAAGTCTTTCCCCATGCCTATGTCCTGAATGGTACTACCTAGGTTTTCCTCTAGGGTTTTTATGGTATTAGGTCTAACATTTAAGTCTCTAATCCATCTTGAATTAATTTTCGTCTAAGGAGTAAGGAAAGGATCCAGTTTCAGCTTTCTACTTATGGCTAGCCAATTTTCCCAGCACCATTTATTAAATAGGGGATTCTTTCCCCATTTCTTGTTTCTCTCAGGTTTGTCAAAGATCAGATGACTGTAGATGTGTGGTATTATTTCTGAGGACTCTGTTCTGTTCCATTGGTCTATATCTCTGTTTTGGTACCAGTACCATGCTGTTTTGGTTCCTGTAGCCTTGTAGTATAGTTTGAAGTCAGGTAGCGTGATGCCTCCAGCTTTGTTCTTTTGACTTAGGATTGTCTTGGAGATGCGGGCTCTTTTTTCGTTCCATATGAACTTTAAAGCAGTTTTTTCCAATTCTGTGAAGAAACTCATTGGTAGCTTGATGGGGATGGCATTGAATCTATAAATAACCTTCGGCAGTATGGCCATTTTCACGATATTGATTCTTCCTCTCCATGAGCATGGTATGTTCTTCCATTTATTTGCGTCCTCTTTTATTTCACTGAGCAGTGGTTTGTAGTTCTCCTTGAAGAGGTCCTTTACATCCCTTGTCAGCTGGATTCCTAGATATTTTATTCTCTTTGAAGCAATTCTGAATGGAAGTTCATTCATGATTTGGCTCTCTGTTTGTCTGTTACTGGTGTATACGAAAGCTTGTGATATTTGCACATTAATTTTGTATCCTGAGACTTTGCTGAAGTTGCTTATCAGCTTAAGGAGATTTTGGGCTGAGACAATGGGGTTTTCTAAATATACAATCATGTCATCTGCAAACAGGGACAATTTGACTTCTTCTTTTCCTAACTGAATACCCTTGATTTCTTTCTCTTGCCTGATTGCCCTAGCCAGAACTTCCAACACTATGTTGAATAGGAGTGGTGAGAGAGGGCATCCCTGTCTTGTGCCAGTTTTCAAAGGGAATTTTTCCAGTTTTTGCCCATTCAGTATGATATTGGCTGTGGGTTTGTCATAAATAGCTCTTATGATTTTGAGATACGTTCCATCAATACCGAATTTATTGAGCGTTTTTAGCATGAAGGGCTGTTGAATTTTGTCAAAAGCCTTTTCTGCATCTATTGAGATAATCATGTGGTTCTTGTCTTTGGTTCTGTTTATATGCTGGATTATGTTTATTGATTTGCGAATGTTGAACCAGCCTTGCATCCCAGGGATGAAGCCCACTTGATCATGGTGGATAAGCTTTTTGATGTGTTGCTGAATCCGGTTTGCCAGTATTTTATTGAGGATTTTTGCATCGATGTTCATCAGGGATATTGGTCTAAAATTCTCTTTTTTTGTTGTGTCTCTGCCAGGCTTTGGTATCAGAATGATGATGGCCTCATAAAATGAGTTAGGGAGGATTTCCTCTTTGTCTATTGATTGGAATAGTTTCAGAAGGAATGGTACCAGCTCCTCCTTGTACCTCTGGTAGAATTCAGCTGTGAATCCATCTGGTCCTGGACTTTTTTTGGTTGGTAAGCTATTAATTATTGCCTCAATTTCAGAGCCTGCTATTGGTCTATTCAGGGATTCAACGTCTTCCTGGTTTAGTCTTGGAAGAGTGTAAGTGTCCAGGAAATTATCCATTTCTTCTAGATTTTCTAGTTTATTTGCGTAGAGGTGTTTTTAGTATTCTCTGATGGTAGTTTATATTTCTGTGGGGTCGGTGGTGATAACCCCTTTATCATTTATTATTGCGTCTATTTGCTTCTTCTCTCTTTTCTTCTTTATTAGTCTTGCTAGCGGTCTGTCAATTTTGTTGATCTTTTCAAAAAACCAGCTCCTGGATTCATTGATTTTTTGGAGGGTTTTTTGTGTCTCTATCTCCTTCAGTTCTGCTCTGATCTTAGTTATTTCTTGCCTTCTGCTAGCTTTTGAATGTGTTTGCTCTTGCTTCTCTAGTTCTTTTAATTGCGATGTTAGAGTGTCCATTTTAGATCTTTCCTGCTTTCTCTTGTGGGCATTTAGTGGTATAAATTTCCCTCTACACACTGCTTTAAATGTGTCCCAGAGATTCTGGTATGTTGTATCTTTGTTCTCACTGGTTTCAAAGAACATCTTGATTTCTGCCTTCATTTCGTTATGTACCCAGTATTCATTCAGGAGCAGGTTGTTCAGTTTCCATGTAGTTGAGCAGTTTTGATTGCGTTTCCTAGTCCTGAGTTCTAGTTTGATTGCACTGTGGTCTGAGAGACAGTTTGTTATAATTTCTGTTCTTGTACATTTGCTGAGGAGTGCTTTACATCCAATTATGTGGTCAATTTTGGAATAAGTGCGATGTGGTGCTGAGAAGAATGCATATTCTGTTGATTTGGGGTGGAGAGTTCTGTAGATGTCTATTAGGTCTGCTTACTGCAGAGATGAGTTCAATTCCTGGATATCCTTGTTAACTTTCTGTCTTGTTGATCTGTGTAATGTTGACAGTGGAGTGTTGAAGTCTCCCATTATTATTGTATGGGAGTCTAAGTCTCTTTGTAAGTCTCTAAGGACTTGCTTTATGAATCTGGGTGCTCCTGTATTGGGTGCATATATATTTAGGATAGTTAGCTCTTCCTGTTGAATTGATCCCTTTATATTATGTAATGGCCTTCTTTGTCTCTTTTGATCTTTGATGGTTTAAAGTCTGTTTTATCAGAGACTAGGATTGCAACCCCTGCTTTTTTTTGTTCTCCATTTGCTTGGTAAATCTTCCTCCATCCCTTTCTTTTGAGCCTATGTATGTCTCTGCATGTGAGATGGGTCTCCAGAATACAGCAGACTGATGGGTCTTGACTCTTTATCCAGTTTGCCAGTCTGTGTCTTTTAATTGGAGCATTTAGTCCATTTACATTTAAGGTTAATATTGTTATGTGTGAACTTGATCCTGCCATTATGATATTAACTGGTTATTTTGCTCGTTAGTTAATGCAGTTTCTTCCTAGCCTCGATGGTCTTTACATTTTGGCATGTTTTTGCAGTGGCTGGTAACAGTTTTTCCTTTCCATGTTGAGTGCTTCCTTCAGGGTCTCTTGTAAGGCAGGCCTAGTGGTGACAAAATCTCTAAGCATTTGCTTATCTGTAAAGGATTTTATTTCTCCTTCACTTATGAAATTTAGTTTGGCTGGATATGAAATTCTGGGTTCAAAATTCTTTTCTTTAAGAATGTTGAATATTGGCCCCCACTCTCTTCTGGCTTGGAGAGTTTCTGCCGAGAGATCTGCTGTTAGTCTGATGGACTTCCCTTTGTGGGTAACCTGACCTGTATCTCTGGCTGCCCTTAATATTTTTTCCTTCATTTCAACTTTGGTGAATCTGGCAATTATGTGTCTTGGAGTTGCTCTTCTCGAGGAGTATCTTTGTGGCATTCTCTGTATTTCCTGGATTTGAATGTTCACTTACCCTACTAGGTTGGGGAAGTTCTCCTGGATGATATCCTGAAGAGTGTTTTCCAACTTGGTTCCATTTTCCCCCTCACTTTCAGGCACCCCAATCAGACGTAGATTTGGTCTTTTCACATAATCCCATACTTCTTGCAGGATTTGTTCATTTCTTTTTCTTCTTTTTTCTTTTGGTTTCTCTTCTCACTTCATTTCATTCATTTGATCCTCAATCGCTGATACTCTTTCTTCCAGTTGATCGGGTCGGTTACTGAAGCTTGTGCGTTTGTCACGTATTTCTCGTGTCATGGTTTTCATCTCTTTCATTTCGTTTATGACCTTCTCTGCATTCATTACTCTAGCCATCAATTCTTCCACTTTTTTTTCAAGATTTTTAGTTTCTTTGCACTCGGTACGTAATTCCTCCTTTAGCTCTGAGAAGTTTGATGGACTGAACCCTTCTTCTCTCATCTGGTCAAAGTCATTCTCCATCCAGCTTTGATCCGTTGCTGGCGATGAGCTGTGCTCCTTTGCCGGGGGAGATGCACTCTTATTTTTTGAATTTCCAGCTTTTCTGCCCTGCTTTTTCCCCATCTTTGTGGTTTTATCTGCCTCTGGTCTTTGATGATGATGGTGATGTACTGATGGGGTTTTGGTGTAGGTGTCCTTCCTGTTTGATAGTTTTCCTTCTAACAGTCAGGACCCTCAGCTGTAGGTCTTGGAGATTGCTTGAGGTCCACTCCAGATCCTGTTTGCCTGGGTGTCAGCAGCAGAGGCTGCAGAAGATAGAATATTGCTGAACAGCGAGTGTCCCTGTCTGATTCTTGCTTTGGATGCTTCCTCTCAGGGGTGTACTCCACCCTGTGAGGTGTGGGGTGTCAGACTGCCCCTAGTGGGGGATGTCTCCCAGTTAGGCTACTCAGGGGTCAGGGACCCACTTGAGCAGGCAGTCTGTCCCTTCTCAGATCCAACCTCCGTGTTGGGAGATCCACTGCTCTCTTCAGAGCTGTCAGACAGAGTCGTTTGCGTCTGCAGAGGTTTCTGCTGCTTTAGTTGTTGTTTACTGTGCCCTGTCCCCAGAGGTGGAGTCTACAGAGGCAGGCAGGTTTCCTTGAGCTGCTGTGAGCTCCACCCAGTTCGAGCTTCCCAGTGGCTTTGTTTACCTACTTAAGCCTCAGCAATGGCGGGCGCCCCTTCCCCAGCCTCGTTGCTGCCTTGCCGTTAGATTGCAGACTGCTGTACTAGCAATGAGGGAGGCTCTGTGGGCTTGGGACCCTCCCAGCCAGGTGTGGGATATAATCTCCTGGTGTGCCTGTTTGTTTAAAGCACAGTATTGGGGTGGGAGTTACCCGATTTTCCAGGTGTTGTGTGTCTCAGTTCCCCTGGCTAGGAAAAGGGATTCCCTTTCCCCTTGCGCTTCCCAGGTGAGGCAATGCCTCGCCCTGCTTCAGCTCTCGCTGGTCGGGCTGCAGCAGCTGACCAGCACCGATTGTCCGGCACTCCCTAGTGAGATGAACCCAGTACCTCAGTTGAAAATGCAGAAATCACCGGTCTTCTGTGTGGCTCGTGCTGGGAGTTGGAGACTGAAGCTGTTCCTATTTGGCCATCTTGTTATGTTCTTCTTACTACCCTGATTGAATGTGTGATGTGAACTGACTTTAAGTAATCAGAATTGAATTCCATTAGCATTTGCTACCAAGTAGGAACAAAAATGTACATGGCAGTGTTTTCATTAGCAATATAATCTTTGAATTTCTGGATTCTTCAGGGTATTAGCTGTATTATTTATCTAATTTTTTTGCTGTAATTTAATTGAAACCCTAGGCCAAGAAGCATCATATTATAAGTGATCACAATGTGTATTCATAGTATACTGACTTGATTTCTAAGTGCAAGTGAATTAATCATCTGGATTTTTTATTCTTTTCAACTAAGCTTAACAAATGGAGCATTCTGCATATAAACGTGGAGATTAGAGAGTTAATATCCCCAATCACGTAGTTTGTTTTTGTGTGAAAAAAGAATAAATTGTTCCACACTGGTGGAAAGATAGAGATTATTTTTGGAGGTTTGTTGTTGTGTTTAGGATTCTGTCCATTTCCTCTTAAAATTATAAACATATTCTTGTGTGAATGATTTTTTAATGTGATTTGCCATTTTTGAAAGGGTATTTAATGATAGAGTACCATTGAGCCAACATGTACTGACATGGAAAGATGTCAAAGATATATTAAGTGTAAAATGCAAGTGGCAAAATGCTATGTATATTCTGAGCCAAATCAAAGTATGTAAGTTTTTTAGATGTATAGAACAAAAGATTTGGAAATTTATGCACCAAACTGTTAAAAGTGGTTTCTCTTCAGGGGGTGGGGGGTGGGGCCCCACAAGGGTTTTATAGGGGCCTTTCACTTTTCTATTTTTTTCATATTGTTCTGTTTGAGTTTTTTATAAGTATGTATTACTTTTGTAGTCAGAATTTTTTGAAAGTATTTTACTGATTTAAAGGCTTAGGCATGTTCAAATGCCTGCAAAATTACTTATCACTCAGCTTTAGTTTTTCTAATCCAAGAAGGCAGGGCAGTTAGCCTTTTTGGTGCCAGTGTGAAATGTCAATGCTTTTATGTTTTTCCTGCTTCGTGGATGAAAAATATTTCTGAGTGGTAGTTTTTTGACAGACAGACAGACCATGTCTTCTTATCTTGTTTCAAAATAAGTATTTCTCATTTTGTAAAATAAAATATAAAATATGTCTCAGATCTTCCAATTAATTAGTAAGGGTTCATTCTTAATCCTGGCTAGTTTAAGCCTGCCTAAGTCCATTTACTAAAAGATATTTGTTAACCCAGTATTTTAAACATCTGTCAGCTTATGTAGGTAAAAGTAGAAGCATGTTTGTACACTGCTTGTAGTTATAGTGACAGTTTTCCGTGTTAAGAGTCTCATATCATCTTGTATCTTAAAGCTTCACGTGAGTTTTTAATGTTAGGATGATTAAGATGTATATAGGACAAAATGTTAAGTCTTTCCTCTACCTACATTTGTTTTCTTGACTAGTAATAGTAGTAGATACTTATGAAATAAATATTCTCTCAAAATTCTTAAAATCTCTTGGAAATTATAAAAATATTGGCAAGAAAAGAATAGTTGTTTAAATATTTTTTAAAAGACACTTGAATAAGAGTCGGTAGGGTATAAGCTAGAAGTTTAAAAATGCTTCATAGAACATCCAGGGTTTACATTACAAGATTCTCACAACAAACCTATTGTAGAGGTGAGGAAGGCATGTTACTACAGAGAAAAGTTTGAGAGTAAAACTGTAAAAAATTATATTTTTGTTGTACTTTGTAAGAGAAAGAGTGTTGTTGTGTTCACCTATCTTCAGTTGATCACTACTTTAAGTGGTATTTATTTAAAACATTGCAAATTTATTTTATTTATTTATTTTTCTTTTTGAGATGGAGTCTTGCTCTGTTGCCCAGGCTGAAGAGCAGTGGCTTGATCTTGGCTCACTGCAACCTCTGCCTCCCAGGTTCAACAGATTCTCCTGCCTCAGCTTCCTGAGTAGCTGGGATTACAGGCGAGCACCACCATGCCTGGCTAATTTTTGTATTTTTAGTAGATGGGATTTTACCATATTGCCCAGGCTGGTCTCAAACTCCTGACCTCAAGAGATCTGCCCACCTTGGCCTCCCAAAGTGCTGGGATTACAGCCTTGAGCCACTGCGCACCCAGCCAGAATGTTGCAAATTTAAATCAGGGTTTTAAAAATTAAATAATGACTGCCCTGCTTATGTTTTAGTATGTAAATCCTCAGTTCTTCACCTTTGTACTGCCTGTCACTTAGTTTGGTTATACAGTCATTAACTTGAATTTGATCTGTATAGTCTAGACTTTAAGTTTAAATTTAAAGTGTTCTGCAAGGGGAGAAAAGTGTTAAAATTTTTAAAATATGTTTTCCAGGACACATCAGCTCTAAATCAGGTAGGTAGTTCAATCTAGTTGTTAGTTAAGGACTCCAGGAATAAATTGTTTTAGCATAAGGCTTTTCCTGTTCTGGGAGCAGCAGTTTATTAAAATTCTTCTTCTAAAACTTGTGTGTTTAGAGTGAAGAAAGACATTTTTTTTCTTCTCTGTGAGTTGTGAAATTTAATGCACAACACTGATGTGCTAACAAGTTTATTTTAAGAATTGTTTAGAAATGCTGTTGCTTCAGGTTCTTAAAATCACACAGCACTCCAACTTTTAATCAAATTTTAGGAGACTTACCAGCATTTGTCTGTGTTTGAACTATAAAAAGCACTGGATATTTTCCATCTAATTCTGCAAAAATGATCATCTGCAAAGTCAAAACTATAACTATATCCAAATCTTTTCCCCTTCCCAAGAGTTCTCAGTGTCTACAGGTAGACATTCCTTTCCTATATAAAGTTCACTCTAGGATTTCAAGTCACCACTTATTTTACATTTTAGTCATGCAAAGATTCAAGTTGTTTTGTAATAAGTACTTATCTTTATTTGTAGTAATTTAGTCTGCTGATCAAAAGCATTGTCTTAATTTTTGAGAAATGGTTTTAGCATTTACAAACTAAATTCCAGTTATTTAATTAATGGCTTTATAGTGCCTTTCCTGCTACATTTGTTTTATTCCCCTGTCCCTTTGATTATGGGCTAAGGTAGGGTAGAGTGGGTGTAGTGAGTGTATATGATGTGATTTGGCCTTGTGTATTATGATATTTTGTTATTTTTGTTGTTATATTATTTACATTGCAGTAGTTGTTTTTTCTGTTTTCATCTTAGTGGATAAAATTTGTATTTTGGACAATGAAAAAAAATCATTTTTTTCTTCAGCACCTTAAATATGTTATGCCACTATCTCCTGGCCTGTAAGGTATCCAGTGAAAAGTCTACTGCCAGATTTATTGGAACTCCACTGCATATTATTTGCTTATTTTCTCTTGATGATTTTAGGATATTTTCTTTATCTTTGATTCTTCAGGATTTGATTATTAAAACCCTTAAGGTAGTCTTTTTGAGTTAAATCTGCTTAGTGTTCTATACACTTATTCTTTTTGGATATGGATATCTTTCTCTAGGTTTGGAAAGTTCTCTGTTATTATGCCTTTGAATAAAATTTCTACCCTTATGTGTTTTGCTACCTTCTTTTTAAGGCCAATAATAACTCTTAGATTTGCCCTTTTGAAGCTATTTTTCTAGTAAGCCTGCTTCATTGCTTTCTGTTCTCTTTTCCTTTGTCTCCTGTGACTGTGTAGTTTTAAATAGCCTGTCCTCAAGCTCACTAATTCTTTCTTCTCCTTGATAAATTCTGCTATTAAAAGACTCTGATGCAAATTTTAGTATACCAACTGCATTTTTTGCAGTTGTCATACTAAATTGCAGCTCCAGAATTTCTGCTTGATTATTTTTATGTATTTCAATCTCTTCATTAAGTTTATCTGATACAATTCTGAATTTTTTCTCTGTATTAGATTGCTTTTTCCTTTTTTTTTTTTTTTGTTTTTTGTTTTTTGTTTTTTTTTTTTTTTTTTGTTTCCTCAAAACAGCTAGTTTGAATTCTTTGTCTGAAAGGTCACATATTTCTGTTGCTAAAGCATTTGTCCCCGGTGACTTATTTATTTCATTTGGTGAGGTAATGTTTTCCTGGATGATCTTGATATTTGTAGATGTTCATCTGTGTCTGCGAATTGAAGAATTTGGTATTCATTGTAGTCTTTGCAGTCTGGGCTTATTTGTATCTGTCCTTCTAGGGAAGGCTTTCTAGATATTCAAAAGGATGTAGGTGTGTGATCTAAGCTGTATCTGAATCTTGGGGCACCACATGCCCAGTAATGCTGTGACTCTTGCAGACTCATAGAAGTTCCACCTTGATGGTCTTGGATAAGATGTGGGAAAATTCTACAGATTGCCAGGCAGAGATTCTTGTTCTCTTCCCTTACTTTCTTCCAAACAGATGTAGTCTCTCCCTCTCTCCATTGTGAACCACCTAGAGCTGAGGGTAGAGTGACACAAGCATCCCTGTGGCTACCACCACTGTGACCCCAGGCCTGCTGTAACCACTCCCTGGCTACTGTCTATGTTTACTCAAGGCCCTGGGGAATCTATAATCAGCAGGTGGTAAACCCAGCCAGGCTTGTGTCCCTTTCTTAATAGTAGCAAGTTTCCCCATTCTTTGTGTGGGTCCTGTGGTGCCATTCAGGAGTCAGGGACTAGAATCAAAATCCTTAGGTGTCTACCTGGTGTGCTATTGCACTGCACCTGAGTTGGCACTCAAATTACAAAATGCAGTCCTTCCCACTCTTCCCTCCCCTTTCCAAAGCAGAGAAGCCTCATCCCATGGCCACCATAACCATAGGCCCATGGAGACTACTGTCAGACTACTACCAATGTTCCCTTAAATGCCAAGTTCCCTTTAGTCAGCTTGTAGTCAATGCTGCCCAACATGGGACTCACCTACAGAACGGTAGGTTCCCTTCCAGCCCAAGAAACATACAGAAATGCCATACAAGAGCCATATTATTGATTTGAGGACCCTGAGAGGTCATTTGGTGGTCTGCCTCCCTGTGGCCAAGCTGATATATAAGGTATAAGACCAAATCCCGTTCACCTTTTTCTCTCCCTTCAGAAGCAGAAGGAATCTTGCCTCAACCACTAGAGCTTGGAATATGCTGAGTTTCACCGGAAGCCAGCAGCTCTCAGTGTCACCAAAAGCCATCAGCAATGTACCTGGATATCATTTCAGGTTATTCAGGGCCCAAGGGCTCTTCAGTTGGCCGGTGATGAGTGTTGCCAGGACTGGGTCCTTCCCTTCAAGGATGTCTAGAAATGTCATTCAGCACACCAACATGGCACAAGTATACATATGTAACAAACCTGCACGTTATGCACATGTACCCTAGAACTCAAAGTATAATAATAAAATAAATAAATAAATAAATAAATAAATAAGAAATGTCATTCAGGAGTTAGGGCCTGGAAAGGGAGCCTCATTGCTCTAACAGGTGCCCTATCCTGCTATGGATGAGGTGGCATCCAAGATGCAAGATAAAGTCCTCCCCACTTTTCTCTTTTGTCTCTTCAAGCAGGAGGAAGGCGTCTATTTTGGACTTGCAAGCTGTGCAGGCTGGGATAAGAAGAAGGATGATATGAGCACTCCCTTGGCCTGGTTGGTGTCTCAGTAGATCACATGTCCCTCTAGTCCACTGTATCTGGGCACAGTTTAGAACTAGGACTTTCCTAGAAGTTGCAGTCCTTGCAGCCTAGGCTGCCTTTTAAGATTATTTAGAGCCCCAGGGCACTTTACCCCTGGTGGCAAGACATGCAGGAACTCAAGTTCTGACTGCTGGAGTTAGTAATTCTCCCCTGACTAAGGTTGGTTTAAATGCTCTCTCTGTGGGCAGGTGTTAGCTGAGTTTCATCCAGTTTTTCTTTCTGCTCTAATAGGACAGCACTGAGTTCGATGTCTCACGATTGCTGCACTCTCCCTCTCTGGCACACAGAAACACTCTTCCCACCACTCTGTCACTCCTACTCACTGCTAGGGAATAGGAGAGTAGTGGCATTGGTAATTCAAAGCTGTTGTTTCTACCTTTTTAGTGCCTCTATCTGCAATATGAACTTAAAACCAGGTACTATGAGTACTCACCTAATTTTTGGTTCTTATGAAGGGTGATTTTTTGTATTTTTGTAGCTGGTTGTTAAAGTGATGTCCCTGCAGGGAAGACAATTGGTGGAACTTTCCATTCTGCCTTCTTGCTCCATCCTCTGATACAATTACTATTTTTAAAAAGTACAAAGAAGAGCTAGAGACAAATTAAGTAAAAATAGAAATTTGAATTCTGTGGTTGAACCATCAACTCTCTAGTCAACTGTTCTCCAAGGTTCTAACATTGTGAGAATACACTGTACTTCCTTCCTTCTAATTCTTCCACATCTGACCTTTCTAACCCTTTATTTACTGTGCCTTGTGGAACACACTTTCCATTATGAGTAAGTTATCCTATGTCCTAAACCTCTACAGAGAATTCTCTCACCATGTCCTTGCCTTAAGCTAACCTTGGTCTTTCTCATCAAAAGTATGCTGCTTATTTCTCTACATCCCATATACTGTGAGCCAGAGTCTATCAGCTGTCTCTTGGCTTCCTGATGCTACTCTAAATCATTACTTTTCTACCAAAATGCAAAAAGACATTCATCTATGTCATCCTCTAATCTTTCTTATTCACATCATCTGTCAACCTCCTAGACAGTTCTCCTTTCTACCCCCTAAGTTCTATGATCACACTGGTAACTTCATCTTCCATGTGAACAACCAACCCAACAAGCTGACTTCAATTTTTACCACCTTATCTGAAACAATGTCCATTCATATTCCACCTTGGTTACTCATTCCATGCTCATGCCCAGGGCCTTATTTATCACCACAGAACTGAAATTTGGAACTCCGGTGTACAACACTCTGACTAAAGCCCATAGGATTTCAGATCTCTCACATCCCTTTTACCACTACACCAGTTCATACATCTCAGTGAGTCTTCAAGTCTTTTGTGCCCTCCCTTTTCTGCCAATCTATTAAACTTCTTCATAATTTTACTTTTAACTATTATTTTGGTTGCATTCTATTGTTGCTAGTTTTATTTTTTATAGTTTCAACTTTTATTTAGATTAAGGGGTACACTGTGCACTTTGTTACATTAGTATACTGCATAATGCTGAGGTTTGGGGTACAAATGATCTCAACACCCAGGTAGGGAACACAGTACCCAATAGGTAGTTTTTCAGCCCATGCCCACTTCCCTTCCTCCCCCATCAGGTAGTCCACAGTGTCCATTGTTCTAATCTTTATGTCTATATGTATTCAATATTTAGCTCCCACTTGTAAGCAAGGAAGTGTGGTATTTGGTTTTTGGTTCCTATGTTAATTGCTTAGGATAATTGCCTCCAGCTCCATCCATGTTGGTTTGTTTTTTATATAGCTGCATAGTATTTCATGGTATATATGTACCACATTTTCTTTAACCAGTCTATCATTGATGGCCATTTAGGTTGATTCCATGTCTTTGCATTGTGAATAGCAGTTTGATGAACATGTGCATGGATGTGTTTTTTGATAGACTGAATTATTTTCCCTTGGCTATATAGCCACTAGTGAGGTTGCTGGGTCAAATAGAGTTCCATTTAAAGTTTTTCAACAAATCTCCAAACTGCTTTCCATAGCGACTGAGCTAGTTTGCATTCCCACTAGCAGTATATAAGCACTCTTTTTTCTCCACAGCCTCACCAGCATCTTTTATTTTTAACTTTTTACTAATTGCCATTTTGACTGTTGTGAGATGGTATTTTACTGTGGTTTTAATTTGCATTTCTCTGGTGATTAGTGATGTTGGGTATTTTTTATGTTTGATGGTCATTTGTCCAACTTCTTTTTTTTGTGTGTGGATCTATTTCTTTTTTCTTTTTTATTTATTATTATTATTATACTTTAAGTTCTAGGGTACATGTCCATAACATGCAAGTTTGTTACATATGTATACTTGTGCCATGTTGCTGTGCTGCACCCATCAACTCGTCAGCACCCATCAACTCGTCATTTACATCAGGTATAACTCCCAATGCAATCCTTCCCCCCTCCCCCCTCCCCATGATAGGCCCCGGTGTGTGATGTTCCCCTTCCCGAGTCCAAGTGATCTCATTGTTCAGTTCCCACCTATGAGTGAGAACATGCGGTGTTTGGTTTTCTGTTCTTGTGATAGTTTGCTAAGAATGATGGATTCCAGCTGCATCCAAGTCCCTACAAAGGACTCAAACTCATCCTTTTTTATGGCTGCATAGTATTCCATGGTGTATATGTGCCACATTTTCTTAATCCAGTCTGTCACTGATGGATATTTGGGTTGATTCCAAGTCTTTGCTATTGTGAATAGTGCCGCAATAAACATACGTGTGCATGTGTCTTTATAGCAGCATGATTTATAATCCTTTGGGTAGGGTCTGTTCCTGTTCTTTGCCCATTTTTAAATTGGATTATTTTGTGCTTGTTGATTTATGTTCCTTATAGATTCTGGATATTAGACCTTTGTCAGGTGTACAGTTTGCAAATATTTTCTCCCATTCTGTAAGCTGCACATTTACTCTGTTGGTAGTTTATTTTGCTTTGCGGAAATTCTTTAATTAAATTAAGTTCTACTTGTCTATTTTTGTTTTTGTTTGAATTGATCTTTGGGACTTAGCCATAAATTAATTTGCCAAAGTCAGTGTTAAGAAGGGTATTTCCTAGGTTTGCTACCAATATTTTTAAAGTTTGAGGTTTTCCATTTAAAACTTTAATTCATCTTCAGTTAATTTTTGTATATAGTGAGAGGTATAGGGTCCATTCTTTTGCATATGGCTAGCCAGTTATCCCAGCATCATTTATTGAATAGGGAGTCCTTTCCCCATTGCTTATTTTTGTCAGTTTTGTCAAAGATCAGATGGTTGTAGGTGTGTACGTTTATTTCTGCGTTCTATATTGTGTTCCACTGGTATGTGTCTGTTTTTGTACCAGTATCATGCTATTTTGGTTACTGTAGCCTCATAGTATGGTTTGATGTTGAGTAATGTGATGACTCAAGTTTTGTTCCTTTTGCTTACAATTGCTTTTGTAAATCAGGCTTTCTTTGGTTTCACATAAATTTTTAGAATTCATTTTTCTAACTGTGAAAAATGACATTGGTATTTTGATGGGATAACATTAAATCCATAAATGGCTTTGGACAGTATGGCCATTTTAACAATATTGATTCTTCCATTCTATGAGCATGGAATATGTTTCCATTTATTTGTATCATCTCTGATTTCTTTTAGCAGCATTTTGTTATTCTCTTTGTATAGATCTTTAATCTTCTTGATTAGATAAATTTCTAGCTATTTCAACATTTGTGGCTATTGTAAATGGAATTGTGTTCTTGATTTGGTTCTTAGCTAAAATGTTTTTGGTGTATACAAATGCAACTGATTTTTGTACATTGATTTTATATTCTGAAACTTTACTGAATTTTTTTTATTAGTTCTGGGAGGTTTGTTTTGCAGTGTCTTTAAGGTTTTCTATGTATATAATCAGCAGCAGCAGAGAGATAGTTTGACTTCTTTTCCTATTTGAATGCCTTTTATTTCTTTGCCTTGCCTAATTGCTTGGGCTAGAACTTCTTTGGTAGCATCCTTAACTTCCTTACTCCATTGTCCTTTCATAACATTTGCCCTGTGGCCCCCAGTTTTAGATCAATTGAAACATTTGTATATTTTCTCTCCTACACCCAGGGTGCTTGCTGAGCACTACTGGAATAAATCACACAATCATGCAGACTGGGGCTGTTAAAAATTCACATTCTCAAACCTCAATTGGGCCGTCAGTCCCTTCTTGGTCATATTTCTCTCCCATTCTCCAGAGTCAATTATTCCAACCTCCACCAATCTTTCAATGAGCTGAACCCTACTGCAGCCCATTTTTTTCTCAGCAGATAATATTGCCTCTTATTTTATCAAGAAAATTAAACCACTCAGGGATGGACAAACTATATTTACAGCCCTACTTCCTCTTTCCCTTATATATCAGTATTCTTTTCTCACTCTGCATCTTCTAGTAACTTGCAATTCCCTAGAAGACAAACTCAAATTATCTAGAATGGTATATAACACCCTTTATGATCTACTTTCTACATTTCTTTTATACCTAATTTCTCACTTTTAAGCCCTGAAGTCCAATCACACACAGACACACACACACCCAAACACACACACATGCACACACATACAACTTTCATCTTGTATTTTAGCCATATCAAAATGTTAGATGTTCCTTAAATATGTCAGGCTACTTTGCACCTCCATTCCTTGCTCATTCTACTTTTTCCCCCTACTTAGGATACTGTTCCCCATATGCCCCACCCTTCTCTCTTTTATAAAGCCTTTTCTACAAATGCATGCACCCATTTACTACTTTTATGCTCTGTGTCCTTTATCAACTTCTATCACAGCAGCTGCAATAATGCAGTGCATTTATTTGTTAACATATCTGTGTCTCCCTCTAGTAGACCGTAAGCCCTTAGTGGGCAAGGTCTATGTCTTGTTTTCCAAATATCTAGCACAGAATTGATACATATTAAGTGGCTAATCCATCCCCTTTAATATAACTACTATTTCAAAGTAATACAGAGCATCTAGAAAGTTTTTAGGGAAGAGAGGATGTAAGAGATTGTCTTAATGATGGTTAGAATTACATATAATAGTGATGAGGACAAAGGGCATTTTATAAATGGCAAAACAAAACAGCATTTTTGCCATCCTTAAAATGCCCTGAGCAAAGAAAAAGAGACAAAATGAGAGATGGAGCTGTTCATAGCATCATTTGCATGATACACATATGGTAAACAACAGGAAAGTAACTCTTTGCAGTCAGGAGGGAATATTATTGTAGTCTTGAATAGTTCTTTGAGCTTAATTAATAGGCCACTGAAGACCTTTGAGAGGGAAAGGATATGATTAAAACTGTACTTTAAGAATAATTCAGCATAAGTGATAAGGACAGATTGAACAGAAGATAAATAAGAAAAAAAGAAATTTGTGATTTGTAAATTCAGCAAACAATATTCGCATGTTGTAAACAAAGAGCAAAAATAATGGATCAATCCTTGCCTTTTGTGCAGTCCTTTGCACAACAGTTTATTTAACGGTCATGATTTGTAGCAGTATATGAATTTATCTTGTGCCAGTGTCTATTGAAAGGCTTTGTGGAATCTGAAACTTAATTATATGCTTTAGTGAAAATAGCACTGGACTGTCAGTGAGGTGTCTTTACACTGCCACTAATTCTGTCTGTTACTTCCGGCAGTCATTTTAACTTTCTGGGTCATGAAGGGAGGGTATTAGATGTTCTCCAAGTGCTCTTCCATCCTAACATTCTATAAAACTAAGTCATTCAATCCCAAACAGAGATTTTTATAGCCTCTTATGGTAGCTTCCTTTCACTGAGTAACTCCGCTTGATAATTGTTTTGAGTAACCTGATACATACTCCTTTTATTACCTGTTCAAAGTGACTTGGTTCACCTCACAGTTGTGTGGGAACATAGCTGTCATCTCTTTTCATATTACTCACTTTGTGATCATATTTGGTCTCAAATCCTCATGAAAGTCTGAACACCAGGACACTGATAAGTTACTCTTTGTCATACCATTTCTTATTCTAAAGGGTGCCCAGGAATTACTGGAAGAAGTTTTCAAAGAACTGAATACACCTTAGAGAATCAAATTTCGTATTATGCTAATAGGTTTATAGTAACAGAAGGGGTCCTGAGAAGTCATTCAGTACCATCTAATGGGACAGGAATTATCCCCTTTCCTGTAAACAACAAGGAGCTTCTAAAAAGGGAGAAGGTGTGATCAATGTGGTGTTCAATCAGGACTACCTCTTCATTGCTGATATACTTTTCACACTTAACACCAATTTTTGTTCTCTCTCTCCCGCCTTCTCTCTCTAGCTCTACTTGCAACTAAACAGTACATTTTGATATACTTTTCACACTTAACACCAATTTTTGTTCTCTCTCTCCCGCCTTCTCTCTCTAGCTCTACTTGCAACTAAACAGTACATTTTTTGACTGGTATTTGATAAACTACAAAAATTTACTTGGCATTCACCTTAGTTATACCTCAACTTTTCAAAGTTATTCAGATTTTTAACTCCCATCCACCAGTTGACAACATCTGCATAAAATGACTCTCTTTCCTTGCCTATAATTGAGGATATTAATAATGCAGTGATAGACAAAGGCCAATCCTGTGAAATATAGCTATATCTCTCCCAGGGAAACACAGATCAGGTGTCATCCTCACACATAATCCCTGCCACCAATTCAATGCCAAGCAGTAACATCTAGTGAGGGCTTACTATGTGCCAAGCCCTGGGTTAAGCTCTAAGAGAGGACAAAGATGAGTGAAACCTGCTCCCTGTCCTAAGGAGTTTCATTTAAGAAGTGTTAAGCCAAGTACATAAACGGATAAAATAGAGGCTTAGAAAAATATTTTTCAATGAATGCATATAATATAATACTAGGCAGAAAGTAGTAAGTTCTATGGTTAGACCATTTTTTTTCTGTTTTGTTATGAAGAATAGAATTTAAAGTTTCAAATCAGGCTGGTGGGCTCTTTACAATTCCAGTTTGATTTCTTCTTAGTACATCTTAATATTTAATATAAGCTGATCTTGTCAGTATCTTTACCAAAATCTTCCTAGATATAAAAATTAAACTTAGAGGCTCCATTTCCAGTCCTATTATTTAAACTTTCACTTGAACCTCGGTAAATTTAGCTGAATTAATTAAGTTAATAGTTTGGGGTAATTAAGGCTCAGGTAAACAAGGCTCAGCAGATATTTCATTTTATATATGACAAAACCATAAACTATTAATCATATAATCAAAATCCATTTAATTCAATTCAATTTAATTCAATTAATAACTTTTCATGTACCATTTACCTACACAGTTATAAGGTCACCTCCCTTTCATTCTACTCACTAAGAATGGATACATAGCTATGTATTTTTAAGAGGAATGTAACTACATTACTGTTTTTTGCAACACTTGGGGAAATAAGGTACAGTCTGCTCCTGCACACCAAGAATACCTAATATCAGGCAACTGGACAGTTTTGTTTCCCCATTGACTCCTTCCTTAATGGTACCGTGTGCTTTTTTTTTCAAGAGCTTCTTTCAGCACTACAAAAACCTGCCTTTACCTGGGAAACCTCAACTGCTTCCCCAGATTTTACTATACTTTGGCATAGAAACCTCACCTGGACTCAGGCCACAGATCCCTGATAAACTCTTTCTGTTTGGAGCATTTACATGCAGACTCTACACTGTTTCACTCCCACCTTGCCAAAAATATGTCTGAGATAAGTAAATATTCACCTGAAGCACCTTGACTAATCACTCAAACATTTTTATTTACAAGTCCACACTTCTGCTGCTGCCACTGTTAAGGATTTTTATAGCTTGGCTTTAGACCACATTTTCCTCCTTAGAAAATCACCACAGGCCTCCTAATTACCAAGTCCAATTGCCATTTTACAAACCTCATTCTCTTTGGTCTTTTGGAACATTTCAAACCAATGACCACATTCTTTCTTAAAAACCACTCCTTTGGATTCTACAATACTACACATTTTTCATTTTTTTTCCTCTCTGATACCCTTTTGCTGTCTTTCTCCTTTATTATCTTCATTTTCCAGATGAAGAAACAGTATCAGAGAAGTTAAGTAACTTGCCCAAGGTTACACAGCTAAGTGAAGAAACAATGATTCAAACTCAGATCATTCTTGGACAAAGACTATTGTGTTATAGCTGCTTTACCCATATTGTCTTTGCTTCATTAGAAAATTAAACTAATTTTTCTCCTTTCTTAAAGGAGAAGTGATTTAGTATAACTAAAAAGAAGTCTTTATTATAAAACAGGGCACTTACCATAAATAAGAGATGGCATAGAATAAAACTAGAAACCCTCAATGGAGGCTGGCTGTAGTGGCTCATGCCTGTAATCCCAGCACTTTGGGAAACTGAGGCAGACAGATCACCTGAGGTCAGGAGTTCGAGACCAACCTGGCCAACATGGTGAAACACGGTCTCTACTAAAAATACAAAAATTAGCCAGGTATGGTGGCAGGCACCTGTAATCCCAGCTACTCGGGAGGCTGAGGCAGAAGAATTGCTTAAACATGGGAGGTGGAGGTTGCAGTGAGCCAAGATCACACCATTACACTCCAGCCTGGGTGACAGAGTGAGACATCCTCAAAAAAAAAAAAAAAAAAAAAAAGGAAGGAAGGAAGGAGGAAAGAAAGAAAGAAAGGAAGGAAGGAAGGAAGGAAGGAAGGAAGGAAGGAAGGAAGGAAGGAAAAACCCTCAACGACCATGAGTTCAAGTGTTTTGATTTTTAAATCCCACAAATAAGTGAGAACATGTGATGTTTGTCTGGCTTATTTCACTTTTCACTTAACGTAATGATCTCTAGTTCTATATATGTTGTTGCAAATTACTGGATCTAATTTTATGGCCAAATAGTATTCCACTGCGTATATGTACCACATTTCCTTTATCCATTCATCTGTTGATGAACACTTAGGTTGCTTCCAAATCTTAGCTATTGTAAATAGTTCTGCCAATTGTCCTGATGAATAGGCAAAGAAAAGGTGGTATATGCATAAAATTGAATATAATCCAGCCTTTAAAAAAAAGAAGGAAATTCTGTAATATGCAACTGCATGGATGAGCCTTGAGGATGTTATGCTAAGCAAAATAAGCCAATCACCGAAAGATAAATACTGCACTTATTCCACTTAAATGAAATATCTAAAATAGTCAAATGTATAGAATCAGAAACTAGAATGGCACTTGCCAGGGGCTGCTGGGAAAGTGAGGAATGGGCATAAAATTTCAGTGAAGCAAGATGAATAAATCTTAGGATTATCTTCTAAGCAATGAAATATCCATTTTGATGTTGCTATTTATCCAATCTAGAAAAAAGTAACTTTTTTTCCTTATAAGTAATATCTTGGAAGGTACTCAAGTATATCTGATGTCTCCACCAACCCTAATCAGGGGATCTGTCAGGACCACTTCGATCAGTATGGTGAGGGTGGTAGTTTGTTTGCTTTTAGGCATTTGGACTCTAAAACAATCTCAAGAGATTGCCTTAAGTCTGGAATTTGGTTCCCAGAAGACTATGAGAAAATTTTGAAAAATATACAAAAAAGAACAGCTGTCTTACTAAAGTCAAAGGTTTAATTTATTGCACTTCGTTGGAGTAAAACAAATTACAAACATTTTTACTTGGGGCAAAGAGGACTCATTTGTTTAGGTTATTAAAGGCCCAAGAACCAAAATGGTCCACATTAAGGAAGTGATGTGCTTTCCTAGGAATCAAAGCCTGTTAGAAACTCTGCAGAGTTTAGATCCCAATAAACTTGTTTGTGGAGGCCTGGGGAGTTTCTTAATCTAAATGGGTCTAGGTGCTGGGGTGATTACCCTCATCTTGTCTCCTGCTAAATCGTGGAGGTTTGGGGGGCTCCTTTAGATCCCAATAAACTTGTTTGTGGAGGCCTGGGGAGTTCCTTCAGACCCCCAATAAAGTTTGTTTAATCCTAAATGAGTCCTGTTAAGAATTCCTTCATTATTTTGTCATGTTTAAGGCCCAGGAAAAGCCTAGGCAAAACCCTTGGTGGACTCTTTGTTAAATTCCAGCCTTCACATAAGGGCACTGGCTTTTAATATTTAACTTAACCACTCAGTCAGTACTGAAACAGTTATTATGGAGGCCTGTGTTAGTGAAACCTGGCATGCCACAATACGATAGGGCAGGATGGGCTTCTCATAAAACAAATGATAAAAATGAGCTATCAAATATGATTTCAGGAGTTTCTCTCTTAGAAGACCTGAAGAATGGTAGTCCTATAGTAAGAACCAGAGGTGGCATAACTTGTAAAACAAAAAGGATAAGTCCAGGGAGAAAGACCTGTGGGATTTGACAAGTGAGAAAACTTTAAATCATAAATTTAGCACTTTGTTTAGAAATCACTTTCAAATCTAGAACAACTGTACTGCCTTTACAGTGCCTGGCCAAGCCTGTATTCTGAGCACAGCTAATACACTCAAAGAATTGAGTCTTTCCCTCAGATATCACCTGGAAGAAGTTCAGGGAACATCTAGTAGTCGTAAGTCAAGATCACAAACAACTTATGTCCATGTTTCTCTTCATGGAAGCTATAAATCTCTTATCCTACAGCTCTCAAAAAACAGAAATACCCTGATTCACATATTTATAGTATGGTAGACTAGAAGGGACATCAGAGATCATATAATTCAAACCCTATTGTATTATAGATAAGTGAAAAGGTCACAAAAAAGAAGTGATTTGCCCAAGATCACTCAATTAATCATCCACTGAAGCCTGAGGTATAATCCAAATCTTCAGCCTAACAGTCCTATGAATTTTCCACCATGTTCATTGTCTTTCTACATGCAAGAATTATCACTGATTTTGATAAGACATCAATTAAATGATACAGAAAATGGATTAACTCAAATAAATTAATATTTAAAAGGCACTGTACTACATACAGCAGGATATACCAAAAGAATGACTTATTCATTGCTTTGACTGTCTAGTGGGACTGGGGTAGGATTAATGGGGAAGTTTACATTGAATGACCAGGGACTGGAGGTGGAGCAAGATGGTAAAATAGAAGGCTCCACTGATTGTCCCCACCACACCTCACAAGGACATCAATTTAACAATTATCTACATACAAAAAAACCACCTTTGTAAGAACCAAACATCAGGTGAGCACTCACAGTACCTGATTTTAACTTTGTAATGCTGAAAGAGGCACAGAAGAGGCAGAAAAAACAGTCTTGAATTGCCAACACATTGCTATGTTTTAGCAAAGAGACTGGTGGCATTTTGCCCCTGCCCTAGAGATTCGTGAAACTCTGAACTTGAGGGAGATAATTTAGGGTATCTGGTAGAAGAAATTTCTAAGCAGCAAAGCATTCAAGAATTTACTTGGGTGCTGTTAAAAGCATTCAGTTTTAAAAGGGAAACAGAGCATAAAGGGTCAGAAAATTTGCAGCCTGATGATGCAATAGTAAAGAAAAACCCATTTTCTGAGAACAAATTCAAGTCATCTGCAGAAATTTGAATAAGTAATGAGAAGCCAAATGTTAATCACCAAGACAATGGGGAAAATGTCTCCAGAGCATGTCAGAGACCTTTGCAGCAGCCCTTTCCATCACAGGCCCAGAGGCTTAGGAGGAAAAAATGGTTTCATGGACCAGGCCTAGGACCCCCCTGCTTTGTGAAGCCTAGAGACTTGGTGTCCTGCATTCCAGCCACTCTCGCCATGGCTAAAACTAGCCAAGGTACAGCTTAGGCTGTGGCTTCACAGGGTGCAAGCCCCAAGCCTTGGCAGCTTCCATGTGGTGTTGAGCCTGTGGGTGGGCAGAAGTCAAGAATTGAGGTTTAGAAACCTCCAGTTATATTTCAGAGGATGTATGGAAATGCCTAGATGTACAGGCAGAAATTTGCTGCAGGGGCAGGGCCCTCATGAAGAACCTCTGGTTGTGAGAGCTTGTACAGGGGAACTCGAATTTAGAAAACCATCAGATTTCATGAGACTTATTCACTATCATGAGAACAGCATGGGATAGACCTGCCCTCATGATTCAATTACCTCTCACCAGGTCCCTTTCACAACACATGGGAATTATGGGAGCTACAATTCAAGATGATATTTGGGTGGTGACACAGCCAAACTATATCACTGTTTGTTTGGAAGAAAGTAAAGGAAGAGAACAAGAGTCTTTGGTAATCTAGAGAATTCTCCTGGATCTTGCACAAGATCATTACAAGGAACTTCTATGTGTCTGAAAGAATCAAAACATTGCTGGGCTTAGGGTGCCCCCTAAAGCAGATACAGTTTAGATTTCAACACCCAAGTACTTTCAAATATCTGGAAAGCCTTCACAAGAAGGGCAGGTAAAAACAAGCCCAAACTGAAAATGCTGAAATAAATGCCTAATTTTTCAATGCCCTGACACAGATAGATGAACATCCACAGGTATCAAGACCATCCAGGAAAAAGATTTAAATTATAGTCATTGGCAAATGATAAAACAAAAAAGTATTTACGTGATTAAAAATGTGGATCTTTTTTTTATGAGTTGATACTTAATTCTCTAGAACTGTCTTAGCTTTAAAATGGATAGCAGTAAGAATGGATTGCAGTAAAATGAGAATTCCAGAAATAAAATACCCTAGGCACTAGCAAAGCACCAAGTGATACAGAGGAAATCTCAGCATAGATTAGTTGATACCATATTCAGAAAGAAAGAGATCATGAAATTACTTCACTCTTAAAACATCCCTCTGCAATCCATATTCTGTCACAACTGACTCCTGAGAATTCTCTCACAATCTCTTCTGGCACTCTTCTTCCTTCTAATCAAGAGGAAAATAGCACAACATTTTATCAACATGACATCCCCTCTCATCGTTTTCCAATTCTCCATTTATGTGCTGATTAAACTAGATTCTGCTAATATCTGTTTGGCTCAAATTAAGCAGGCTCCTTTTGTGGGGAAATAAAGGGAATTTTTTTTCTTTTCTTTTCTTTTTTTTTTTTTTTTTTTTTTTTTTTTTTTTTTTTTTTTGAGACTAGAATCTCACTCTGTCTGGCCCAGGCTGGAGTGCAGTGGCACGATCTCGGCTCACTGCAACCTCCACCTCCTGGATTCAAGTGATTCTCCTGCCTCAGCCTCCCCAGTAGCTGGGATTACAGGCCTGCGCCACCATGCCTGGCTAATTTTGGTATTTTTAGTAGAGATGGGGTTTCACCATGTTGGCCAGGCTGGCCTCGAACTCCTAACCTCAAGTGATCTGTCTGCCTTGGCCTTCCAAAGTGCTGGGGATTACAGGCGTGAGCCACCGTGCCCAGTGGATTTTTTTTTTCATAATTATGTTTGATCCTAATTAGCCCTACTTCTGTCACAATTAATTTATTCAATAAAGCTCAGCTTGTTGGCAAAAAAAAAAAAAAAAAAAAACCATCCAGGAGATCATGACTTTGCCAAATGAACTAAATAAGTTTCCAGGGACGAATATTGGAGCAACAGAGATATGTGACCATTCACACAGAGAATTCAAAATAGCTTTGTTGAGGAAACTCAAAGAAATTCAATATAACACAAGAAGAAATTCAGAATTCTATTAGACAAATTTAACAAAGATTAAAATGATTTAAAAGAATCAAGTAGAAATCCGGGAGCTGAAAAATGAAATAGATATATTGAAGAATGCATCAGAGTCTTTTAATAGCAGAATTGATCCAAGGAAAGGATTAGTAAACTTCAAGACAGGTTATTTGAAAATATATAACCAGAGGAAACAAACGAAAAAAGAATAAAAAACAATGAAGCATGCCTACAGGATCTAAAAAATAGCCTCAAAAGGGCAAATTTAAGAGTGATTAGCTTTAAAGAAGAGGTAGAGAAAGAAAGAGTTAGAAACCATGTTCAAAGGGATAGCATCAGAGAACTTACTACATCTAGAGAAAAATATAAATATCCAAGTACAAGAAAGTTATAGAACACCAAGCAGATTTAACCCAAATAAGACTACCTAATGACATTTAATAATCAAAATTTTCAAAGGTAAAAAATAGAGAAAGGATATGAAAAACAATAAGAGAAAAGTAACAAATAACATACAATGAAGCTCCAATACCTCTGGCAGCATACTTTTCAGTGAAAATCTTACAAGGCAGGAGAGAGTGGCATTAGATATTTAAAGTGCTGAAGGAGAAAAAATCTACCATAAAATAGTGTACCTGGTGAAAATATCCCTCAAACATGAAGGAGAAATAAAGACTTTCCAGACAAAAAGAAAAGCTGAGAAATTTTATTATTATCAGACCTGTCCTACAAGAAGTGTTAAAGGGATTACCTCAATTATGAAAAAAGGACATTAGTGAACAATAAATAATCATTTGAATGTACAAAACTTACTGGTAATAGTAAGTACACAGAAAAACACATAATATTATAGTATTGTAACTCAGTGTGTGAACTACTCATATACTAAGTAGAAAGATTAAACAATGAACCAATCAAAAATAATAACTACAATAACTTTTCAAGACATAGTCAGTACAATAAAATATTAATACAAACAACAAAATGTTAAAAAGTTGGGGGATAAAGTTAAGGCATAGAGTTTTTATAAATATTATTCTTGCTTTTTTATTTGTTTATGCAAATAGTGTTAAGTTTTTATCAGGTTGAAATAATAAATTATAAGATAGTATTTACAGGCCTTGTGGTAACCTCAAACCAAACAACGTACAATGGATACACAAAAAACAAAAAGCAAGAAGCAATCATATCACCAGCAAAAATCACCTGCACTAAATACAGGAAGGAAAAAAAGAAGGAAGAGAATAACATAAAACAACCAGAAAACAAATAACAAGATGGCAGGATTAACTCCTTACTTATTAATAATAACATTGAATGTATATGAACTAAACTCTCCAATCAAAAGACATAGACTGGCTGAATGGATGAACAAACAAGATCTGATGCTTACAAGAAATACACTTCGCTTATAAAGGCACACATGGACAGAAAATAAAAGAATGGAAAAAAGACATTCCGTGCTAATAAAAAACCAAAAGGAGCAGGAGTCACTATACTTACATCAGACAAAATAGATTTCAACCTAAAAATATAAGAGACAAACAAAGTCACTATATTATCATAAAGGGGTAAATTCAGCAAGAGGATATAACAATTTTAAATATATATGCATCCAACAAGGGAGCATCCAGATATATAAAGTAAATATCATTAGAGATAAAAAGAGAGATAGGCCCCAGTACAATAATTGTTGGAGACTTCAGCACCACAATTTCAGCATTAGACAGATGCTCCAAACAGAAGATCAACAAAGAAAATCAGACTTAATCTGCACTACAGACTAAAAGGATCTAACTGATATTCACAGAATGTTTCATCCAAGAGCTGCAGAACACACATTATTTTCCTCAGTACGTAGATTATTCTAATGGATAAACCATATGTTAAGCCACAAAACAAATCTTAAAACATTCAAAAAATTGAAATAATATCAAGAATATTCTCCATCCACAATGGAATAAAACTGGACATTAATAACAGGAGGAATTTTGGAAACTATACAAACACATAGAAATTAAGCAATACGCTCCTGAGTGACCAGTCTGTCAAGGAAACAATTAAGAAGGAAATTGAGAAAATGTTTGAAACAAATGATAATGGAAACACAACATATCAAAACCTAGGGGATATAGCAAAAGTGATACTAAGAGGGAGGTTTATAGCTACCAGTGCCTACATTATAAAAAAGGAAAACTTCAAATGAGCAATCTAACAATGCATCTTAAACAACTAGAAAAGGAAGAGCAAAGCAAACCCAAAATTAGCGGAAGAAAAAGAATAATAAAGATCAGATCAGAAATAAATGAAATTGAAATGAAAAAACAATATGAAAGATCAATGAAACAAAAAAATCAGTTTTTTGAAAAGTTAAACAAAATTAATAATCCTTGAGCTAGACTAAGAAAAGAGAGAGATCCAAATAAATAAAATCACAAATGAAAAAGGAGACATTATAACTGATACTGCAGAAATTCAAAGGATTATTAGTGACTACTACGAACAAGTATATGCCATGAAATTGGAAAATCCAGAAGTAATGGACAAATTGCTAGACACACGAAACCTACCAAGATTGAACCAGGAAGAAACCCAAAACCTGAACAGATCAATAACAAGTTTGAAGTTATAATAAAAAGTTTACCGGTAAAGAAAAGCCTGAGACCTGAAGTCATTACTGATTAATTCTACCAAACATTTCAAAAGAACTCATACCAATCTTCTTCAAACTATTCCAAAAAATAGAGGAGGATAGAACACTTCCAAACTTATCCTAAAAGGCCAGTATTATCTTGATACCAAACCAAACAAACACACATCAAAAAAGAAAACTACAAACCACTGTCTCTGATGAATATTCATGCAAAAATTATCAATAAAATACTAGCAAACCAAATTTGACCAATACATTAGAAAGATCATTCATCTTGACCAACTGGGATTTATCCCTGGAATTCATGGTTCAACATATGCAAATCAATCAATGTGCTACATCATGTAAACAGAATAAAAGACAGAAAACATACAATCATTTTAATTTTATGCTGGAAAATTTTTTTATAGAATTCAATATCCTTTCATGATCAAAACTCTCAAAAAACTAAGTAGAAGAAACATGCCTCAAGTAATAAAAGCCCTATTACAACAGACTCACAGCTAGAATTTTATTGAATGAGGAAAAACTAAAAACTAAAAGTGTTTCCTCTAAGATTTGGAACACAACAAGGATGCCCATTTTCACCACAATTATTCAACATAGTACTGGAAATCCTAGCTAGAGCAATCAAAAAAGAAAAAGAAATAAAGAGTATGTAAGTTAAAAAGGAGTAAGTCAACTTATCCTTGTTTGTAGATGATATAATCTTATAGTTAGAAAAACCTAAAGATTCCACCAAAAAATCAATAGAACTGATAAATAAATTCCATAAAGTTGCAAGACACAAAATCAACATACAAAAATCAGTAGCATTTCTATAAGCCAACTGTGAACAATGTGAAAAAGAAATTTTGAAAGTAATCCTATTACAAGAACCACAAATAAAATTAAATACCTAGGAATTAACCAAAGAAGTGAAAGATTTCTATAAGAAAACTATAATATACTGGTGAAAGAAATTGAAGAGGATACCAAAAAATAGAAAGATATTTCATTTTCATGTTTTGGAATAATCAATAATGTTAAAATGTCCATACTACCCAAAGCAATCTATAGATTCAATGCAATTTCTATCAAAATATCAATGACATTCTTCACAGAAATAGAAAAAACAATGCTAAAATTTATATGGAAACACAACAGACCCAGAATAGCCAAAGCTGTTAAGCAAAATAAGAAAACTGGAGGAATCACATTACCTAACTTGAAATTATACTATTAAACCATAGTAACCCAAACAGCATGGTACTGGTGTAAAAACAGACAGGTAGACCAATGGAACAGAATAGAGAACCCAGAAACACAACCACTCACCTACAGTGAACTCATTTTCAACAAAGTTTCCAAGAACATGCACTGGGGAAAAGACACACTCTTCAATGAATGGTGCTGGTTAAAATAAATATTCATATGCAGAAGAAAAAAACGTGACCCCCATCTCTTACCATATACAAAAATCAAATCAAAATGGATTAAAGACTTAAATCTAAGACCTCAAGCTTGAAACTACTACAAAAAAACATTAGGGAAACTCTCCAGGACATTGTTCTGGGCAAAAAAAAAAAAAAAAATTATTGAGTAATACCCTACAAGCACAGGCAACCAGAGCAAAAAATGGACAAGTGGGATACTATCAAGTTAAAAATCTTCTACATGGCAAAGGAAACAATCAACAAAGTGAACAGAAAACCCACAGATTGGGAGAAAATATTTGCAAACTACCCATCTAACAAGAGATTTATAACCATAATATATAAGGAATTCAAACAATTGTATAGGAAAAGAAATCTAATAACTTAATCAAAAATGGGCAAAAGATTTGAAAAGACATTTCTCAGAAGAAGACATACAAATGGTAAATAGGCATATGAAAGGGGTTCAACATCATTTATCATCAGAGAAATACAAATCAAAACTGCAATGAGACATCATCTCACCCCAGTTAAAATTGTTTATATACAAAAGACAGGCAGTAAAAATGCTGGTGAGAATGTGAAGAAAAGGAATGTCTTACACACTGTTGATGAGAATGTAAATTAGTACAACCACTATGGAGAACAGTTTGGAGGTTCCTCAAAAAACTAAAAATAGAACTCCCATATGATCCAGCACTCCCACTGCTGGATATATACACTACCGCCTCCTTCAACCTGCTGAAAAAAAAAAAAAAAAAAAAGGAATCAGTATATCAAAGAGATATCTGCACTTCTGTTTGTAACAGCACCATCACAATAGCCAATATTTGGGAACAACCTAAGGGCCCATCAATAGATGAATGGATAAAGCAAAAGACGGTACATATACACAATGGCGTACTATTCGGCCGTAAAATAAAGAATTTAATCCTGTCATTTGCAACAACATGGATGGAACAGAAGATCATTATTTTAAGTGACATAAGCCAGGCACAAAAAGATAAACATTGGTTCTATTCCAAGATGGCCAAATAGGAACAACTCTGGTCTGCAGCTCCCAGCATGATCAACAAAGAAGATGGGTGATTTCAGCATTTCCATCGAAGTACCTGTTTCATCTCACTGGCACCAGTTGGACAGTGGGTGCAGCCCACCGAGGGCGAGCCAAAGTGGGGTGGGCATCACCTCACCTGTGAATTTCGAGGGGTCAGGGGATTTCCCTTTCCTAGTCAAGGGAAGCTGTGATAGACTGTACTTGGAAAATCAGTACACTCCTGCCCAAATACTGTGCTTTTCCCACAGTCTTAGCAACTGGCAGACCGGGAGATTCTCTGACATGCCTGGATCGGTGGGTCACACGCACGCAAAGCCTTGCTCACTGCCAGCACAGCAGTCTGAGATTGAACTGTGAGGCTTCCACCCGGTGGATGGAGGGGCAGCCGCCATTGCTGAGGCTTCAGTAGGTAAACCACGTGGCTGGGAAGCTCAAACTGGGTGGAGCCCACCACAGCTCAGCAAGGCCTACTGCCTCTATAGACTCCACCTCTGTGGACAGGGCATAGCTGAACAAAAGGCAGCAGACAACTTCTGCAGACCTAAATGTCCCTGTCTGACAGGCCCAATGAAAGCAGTGGTTCTCCCTGCTTGGAGTTTGAGCTCTGAGACTGGACATACTGCCTCCTTATGTGGGTCCCTGACCCCCATGTAGCCTAACTGGGAGTCACCTCCCAGTAGGGGCTGACAGACACCTCATACAGGAGGGTGCCCCTCTGGGATGAAGCTTCCAGAGGAAGGATCAGGCAGCAATATTTGCTGTTCTGCAATATCTGCTGTTCTGCAGCCTCCACTGGGGATACCGAGGCAAACAGGGTCTGGAGTGGACCTCCAGCAAAGTCCAACAGACCTGTATCTGAGAGACCTGTTAGAAGGAAAACTAACAAACAGAAAGTAAGAGCATCATCATCAACAAAAAGGACATCCACACCAAAACCTCATCTGCAGGTACCAATATCAAAGACCAAAGGTAGGAGAGGTTCCAAGATGGCCGAATAGGAACAGCTCCAGTCTACAGCTCCCAATGTGAGTGACGCAGAAGACAGATGATTTCTGCATTTCCAACTGAGATACCGGGTTGATCTCACTGGGGCTTGTCAGACAGTGGGTGCAGGATAGTGGGTGCAGTCCACGGACTGAGCTGAAGCAGGGTGAGGTATTGCCTCACCTGGGAAGTGCAAGGGGTCAGGGAATTCCCTTTCCTATCCAACGGAAGCCATGACAGACAGCACCTGGAAAATTGGATCACTCCCACTCTAATACTGTGCTTTTCCAATGGCCTTAGCAAAAGGCACACCAGGAGATTACATCCTGTACCTGGCTCAGAGGGCCGCACGCCAACAGAGCCTTCGTCACTGCTAGCACAGCAGTCTGAGATTGAACTGCAAGGCGGCAACAAGGCTGGGGAAAGGGCATCCGCCATTGCTGAGGCTTGAGTAGGTAAACAAAGTGGCCAGGAAGCTCAAACTGGGTGAAGCCCACCACAGCTCAAGGAGGCCTGCCTGCCTCTGTAGACTGCACTTCTAGGGGCAAGGCATAGCTGAACAAAAGGCAGCAGAAACATCTGCAGACTTAAATATCCCTGTCTGACAGCTTTGAAGAGAGCAGTGGTTCTCCCATGAGGGAGTTTGAGATCGGAGAATGGACAGACTGCCTCCTCAAGTGGGTCCCTGACCCCCGAGTGCCTTAACTGGGAGGCACCTCCCAGTAGGGGCTGACAGAAACCTAATACAACTGGGTGCCCCTCTGCGACGAAGTTTCCAGAGGAACGATCAGGCAACAACACTTGCCATTCTGCAATATTTGTGGTTCTGCAGCCTCTGCTGGTGATACCCAGGCAAACAGGGTCTGGAGTGGACCTCCAGCAAACTGCAACAGAACTGCAGCTGAGGGGTTCTTGACTGTTAGAAGGAAAACTAACAAACAGAAAGGACATCCAAACCAAAACCCCATCTGTACATCATCATCATCAAAGACCAAAGGAAGACAAAATCACAAAGATGGGAAGAAACCAGAGCAGAAACGCTGAAAATTCTAAAAATCAGAGCACCTCCTCTCCTCCAAAGGAAGGCAGCTCCTCACCAGCAACAGAACAAAGCTGGATGGAGAATAACTTTGACGAGTTGAGAGAAGATGGCTTCAGAAGATCAGTAATAACAAACTTATCCGAGCTAAAGGAGGATGTTCGAACTAATCGCAAAGAAGCTAAAAACTTTGGGAAAAGATTGGACGAATGGCTAACTAGAATAAACAGCATAAAGAAGAACTTAAATGACCTGATGGAGCTGAAAACCATGGCACGAGAACTACATGACACATGCACAAGCTTCAGTAGCCGATTCAATCAACTGGAAGAAAGGGTATCAGTGATTGAAGATCAAATGAATGAAATGAAGCGAGAAGAGAAGTTTAGAGAAAAAAAAAACAGTAAAACGAAATGAACACAGCCTCCAAGCAATATGGAATTATGTGAAAGACCAAATCTATGTCTGATTGGTGTAACTGAAAGTGACGGGGAGAATGGGACCAAGTTGGAAAACACTCTTCAGGATATAATCCAGGAGAACTACCCCAACCTAGCAAGGCAAGCCAACATTCAATTTCAGGAAATACAGAGAATGCAACATAGATACTCCTTGAGAACAGCAACTCCGATACATATAATTGTCAGATTCACCAAAGTTGAAATGAAGGAAAAACTCTTAACGGCAGACAGAGAGAAAGGTCAGGTTGCCCACAAAGGGAAGCCCATCAGACTAACAGCAGATCTCTCAGCAGAAACTCTACAAGGCAGAAGAGAGTGGGGGCCAATATTCAACATTCTTAAAGAAAAGAATTTCAACACAGAATTTCATATCCAGCCAAGCTAAGCTTCAAAAGTGAAGGAGAAATAAAATCCTTTGCAGACAAGCAAATGCTGACAGATTTTTTCACCACCAGGCCTGCCTTACAAGAGCTCCTGAAGGAAGCACTAAATATGGAAAGGAAAAACCAGTAACAGCCACTGTGAAAACATGCCAACTTGTAAACACCATCGATACTAGGAAGAAACAGCATCAGCTAATGAGCAAAATAACCAGCTAACCTCATAATGACAGGATCAAATTCACACATAACAATATTAACCTTAATTGTAAATGGGCTAAATGCTCCAATTAAAAGACATAGACTGGCAAATTGGAAAAAGAATCAAGACCCATCAGTATGCTGTATTCAGGAGACCCATCTCACGTGCAGAGACACACATAGGCTCAAAATAAAGGGAGGAAGATCTACCAGGCAAATGGAAAACAAAAAAAAAGCAGGGGTTGCAATCCAGTTTCTGATACAACAGACTTTAAACCAACAAAGATCAACAGAAACAAAGAAGGCCATCACATAATGGTAAAGGGATCAATTCAACAAGAAGAGATAACTATCCTAAATATATACGCACCCAATACAGGAGCACCCAGATTCATAAAGCAAGTCCTTAGAGACTTACAAAGAGACTTAAACTCCCACACAATAATAATGGGAGACTTTAGCACCCCACTGTCAACATTAGACAGATCAATGAGACAGAAACTTAACAAGGATATGCAGGAATTGAACTCAACTCTGCACCAAGTGGAACTAGGAGACACGTACAGAACTCTCCACCCCAAATCAACAGAATATACATTCTTCTCAGCACCACTTAACACTTATTCCAAAATTGAACAATATAGTTGGAAGTAAAGCACTCCTCAGCAAATGTACAAGAACAGAAATTATAACAAACTGTCTCTCAGACCACAGTGCAATCAAACTAGAGCTCAGGATTAAGAAACTCACTCAAGTCTCTGGTTTGGCCGGGAGCGGTGGCTCAAGCCTGTAATCCCAGCACTTTGGGAGGCCGAGACGGGTGGATCATGAGGTCAGGAGATCGAGACCATCCTGGCTAACATGGTGAAAACCCGTCTCTACTAAAAAATACAAAAAACTAGCTGGGTGAGTTGGCGGGTGCCTGTAGTCCCAGCTACTGGGGAGGCTGTGGCAGGAGAATGGCGTAAACTGGGGAGGCAGAGCTTGCAGTGACCTGAGATCCAGCCACTGCACTCCAGCCTGGGCAACAGAGCGAGACTCTGTCTCAAAAAAAATAAATAAGTAAATGAATGAATGAATGAATAAATAAATAAATAAATAAATAAACTCAAAACAGTTCAACTACATGGAAACTGAACAACCTGCTCCTGAATGACTACTGGGTACATAATGAAATGAAGGCAGAAATAAAGATGTTCTTTGGAACCAATGAGAACAAAGATACAACATAACAGAATCTTTGGGACACATTTAAAGCTGTGTGTAGAGGGAAATTTATAGAGCTAAATGCCCACAACAGAAAGCAGAAAAGATCTAAAATTGACACTCTAACATCACAATTAAAAGAACTAGAGAAGCGAGAACAAACACATCCAAAAGCTAGCAGAAAGCAAGAAATTTCTAAGATCAGAGCAGGACTGAAGGAGATAGAGACACAAAAAAAAACCTTCAAAAAAAATCAATGAATCCAGGAGCTGGTTTTTTGAAAAAATCAACAAAATTGATAGACCACTAGCAACACTAATAAAGAAGAAAAGAGAGAAGAATCAGATGCAATAAAAAGTGATAAAGGGAATATCACCACTGACCCCACAGAAATACAAACTACCATCAGAGAATACTATAATCACCTCTATGCAAATAAACTAGAAAACCTAGAAGAAATGGATAAATTCCTGGACAGATATACTATTACAAAACTAAACCAGCAAAAAGTTGAATCCCTGAATAAGCCAGTAACAGGTTCTGAAATTGAGGCAATAATTAATAGCCTACAAACCAAAAAAAGTCCAGGACCAGACGGATTCACAGCCCAAATCTACCAGAGGTACAAGAAGGACCTGGTACCATTCCTTGTGAAACTCTTCCAATCAATAGAAAAAGAGGGAATCCTCCCTAACTCATTTCATGAGGCCAACATCATCCTGATACCAAAGTCTGGCAGAGACACAACACAAAAAGAGAATTTTAGACCAATATCCCTGAAGAACATCGATGCAAAAATCCTCAATAAAATACTGACAAACCGAATCCAGCAGCACATCCAAAAGCTTATCCACCATAATCAAGTGGGCTTCACCCCTGGGATTCAAGGCTGGTTCAACATATGCAAATCAATAAACATAATCCAGCATATAAACAGAATCAAAGACAAAAACCACATGATTATCTCGATAGATGCAGAAAAGGTCTTGGAAAAAATTCCACAACCCTTCATGCTAAAAACTCTCAATAAATTCGGTATGCATGGAATGTATCTCAAAATAATAAGAGGTATTTATGACAAACCCAGGGCCAATATCATACTGAATGGGCAAAAACTGGAAGGATTCCCTTTGAAAAATGGCACAAGACAAGGATACCCTCTCTCATTACTCCTCTTCAACATAGTTTTTGAAGTTCTGGCCAGGGCAACAGGCAGGTGATTGAATAAAGGGTATTTGATTAGGAAAAGAGGAAGTCAAATTATCCCCATTTGCAGATGACATGATTGTATATTTAGGAAACCCCATCATCTCAGCAAAAAATCTCCTTAAGTTGATAAGTGGCTTCAGTAAAGTCTCAGGATACAAAATCAATGTGTAAAAATCACAAACATTCCTATACACCAATAACACACAAACAGAGAGCCAAACCACGAGTGAACTCCCATTACAATTGCTTCAAAGAGAATAAAATACCTAGGAATCCAAATTACAAGGGATGTAAAGGACCTCTTTAGGAGAACTATAAACCACTGCTCAAAGAAATAAAAGAGGGGGGGTGGAGCAAGATGGCCGAATAGGAACAGCTCCAGTCTCCAACTCACAGTGCGAGCGACACAGAAGATCGGTGATTTCTGCATTTTCAACTGAGGTACTGGGTTCATCTCACTAGGGAGTGCCGGATAATTGGTACTGGTCAGCTGCTGCAGCCCTACCAGCGAGAGCTGAAGCAGGGTGAGGCATCGCCTCACCTGGGAAGTGCAAGGGGAAAGGGAATCCCTTTTCCTAGCCAGGGGAACTGAGACACACAACACCTGGAAAATTGGGTAACTCCCACCTCAATACTGCGCTTTAAGCAAACAGGCACACCAGGAGATTATATCCCACACCTGCCCGGGAGGGTCCCACGCCCACGGAGCCTCCCTCATTGCTAGCACAGCAGCTGCGATCTCGCTGAAAGGCAGCAGCGAGGCTGGGGGAGGGGCGCCCGCCATTGCTGAGGCTTAAGTAGATAAACAAAGCCGCTGGGAAGCTCGAACTGGGTGGAGCTCACAGCAGCTCAAGGAAACCGGCCTGTCTCTGTAGACTCCACCTCTGGGGACAGGGCATAGTAAACAACCACAAAAGCAGCAGAAACCTCTGTGGAAGCAAACGACTCTGTCTGACAGCTTTGAAGAGAGCAGTGGATCTCCCAACACGGAGGTTGAGATCTGAGAAGGGACAGACTGCCTGCTCAAGTGGGTCCCTGACCCCTGAGTAGCCTAACTGGGAGACATCCCCCACTAGGGGCAGTCTGACACCCCACACCTCACAGGGTGGAGTACACCCCTGAGAGGAAGCCTCCAAAGCAAGAATCAGACAAGGACACTCGCTGTTCAGCAATATTCTATCTTCTGCAGCCTCTGCTGCTGACACCCAGGCAAACAGGGTCTGGAGTGGACCTCAAGCAATCTCCAACAGACCTACAGCTGAGGGTCCTGACTGTTAGAAGGAAAACTATCAAACAGGAAGGACACCTACACCAAAACCCCATCAGTACGTCACCATCATCATCAAAGACCAGAGGCAGATAAAACCACAAAGATGGGGAAAAAGCAGGGCAGAAAAGCTGGAAATTCAAAAAATAAGAGCGCATCTCCCTCAGCAAAGTAGCGCAGCTCATCGCCAGCAATGGATCAAAGCTTGACGGAGAATGACTTTGACGAGATGAGAGAAGAAGGGTTCAGTCCATCAAACTTCTCAGAGCTAAAGGAGGAATTACGTACCCAGCACAAAGAAACAAAAAATCTTGAAAAAAAAGTGGAAGAATTGATGGCTAGAGTAATGAATGCAGAGAAGGTCATAAACGAAATGAAAGAGATGAAAACCATGACACGAGAAATACGTGACAAATGCACAAGCTTCAGTAACCGACTCGATCAACTGGAAGAAAGAGTATCAGCGATTGAGGATCAAATGAACGAAATGAAGCGAGAAGAGAAACCAAAAGAAAAAAGAAGAAAAAGAAATGAACAAAGCCTGCAAGAAGTATGGGATTATGTAAAAAGACCAAATCTACGTCTGATTGGGGTGCCTGAAAGTGAGGGGGAAAATGGAACCAAGTTGGAAAACGGAACCAAGTTGGAAAACACTCTTCAGGATATCATCCAGGAGAACTTCCCCAACCTACTAGGACAGGCAAACATTCAAATCCAGGAAATACAGAGAACGCCACAAAGATACTCCTCGAGAAGAGCAACTCCAAGACACGTAATTGCCAGATTCACCAAAGTTGAAATGAAGGAAAAAATCTTAAGGGCAGCCAGAGGGAAAGGTCGGGTTACCCACAAAGGGAAGCCCATTACACTAACAGCAGATCTCTCGGCAGAAACTCTACAAGCCAGAAGAGAGTGGGGGCCAATATTCAATGTTCTTAAAGAAAAGAATTTTCAACCCAGAATTTCATATCCAGCCAAACTAAGTTTCATAAGTGAAGGAGAAATAAAATCCTTTACAGATAAGCAAATGCTTAGAGATTTGGTCACCACTAGGCCTGCCTTACAAGAGACCCTCAAGGAAGCACTAAACATGGAAAGGAACAACTGGTACCAGCCATTGCAAAAACATGCCAAAAGGTAAAGACCATTTAGGCTAGGAAGAAACTGCATCAACTAATGAGCAAAATAATCAGTTAGTATCATAATGGCAGGATCAAGTTCACACATAACAATATTAACCTTAAATGTAAATGGACTAAATGCTCCAATTAAAAGACACAGACTGGCAAACTGGATAAAGAGTCAAGACCCATCAGTCTGCTGTATTCAGGAGACCCATCTCACATGCAGAGACATACATAGGCTCAAAAGAAAGGGATGGAGGAAGATTTACCAAGCAAATGGAGAACAAAAAAAAGCAGCGGTTGCAATACTAGTCTCTGATAAAACAGACTTTAAACCATCAAAGATCAAAAGAGACAAAGAAGGCCATTACATAATGGTAAAAGGATCAATTCAACAGGAAGAGCTAACTATCCTAAATATATATGCACCCAATACAGGAGCACCCAGATTCATCAAGCAAGTCCTTAGAGACTTACAAAGAGACTTAGACTCCCATACAATAATAATGGGAGACTTCAACACTCCACTGTCAACATTAGACAGATCAACGAGACAGAAAGTTAACAAGGATATTCAGGAATTGAACTCATCTCTGCAGCAAGCAGACCTAATAGACATCTATAGAACTATCATCCCCAAATCAACAAAATATACATTCTTCTCAGCACCACATCGCACTTATTCCAAAATTGAAAACATAATTGAAAGTAAAGCACTCCTCAGCAACTGTACAAGAATACAAATTGTAACAAACTCTCTCTCAGACCACAGTACAATCAAACTAGAACTCAGGACTAAGAAACTCAATCAAAACCGCTCAACTACATGGAAACTGAACAACCTGCTCCTGAATGACTACTGGGTACATAATGAAATGAAGGCAGAAATAAAGATGTTCTTTGAAACCAATGAGAACAAAGATACAACATACTAGAATCTCTGGGACACATTTAAAGCAGTGTGTAGAGGGAAATTTATAGCACTAAATGCCCACAAGAGAAAGCAGGAAAGATCTAAAATTGACACTCTAACATCACAATTAAAAAAAAACTAGAGAAGCAAGAGCAAACGCATTCAAAAGCTAGCAGAAGGCAAGAAATAACTAAGATCAGAGCAGAACTGAAGGAGATAGAGACACAAAAAACCCTCCAAAAAATCAATGAATCCAGGAGTTGATTTTTTGAAAAGATCAACAAAATTGACAGACCACTAGCAAGACTAATAAAGAAGAAAAGAGAGAAGAATCAAATAGACGCAATAAAAAATGATAAAGGGGATATCACCACCGACCCCACAGAAATACAATCTACCATCAGAGAATACTATAAACACCTCTACGCAAATAAATTAGAAAATCTAGAAGAAATGGATAATTTCCTGGACACTTACACTCTTCCAAGACTAAACCAAGAAGAAGTTGAATCCCTGAATAGACCAATAGCAGGCTCTGAAATTGAGGCAATAATTAATAGCCCACCAACGAAAAACAGTCCAGGACCAGATGGATTCACAGCTGAATTCTACCAGAGGTACAAGGAGGAGCTGGTACCATTCCTTCTGAAACTATTTCAATCAATAGAAAAAGAGGGAATCCTCCCTAACTCATTTGATGAGGTCAACATCATCCTGATACCATAGCCTGGCAGAGACACAACAAAAAAAGAGAATTTTAGACCAATATCCCTGATGAACATCGATGCAAAAATCCTCAATAAAATACTGGCAAACCGGATTCAGCAGCACATCAAAAAGTTTATCCACCATGATCAAGTGGGCTTCATCCCTGGGATGCAAGCCTGGTACAACATTCGCAAATCAATAAACATAATCCAGCATATAAACAGAACCAAAGACAAGAACCACATGATTATCTCAATAGATGCAGAAAAGGCTTTTGACAAAATTCAACAGCCCTTCATGCTAAAAACGCTCAATAAATTCGGTATTGATGGAATGTACCTCAAAATAATAAGAGCTATTTATGACAAACCCACAGCCAATATCATACTGAATGGGCAAAAACTGGAAAAATTCCCTTTGAAAACTGGCACAAGACAGGGATGCCCTCTCTCACCACTCCTATTCAACATAGTGTTGGAAGTTCTGGCTAGGGCAATCAGGCAAGAGAAAGAAATCAAGGGTATTCAGTTAGGAAAAGAAGAAGTGAAATTGTCCCTGTTTGCAGATGACATGATTGTATATTTAGAAAACCCCATTGTCTCAGCCCAAAATCTCCTTAAGCTGATAAGCAACTTCAGCAAAGTCTCAGGATACAAAATTAATGTGCAAAAATCAGAAGCATTCTTATACACCAGTAACAGACAAACAGAGAGCCAAATCAGGAATGAACTTCCATTCACAATTGCTTCAGAGAGAATAAAATACCTAGGAATCCAACTGACAAGGGATGTAAAGGACCTCTTCAAGGAGAACTACAAACCACTGCTCAGTGAAATAAAAGAGGACACAAACAAATGGAAGAACATACCATGCTCATGGAGAGGAAGAATCAATATCGTGAAAATGGCCATACTGCCCAAGGTTATTTATAGATTCAATGCCATCCCCATCAAGCTACCAATGAGTTTCTTCACAGAATTGGAAAAAACTGCTTTAAAGTTCATATGGAAGCAAAAAAGAGCCCGCATCTCCAAGACAATCCTAAGTCAAAAGAACAAAGCTGGAGGCATCACGCTACCTGACTTCAAACTATACTACAAGGCTACAGTAACCAAAACAGCATGGTACTGGTACCAAAACAGAGATATAGACCAATGGAACAGAACAGAGTCCTCAGAAATAATACCACACATCTACAGCCATCTGATCTTTGACAAACCTGAGAGAAACAAGAAATGGGGAAAGGATTCCCTATTTAATAAATGGTGCTGGGAAAATTGGCTAGCCATAAGTAGAAAGCTGAAACTGGATCCTTTCCTTACTCCTTATACGAAAATTAATTCAAGATGGATTAGAGACTTAAATGTTAGACCTAATACCATAAAAACCCGAGAGGAAAACCTAGGTAGTACCATTCAGGACATAGGCATGGGCAAAGACTTCATGTCTAAAACACCAAAAGCAACGGCAGCAAAAGCCAAAATTGGCAAATGGGATCTAATTAAACTAAAGAGCTTCTGCACAGGAAAAGAAACTACCATCAGAGTGAACAGGGAACCTACAGAATGGGAGAAAATTTTTGCAATCTACTCATCTGAGAAAGGGCTAATATCCAGAACCTACAAAGAACTCAAACACATTTACAAGAAAAAAACAAACAACCCCATCAAAAAGTGGGTAAAGGATATGAACAGACATTTCTCAAAGGAAGACATTCATACAGCCAACAGACACATGAAAAAATGCTCATCATCACTGGCCATCAGAGAAATGCAAATCAAAACCACAATGAGATACCATCTCACACCAGTTAGAATGGCGATCATTAAAAAGTCAGGAAACAACAGGTGCTGGAGAGGATGTGGAGAAATAGGAACACTTTTACACTGTTGGTGGGATTGTAAACTAGTTCAACCATTATGGAAAACAGTATGGCGATTCCTCAAGGATCTAGAACTAGATGTACCATATGAGCCAGCCATCCCATTACTGGGTATATACTCAAAGGATTATAAATTATGCTGCTCTAAAGACACATGCACACGTATGTTTATTGCAGCACTATTCACAATAGCAAAGACTTGGAATCAACCCAAATGTCCATCAGTGACAGACTGGATTAAGAAAATGTGGCACATATATACCATGGAATACTATGCAGCCATCAAAAAGGATGAGTTTGCGTCCTTTGTAGGGACATGGATGCAGCTGGAAACCATCATTCTTAGCAAACTATCACAAGAACAGAAAACCAAACACCACATGTTCTCACTCATAGGTGGGAACTGAACAATGAGATCACTTGGACTCGGGAAGGGGGACATCACACACCAGGGCCTATCATGGGGAGGGGAGAGAGGGGAGGGATTGCATTGGGAGTTATACCTGATGTAAATGACGAGTTGATGGGTGCTGACGAGTTGATGGGTGCAGCACACCAACATGGCACAAGTATACATATGTAACAAACCTGCACGTTATGCACATGTACCCTAGAACTTAAAGTATAATAATAATAAATAAATTACAAAAATAAATAAATAAATAAAATAAAATAAAATTACAAAAAAAATAAAAGAAATAAAAGAGGACACAAACAAATGGAAGGACATACCATGCTCATGGATAGGAAGAATCAATATCATGTAAATGGCCATACTGCCCAAGGTTATTTATAGATTCAATGCCATCCCCATCAAGCTACCAAAGACTTTCTTCACAGAATTGGAAAAAATGACTTTAAAGTTCATATGGAACCAAAAAAGAGCCTGCATTGCCAAGACAATCCTAAGCCGAAAGAACAAAGCTGGAGGCATCACGCTACCTGACTTCAAACTATACTACAAGTCTACAGTAACGAAAACAGCATGGTACTGGTACCAAAACAGAGATATAGACCAATGGAACAGAACAGAGTCCTCAGAAATAATATCACACATCTACAACCATCTGATCTTTGACAAACATGACAAAAACAAGAAATGGGGAAAGGATTCCCTATTTAATAAATGGTGCTGGGAAAACTGGCTAACCATGTGTAGAAAGCTGAAATTGGATCCTTTCCTTATGCCTTATACAAAAATTAATTCAACATGGATTAGAGACTTAAATCTTAGACAGAAAACCATAAAACCCCTAGAAGAAAACCTAGAAAATAAGATTCAGAACATAGGCATGGGCAAGGACTTCATGTCTAAAACACCAAAAGCAATGGCAACAAAAGCCAAAATTGACGAATGGGATCTAATTAAACTAAAGAGCTTCTGCACAGCAAAAGAAACTACCATCAGAGTGAACAGGCAACCTACAGAATGTGAGAAAATTTTTGCAATCTACCCATCTGAGAAAGGGCTAATATCCAGAACCCACAAAGAACTCAAACAGATTTACAAGAAAAAAACAACCCCATCAAAAAGTAGGCAAAGGATATGAACAGACATTTCTCAAAAGAAGACATGTACAGCCAACAGACACATGAAAAAATGCTTGTCATCACTGGCCGTCAGAGAAATGCAAATCAAAACCACAATGAGATACCATCTCACACCAGTTAGAATGGTGATCATTAAAAAGTCAGGAAACAACAGGTGCTGGAGAGGATGTGGAGAAATAGCAACAGTTTTACACTGTTGGTGGGACTGTAAACTAGTTCAACCACTGTGGAAGACAGTGTGACCATTCCTCAAGGATCTAGAACTACAAATACCATTTGACCCAGTCATCTCATTGCTGGGTATATACCCAAAGGATTATAAATCATGCTGCTATAAAGACACATGAACACGTATGTTTATTGCAACACTATGCACAACAGCAAAGACTTGGAACCAACCCAAAGGTACATCAATGACAGACTGGATTAAGAAAATGTGGCACATATACACCATGGAATATTATGTAGTCATAAAAAAGGATAAGTTCATGTCCTTTGTAGGGACATGGATGCAGCTGGAAACCATCATTCTCAGAGAACTATCGCAAGGAGAGAAAACCAAACAACATGTGTTCTCACTCATAGGTGGGAATTGAAAAATGAGAACACTTGGACACAGGAAGGGGAATATCACACACCAAGGTCTGTCATGGGTGGGGGTAGGGGGGAGGGATAGCATTCAGAGATATACTTAATATAAATGATGAGTTAATGGGTGCAGCACACCAACATGGCACATGTATACATATGTGACAAACCTGCACATTGTACACATGTACCCTAGAACTTAAAGTATAATAAAAAAGAAAAGACCAAAGGTAGATACAACCACAAAGATGGGGAGAAACCAGAGCAGAAAAGCTGAAAATTCTAAAAACCAGAGGGGCTGTTCTCCTCCAAAGGAAGGCAGCTCCTTGCCAGCAATTGAACAAAGCTGGACGGGAATGAGTTTGACGAGTTAACAGAAGTAGGCTTCGGAAGGTCAGTAATAACAAAATTCTCCGAGCTAAAGGAACATGATCTAACCCATCACAAGGAAGCTAAAAACCTTGAAAAAAGGTTAGATGAATGGATAACTAGAATAAATAGTGTAGAAAAGAACTTAAATGACCTGATGGAGCTGAAAACCCTGGCACGAGAACTTTGTGATGCACGCACAAGCTTCAATAGCCAATTCAATCAAGTGAGAGAAACGATATAAGTGATTGAAGATCAATTTAATGAAATAAAGTGAGAAGACAAGTTAAGAGAAAAAAGAGTAAAAAGAAATGTACAAAGCCTCCAAGAAATATGGGACTATGTGAAAAAACCTAATCTACGTTTGATTCGTGTACCTGAAAGTGACAGGGAGAATGGAACCAAGTTGGAATACACTCTTAAGGATATTGTCCAGGAGAACTTCCCCAACCTAGCAAGGCAGGCCAACATTCAAATTCAGGAAATGCAGAGAACACCACAAAGATACTCCTCAAGAAGAGCAACCCCAAGACACATAATTGTCAGATTCACCAAGGTTGAAATGAAAGAAAAAATGTTAAGGGCAGACAGAGAGAAAGGTCGGGTTAACCACAAAGGGAAGCCTCAGACTAACAGGGGATCTCAGCAGCAACCCTACAAGCCAGAAGAGAGTGGGGACCAATATTCAACATTCTCAAAGAATTTTCAATCAAGAATTTCATATTCAGCCACATGCACACATATGTTTATTGTGGCACTATTCATAATAGCAAAGACTTGGAATCAACCCAAATGTCCATTAGTGACAGACTGGATTAAGAAAATGTGGCACATATACACCATGGAATACTATGCAGCCATAAAAAAGGATGAGTTCGTGTCCTTTGCAGGGACATGAATGAAGGCAGAAACCATCATTCTCAGCAAACTATCACAAGGACAGAAAACCAAACACCACATGTTCTCCCTTGTAGGTGGGAATTGAACACTTGGACACAGGGTGGGGAACATCACACACCAGGGCCTGTCAGGAGGTGGGGAGCTGGGGGAGGGGAGGAATAGCATTAGGAGAAATACCTAATGTAAATGACGAGTTGATGGGTGCAGTGAACCAACATGGCACATGTATACCTATGTAACAAACCTGCACGTTGTGCACATGTACCCTAGAACTTAAAGAATAATTTTAAAAAAAGATAAACATTGCATATTCTCACTTATTTGTGGGATATAAAAACCAAAACAATTTAATTCATGGATATAGACAGTTGAAGGGTGGTTACCAGAGGTTTGGAAGGGTAGTGGGGAGGAGGTGGGGATGGTTAATGGATACAAAAACATTAATTAGAGAGAATGAATAAGACTCAGTATTTGACAGAACAACAGAGTGACTATAGTGAATAACAACTTATTTGTACATTTTAAATAACCAAAAAGAGTAAAATTGGATTGTTTGTAACACAAAGGACAAATGCTTGAGGGGAAAGATACCCTATTCTTCATGATATGATTTTTATGCATTGCATGCTTGTATCAAAACATTTCATGTACCCTATAAATATATACAGCTACTATGTTCCCACAGAAATGAAAAATTAAAAAAAAATTAAAAACATAAATTGAATGACCACAGAGAAGCAATGAATGGAATTATCAAGAAATGTACAGACAAAATACTGTAGCATTTCAAAGGAGAGAAATGTAAAATTGGGTTAAAAGGATCAATAATGGCTTACTATTTCACTAGGAACAAAAAAGAAGTATTATTACAATTTCATTTAGTAGAAGATACCAGTCTGGGGACTACCTGGGGACACTTTTGGATCACTAGCTGTTCCTGGACCTCACTTAACACAATAGTATATAATTGATTCTTGTTCATACAATTCTATTGCAGCAACAATATAGTTGTATGGTATATGTGTTGGCACCTTTTTTTTTTTTTTTTTAAGAGACAGGCTGTTGGTCTGTCACCAGGCTGGAGTGCACTGGTACAATTATGACTCACTGCAGCCTTGACCTCATGGGCTCAAGCAATTCTCGCCCCTGAGCCTTCTGAGTAGCTAGGACTACAGGCACTATGCCACCATACTTGGCTAATTATTTTATCATATTTTTTTTGTTCTTTGTTTTTTTCTGAGAGAACTAATTTTTTAAAATTATCTTACCATTCATGTCCCTTAAAAACAGCTGTACTGAGGTAGAACTGACATGAAGTAATCTGCACACATTTAAAGTGCACAATTTGATGAGTTTTCACACATGTATATACTTATGAAACCATCATCATAATCAACATAGTGAATATATCCATCACCCCAAAATGTCCCCTTTGTAATTTCTCCCTCCTGTCTCTAGTTATGGGCTCTCCCCTTCCTACCCTGTTCCTATTCCCAGGGATCTGCTGATTTACTCTTCATCACTATGCACTAGTTTATCTAGAATTTTATATAAATGGAATCACACAGTATGGATTCTTTTTTGTCTGGCTTCTTTCACTCAGTATAATTGTTTTGAGATTCATCCACATTGTTGACTGTTTCAATAATTTCTTCATTTTTAGCGAAAACTCAAGGTATAATTTATACATCATAAAATTCACCTATTGTAAGTGTACAATTCAATTATAGTAAATTTCCAGAAGTGTGCAGTCATCACCACAATGCAATTTTAGAACACTTTCACCACCCCCCAGAAGATCCTTTGTGTCCAGTTGCAATCACTCCCTGCTCCCACGTGTGGATTCAGGCAGCTATCACCTATCTCTATAGGTTTGTCTTTTTGGGATATTTCAGATAAATGGAATAAGCAAAATGTGGTCTTTTACATATAGCTTTTCCATTTAGCAAATATTCTTGAGTTGATCCATGTTGTAGCATCTATCAGCACTTCCTCATGACTTTGAGTAAAGAAAAAATTTCTTAGCTATGGCACCAAAATCACAATCTATAAAAGAAAAGTTGATAAATTGGATGTCATCACAATGAAAACTTCTGTTGTTTGGAAGGCACTGTTAAGAGAGTAAAAACGCAACCCATAAAATAGTAGCAAATATTTGCAAAGCATTTATTTGATATAGGTATTGTGTCCAGAACATATAAAGAACTCTCATACACAATAATAAGAAAATAAACATCCTAATGAAAAATGTGTGAAATATTTGAATAAACATTTCACCAAGGGAAACATATGTATGGCAAATAAGCACATGAAAAGGTGCTCAATATCATTCATCATTAGAAAAATGCAAATCAAAATCAAAACGAGATATCACAACACACATATTAGATGGATATAATTTAAAAGACTGACCATACCAGGTGGTAGCATATGGTGATATGGAGGGGATACCAAGTAGTATACCCACATTACCCACCTTAAAAAGCAGTTTTCAGTTTTTTAAAAAGTTTAACATACACCTACCTTATAATCCAGCTACCCAAGAAAAGTGAAAACATGCCCATATAGAGACTTGTATATAAATGTTTGTGGCAGTTTTATTTGTAATAGTCAAAACCTGAAAGCAACTCATATGTCCATCAATGAGTAAGTGTATAAACAATTTGTATATCTATATAATGAAATCCTATTCAGCAACAATTTTTTATTTTTTGTAAAGGAGTGGTCTTGCTGTTTTGCCCATGCTTGTCTCGAACTTCTGACCTCAAGCAATCCTCCCATCTCACCCTCCCGAAGCACTAGGATTACACAACTAACCTGGGGTCTGATATTCTTAGAAAACCTCTGGGCTCTCTTATTTACCTTGTACACTAGAGCTTGACCAGGTTATAGGTTCAATAGATGCTAAGGACTGATGCAGAAAACGTATCCTCTTCCTTATAAAAATAGGGGCTCCTTAAATATTTGTTAACCTGAACTGAATTGGTCTTAACATGAGCTGAATAAAAGATCTGAGTAGCTCTTGAATTAAACAATTAAAATCAAAATCATACAACCACATTTGACTTCATTAACTCACCTTTACCCTCCTTATCACCCAGATAACAATGGTAGAGCCCAATATTGGCAGAGCTCCTGTCAGAGACAAGAGTCCTCAAGGAACTGAAAAGGAAAGAGAAGGAAGGAGTGAAAGTATTGAGTGCCTACTACGTGCAAGGCTAATTCATAAAGGAACCATAGAAGACCCTTCAGAATCCCGAACTTGAAAAATACTACATTGTTGCCCAGACAATGTGACATTTACTCACTTGTGTATGTGAAGATTGGACTAAATTGTAATTGCACAGTCACTATGGAAATGGATAACCAGATAGTGCATTAAGCTGGTAATATTAAACTTCTCATAGGTGGGTCTTAGAAATTCATAAACTTTCTTTCTTGTCCCACACTAGGGGAAAAAAAAGCTTTGTCTAAACACAAAACCAGGACAGAGCCAAGTTAATTTTCTTCACAGATGAGTAGAGTCATATAATTTCAGGATCAGAAAGGATTTTTATACATTCAACGTTCAGTCACTAGATTTTTATTGATGTACGGAGACCCAGGACAAGCTAAACAAACTTAAAAAATATGTTTATTGCCTGATTGACAAAATATAAAAGACAACTCTGAGTAATTTTGCACCAGCAACACACACTTTACCCAGAGTGTAGTAGGTTACATATGTCAACTTCTTACCTAGAGAAGAAGGAACAATTTGGAGAGGGAGAAGAAAGTGGAGAAGATCTAAGAAATGATTATCTGAGTACAATGGGGGTTCAAATGGCAATATTGCAGCAGTAGGTTCAGGTTTCTACTTTTAAAACTAGACTATATTTTTCATTTTTGCATTTCTTTTATTTTCCTTTTGATTTTCTTTTTTTTTTTTAGTAGAGTTCCTTTAGAAAGTCCCAGCCTATTTCTACTGATTAAGAATAAACTGAAGGGGCCGGATGTGGTTGCTCATGCCTGTAGTCTCAGCACTTTGGGAGGCTGAGGCGAGCAGATTACCTGAGGTCGGGAGTTTGAGACCAGCCTGGCCAACATGGTGAAACCCCATCTCTACTAAAAATACAAAAATTAGCTGGGTGTGTTGGTGCATGCCTGCAATCCTAGCTACTCAGGAGGCTGAGGCAGGAGAATTGCTTGAATCTGGGAGGCGGACGTTAGAGTGAGCAGAGATCATGCCACTGCACTCCAGTCACTCCAGCCTGGGCAGAGTGAGACTCTGTCTCAAATAAATAAATAAACAAACAAACAAACAAACTGAAGGAAAGTGTTTATTTTGTTAGCGCTTGGACCACGGATAAAGGAATAGTAGCTAGGCTCTGGAGGCCTTGCAGGCAGGAATTAAAGTTGCCATAGGACAAGAAAAACTTAGAAGAAAAGCATTCAGGTTGCTCCTCCTTCAAGAAAGCCCATCTCTGCTCATTTCTTGGAGATTTGTTATACTTTCTTAGATTATTGAGTATAATTTAATTGAGGAGAAGTGATATATGCTTATGAAAAGTTAACTATATAAAGTTGATCTCCAAATGTATATAATATATGCCAAATTAGTGATATAAGCATTACATGCTATTATAGTTTATAAGGAGAAGAGTGCAAGGTTCTTTAAGCCATTCGTCCTTTAAGGAAAACTATTTCTAAGCCATCCCAGACAGATACACTTGATATTTTTAATGTTCTAACACCTATTCGTAGCAATCCAGATCCCTGGATGTAAAGTTCCAAATTACTTCCCCTCTTAACTTTATAACCAAGTGTTTAGAAGAGAAGATAGAGGAAATACCCTGGTTTCATAGAGAGAGGAATATTTTATAATAGTGTGTTCATTTTAGACAGAGAAGCTACAAGCACACAGCAGCAAATATCTGTGACCAGCCCTTGTCTGTGTTCCAAGTTTCCCCCTGGGAATGTAAAAACAGATGGAGAAAAAAAGGAGACACAGAATTCAGTGACTAGCCCTAAATCTGTCAGTAAAGCTTTGATGCCCCATTACACACTCTGGATCTATAAATAAGGCTGCTAAGTTCTCATGACCCTTCCGGACTGCTTCTACAGTTGTTAACTTCCTTTTCAATCTTATGATTTCAGCGTGGGCTTCCTCTGATATTACACCATAAAAAGCATTGATCACCATAAGAAGGAACATTTGTGAAGGTACTCCAGTGCCAGAAAGAGGTATACCTGAATTTTCCAAATGAACTTTGCTTTTTCAACTTGCAATTATCTTAACAAAGTAACTTACTTCATTATTCTCATGGAAATAACATCAGTTCTATTTATGTTTGTTGCTAGCTTTTATTAACCCATTTGTTTTCTGCTAAGACGGCTTTTACAATGCTGTATTGTAACCCCTTCACACTTCTAAGCTATCATTCCTATCCCCCACTAGAATATGAGCTGCTTGAAGGCAGGGATGAGGTCTAAAGTATCTTAGATTTCCAAAGAAACTCTCTGTATTCATCTAGTGGAGGGTAACATTATTGGGGGATCACAGTAAATTCTAAAAAGCAAATTAAATGCTGTTTCAGCCAAGTAAAGCCATAATCTGTGAAAAGAGTGGCTTGTACTAAATGATCTCTACCACTCTAGGATTCACCACTTGCTTGAAAGTTTTACAATCTTCTTTTTATGGCTTAATACAAATTGTTGACTTCATTATAAATAGACAACTGAATCTAAATATTTAGATTTTTAGAAAAGTTTATTTTGGTCTGCAAGGACTGGGACGTTATTAATGAGACTACAGACCATCTGCTTCTTTGTATATTTTTATAGTTATTTATCAGTTTTATTTAGCATCTTTCAAAGATGTGAGAATTTCAAACTTAATTATAACATGTAATGGACAAATGATTAGTCTATATCAATGATATGGGTGGGATTTTTTTACTTTTTAGATACAAGGTCTCACTGTTTTGCCCAGGCTTATCTCGAACTCCTGAGCTCAAGCAATCCTCCTGCCTCAGCCTCTTGAGTAGCCGGGATTACAGGCATGTGCCACCACAACTGACATTATCTGTGCTTTTTAACATTATGGTTAGCCTTGTGACTTAGTACTTTCCTTGATATATTGGGAAGCAACTTTACTTACACAGCAACTTCGGACTCTGACATTGGAAAGATTTTAATTTATATTGGAATGAGAAGATAACTCCAAATGGTTTTAAATGACAAATACTTTCAAATGTTAAACTTGCCCTATCATTAATTTAGTATTCACTCAACACTTACTGAGCACTTATGGGCAAGGTACATATGTGCTAGGCCCTGTGTGGGCTGCTTTTTTATATATCAACCAGACAGTCTAGGAGATAAGATATTTATACAAATCATTGATTTGCAAGATTGATTTAAGTTCCTCTAGAAGTTCATCAAAGATAGAAATTACTTCAGATAGAGGCTGAGGGAAGACTTAGTCAAGAAAGTGTAATTTGAGCTGAATGATGAGTAGTTTTTGTATATGCAAAGAAGGAGGAAAGGGCATTTCAGGAAGGAGGAAAGGCCATTCAAGAAGAAAAAAGACAGTGAAAAAAGACAGCCAGGTGGGTAAGCTTATGGCACATGTCACTGGTATACTGAAATAGTTGTTCCTTCTAACTATACAGTGTACAAAAGAGAGCAGTGAGAGAGAAACTTGGAAAGGTAAATTGCACCCAGACTATAGAGAGCCTTAAATATCAGGCCAGGAAGTCTAGATGTTATTCTGAAGGCATTCTAAATCACTGAAGATTTTAAGGAAGACATGTCATGATTGAAAGCTACAATGTGTAAAGAATTATTCCAGAAAGGGTTTGTAGCAAGGTAGATTGAAAGTTGATAGTGGTGGGAAGGCCTGCTGGTAATTATCTAATACCTTTCAAGTGTGGCTCATCTATAATACGAACAAGTTCTGAGGAGTTAAGGTACAGTATGGTGGCTATAGTTAATATTATATTATTTACTTGAAATTATTATATTATTTACTTGAAATTTGATAAGGAAGATCTTATTTCAAAACCACAATGAAATACCATCACACACCAGTTCAAATGGCTATTATTTAAAAATCAAAACATAAGGCAGGCCAGGCATGGTGGCTGACACCTGTAATCCCAGCACTTTGGGAGACCAAGGCAGGCAAATCACCAGAGGTCAGGAGTTCAACACCAGCCTGGCCAACATGGTGAAATCTGGTCTCTACCAAAAAAATACAAAAATTAGCCAGGTGTGATGGCAAACGCCTATAATCCCAGTTATTCGTGAGGTTGAGGTGGGAGAATAGCTTGAACTCGGGAAGCGGAGATTGCAGTGAGCCGAGATTATGCCATTGCACTCCAGCCTAGGTGACAGAGTGAGACCCTGTCTCAAAAAAAATAAATAAATGAAACATAATAAAACATAACAGGTGCTGGTGAGATTGTAGAGAAAACAACACTTATACACTGTTGGTGGGAGTGTAAATTAGGTCACCCATTGTAGAAAGCAGTGTGGCAATTCCTCAAAGAGCTAAAAACAGAACTGTCATTCCACCCAGAAATTCTGTTACTGGGTATATACCCAAAGGAATATAAATCATTCTACCATAAAGATGTGTGTATGCATATGTTCACTGCAGCACTAGTCACAATAGCAAAGACATAGAAACAACCTAAATGTCCCTGAATAGAAGACTGGATAAAGAAATTGTAGTATGTATGCACCATGGAATACTATGCAGCCATATAAAAGAATGACATTATGTCCTTTGCAGGAACATGGATGGAGCTGGAGGCCATTATTCTTAGCAAACTAACACAGAAACAGAAAACCAAATACCACATGTTCTCACTTATAAGTGGGAACTAAATGATAAGAACACATGGACACAAAGAGGAGAACAACAGACACTGGGACCTACCTGAGGGTGGAGGCTGTGAGGCAGGAGAGGATAAGAAAAAATAAGTAATGTGTACTAGGCTTAACACCTAGGTGATGAAATAATCTGTACAACAAATGATTGTATAGATTTAAAAAAAAATCACATGACACAAGTTTACCTATATAACAAACCTGCACATGTACCCCTGAACCTAAAATAGAAGTGAAAAAAAAAGAAAGTAGATCTTAAGCATTCTTACCTCTCCCCCCGCCCCCACCCACCCAACACACACACACAAATGGTATATGAGGTAATGGATGTGTTGATTAACTTTGTTAGATAAATGATTTCACAGTGTATACTTACATGAAATCATCACATTGTACACCTTAGAATATGCAATTTCTATTTGTCAATTATATCTCAAAAAAGCTGAAATGGGTTATTACCAAAATTTTCAACAGCACTATCTAGTGTATTACAAGATAATACTGCTTAGTTTAGAAAAAAACCCTTGACATGGAACTAAGGAAAAGGTTAACTTTAGGCAGTTTTTTTTTTTTCTTCCACAACTGCACCTGAGTTCACAACCAATGGTGAATGAGCCAGGTAACTAGAAAGCAAACTGAGAAATAATGCAGGAGTTTGAAATAGGCGTCACATTTTTCTCTATGGCTTCAGCATGATTGTTCTTCAATTTTGGGGGTTGGGGAGGATTCAGGGGCTACATGTGCAGGTTTGTTACATGGGTATATTGTGTGATGCTAAGGATTGGGGTATGAATGGTTCCATCACTGAGGTAGTGAGTATAGTGCCCAATAGGTAGTTTTTCAGTCCACAATCCTCTCCCTTCCACCCTACCTCCTATGATAGTCTCCAATATATACGTTCCCATCTTTATGTCCATATATACCCAATGTTTAGCTCCCATTTACAAGTGAGAACATACAGTATTTGATTTTCTGGTCCTGCATTAATTTTCTTAGGATAATGGCCTCCAACTGCATAAATGTTGCAGCCAAGGACATTATTTAATGCTTTTTTATGGCTGCCTAGTATCAAATAGTGTATACATACCATATTTTCTTTATCAGTCCACCATGGATGAGCATCTGAGTTGATTCCATGTTTTTACTATTGTGAATTGTGCTGCAATGAACACATGAGTATATGCATCTTTATAGAAAAACAATTTATATACCTGTGGGTATTTATCCAATAATGGGATTGTTTGGGTAAAATGGTAGTTCCGTTTTAAGTCTTTTCAGAAATCTCCAAACTGCTTTCCATAGTAGCTGAACTAACTCACATTCCCACCAGCAATGTATAAGTGTTCCCTTTTCGCAACCTCACCAACATCTATTATTTTTGTTACTTTTGAATAACAGCCATTTTCACTGCTGTGAGATTACCATCTCACTGTGGTTTTGACTTGCATTTCTCTGAATAGTTACGTTGAGCATTTTTTCATATGTTTGTTGGCTGCATCTATGTCTTGTTTTGAGAAGTGTCTGTTCATGTCCATTGCCCATTTTTTAACAGGGTTGTTTTCAGAATGTTGATTTAATTTTCTTATAGATTCTGGATATTAGACCTTTGTTGGGTGTATTGTTTGCAAATATTTTCTCCCATTCTATAGGTTGTCTGTTTGCTCTGTTGATAGCTCCTTTTGCTGTGTGGAAGCTCTTTAGTATAATTAGATCCCAATTGTTAATTTTTGCTTTTGCTGCAATTGCTTTTGATATTTTCTTCGTGAAATCTTTGCTAGGTACTGTGTCAAGAATGGTATTTCCTAAGTTTTCTTGTAGGGTTTTTATACTTTTAGGTCTTATGCTTAAGTCTTTCATTCATCTTGAGTTTATTTTTGTAGATGGTGAAAGGATGTGGTCCAGATTCAATCTTCTGCGTATGGCACTAGCCAGTTATCACAGCACCATTTTTTGAATAGGAAGTCCCTTCTCCATGGCTTGTTATTATTTACTTTGTTGAATATCAGATGGTTGTAGGTGTGCAGATTTATTTCTGGAATCCCTATTCTGTGTCATTGGTCTATGTGTCTATTTTCATACCCGCCTTATGCTGTTTTGTTACTCTAGCTTTGTACTGCAGTTTAAAGTAGTTTGATGCCTCCAGCTTTGTTCTTTTTGCTTAGTTTGCTTTGGGTGTTCAGGCTCCTTTCTGGTGCCATATGAATTTTAGAGGTGATTTTCTTAATTCTGTGGAAAGTGATGTTGGTAGTTTCATAGGAATAGCATTAAATCTGTAAATGGGCAGTATGGCCATTTTAACAATATTGATTCTTCCCCTCCAGGAGCACAAAATGTATTTCTATTTGTTTATGTCATATCTGGTTTCTTTGAGCAGTGTTTTGTAATTCTCATTGTAGAGATCTTCCACCTCCCTTGCTAGCTGTATTCCCACGAATTTTACTCTTTTTGTGGCTATTGTGGATGGACTTGTGTTCCTGATGTTTTCCATGTTGCTTGCTCTCTCTCCCTGTCTTTCTGGGATGCCAATGAGTCATGGGTTCAGTCTATTTACATAATCCCATATTTCTCAGAGGTTTTGTTCTTTCTTTATTTTTGTCTGACTGAGTTATTTCTGAGAACTGATCTTTGAGCTCTGAGATTCTTTCCTCACCTTGGTCTGTTCTGCTGTTAATATTTCCATTTGCATTATGACATTCTTAAAGAGAGTTTTTCAGCTCTAGAAGATCAGTTTGTTTCTTTCTTAAAATGGCTATTTTATCTTTTAGCTCTTGTATCATTTTATTGGATTCATTAGCTTGAATTCTGTTGCAGCTTTCTCCTGAATTTCAATGAGCTTTGTTGCCACACAGATTTTTTAATTCTATGTCTGTCATTTCAACTATTTCAATCTGGTTAAGAGTCATTCCTCAGGAGCCAGTGTGGTCATTTGGAGATAAGAAGATACTCTGGATTTTAGAATTGTCAGAGCTCTCCCACTGGTTCTTTCTTATTTGTGTGGGCTGATGTCCCTTTAAGGTTTGAAGTTGCTCTTCTTTGCATACGGCTTTTTGCTTTTATATTCTTTGATGCCCTTGAGGGTTTGACTGTGGTATAACTTAAGTTTAGTCAATTGACTTTGTTTCTGGATAATTTCAGGGGTCCAAGTTTCAGCCCCGTCCTCCTGAGCTGTGTGTTTTAACCTTGGTGGACTGGGACCAGGTCCACAGTTTTTCGCTGGTCCTTCAAGATTAAGGACCTGCTGTGCTGGAGGAACCAAGGTGTTCCCAGTCTACTGACAACAACACGTCAATAGGGACTGCCAGCAAAACCACTTCAGGGTGGTGGAGGGTGGCAGTGGGGTCTTTGCACATGTACTGGTGAAGTGGTGGGGAGAGAATTGCATGCTAGTGGGAGTCTATCTACAAAAGCTCTCTGACTGTTATGCAGGGTCATCTGGTGAAAGAGCTAAGGTGGTGTCTGCTAGCAAGTTATTTGGCTGGGCAGCTGAGGCTGTGCTGCAAGCAGGTGTGGCCAGGCAGGGACCCTGGGAGAGTCCAGCAGACAAGGGTATCCTCAGATCAGACTACCGCTATCCTATGAGCAAGATAGCCCTGCTCTGTCCAGGTCTGGCAGTCAACAAAGGATGAAGCTACTTAGAGGAGTATGGCGATCCTTGGGGTATGTGTAACCATGGCCATGCTCCACTATAGTCATTCTGGTGCCAAATACTCTGGGCTCTGTGAAGGCTGGATTTCTGTCTCTGCCAACTCTCTGAGCAGTTCTCCCTGCTAGCTCAAATGTCCATGGAGAACATGGGGTCTCCTGCAGTTAAGATTCCAAATGTCCATGGCCCGCATGTCCTTGCGGCACTCCATGCCTGTTTCACTCATCTCTTCCCCAGGAGCTGCTCTGGGCCAGGAATGAGTCCTAGTACTTGGTACCCCTGTGCAGTGTTCTCAGTTTCCTCCCCTTTCAGCCCAGGGTCTCCATCCTCCATCTGTCCACTTTCAATGCCTTTTTTACAAGGATCAATTTGGAGTGTGCCAATCTTCTTCACAGTCTGGTCTTTTGGTGGAAGAAGCTCTTTCTGACTGCATATAATTGGCCATCTTGGCTCAGATAATCCATCCAATTTTTATCTTATACCAAAGGTTCTTGGTAACAATAATACAAATGGCATTTTTTAATGAAAGGGGGAAAATGGAACAACTTGCTGGGATGGATAGACGGATGGACACTGCATCCACAACAGCAAATATAATTGTTAGCAGTAGTAAACCTGGGAAGTTATATCCTACCTGCCACAACTACCATAGCTATCTGTTTCTGTATCCCTAGTAAAGATCAGTCCCCTTCATGGCTGGCAGTTTTTGCATACTCAAGCAGTCTTCCCACCTTACAAACCCCAATACCTCTCTTACAAGGGAGCAGGAGTTGTGTAAAAGGCCAACATTAGACTTCAATCAAAGATTATCTGACATGTTACATATTGAGTCTCTTCAACCTTTGTAAAGAATAAAAGAGGATAATCTAGAGAAACATGAGAGACATCACTACTTCTACACTACAATATCTCACCTCAAGCCTTCTCTGATCAGAACTTATTGACTGCCCTCAGTGACATAGCTGAAATAGACTACAGCAAGTATCAACTACAAGAGAAATTCTTCCTATAAGAGAAATAACTATATATTGCTAAACAGTAAAGTCTATAAAGTTTAGAAAGAGAACAAGAATGAATGGCTACAACATTTTTCTCACCCGACAAGTATATTCCAACTACTTGTACTACATCTTTCTTCAGAGATTTAAATACTGGTGCAGATTTTAGAAATGTATTTTATCACTCTGGAACATTTTTCTCATCATTAAAACAACTATATGTCTTCTAAGGTTTCTTTTGCCATGGAGTTCTGCAGTTATAGGTGGAGTCAACCATGTTCTAGATTAATACTCTCCCCCAGGGGAGGGAGTTTCATTAACAGCAAATTAGATTATTTTCCACAGGTGTGGGCGGCACTCAACAGATATTAACAAGGAAGTCCTCTTCCTGAGGGAACCAAGCATTTTCATCCAGATTTTATTCTCTAAAATATTTCAGAGATTTTCCAATAAATAGATAGATATAGATATAGATACATTCATACATGTGAAACTGCTATCTTAAAGCTTTTCTCTAATAGAAAAACAAGTTCATTTGAAAGGATAACCTACCAAATTGTACTAGAGTAATACGATTTAAAATACAGGAGGGCTGTTTTACCTAGGTCTTGAAGATTTAGAGGAAGTCCATCAGAAAAACATGGGAAGGAAAGGACAAAAAATGTTTTTGGATGCCTGTAGGATGCAAACTCTTCTCCAGAGGGTAAGGTACAGATGAATCCCTCTTCAATGCCTCACTACTCTTGCTTGCTGCTGTGGTCAAAAAGTATACATAGTGACACTATGAAATGAAACATTAGTACTTCCTGTAATTTATGGTCTAGTTAAAATTGACAATTTTTTTTTTATTTATTGTAGGCACAAAGCAGACATTCCTAGAGAAACATGGATGAAACCGCAAATCTGACAGTATCTTCTGCCACATGCCACGACACTATTGATGACTTCCGCAATCAAGTGTATTCCACCTTGTACTCTATGATCTCTGTTGTAGGCTTATTTGGCAATGGCTTTGTGCTCTATGTCCTCATAAAAACCTATCATGAGAAGTCAGCCTTCCAAGTATACATGATTAATTTAGCAGTAGCAGATCTACTTTGTGTGTGCACACTGCCTCTCCGTGTGGTCTACTATGTTCACAAAGGCATTTGGTTCTTTGGTGACTTCTTATGCCGCCTCAGCACCTATGCTTTGTATGTCAACCTCTATTGTAGCATCTTCTTTATGACAGCCATGAGCTTTTTCCGGTGCATTGCAATTGTTTTTCCAGTCCAGAACATTAATTTGGTTACTCAGAAAAAAGCCAGGTTTGTGTGTGTAGGTATTTGGATTTTTGTGATTTTGACCAGTTCTCCATTTCTAATGGCTAAACCACAAAAAGATGAGAAAAATAATACCAAGTGTTTTGAGCCCCCACAAGACAATCAAACTAAAAATCATGTTTTGGTCTTGCATTATGTGTCATTGTTTGTTGGCTTTATCATCCCTTTTGTTATTATAATTGTCTGTTACACAATGATCATTTTGACCTTACTAAAAAAATCAATGAAAAAAAATCTGCCAAGTCGTAAAAAGGCTGTAGGAATGATCGTGGTCGTGACCACTGCCTTTTTAGTCAGTTTCATGCCATATCATATTCAACGTACCATTCACCTTCATTTTTTACACAATGAAACTAAACCCTGTGATTCTGTCCTTAGAATGCAGAAGTCCGTGGTCATAACCTTGTCTCTGGCTGCATCAAATTGTTGCTTTGACCCTCTCCTATATTTCTTTTCTGGAGGTAACTTTAGGAAAAGGCTGTCTACATTTAGAAAGCATTCTTTGTCCAGCGTGACTTATGTACCCAGAAAGAAGGCCTCTTTGCCAGAAAAAGGAGAAGAAATATGTAAAGTATAGTTTAAACCCATTTCCAGTCCAAACCAATGAAAATAGTTTCCCAAATATTTTGCCAAATCATTTACAAAAAAATACAATTTTTCATTAATATTTTACAAATACTTAACTATTTGGGTTTACAAATCTATCTCATTTTTGCATTCACATGATTAGATATTTATAGATATTTTAAGTGCTAAAAATTCAGTCCACAACTATGAACTAAATTATAAATAATTTTGACCACTTACCAGAATTTGGAGAATATTTGTATGTTTGCACTATAAAATATGTCTTATATTAAAGTTTTCCTTTTCAAATAAAAGCTTTACAAAGGATAAAATACATAAAATTAGTCAATATAAAATATATGTAAGCTAAAAGTTACAAAATATAGAAATAGATATAAAATTGGCAAAGAGTTTTCAATCATTCTAACATATTCCTTTGCATGCATGCCATCGGATGAGAACTGGAGATGACTCAGAAGCTAAATAAAATGTACTGTCAGCTTTCTTTGTAGTACTGATTGGCTGGGCAAATTAGGGTCATTTCTTCCAAAAGAGAATTTAAAAGTGCTAGAACAGACTAGTATTCAGCTAAATGGTCCTAAAGGCACCATACAATGTTCAATATGGAAACAGGAGAAATCTGGTCAAAAGCCAGTTTGTCTCCAGTTTTCTTCTGCCTTTGCCTCAGGCTCCCAAAATTGAATAGTGGAGTTTTAGCTGCTCAGTGAGGTTCCTGTAGAGAATTCTCTCCATCCATGACATAAAATTCTTCCTTAAGAAGCCAGACAACTGGCAGTCCCTTATATAAACAGAAGTAATTAAAAATTTATCTGAAGAAGAGGAAAGGAAAAGGAATCTACTTTTCTATATGCTAATTGCTGGGATCAAAATAAACTACAAGGGATTGATGAAGAAAATTGTGAATGTTCATGTTACAAATTATTTTAAGAAGTGCATACATTTATGTATATGTATTCAACAACTTTATGTAAGAGATTTTCCTCTATGATATGCATTATGGCTGAAAGTTCACTCTAAGTTTTATTATTGTTTTATTACTTTTTATTGGTATGTTGACAGGAATATCATGGATATATTTACAGTGACTTTTATATTACAGTGGATGCTTTGATCTTAAAACAGTCACAACAACTCATCTAGGGCTGAAATATAATATTCGTGGACAAGTTTTTGCTGAAGTGTAGTGTGTCCTTTAGCTTTGCCTTTCAAGAGGTACATTACCTCAGAGGAAATAAATGATAACTATAAAGAAAAAAGAAAGCTTTGGGAAAATTTTCTATCTGAATCTGCCATGGGTACATTATTTCTATTTCATTTCTAATGTTGTAGCCCCTTGGGGAAAAAATTACAAAACGTAAACAGAAAGGACTTCTAAGGCATAGTAATAGCTTGTGCCCACTTACTTTTAATATACCTGTGACCTGGCCATCCCTATACTCTTACCCTATACTATTTTTCCCCTGCTGGAGACAAAGATCAAACATAATATTTATCACAAAATTCAATCCTCATTTCTCATTTACTGGGCCTTCTGCTATTCAGCAAGTAGCATAGTATGGTAGAAGAGCACTAGATTGGAATCCAGAAGACCTGGATGCTAACCTGGTCTCTATTGCTTACTAGTTATGTAATTCTAAGCAAATGACATAAACTCTAATCCTCAGCTTCCTCATTTGTAAAATGGTAATAATAATATTTATCTTGCATTTTTACAGGGCATTTGTGAAACTCAAATGAGATCAGGAATGTTAAAGTTTTTAAAAATATATAACAAGATATAATTTTTAAGTATTTAGTGGTACTTCTGTTACTTAAAATTACTGAGTCATATTTACTACATAAATTCTCAGATTTGAAAGAATTTGAACAAAAAATGGCCATAGTTAAATCCTCCTCCACATCAAAGAATCTTGTGGGTTATTTATTTCTTCCAGGCTTTTGTCTATGTTGTCATTTCCAATCATAGTCCCACTTCCTCCCATACAGCAACATACCATAAAATCTTCAATTACTTGCAAGCCCACCATAAATTTGCTTTTTTTTCGTGTCTTATGTATTTATAGCCTCTACCACACTGCATAGTACTTAATGTTTTCACCAATTTTTCCACGTGTTAATATTGTCTCCCAAAGTGGAGTTATCACTTTGTGGAATTATAAATTCCTTGAGGTTGAAAATTATGTATTTAAGTGGTAGTGTCTAACATTTAATAAACTCTAACTATATACTATATTCTATTTTAAGTGCTTTGCCCATATCAATTCATTTTATGCTTACAACTGCCCTGCAAGTTATGTACCATTATTATGCCTGCTTCGCTGAATTAAAAACTGAGGTGAGGTTATGTAACTTGCTCAGTCAGTCAGCTAGTAAGCACTGGAACCAAGGTTAAAACCCAGGCAATGTGATTTCACAACCCATGTTCTTAATTTGCTATAATATCCTGCTGGACCATTTTCAGGCAAAAAGCTTCAGCTGTGAGAGAGAAATAGGTTCTACAGATGTGTTTTTCAACGTTGAGCCTATAGTTAACAGTACAATATTATATATTTAAAAGTTTGTTAAGAGAATATATTTCATCTTAGGTGCTTTTACCACAGTAAAAGATATACAAATACAGAGAGAAAGAGAAATATAGAAAATTAAAGTTTATTTTTTAATGATGTTTAAATTATTTATTCATTTATTTTTAAAACTAGGTTTAATTAAACCACAGGCTTATATTTTTTAATTATATAAACACATGAACCATGACCTAAAGCCTATTATTTTAGTTGGAAGAACATCTTAAGAATATTATATCCTGGCCCAGCATGGTGGCTTACGCCTGTAATCCCACCACTTTGGGAGACAAAGGCAGGTGGATCACAAGGTCAGGAGTTTGAGACCAGCCTGGTCAACATGGCGAAAACCCGTCTCCACTAAAAATACAAAAATTAGCTAGGTGTGGTGGCACACACCTGCAATTCCAGCTACTAGGGAGGCTGAGGCAGGAGAATTGCTTGAACCGAGGAAGTAGAGGTTGCAGTGAGCCAAGATCACACCACTGCATTCTAGCCTGGGTGACAGAGCAGGCCTCTGTCTCAAAAAAAAAAAAAAGAATATTATATCGTAGAACATTGACATTAAAAGGAGCTTCGCATTTGTGATTCCTAATGGCCTTCACACACATTCTTTTGGTTGTAAACGGTCCTTTCAAATATTATCAGCTATCTAAACTCTCATTATATACTTAGTTTTTTATTTTGTTCAGCCAATATGCTTTCTGTATATCAAAAAAATTTCAAATATTGAAAGAATACTCTGCATTTTCTCCTACAAAATAAACATAAATGGTTCTGTGTACTCAGACTGTAAACTTTGGTTTTCTTGGTTGTCAAAACCTCCTAGTCTTTCACCTTAGTGACATAATTTTGCATTTTAATTGTCCTTTTAAGAAAATTAAATATATATTTCAATATCTACTTCTTACTAACACTTTAGTGACTCCAAAGTTAGAAAATTCGGGGGGTGGTCGGAGCAAGATGGCCGAATAGGAACACCTCCAGTCTCCAGCTTCCAGCGTGAGCGACACAGAAGACAGGTGATTTCTGCATTATCAACTGAGGTACTGGGTTCATCTCACTGGGGAGTGCCGGACAATCGGCACTGGTCAGCTGTTGCAGCCCGACCAGCCAGAGCTGAAGCAGGGCGAGGCATCGCCTCACCTGGGAAGCACAAGGGGGAAGTGAATCCCTTTTCCTAGCCAGGGGAACTGAGACACACAACACCTGGAAAATCGGGTAACTCCCACCCCAATACTGCACTCTACCAAGGATCTTAGCAAACGGGCACACCAGGAGACTATATCCCACACCTGGCTGGGAGGGTCCCACACCCACGGAGCCTCCCTCATTGCTAGCACAGCAGTCTGCAATCTCACCTCAAGGCAGCAGCGAGGCTGGGGGAGGGGCGCCCGCCATTGCTGAGGCTTAAGTAGATAAACAAAGCCGCTGGGAAGCTCAAACGGGGTGGAGCTCACAGCAGCCCAAGAAGTCCTGCCTGTCTCTGTAGACTCCACCTCTGGGGACAGGGCACAGCTAAACAACAACAACAACAACAAAAAGCAGCTGAAACCTCTGCAGACACAAATGACTCTGTCTGACAGCTTTGAAGTGAGCAGTGGATCTCCCAACATGGAGGTTGAGATCTGAGAACAGAAACACTACCTGCTCAAGTGGGTCCCTGACCCCTGAGTAGCCTAACTGGGAGACATCCCCCACTCGGGGCAGACCAACACCCCACACCTCACATGGTGGAGTACACCCCTGAGAGGAAGCTTCCATAGCAAGAATCAGACAGGTGCACTCCCTGTTCAGCAATATTCTATGTTCTGCAGCCTCTGCTGCTGACACCCAGGCAAACAGGGTCTGGAGTGGACCTCAAGCAATCTCCAACAGATCTACAGCTGAGGGTCCTGATGGTTAGAAGGAAAACTAACAAACAGGAAGGACACCCACACCAAAACCCCAGCAGTACGTCACCATCATCAAAGACCAGAGGCAGATAAAACCACAAAGATGGGGAAAAAGCAGGGCAGAAAAGCTGGAAATTCAAAAAATAAGAGCGCATCTCTCCCTCCAAAGGAACGCAGCTCATCACCAGCAACGGATCAAAGCTGGATGGAGAATGGCTTTGATGAGATGAGAGAAGAAGGCTCCAGTCCATGAAACTTCTCAGAGCTAAAGGAGGAATTACATACCCAGCACAAAGAAACTAAAAATCTTGGGGAAAAAAGTGGAAGAATTGATAACTAGAATAATTAATGCAGAGAAGGCCATGAACGAAGGACAGAGATGAAAACCATGACACGAGAAACACGTGACAAATGCACAAGCTTCAGTAACTGACCCGATCAACTGGAAGAAAGAGTATCAGCGATTGAGGATCAAATGAATGAAATGAAGCGAGAAGAGAAACCAAAAGAAAAAAGAAGAAAAAGAAATGAACAAAGCCTGAAAGAAGCATGGGATTATGTAAAAAGACCAAATCTATGTCTGATTGGGGTGCCTGAAAGTGAGGGGGAAAATGGAACCAAGTTGGAAAACACTCTTCAGGATATCATCCAGGAGAACTTCCCCAAACTAGTAGGGCAGGCCAACATTCAAATCCAGGAAATACAGAGAACGCCACAAAGATACTCCTCGAGAAGGGCAACTCCAAGACACATAATTGCCAGATTCACCAAAGTTGAAATGAAGGAAAAAATCTTAAGGGCAGCCAGAGAGAAAGTCGGGTTACCCACAAAGGGAAGCCCATCAGACTAACAGCGGATCTCTCGGCAGAAACTCTACAAGCCAGAAGAGAGTGGGGGCCAATATTCAACATTCTTAAAGAAAAGAATTTTCAACCCAGAATTTCATATCCAGCCAAACTAAGTTTCATAAGTGAAGGAGAAATAAAATCCTTTACAGATAAGCAAATGCTTAGGGATTTGGTCACCACTAGGCCTGCCTTACAAGAGACCCTGAAGGAAGCATTAAACATGGAAAGGAACAACCAGTACCAGCCATTGCAAAAACATGCCAAAATGTAAAGACCATCGAGGCTAGGAAGAAACTGCATCAACTAACGAGCAAAATAACCAGTTAATATCATAATGGCAGGATCAAGTTCACACATAATAATATTAACCTTAAATGTAAATGGACTAAATGCTCCAATTAAAAGATACAGACTGGCAAACTGGATAAAGAGTCAAGACCCATCAGTCGCTGTATTCAAGAGACCCATCTCACATGCAGAGACATACATAGGCTCAAAATAAAGGGATGGAGGAAGATCTACCAAGCAAATGGAGAACAAAAAAAAAAGCAGGGGTTGCAATATTAGTCTCTGATAAAAAAGACTTTAAACCATCAAAGATCAAAAGAGACAAAGAAGGCCATTACATAATGGTAAAGGGATCAATTCAACAGGAAGAGCTAACTATCCTAAATATATATGCACCCAATACAGGAGCACCCAGATTCATAAAGGAAGTCCTTAGAGATTTACAAAGAGACTTAGACTCCCATACAATAATAATGGGAGACTTCAACACTCCACTGTCAACATTACACAGATCAACAAGACAGAAAGTTAACAAGGATATCCAGGAATTGAACTAATCTCTGCAGCAAGCAGACCTAATAGACATCTACAGAACTCTCTACCCCAAATCAAGAGAATATACCTTCTTCTCAGAACCACATCACACTTATTCCAAAATTGACCACATAATTGGAAGTAAAGCACCAGTAACAGACAAACAGAGAACCAAATCATGAATGAACTTCCATTCACAATTGCTTCCAAGAGAATAAAATACCTAGGAATCCAACTTACAAGGGATGGAAAGGACCTCTTCAAGGAGAACTACAAACCACTGCTCAGTGAAATAAAAGAGGACACAAACAAATGGAAGAACATACCATGCTCATGGATAGGAAGAATCAATATCGTGAAAATGGCCATACTGCCCAAGGTAATTTACAGATTCAATGCCATCCCCATCAAGCTACCAATGAGTTTCTTCACAGAATTGGAAAAAACTGCTTTAAAGCTCATATGGAACCAAAAAAGAGCCCGCATCTCCAAGACAATCCTAAGTCAAAAGAACAAAGCTGGAGGCATCATGCTACCTGACTTCAAACTATACTACAACACTACAGTAACCAAAACAGCATGGTACTGGTACCAAAACAGAGATATGGACCAATGGAACAGAACAGAGTCCTCAGAAATAATACCACACATCTACAGCCATCTGATCGTTGATAAACCTGAGAGAAACAAGAAATGAGGAAAGGATTCCCTATTTAATAAATGGTGCTGGGAAAATTGGCTAGCCATAAGTAGAAAGCTTAGACTGGACCGTTTCCTTGCTCCTTATACGAAAATTAATTCAAGATGGATTAGAGACTTAAATGTTAGACCTAATACCAGAAAAACCCTAGAAGAAAACATTGGCAATGCCATTCAGGACATAGGCATGGGCAAAGACTTCATGTCTAAAACACCAAAAGCAACGGCAACAAAAGCCAAAATTGACAAATGAGATCTAATTAAACTAAAGAGCTTCTGCACAGCAAAAGAAACTACCATCAGAGTGAACAGGCAACCTACAGAATGGGAGAAAATTTTTGCAATCTACTCATCTGACAAAGGGCTAATATCCAGAACCTACAAAGAACTCAAACACATTTACAAGAAAAAAACAAACAACCCCATCAAAAAGTGGGTAAAGGATATGAACAGACATTTCTCAAAAGAGGACATTCATACAGCCAACAGACACATGAAAAGATGCTCATCATCACTGGCCATCAGAGAAATGCAAATCAAAACCACAATGACATACGATTTCACACCAGTTAGAATGGCAATCATTAAAAAGTCAGGAAACAACAGGTGCCGGAGAGGCTGTGGAGAAATAGGAACACTTTTACACTGTTGGTGGGATTGTAAACTAGTTCAACCATTATGGAAAACAGTATGGCGATTCCTCAAGGATCTAGAACTAGAAGTACCATATGACCCAGCCATCCCATTACTGGGTATATACCCAAAGGATTATAAATCATTCTGCTCTAAAGACACATGCACACGTATGTTTATTGCGGCCCTATTCACAATAGCAAAGACTTGGAATCAACCCAAATGTCCATCAGTGACAGACTGGATTAAGAAAATGTGGCATATATACACCATGGAATACTATGCAGCCATAAAAAAGGATGAGTTTGTGTCCTTTGTAGGGACATGGATACAGCTGGAAACCATCATTCTCAGCAAACTACCGCAAGAACAGAAAATCAAACACCGCGTGTTCTCACTCATAGGTGGGAACTGAACAATGAGATCACTTGGACTCGGGAAAGGGAACATCACACACTGGGGCCTATCACGAGGAAGGGGGAGGGGGGAGGGATTGCATTGGGAGTTATACCTGATGTAAATGATGAGTTGATGGGTGCTGACGAGTTGATGGGTGCAGCACAGCAACATGGCACAAGTATACATATGTAACAAACCTGCACATTATGCACACGTACCCTATAACTTAAAGTATAATAAAGAAAAAAAGAAAGCTAATAGTAATCATCCAAAAAACTATTTCAAAATACTGAGGAGAAAGGAATTCTCCATAAGCCAGTATCACTATGATACCAAAACCAGGCAAGAACATACACAAAAGAATAAAACTGCATGCCAATATCTCTAATAAACATGGGTGCATAAATTATCAATAAAATACTACCAAACTGAATCCAACAGCACCTCAAAAAGATAATACACCATAATCAAGTGTGTTTCTTCCCAGGAATGCAAGGTTGGTTCAAGGTATGCATATCAATAAATGTAATACAACACATGAACAGAATCAAGGACATAAACCAGATGATAATCTCAATAAATGCATAATAAGCATGGATGAGATTATTTTATATTTAGAAAACACTAACGACTCTGCCAAAATAAAACATAAAAAAATCTTAGATTTAGCATATCACTTCAGTGAAGTTTCAGGATGCAAAATCAATGTGCAAAAATCAGTAGCATTTCTATATGCTAATAATGATCAATATGTGAAAAAACTCAAGGAGGCACTCCCACTTACTAAAGCTACAGAAAAATACCTAGGAATATATTTAATCAGGGAGTTGAAAGAGCTCTACAATAAAAACTACAAAACACTGATAAAAGAAATTATAGATGAAAAAAACAAATGGAAAAAATATTCTTTTTCATGGATCAGAAGAATTATTGTAAAAATGAACATACTGCCTAAAGAAATCTACAGATTCAATGCAATGTCTCTAAAAACCAATGTCATTTATCATAGAATTAGGAAAAACAATCCAGAAATTCATATGGAGCCAAAAAGAACTCAAATAGCCAAAGCAATCCTAAGAAAAAAAGAAAAAAAATAACTACAGGCATTCCATAGCCTGACCTCAAATTGCACTTCAAAGCTAGGGTAATTATAACAGCATCATGCTGGCATAAAAATAGATGCATAGATCAGTTGAACAGAATAGAAAACCAAGAAATAAAGTCACATGAATAGAGCCAACTGATCTTTGACAAAGTTGAAAAGAACATAAACTGAGGAAAGGATGCCCTTTTTAATAGGTGCTGGGAAAATTGGATTGCCATAGGCAGAATAATAAAACTGGACCCCTATTTCTCACCATGCACAAAAGTCGACTCGAGATGGATTAAAGACCCAAATGTAAGACCTGAAACTATAAAAGTACTAGAAGAAAACCTAGGAAAAGCTCTTCTGGACAAAAAAATTACGACTAAGATCTCAGAAGCACAAGCAATGAAAACAAAAATAAGTAAATGAAACTTAAACTCAAAATATTCTGCACAGCAAAGGAAACAATAAACAGAGTTAAGAGACAACACACAGAATGACATAAAAGATTTGCAAACTAAGCATCCAACAGGGGACTGATATCCATAATTTATAAGGAACTCAACAACAAAATAAAAACAACCTCATTAAAAAGTTTGCAAACAGAATGAATAGATATTTTTCAAAAGAATACATACAAATAACCAACAACCATATGACAAAAATGTTCAACATCACTTATTATTATAAAAATGCAAACTAAAACCGCAATGAGGTATCATCTTATAGGACTTAGAATGGCTCTTATTAAAAATGACAAAAAAAAATAACATGTTGGAGGATTTGAAGAAAGAAAATGCCAATACACTGCTGGTGGGAATGTAAATTAGTACAGCCTCTATGAAAAACAATATAGAGATTCTCAAAGAACTAAAAATAGGACTACCAATTAATCCAGCAATACCACTACTGGGCATTTACCCAAAGGAAAAGAAATAATTATATCTAAAAGATAGCAGCATCTATATATTTGTAACAGCACTATTCACAATAGCAAAGACATAGAATCAACCTTAATATCCATCAATGGATGACTGGGTAAAGAAAATGTGGTATATATACACAACGGAATACTATTCAGCCTTTAAAAATAATGAAATAATGTCTTTGTCTGTAACACGGGTGGAACTGAAAGCCATTATCTTAAGTGAAACCACTCAAACACAGAAAGACAACAATCACATATTCTCACTTATAAGTGGGAGGTAAATAATGTGTACATGTGAATGTAGAATGTGGAATGATAAGACAATGGAGACTCAGTGATAAGGGGGTTTGAGGCAGTGAAGAATGGGAAATTACTTAATAGGTACAATGTACGTTATTTGGATAATGGACACTCTAAAAGCCCTGACTTCACCACAACACAATCTATTCATGTGATAAAATTACACTAATACTCCATAAATTTATATAAGCAAATATTATTACTATTACAATTTAGAGTTTTAGTGTCAATTTTAATTAATATTTTATAGGTCATTTATGGATTTATAACATAAGCCACTAAAAATCAATAATTAAAGCAGATACTAAACCTTTCATCACTAAGCCATTTAAAGAGTTATTTCATCTTTATTAACTATTTAAAAATTATTTTAGTCCACAGAGACAACACACTATTCATTTTGACTTAAATGTTTTAAGATTTAAAATTATTTTATTGTAGTGTATCGACAATACTTGTAAAATTTTTTGAATAGTTAATGCACTCATATGGTTCAAGAATCAAAACATAGAATGAGTATTTGGTGCATAGTCTTCGCCACCTCTCTGCCCAGCCACCCATTTTCCCCTTCTGGAAGCAGACAATGTGGTCAGTCACCTGTGTATCTTTTCACAAACATATTAGTGAATGCCTACATATATATGTTTTTATACATTTACTCTTTATACCTTTTTCAGAAAAACTGGTAGAAGACTGTAAATGTTTCCCAATTTGTACATGTGTGTTCAATTAACAATGTACCTTTTTTAACTTTTTTTTAACTTTTATTATAGTCAGGCGTACATGTGCCGGTTTGTTACATAGGTAAACTACTGACTCAGGGGTTTGGTGTACAAACTATTTCATCACTTGGGTACTAAACATAGTACCCAACAGGTTTTTTTTTCCCCCAAACCTCTTTCTTCTCCTTTCTAACATTTCTACAATGGTAGAAAGCACTGTGGCAGAAAGCTTATACACCAGCAATGTATAAACGTTCCTTTTTCTCTGTAACCTCACCAGAATCTGTTATTTTTGTCTTTTTAATAATAGCCATTCAAACTGTGTGTGAGATGGTATCTCATTGTGGTTTTGATTTGCATTTCTTTAATGTTTAGTGATATTGAGCATTTTTTCATATCATTCTTAGCCGCATGTATGTCTTCTTTTGAATGGTGTCTGTTCATGTCCTTTGCCCACTTTTTAATAGGGTTGCTTGTTTTTTGCTTGAATGTTTCAGTTCCTTATAGATTCTGAAAATTAGACCTTTGTCAGATGTATAATTTACAAATATTTTCTTCCATTCCGTAGGCTGCATGTTGACTCTGTTGATAGTTTCTTTTGCTGTGCAGAGCTCTAGAGTTTAATTAAGTCCAATTTGTCAATTTTTGCTTTAGTTGCAATTGCTTTGACATTTTAATTATGAAATCTTTGCCAGTTCCTATGTCCAGAATGGTATTTCCTAGGTTATATTACAGGTGTTTTATAGTTTTGAGTATTATATTTAGGTTCTTGATTCATCTTGAGATGATTTTTGTATATGGTGTAAGGAAAGTGTCCAGTTTCAGTCTTCTGCATTGATAAGGTTTGGCTCTCTGTCCCCACCCATAATCCCATCTCGAATTGCAATCCTCACATGTCAAGGGAGAAACCTGTAATCCCCACATATCAAGGGAGGGAGGTGATTGGATCATGGGGACAGTTTCCCCCATGCTGTCTTTATGATACTGAGTGAGTTCTCGTGAGATCTGTTGGTTTTATAAGGGTCTGGCATTTCCCTTCCTTGCATTTTTCTTTTCTGCCACCACATGAGAAAGGTCCTTGCTTCTCCTTCACCTTCCACTATGATTGTAAGTTTCCTGAGGCCTCCCTAGCCATGTGGAACTGTGAGCCAAATAAACCTCTTTCCTTTAAAAATTACCCAGTCTTGGCTGGGCTCATGCCTGTAATCCCAGCACTTTGGGAGGCCAAGGCACGCAGATCACCTGAGGTCAGGAGTTTGAGAACAGCCTGGCCAACATGGTGAAACCCTATCTCTACTAAAAATTAAAAAAATTAGGTGGATGTGGTGGCATGCACCTGTACTCCCAGCTACCCAGGAAGCTGAGGCAGGAGAATCGCTGGAACCCTGGAGGCAGAGGCTGCAGTGAGCCAAGATTGCACCACTGCACTCCAGACTGGGTGACAGAACAAGACTCATTTCTTCCCCCCCACCCGACCAAAAGGAAAAATTACCCAGTCTCGGGTACTTGTTTGTAGCAGTATGAAAACAAGCTTTACATGCATATAGCTTGCCAGTTATTGCAGCACCATTTATTTAATAGGGAGTTCTTTCCCCATTGCTTGCTTTTGTCAGCTTTGCTGAAGATCAGATGGTTGTAGGTGTGTGGCATTATTTCTGGGTTCTCTACACTGTTCCATTGATCTATGTATGTTTGTGTACCAGTTTTGATCTATGTGTATGTTTTTGTACTAGTACCATGCTATTTTGATTACTGCAGCTTTGTAGTACAGTTCGAAGTCAGGCAATGTGATACTTCCAGCTTTGTTCTTTTTGCTTAGGATTACCTTGCCTATTTGGACTCTTTTTGGGTTCCAAATGTATTTTAGAATAGTTTTTCCGACTTCTGTGAAGAATGCCATTGGTAGTTTGATAGGAATAGCATTGAATTTGTATATTGCTTTGCTTTGGACAGTATCGCCATTTTGATTATATAATTTTTCCTATCCATGGGCATGGAATGTTCTTCCATTTGTCTATGTTATCTTTCATTTCTTTGAACAATGTTTTGTAATTCTTATTGTAGGGATCTTTCATCTCCCTGGCTACCTGTAGTCCTAGGTATTTTATTCTTTTTGTGGCAATTGTAAGATTTCACTTCTGATTTGGCTCTTGGCTTGGGGGTGTTCGTGTATAGAAATGCTACTGATATTTGCCCATTAGTTTTGTATCCCAAAACTTTGCTGAAATTTCTTATCAGCTCAAAGAGCTTTTGAACTGAGACTGGAGTTGAGGGGGTGGTTCTTGGTATAAAATCATGTCATCTGCAAACAGGGATAGTTTGACTTCCTCTCTTCTTATTTAAATGTTGTTTCTTTCTTTGTCTTGTCTGATTGCTTTGGACAGAACTTTCAATATTATGTTGAATATTATGTTGAATATTATGTTGAATTGAATATTATGTTCAATTTATGTTGAAAACTTGTCTTGTGCAGTTTTCAACAGGAAAGTTTTCAGATTTTGCCCATTCAGTATGATATTGGCTGTGGGTTTCTCATAGATGGCGCTTACTATTTTAAAGTATGTTCTTTCAGTGCCCAGTTAATTCAGGGTTTTTAATGAGAACAGATACTGAATTTTACTGAAAGTCTTTTCTGCATCTATTGAGATAATCATATAGTTTTTGCCTTTAGTTCTTTTATGTGATGAATCACATTTATTGATTTGCATATAGTGGATTAACTTCTTCATGTGCTGCTGGATTTAGTTTGCTAGTATTTTGTTGAAGATTTTTGCATTTATGTTCATCAGGGATATTAACCTGAAGTTCTCTTTTTTGTTGCATCTCTACTAGGTTTTGGTATCAGAATGATGCTGGTCTCATAGAATGAATTGCAAATGAATTTCTCATCCTCAATTTTTTTGAATAGCTTTAGTAGGAACGTTACCAGCTTTTTTTGCACATCCGGTGGAATTTGTATGTGAATCCATCTGGTCCTAGGCTTTTTTTATTTGGAAGGATACTTTTTAAAATTTTTTTTTACTATTATACTTTAAGTTCTAGGGTACATGTGCACAACGTGCAGGTTTGTTACATATGTATACATGTGCCATGATAGTGTGCTGCACCCATTAACTCATAATTTACATTAGGTACATCTCCAAATGCTATCCCTCTCCCCTCCGCCACCTCATGACAGGCCCTGGTGTTTGATGTTCCCTGCCCTGTGTTCAAGTGTTCTCATTGTTCAATTCCCACTTATAAGTGAGAACATGCGGTGTTTGCTTTTCTGTCGTTGCAATAGTTTCCTAAGAATGATGGTTTCCAGATTCATCCATGTCCTTACAAAGGACATGAACTCATCCTTTTTTATGACTGCATAGTATTCCCTGATGCATATGTGCTACATTTTGTTAATCCAGTCTATCATTGATGGGCATTTGCATTGGTTCCATGTGTTTGCTATTATGAGTAGTGCCACAATAAACATACGTGTGCATGTGTCTTTATAGTAGCATGATTTATAATCCTTTGGGTATATCCCCAGTAATGGGATGGCTGGGTCAAATGGTATTTCTAGTTCTAGATCCCTGAGGAATAGCCACACTGTCATCCACAATGGTTGAACTAGTTTACATTCCCACCAACAGTGTAAAAGTGTTCCTATTTCTCCACATCCTCTCCAGCACCTGTTGTTTCCTGACTTTTTAATAACCACCATTCTAACTGGTGTGAGATCACATCTCATTGTGGTTTTGATTTGCATATCTCTGATGGCGAGTGATGATGAGCATTTTTTCATGTGTCTGTTGGCTGCATAGATGTCTTCTTTTGAGAAGTGCCTGTTCATGTCCTTCGCTCACTTCTTGATGGGGTTGTTTGATTTTTTTGTGCAAAGTTGTTTAAGTTCTTTGTAGATTCTGGATATTAGCCCTTTGTCACATGGGTAGATTGCAAAAATTTTCTCCCATTCTGTAGGTTGCCTGTTCACTCTGATGGTAGTTTCTTTTGCTGTGCAGAAGCTCTTTAGTTTAATTAGATCCCATTTGTCAATTTTGGCTTTTGTTGCCATTGCTTTTGGTGTTTTAGACATGAAGTCCTTGCCCATACCGATGTCCTGAATGGTATTGCCTAGGTTTTATTCTAGGGTTTTTATGGTTTTAGGTCTAACATTTAAGTCTTTAATCCATGTTGAATTAATTTTTGCATAAGGTATAAGGAAGGGATTCAGTTACAGCTTTCTACTTATGGCTAGCCAGTTTTCCCCGCACTGTTTATTAAATAGGGAATCCTTTCCCCATTTCTTGTTTTTGCCAGGTTTGTCAAAGATCAGATAGTTGTAGACGTGTGGTGGTATTTCTGAGGCCTCTCTTGTGTTCCACTGGTCTATATCTCTGTTTTGGTACCAGTGCCGTGCTGTTTTGCTTACTCTAGCCTTGTAGTGTAGTTTCAAGTCAGGTAGCATGATGCCTCCAGCTTTATTCTTTTGGATTAGGATTGTGTTGGCTAGGTGGGCTCTTTTTTGGTTCCAAATGAACTTTAAAGCAGTTTTTTCCAATTCTGTGAAGAAAGTCATTGGTAATTTGATGGGGATGGCATTGAATCTATAAATTACCTTGGGCAAGATGGCCATTTTTACGATATTGATTCTTCCTATCCATGAGCATGGAATGTTCTTCCATTTGTTTGTGTCCGCTTTTGTTTCGTTGAACAGTGGTTTGTAGTTCTCCTTGAAGAAGTCCTTCATATCCCCTGTAAGTTGGATTCCTAGGTATTTTATTCTACTTGAAGTAATTGTGAATGGGAGTTCACTGATGATTTGGCTCTCTGTTGATCTGTTATTGGTGTATAGGAATGCTTGTGATTTTTGCACATTGATTTTGTATCCTGAGACTTTGCTGAAGTTGCTTATCAGCTTATGGAGATTTTGGCTGAGACAATGGGGTTTTCTAAATATACAATCATGTAATCTGCAAACAAGGACAATTTTACTTTCTCTTTTCCTGATTGAATACCCTTTATTTCTTTCTCCTGACTGATAGCCCTGGCCAGAACTTCCAACACTATGTTGAATAGGAGTGGTGAGAGAGGGCATCCCTGTCTTGCGCTGGTTTTCAAAGCAAATGCTTTCAGTTTTTGCACATTCCATATGATATTGGCTGCGGGTTTGTCATAAATAGCTCTTATGGTTTTGAGATACGTTCCAGCAATACCGAATTTATTGAGAGTTTTTAGCATGAAGGGCTGTTGAATTTTGTCAAAGGCCTTTTCTGCATCTATTGAGATAATCATGTGGTTTTTGTCTTTGGTTGTATTTATATGCTGGATTATGTTTATTGATTTGCAAATGTTGAACCAACCTTGCATCCCAGGGATGAAGCCAACTTGATCATGGTGGATAAGCTTTTTGATGTGCTGCTGAATCCGGTTTGCCAGTATTTTATTGAGGATTTTTGCATCGATGTTCATCAGGGATATTGGTCTAAAATTCTCTTTTTTTGTTGTGTCTCTGCCAGGCTTTGGTATCAGGATGATGCTGGCCTCATCAAATGAGTTAGGGAGGATTCCCTCTTTTTCTATTGATTGGAATAGTTTCAGAAGGAATGGTACCAACTCCTCCTTGTACCTCTGGTAGAATTCAGCTGTGAATCCATCTGGTCCTGGACTTTTTTTGGTTGGTAGGCTCTTAATTATTGCCTCAATGTCAGAGCCTGTTATTGGTCTATTCAGGGATTCAGCTTCTTCCTGGTTTAATCTTGGGAGAGTGTAAGTGTCCAGGAAACTATCCATTTCTTGTAGATTTTATAATTTATTTGTGTAGAGGTGTTTATAGTATTCTCTGATGGTAGTTTGTATTTCTGTGGGGTCGGTGGTGATATCCCCTTTATCATTTTTTATTGCGTCTATTTGTTTCTTCTCTCTTTTCTTCTTTATTAGTCTTGCTAGCAGTCTATCAATATTGTTGATCTTTTCAAAAAACCAACTCCTGGATTCATTGATTTTTTGGAGGGTTTTTTGTGTCTATATCTCCTTCAGTTCTGCTCTGATCTTAGTTATTTCTTGTCTTCTGTTAGCTTTTGAATGTGTTTGTTCTTGCTTCTCTAGTTCTTTTAATTGTGATGTTAGAGTGTCAATTTTAGATCTTTCTAGCTTTCTCTTGTGGGCATTTAGTGCTCTAAATTTCCCTCTACACACTGCTTTAAATGTGTCCCAGAGATTCTGGTATGTTAATATCTTTGTTCTCATTGGTTTCAAAGAACATCTTTATTTCTGCCTTCATTTCGTTGTGTACCCAGTAGTCATTCAGGAGCAGGTTATTCAGTTTCCATGTAGTTGAGCAGTTTTGATTGAGGTTCTTAGTCCTGAGTTCTAGTTTGATTGCACTGTGGTCTGAGAGACAGTTTGTTATAATTTCTGTTCTTGTACATTTGCTGAGGAGTGCTTTACTTCCAATTATGTGGTCAATTTTGGAATAAGTGTGATGTGGTGCTGAGAAGAATGTATATTCTGTTGATTTGGGGTGGAGAGTTCTATAGATGTCTATTAGGTCTGCTTGCTGCAGAGATGAGTTCAATTCCTGGATATCCTTGTTAACTTTCTGTCTCATTGATCTGTCTAATGTTGACAGTGGAGTGTTGAAGTCTCCCATTATTATTGTATGGGAGTCTAAGTCTCTTTGTAAGTCTCTAAGGACTTGCTTTATGAATCTGGGTGCTCCTGTATTGGGTGCATATATATTTAGGATAGTTAGCTCTTCCTGTTGAATTGATCCCTTTACCATTATGTAATGGCCTTCTTTGTCTCTTTTGATCTTTGATGGTTTAAAGTCTGTTTTATCAGAGACTAGTATTGCAACCCCTGCTTTTTTTTTTTGTTCTCCATTTGCTTGGTAGATCTTCCTCCATCCCTTTATTTTGAGCCTATGTATGTCTCTGCGTGTGGGATGGGTCTCCTGAATACAGCAGACTGATGGGTCTTGACTCTTTATCCAGTTTGCCAGTCTGTGTCTTTTTATTGGAGCATTTAGTCCATTTACATTTAAGGTTAAGATTGTTATGTGTGAACTTGATCCTGCCATTATGATATTAACTGGTTATTTTGCTCATTAGTTGATGCAGTTTCTTCCTAGCCTCGATGGTCTTTACATTTTGGCATGTTTTTGCAATGGCTGGTACCGGTTGTTCCTTTCCATGTTGAGTGCTTCCTTCAGGGTCTCTTGTAAGGCAGGCCTAGTGGTGACAAAATCTCTAAGCATTTGCTTATCTGTAAAGGATTTTATTTCTCCTTCACTTATGAAACTTAGTTTGGCTGGATATGAAATTCTGGGTTTAAAATTCTTTTCTTTAAGAATGTTGAATACTGGCCCCCACTCTCTTCTGGCTTGGAGAGTTTCTGCTGAGAGATCTGCTGTTAGTCTGATGGGCTTCCCTTTGTGGGTAACCCGACCTTTCTCTCTGGCTGCCCTTAAGATTTTTTCCTTCATTTCAACTTTGGTGAATCTGGCAATTATGTGTCTTGGAGTTGCTCTTCTAGAAGAGTATCTTTGTGGCGTTCTCTGTATTTCCTGGATTTGAATGTTGGCCTGCCCTACTAGGTTGGGGAAGTTCTCCTGGATGATATCCTGAAGAGTGTTTTCCAACTTGGTTCCATTTTCCCCCTCACTTTCAGGCACCCCAATCAGACGTAGATTTGGTCTTTTTACATAATCCCATACTTCTTGCAGGCTTTGTTCATTTCTTTTTCTTCTTTTTTCTTTAGATTTCTCTTTTCACTTCATTTCATTCATTTGATCCTCAATCGCTGATACTCTTTCTTCCAGTTGATCGGGTCAGTTACTGAAGCTTGTGCATTTGTCACGTATTTCTCGTGTCATGGTTTTCATCTCTGTCAGTTCGTTTATGGCCTTCTCTGCATTAATTATTCTAGTTATCAATTCTTCCACTCTTTTTTCAAGACTTTTAGTTTCTTTGCGCTGGGGACATAATTCCTCCTTTAGCTCTGAGAAGTCTGAAGGACTGAAGCCTTCTTCTCTCATCTCATCAAAGTCGTTCTCTGTCCAGCTTTCATCCGTTGGTGGCGATAAGCTGTGTTCCTTTGGAGTGGGAGATGTGCTCTTATTTTTTAAATTTCCAGTTTTTCTGCCCTGCTTTTTCTCCATCTTTGTGGTTTTATCTGCCTCTGGTATTTGATGATGGTGACGTACTGATGGGGTTTTGGTGTGGGTGTCCTTCCTGTTTGATAGTTTTCCTTCTAACCATCAGGACCCTCAGCTGTAGATCTGTTGGAGATTGCTTGAGGTCCACTCCAGACCCTGTTTGCCTGGGTGTCAGCAGCAGAGGCTGCAGAAGATAGAATACTGCTGAACAGCAAGTATACCTGTGTGATTCTTGCTTTGGAAGCTTCCTTTCAGAAAGGTATGGGGTGTCGGTCTGCCCCTAGTGAAGGTTATCTCCCAGTTTGGCAACTCAGGGGTCTGGGACCCACTTGAGCAGGCAGTCTGTCCGTTCTCAGATCTCAGCCTCCATGTTGGGAGATCCACTGCTCTCTTCAAAGCTGTCAGACAGGGTCGTTTGCGTCTACAGAGGTTTCAGCTGCTTTGTTGTTGTTGTTGTTGATGTTTAGCTGTGCCCTGTTCCCAGAGGTGGAGTCTACAGAGACTGGCAGGCCTCCTTGAGCTGCTGTGAGCTCCACCCAGTTCTATCTTCCCAGGGCTTTGTTTCCCTAATTAAGCCTCAGCAATGGCGGGCGCCCCTCCCCCAGCCTCGCTGCTGCCTTGCAGTTAGATCACAGACTGCTGTGCTAGCAATGAGGAAGGCTCCGTGGACGTGGGACCCTCCTGGCCAGGTGTGGGATATAATCTCCTGGTGTGCCTGTTTGCTTAAAGCGCAGTATTGGGGTGGGAGTTACCCGATTTTCCAGGTGTTGTGTGTCTCAGTTCCCCTGGCTAGGAAAAGGGATTCCCTTCCCCCTAGCACTTCCCAGGTGAGGTGATGCCTCGCCCTGCTTCAGCTCTTGCTGGTCGGGCTGCAACAGCTGACCAGCACCGACTGTCTGGCACTCCCTAGTGAGATGAACCCAGTACCTCAGTTGAAAATGCAGGAATCACCCGTCTTCTGTGTCGCTCGCGCTGGGAGCTGGAGACTGGAGCTGTTCCTATTCGGCCAACTTGCTCTGCCCCCTAGTGTCCTCCCTTGATGCCAACATTACAAAGATATGAAAGCAATTATTTTTATACCTGAATATTTATATCTCATTTAAGCTTATTCCTAGACACTGTTCTGTATATGAAGTAATTTTGATTCAATGTATTGTCATATCTGCATTGTAATAGTGACAGGTTTCAGGCTAAACATCAAGAATTCATAGTGGATAAGAGCTAAGCTTCTTAACATTACATATATAGGTCTCCATGATCTGACTCTGCCTAACTCTCCAGCCTCATCTCTCACCTTCTGCTTCACACTTTAAAACTCCAGTGAAACTCAACTGCTTACATTACCTCTGCACATATACAGTACCTCCCTTCTAAATTTTTGCTCATATTTCTCCCTCCATCCCTCCACACCACAATTTCAAGGTAATGCTGGCATTAGGGAATGAGGTAGAGTGTTTTCTACTCTTGGCCGGGCATGTTGGCTCACGCCTATAATCCTAGAACTTTGGGAGGCCAAGACAGGCAGATCACGAGGTCAGGAGATCGAGACCATCCTGGCTAACACGGTGAAACCCCGTCTCTACTAAAAATACAAAAAAAAATTAGCAGGGCTTGGTGGCAGGCGCCTGTAGTCCCAGCTACTCGGTAGGCTGAGGCAGGAGAATGGTGTGAACCCAGGAGGCATCGCTTGCAGGGAGCCGAGATCACACTACTACACTCCAGTCTGGGCAACAGAGCATGACTCTGTCTCAGAAAAAAAAAGAAAGAAAGAAAGAAAGAAAGAAAGAAAGAAAGAAAGAAAGAAAGAAAGAAAGAAAGAAAGAAAGAAAGAAAGAAAGAAAGAAAGAAAGAAAGAAAGAAAGAAAGAAAGAAAGAAAGAAAGAAAGAAAGAAAGAAAGAAAAAAGAAAGAAAGAAAGAAAGAAGAAAGAAAGAAAGAAAGAAAGAAGAAAGAAAGAAAGAAAGAAAGAAAGAAAGAAAGAAAGAAAGAAAGAAAGAAAGAAAGAAAGAAAGAAAGAAAGAAAGTAAGTGTTTCCTACGTTTGAGGCTGACGAGATGGCCAAATAGGAACAGCTCCGGTGTGCAGCTCCCAGGAAGATCATCCCAGAAGGCAGGTGATTTCTGCATTTCCAAGTGAGGTACCCGGTTCATCTCACTGGGGCTGGTCGGACAGTTGGTGCAGCCCACGGAGGGCAAGCTGAAGCAGGGTGGGGCATCACCTCACCCAGGAAGTGCAAGGGTTCAGGAAATTTTCTCCCCCACCCAAGGGAAGCCATGAGGGACTGAGTCTGGGAAACTCTGGCACAGATTCTGCGCTTATCCCAGGGTTTTCACAACCTGCAAACCAGGAGATTCCCTCAGGTGCCTACCCCAGGAGGGCCCTGGGTTTCAAAGAAAAAACTGGGCGGCCATTTGGGCAGACACCAAACTAGCTGCAGGAGTTCATTTTTTCCGTACTCCAGTGGCACCTGGAAAGTCAGCATGACAGAACCATTCACTCCCCTGGAAACCGGTGCTGAAGCCAGGGAGCCAAGTGGTCTGGCTCGGCAAGTTCCACCCCCATGGAGCCCAGCAAACTAAGATCCACTGGCTTGAAATTTTTGCTGCCAGCACAGCAGCAGTCTGAGATCTACCGGGGACGCTGGAGCTTGGTAGGGGGAGGGGCGTCCACCATTGCTGAGGCTTGAGTAGGTGGTTTTACACTCACAGTGTAAACAAATCCACTGGGAAGTTCCAATGGGACGGAGCCCACTGCAACTCAGCAAGGCTGCTGTGGCCAGATTGCCAGATTTCCCTTCTCTGGGCAGGGCATCTCTGAAAATAAGGCAGCAGCGCCAGTCAGGGACTTATAAACAAAACCCCCAACTCCCTGGGACATAGTACCTGGGGAAATGGGCGGCCGTGGGCACAGCTTCAGCAGACTTGAACGTCCCTGCCTGACAGCTCTGAAGACAGCAGTGGACCTCCCAGCAGTGTTTGAGCTCTGCTAAGAGTCAGACTGCCTCCTCAAGTGGATACCTGAACACCGTGTATCCTAACTGGGAGACACCTCCCAGTAGGGGCCGACACATACCTCATACAGGAGAGCTCTGGCTGGCATCTGACAGGTGCCCCTCTGGGACGAAGCTTCCAGAGGAAATATGAGGCAGCAATCTTTGCTGTTCTGCAAACTCCACTGGTGACACCCAGGAAAACAGGGTGGGGAATGGACCTCCAGCAAACTCCAGCAGACCAGCAGCAGAGGGGCCTGACTGTCAGAAGGAAAACCAATGAACAGAAAGAAACTAACCAACCATTCAAAGATCCCATTCGAAGGTCACCAACATCAAAGCCTAAAGGTACATAAATTCACAAAGATGGGGAGAAACCAGCACAAAAAGGCTGAAAATTCCAAAATCCAGAACACCTCTTCTCCAAAGAATCACAACTCCTTGCCAGCAAGGGAATAAAACTGGATGGGAGAATGAGTTTGACAAATTGACAGAAGTAGGCTTCAGAAGGCAGGTAATAAGAAACTCCTCCGAGCTAAAGGAGCATGTTCTAACCCAATGCAAGGAAGCTAAAAACCTGAAAAAAAGATTAGATGAATTGCTAACTAGAATAACCAGCTTAGAGAAGAACATAAATGACCTGATGGAGCTGAAGAACACAGCACAAGAACTTCGTGAAGCATACACAAGTTTCAATACCCAAATCAATCAAGCAGAAGAAAGGATATCAGTGATTGAGGATCAACTTAATGAAATAAAGCATAAAGACAAGATTAGAGAAGAAAGAATTAAAATGAAAGAAAAAAGCCTCCAGGAAATATAGGACTATGTTAAAAGACCAAACCTACATTTGATTGGTGTACCTGAAAGTGACAAGGAGAATGGAACCAAGTTGGAAAACACTCTTGAGGATATTATTCAGGAGAACTTCCCCAACCTAGCAAGACAGGACAACATTCAAATTCAGGAAATACAGAGAATACTGTAGAGGACTGTGTGCTCGCAAACGAGATGTTCCCGATAAGCCCTGCTCTTGCAAACAAAGCAGGACATTCCTTCTCTGCAAACAAGAAGGATAAAGGAGCCAGCTGTAAACAGTGGGCTCTGGGAACTGGTCAATGTTTACTGATCTTGCGAGTCAAGGAAAGGTCAGAGAAGCAACACATGTCCCGTGACTTGGCAACATTCCACAAACGGCTGGATAAAATAAAGCAGAGTGTGCCGTTCGGGGCAGCCGCCATGTATGTCTTGTCCTGCGTTGTCTTGTGTGTTCATTCCTTTGTTTAGGAAACACGCGGACCCCAACAACTGGCGCAGCAAGCAGGGTCCGTGGCTCCAAGAGAGCAAGGAACCGGAGGGGGAGCACCCCGGGTGTGTAAGTACAGAAGGGGGACCCATGGGATAATTATGGGGAATTCCACCTCTCTGGCCTCAATATTTATGGCTGCTTCAAGGACTGTTGCTGTCTATAGGAGTAGAAGTGAAAGAAAAGACGTTGAAGTGATTGTTTGCCCATGTTGAACAACATTGTTACTGGTTTCAGTATCAGATTAAAGTACAGCTGAATCAGAGAGAATGGTTACAGGTAGTAAAAGCTCTGCGTAGAGCTCACCAGTTAGGGGATACTATGCCTCTAAATTTGTGGACCTTGTGTAACTCTGTCACTCAGGCATTAGAGTTACTTAAGACTGATTCAGAGTGTGGTGATGTAGCCACAGGAGGAAAGTCATCTGAGGATTTGGGAAAAAATAAATCTAAAATGGAGCCCATTTATGCCAGGGTAACAGGGGATGGGGGGTAGCAAAAGGGGGAAGAGAGGAAGAGCCAACTCTTCCTTCTTCTAAGGGAAATTCTGACATGCAGCGTCTTATGGAAATGCTTCAACAGATATTACAGATACATTCTTCTAATTCAGCTTTGCGAGCTTTCCCTGTTTCTTTTCCTTCTGCCCTGTTAGAAGGGGATTTTCCAGTGCCTCCAACCCCCCAGCTTCCTTACCTTTGTCTGGCAAAGTTTTCTCAGTGCCTTTCCTGCCATTGGGGGAGGAAAAAAAAAAAAAGATAAAAAAATTTGAGGAGCTGGATCTGTTTCCAATTATTCGTGCTCCTTTTGCTCCTAATGCTCAGTTTCCAAATGGTGGCAATGATGTCCAATTTACTGCCTTACAATTTAAATTTTTAAAAGAAATATAAGCGAGGGCAGAGCAAGATGGCCGAATAGGAACAGCTCCAGTCTCCAACTCCCAGCGCGAGCGACACAGAAGACCCGTGATTTCTGCATTTTCAACTGAGGTACTGGGTTCATCTCACTGGGGAGTGCCGGACGATCGGTGCTGGTCAGCTGCTGCAGCCCGACCAGCGAGAGCTGAAGCAGGGCGAGGCATTGCCTCACCTGGGAAGCGCAAGGGGGAAGGGAATCCCTTTTCCTAGCCAGGGGAACTGAGACACACAACACCTGGAAAATCGGGTAACTCCCAACCCAATACTGCGCTTTAAGCAAACAGGCACACCAGGAGATCATATCCCACACCTGGCCGGGAGGGTCCCACACCCACGGAGCCTCCCTCATTGCTAGCACAGCAGTCTGTGATCTACCGGCAAGGCAGCAGCGAGGCTGGGGGAGGGGCGCCCGCCATAGCTGAGGCTTAAGTAGGTAAACAAAGCTGCTGGGAAGCTAAAACTGGGTGGAGCTCACAGCAGCTCAAGGAAACCTGCCTGTCTCTGTAGACTCCACCTCTGGGGACAGGACAATAACAAACACAGCCGAAACCTCTTCAGACGCAAACGACTCTGTCTGACAGCTTTGAAGAGAGCAGTGGATCTCCCAACACGGAGGTTGAGATCTGAGAAGGGACAGACTCCCTGCTCAAGTGGGTCCCTGACCCCTGAGTAGCCTAACTGGGAGACATCCCCCACTAGGGGCAGTCTGACACCCCACACCTCACAGGGTGGAGTACACCCCTGAGAGGAAGCTTCCAAAGCAAGAATCAGACAGGTACACTCGCTGTTCAGAAATATTCTATCTTCTGCAGCCTCTGCTGCTGATACCCAGGCAAACAGGGTCTGGAGTGGACCTCAAGCAATCTCCAACAGACCTACAGCTGAGGGTCCTGACTGTTAGAAGGAAAACTATCAAACAGGAAGGACACCTACACCAAAACCCCATCAGTACATCACCATCATCAAAGACCAGAGGCAGATAAAACGACAAAGATGGGGAAAAAGCAGGGCAGAAAAGCTGGAAATTCAAAAAATAAGAGCGCATCTCCCCCGGCAAAGGAACGCAGCTCATCACCACCAACGGATCAAAGCTGAACGGAGAATGACTTTGACGAGATGAGAGAAGAAGGCTTCAGTCCATCAAATTTCTCAGAGCTAAAGGAGGAATTACGTACCCAGCGCAAAGAAACTAAAAATCTTGAAAAAAAAGTGGAAGAATTGTTGGCTAGAGTAATTAATGCAGAGAAGGTCATAAACGAAATGAAAGAGATGAAAACCATGACACGAGAAATACGTGACAAATGCACAAGCTTCAGTAACCGACTCAATCAACTGGAAGAAAGAGTATCTGCGATTGAGGATCAAATGAATGAAATGAAGCAAGAAGAGAAACCAAAGAAAAAAGAAGAAAAAGAAATGAACAAAGCCTGCAAGAAGTATGGGATTATGTAAAAAGACCAAATCTACATCTGATTGGGGTGCCTGAAAGTGAGGGGGAAAATGGAACCAAGTTGGAAAACACTCTTCAGGATATCATCCAGGAGAACTTCCCCAACCTAGTAGGGCAGGCCAACATTCAAATCCAGGAAATACAGAGAACGCCACAAAGATACTCCTCGAGAAGAGCAACTCCAAGACACATAATTGCCAGATTCACCAAAGTTGAAATGAAGGAAAAAATCTTAAGGGCAGCCAGAGAGAAAGGTCGGGTTACCCACAAAGGGAAGCCCATCAGACTAACAGCAGATCTCTCAGCAGAAACTCTCCAAGCCAGAAGAGAGTGGGGGCCAATATTCAACATTCTTAAAGAAAAGAATTTTCAACCCAGAATTTCATATCCAGCCAAACTAAGTTTCATAAGTGAAGGAGAAATAAAATCCTTTACAGATAAGCAAATGCTTAGAGATTTTGTCACCACTAGGCCTGCCTTACAAGAGACCCTGAAGGAAGCACTAAACATGGAAAGGAACAACCGGTACCAGCCATTGCAAAAACATGCCAAAATGTAAAGACCTTCGAGGCTAGGAAGAAACTGCATCAACTAGGGAGCAAAATAACCAGTTAATATCATAATGGCAGGATCAAGTTCACACATAACAATCTTAACCTTAAATGTAAATGGACTAAATGCTCCAATAAAAGACACAGACTGGCAAACTGGATAAAGAGTCAAGACCCATCAGTCTGCTGTATTCAGGAGACCCATCTCACACGCAGAGACATACATAGGCTCAAAATAAAGGGATGGAGGAAGATCTACCAAGCAAATGGAGAACAAAAAAAAAAAAGCAGGGGTTGCAATACTAGTCTCTGATAAAACAGACTTTAAACCATCAAAGATCAAAAGAGACAAAGAAGGCCATTACATAATGGTAAAGGGATCAATTCAACAGGAAGAGCTAACTATCCTAAATATATATGCACCCAATACAGGAGCACCCAGATTCATAAAGCAAGTCCTTAGAGACTTACAAAGAGACTTAGACTCCCATACAATAATAATGGGAGACTTCAACACTCCACTGTCAACATTAGACAGATCAATGAGACAGAAAGTTAACAAGGATATCCAGGAATTGAACTCATCTCTGCAGCAAGCAGACCTAATAGACATCTATAGAACTCTCCACCCCAAATCAACAGAATATACATTCTTCTCAGCACCACATCGTACTTGCTCCAAAATCGACCACGTAATTGGAAGTAAAGCACTCCTCAGCAAATGTACAAGAACAGAAATTATAACAAACTGTCTCTCAGACCACAGTGCAATCAAACTAGAACTCAGGACTAAGAAACTCAATCAAAACCGCTCAACTACATGGAAACTGAACAACCTGCTCCTGAATGACTACTGGGTACATAACGAAATGAAGGCAGAAATAAAGATGTTCTTTGAAACCAATGAGAACAAAGATACAACATACCAGAATCTCTGGGACACATTTAAAGCAGTGTGTAGAGGGAAATTTAGAGCACTAAATGCCCACAAGAGAAACCAGGAAAGATCTAAAATTGACACTCTAACATCGCAATTAAAAGAACTAGAGAAGCAAGAGCAAACGCATTCAAAAGCTAGCAGAAGGCAAGAAATAACTAAGATCAGAGCAGAACTGAAGGAGATAGAGACACAAAAAAACCCTCCAAAAAATCAATGAATCCAGGTGTTGGTTTTTTGAAAAGATCAACAAAATTGACAGACCACTAGCCAGACTAATAAAGAAGAAAAGAGAGAAGAATCAAATCGATGCAATTAAAAATGATAAAAGGGATATCACCACCGACCCCACAGAAATACAAACTACCATCAGAGAATACTATAAACACCTCTACACAAATAAACTAGAAAATCTAGAAGAAATGGATAATTTCCTGGACACTTACACTCTTCCAAGACTAAACCAGGAAGAAGTTGAATCCCTGAATAGACCAATAGCAGGCTCTGAAATTGAGGCAATAATTAAGAGCCTACCAACCAAAAAAAGTCCAGGACCAGATGGATTCACAGCTGAATTCTACCAGAGGTACAAGGAGGAGTTGGTACCATTCCTTCTGAAACTATTCCAATCAATAGAAAAAGAGGGAATCCTCCCTAACTCATTTTATGAGGCCAACATCATCCTGATACCAAAGCCTGGCAGAGACACAACAAAAAAAGAGAATTTTAGACCAATATCCCTGATGAACATCGATGCAAAAATCCTCAATAAAATACTGGCAAACCGGATTCAGCAATACATCAAAAAGCTTATCCACCATGATCAAGTGGGCTTCATCCCTGGGATGCAAGGCTGGTTCAACATTCGCAAATCAATAAACATAATCCAGCATATAAACAGAACCAAAGACAAGAACCACATGATTGTCTCAATTGATGCAGAAAAGGCTTTTGACAAAATTCAACAGCCCTTCATGCTAAAAACGCTCAATAAATTCGGTATTGATGGAACGTACCTCAAAATAATAACAGCTATTTATGACAAACCCACAGCCAATATCATACTGAATGGGCAAAAATTGGAAAAATTCCCTTTGAAAACTGGCACAAGACAGGGATGCCCTCTCTCACCACTCCTATTCAACATAGTGTTGGAAGTTCTGGCTAGGGCAATTAGGCAAGAGAAAGAAATCAAGGGTGTTCAGTTAGGAAAAGAAGAAGTCAAACTGTCCCTGTTTGCAGATGACATGATTGTATATTTAGAAAACCCCATTGTCTCAGCCCAAAATCTCCTTAAGCTGATAAGCAACTTCAGCAAAGTCTCAGGATACAAAATTAATGTGCAAAAATCACAAGCATTCTTATACACCAGTAACAGACAAACAGAGAGCCAAATCAGGAATGAACTTCCATTCACAATTGCTTCCAAGAGAATAAAATACCTAGGAATCCAACTTACAAGGGATGTAAAGGACCTCTTCAAGGAGAACTACAAACCACTGCTCAGTGAAATAAAAGAGGACACAAACAAATGGAAGAACATACCATGCTCATGGATAGGAAGAATCAATATCGTGAAAATGGCCATACTGCCCAAGGTAATTTATAGATTCAATGCCATCCCCATCAAGCTACCAATGAGTTTCTTCATAGAACTGGAAAAAACTGCTTTAAAGTTCATATGGAACCAAAAAAGAGCCCGCATCTCCAAGACAATCCTAAGTCAAAAGAACAAAGCTGGAGGCATCACGCTACCTGACTTCAAACTATACTACAACACTACAGTAACCAAAACAGCATGGTACTGGTACCAAAACAGAGATATAGACCAATGGAACAGAACAGAGTCCTCAGAAATAATACCACACATCTACAGCCATCTGATCTTTGACAAACCTGAGAGAAACAAGAAATGGGGAAAGGATTTCCTATTTAATAAATGGTGCTGGGAAAATTGGCTAGCCATAAGTAGAAAGCTGAAACTGGATCCTTTCCTTACTCCTTATATGAAAACTAATTCAAGATGGAATAGAGACTTAAATGTTAGACCTAATACCATAAAAACCCTAGAGGAAAACCTAGGTAATACCAATCAGGACATAGGCATGGGCAAGGACTTCATGTCTAAAACACCAGAAGCAACGGCAGCAAAAGCCAAAATTGCAAATGGGATCTCATTAAACTAAAGAGCTTCTGCACAGCAAAAGAAACTACCATCAGAGTGAACAGGCAACCTACAGAATGGGAGAAAATTTTTGCAATCTACTCATCTGACAAAGGGCTAATATCCAGAACCTACAAAGAACTCAAACAAATTTACAAGAAAAAAACAAACAACCCCATAAAAAAGTGGGCAAAGGATATGAACAGACATTTCTCAAAAGAAGATATTCATACAGCCAACAGACACATGAAAAAATGCTCATCATCACTGGCCATCAGAGAAATGCAAATCAAAACCACAATGAGATACCATCTCACACCAGTTAGAATGGCAATCATTAAAAAGTCAGGAAACAACAGGTGCTGGAGAGGATGTGGACAAATAGGAACACTTTTACACTGTTGGTGGGATTGTAAACTAGTTCAACCATTATGGAAAACAGTATGGCGATTCCTCAAGGATCTAGAACTAGATGTACCATATGACCCAGCCATCCCATTACTGGGTATATACCCAAAGGATTATAAATTATGCTGCTATAAAGACACATGCACACGTATGTTTATTGCGGCACTATTCACAATAGCAAAGACTTGGAATCAACCCAAATGTCCATCAGTGACAGATTGGATTAAGAAAATGTGGCACATATACACCATGGAATACTATGCAGCCATCAAAAATGATGAGTTTGCGTCCTTTGTAGGGACATGGATGCAGCTGGAAACCATCATTCTTAGCAAACTATCACAAGAACAGAAAACCAAACACCGCGTGTTCTCACTCATAGGTGGGAACTGAACAATGAGATCACTTGGACTCAGGAAGGGGAACATCACACACAGGGGCCTATCATGGGGAGGGGGGAGGGAGGAGGGATTGCATTGGGAGTTATGCCTGATGTAAATGATGAGTTGATGGGTGCAGCACACCAACATGGCACAAGTGTACATATGTAACAAACCTGCACGTTATGCACATGTACCCTACAACTTAAAGTACAATAATAATAAATAAATTAAAAAAAAAAAAAGAAATAAAAGCTGCCATTTCTAACTATGGACCTCAATCTCCTTTTATCCTTGGTCTTCTTGATGCTTTTTCATCAGAAAATTTGATGATTCCTATAGACTGGGAGACTTTGGGAAAGGCTGTTCTTGATCTTTCTCAGTGGTTACAATTACACAGCTGGTGGATGGACAGGGCGCATGTACAGGCTAGAAAAAATACTACATGTGATTCCCCAGGACCCACTGAGGAACAACTCACAGGCACGGGCCAATATGCTACTCTTAATGCTCAGGCTGGTCTAGATGATGTCGCCCTTACTCAAATCAAGACTTTGTTTTTAAGGGCCTAAAATAAGGTAAAAATAGCAGGAAAATCTTCCCTCTCCTTTGTGAAGATTTTACAGGGCACAAATAAACCATATCCAAATTTTGTAGCCCATCTTCAAGATGCTGTCTTAAAAACTGTGAGTGTTGGCCCTCCTTCAAAAATTTTGTTACAAACATTGTCTTTTAAAAATGCTAATGCTGACTGTCAAAAATTGTTGAGACCATTAAAGGCCAGTGGGGCCAATTTAGATAAATATATTAAAACTTGTGCTGGTGTTGGAGGGGCTATTTATAATGCTCAATTATTTGCTGGAGCCCTATCTAAAGCCTTAAAAAAAAATAACAAACAAGGTGTTTGCTTTCAATGTGGTAAACTTAGACAATTCAAGAAAAAATGTCGTAAAAAATTGAACACTTTTATCCCTCAAGGCAGAAAGCTGCCTTCAGAGGTGTGCAAACGTTGTGGCCAAGGTTGACATTGAACAAATGAATGTCGTTCCAAAATTAATAAAAGTAAAAATTTACTGTCTCCTCTCCCGGGAAATGGGAGCTGGGGCCCACAGGCTTGGGGCCCCAACAATTATAATACAAGCCTACTACAATACCCGGTAAGCAATGGCCTATAACATCAAGAAATAAATTCGAGCCCTCCTGAAGGATACCACCCCTTACCCCAGTTTCCCAGCTTTATGCGGCAACTAAGCAGAGTGCCACTACTGACTTAACTATTACTCAGCCTTATACCTTGTCTCCTAATAGAGGAGTATATAAATTAGCTATTGGAGTGTGTGGCCCTTTGCCAAAAGGACATGTAGGACTTTTGTTAGGTCAAAACAACAGTGCTATACGGGGGGTTAATGGTGATTCCAAAAATCATTGATCCTGATGTTACTAATAAAATTCTTATTATGGTACAAGTCTCACAATTTATACGCCTAGAGGCAGGGGAGCGTATTGCACAATTACTTTTATTGCCTTTTTTCCCGTTCCTATCTAGGGAGATATCTCGACAGGGAGGGTTCGGTAGCACAAAAAAACCTGTTTTGGGGGAAACTTTAGTTTCTCATCAAAAGCCCTTATGTTCATTACACATTAATAAAATAGTTTTTAAAGGGTTAATTGACACGGGGGCAAATGTGTCTATCATTTGTTTAAATCAGTGGCCTATACAATAAAAAACAAAACAAAACAAAAAACAAAAAAAAACAAGTTTCAGTTACACTCACTGGCTTGGGTACTACTTCTGTGGTTTATCAAAGCGTAAAACCTTTAACCTGTGTTGGTCCTAAAGGTCAGCAAGGTCAAATGTTTTTTTATATTGTTCCTATCAATATTAATCTTTGGAGACAAAATCTTTTACAACAATTTGGTGCTTTTTTAAACATTCCTCATATTTCTTCAGCTGCCAAAAATATGATGTTCAAAATGGGCTACAATCCTTTAAACTCATAGCCACTGTTCACCAGCCTCAACCTTTATAATTAAAGTGGAAAACTACCACTCCTGTTTGGGTGGAACAGTGGCCATTATCTAAAGAAAAACTTGGGGTTTAAAAGAGTTAGTCAAAAAACAATTGGCCGAGGGGCATATAAAGCCAAGTACTTCTACATGGAATTCCCCTGTCTTTGTCATGTTAAAAAAAAAAAAAAGTAAAAAAAAAAGTAAAAAATGGCGTTTATTAACTAATCTTAAAACTATAAATGTTTACATTCAACCTAGGGGAAGTTTACAGCCTGGTCTTCCTAATCCTGTCCTTATCCCACAAAGTTAAAAATTAATGGTCATAGATCTCAAAAATTGTTTTTTCTCTATTCCATTACAACCTCAAGATTGTAAAAAGTTTGCCTTTACTATTCCTAAATATAATAATGGACAAACCATTCAAAAATATCCGTAAAAGGTTCTTCCCCGGGGTATGCTTAATAACCCTACTTTATGTCAAAAATTCGTACATAGGACTTTAAATCCTGTAAAAAATCAGTTTCCAACTGTGTTAATTTATCATTCTATAAATAATATTTTATTGGCTACCCCAATGTAACCCTCCAAAATCAAGTTTTTAAGTTTTTACAACAACAGTTAATTCATTATAATTTACAAATATCTCCTAAAAAAATACAAACTCAGTTGCCCATTCAATATTTGGGGTATCTATTGACTAAAAAACAAATCCGCCCACAAAAGGTTCAAATTAAAAAAGATCAACTTGTGACCCTTAATAATTTTCAAAAATTGTTGAAAAATATTAATTGGCTTCGTCCCATATTAAGTATTCCTATTTATAAATTACAACATTTGTTTACTACCTTAAAAAATTCAAATTTAAACAGTTCTCGACAATTATTCCTTACTACAAAAAAAAATTGTCTTTTGTGAAAAATAAAATTAGTAAAACTCACCTTAATTATATTATACCCAATCTTCCACTCTCTTTATGTCTTTTTCATACTCCTCATTCACCAACAGTCATCTTACATCAAAATAATAACATTCTAAAGTGGCTATTTTTAACTAATAAAGCCATTTAAAAAATTTACCCTTATATTAATAAATTGACTAAATTAATTATTAAAGGACAACATAAAACTCATAAATTACTTGGAACTAACCCTATAAAAATTATTACCCAATTATCTAATCAATACATTAAATCTCTATTAAAAACTCGTAAAAGATAACAAGTGACTTACACTAAGTATACTGGTTCCTTTTCTCAACACTATCCCAATCGTAGATTATTTACTTTTCTACAACAATATTCTTTCCTGTCCTATAATCCTATTTCTTATACTCCAGTTAAAGGTCCCACCTTTTTTACTAATACTTCTAACAATAAAAAAAACTACACACTGGACATCAAATAATTCAAAAATTTCTCACTATCCATTTAAATCTGTACAACAGAAAAAACTTTTTGCCATTCTTATGGTACTACAAAATTGGCCTCAAACCCCTTATAATATAGTTAGTAATTTCCAATATACTGTATATGTGACTAAGTATATTTCTCAAACTTCTTTACCATTACTCCCAAAAACCCCTTTACAAAAACTATTTTCCTTATTGTTCTTGACTCTTACTTCCCGTACAACCCCCCTTTTTATCACTCATATTCGTTCACATTCAGCTTTACCAGGACCTTTAACTTTTGGTAATAGCCAAATTAATTCTTTACTTATTGACAATGTCCAACAGACTCAAGATAAACATCAATTACATCATACTAACAGTTTAAAATTATAAGGGCGATTTTCTATAACACGCCATCGAGCCCAAACTATTGTCAAAACCTGTCCATCTTGTGCTCCTATTATTGCACCCTTTTTAAGTCCAGGTATAAATCCCCAAAACACTCAATAAAATCATATTTAACAAATAAATATAACTTATATTTCTTCTTTTGGTCGTTTAAAATATGTTCATCATACAATTCATACTTAGTCACACTTCCAATGGGCTACACCATTACCCTCTATAAAAGCTAATTCTGTTATTACTCATTTACTTACTTCCTTTACAGTTATAGAAGTTCCTACTAAATTAAAAACTGACAATGCTTCTACTTATTACTCTCATAAATTGGCTGCCTTCCTCTCTTCATACCACATTCGTCATTCCACTAGTATTCCATTTAACAGTCAAGGTCAAACAATTATTTAAAAAGCTAATACTACCTTAAAATTGTAACTTTTAAAACAAACAGGGGGAAATGGATGAGATTCCCCAAAACATCAAATTCTGAAAGCTCTTTTTACTTTAAATTTTCTTAACTATTGGCGCCAATTACAGCAATCTCAGCAATAAAACATTTTCAACAACCATTAGAAAAGCCACAAGCTAACAATTTGTGGATGTACTATCCTTCATTACAAGGTCAATATTTAAAAGGAAAAGTTTTACAATGGGGTCGAGGTTATGCTCTTGTTCGTACAGGTGCTGGAGATGAGTGGTTCCCATCCCGACAGTTAAAGCAGTGCCATGGCGAAGAGGAGCCGGCCGGAAGACTTCCTGGCGGCATTTCAAAAACTAAATCTGAGTACTCAGAAAACCTTCACCTACGAAACTCGTCGAGTGGAACCCCCGACATGGGGTGAGCTGAAAAAACTTACTCAAGAAGCTGAAGGAGTTGTTCAACAAGCTGGACAGCCCAAAACCTCACTGACCTTATTTCTAGCCATACTAGCTGTAGTGAGTTGCCAAATAACAGCTGGAGAATTCACATATTGGACTTATATTCCCTTTCCACCCTTATATCAAGGTGTGGCCTAGGGAGACAAAGAAGTTTTAGTATTTACTAATAATACTACTTGGATGCCATCACCTTTTTTAAATCAGGATCCTGAGTTAGACACGGGTACAGTAAACAGTTCATATCAATTTGGGGTGAAAGGGTTACCTATATGTCTTGGGAACAGTCCACATTGTTTACATCCTTCTCATGAGGCTTGGGCTATGCGCTAAAATCATAGTCACATTGCTGCCTTTACTATGATTGTTGTTACTCAGAGTTTTAAATATAATCATACTGCTCTACTTAACAAAACCTTGCCTACTACATTATCCTTATGTCCTACTCCTGACATGTCCGGAGGTGTTTCCCAATTAAAGTGGACTAGATGTAAAAGAAGTAGACCACAATTATTATTAGAGGTAAAAGGTAGAAATTATAGATACTTTGTCACTGACTGGAGTGTACATGGAGATTTTCAGACTAAGTTTAGCCACTTTAGCCTACAATGGCATAAAAATAATCACAACATTTATGCTGATGGTAACCAAACTATTATTTGGCATGATGGTGGCTTGTCGCCCCCATGCCACATTTGGCCAACACTTCACAAATACAAAGTCATATATAAAAGTTACTAGCTGCTGGCAAACCAATGTCTACTTTTACAGGAAACATGTCCTTAAATACCACTAATCTTTCTAATCCTTTCCATATATCTTTACATCAAAACAGATCTAAATATATCATTACTTGTGTTAAAAAACCTTACTTGTTGTTAGTGAGAATCTTTAAATGAGATAATAATACAGGAGTTGTTAACTGTACGGACAATTGTACATTTTTAAACTGTATAAATACTACTTGGTGGCATAATAATTGAAATGAAACTCTCTCCAATATATATATTTTAAGAGCTGAAAAAGAAACCTGGTTACCTGTGAACTTGACACGCACCTGGAGTGAATCTACTGGGGTTACTCAAATTTACAAAGTAATGCAAGTTCTTGTCCACCGCAGCCAGAGAGCGGTTGGGATCGTCATAACAACAGTAGTGGGACTTGTGGCCATTGCTTCCACCACTGCTGTTGCTGGACTGGCGTTACATCAGAGTATCCAAAATGCAAAGTTCGTGCAACAATAGCATGAACAATCTCACTTGTTGTGGCAACAACAACGAAACATCGATGCTCATTTGACTAAATGAGTAGATAACTCAGAACAAGTGGTTTCTTAGATGGGGATCAGCTGACAGTGTTAAATACTCGAACCTTGTTAAAATGTGACTGGAATACTACTCAATTTTGTATTACCCCTGTTCCTTTTAACAGCACTGTACATAATTGGACAGAGATAAAAAGGCTTTTAACTGGCCATGACAATCTTTTCCTGGAAATACAAGAACTAACACACAATATTTCTGAAACGTTTTGTAATCAGTTACCATTGCTAACTGGTGCAGATTTAATGACTGGTATTGCACAAAGCTTAAAATCTTTAAACCCTATGAGTCCTGTAAAAACTTTACTGACTTCTGTTTCTAGTAATGTATTGATTGTTGTTTTTGCCTTTGTCATTTTCACAGTCTGCTGGAAATGATGCCAAAGGGCAAACACCAAATCCCAGCGAGCCCAACATGTAATGATGGTTTAAAAAAAAAAAAATTCAAACCTGTAAATAAAGAAGGGGGAGATGTAGAGGACTGTGTGCTCGCAACGAGATGTTCCCGATAAGCCCTGCTCTTGCAAACAAAGCAGGACATTCCTTCTCTGCAAACAAGAAGGATAAAGGAGCCAGCTGTAAACAGTGGGCTCTGGGAACTGGTCAATGTTTACTGATCTTGCGAGTCAAGGAAAGGTCAGAGAAGCAACACATGTCCCATGACTTGGCAACATTCCACAAACGGCTGGATAAAATAAAGCAGAGTGTGCCGTTTGGGGCGGCCGCCATGTATGTCTTGTCCTGTGTTGTCTTGTGTGTTCATTCCTTTGTTTAGGAAACACACGGACCCCAACAAATACCACAAAGATACTCCTTGAGAAGAGCAACCCCAAGAAACATAATCATCAGAATCACCAAGGTTGAAATGAATGAAAAAAATGCTAAGAGCAGCAAGAGAGAAAGGTCAGGGACCAACAAGGGGAAGACCATCAGACTAACAGCGAATCTCTCTGCAGAAACCCTACAACCCAGAAGAGACTGGGTCCAATATTCAACATTCTTAAAGAAAAGAATTTTCAACCCAGAATTTCATATCCAGCCAAACTAAGCTTCATAAGCAAAGGAGAAATAAAATCCTTTACAGACAAGCAAATGCTGAGAGATTTTGTCACCACCAGGCCTGCCTTACAAGAGCTCCTGAAGGAAGCACTAAAGATGGAAAGGAACAACTGGTACCAGGCCCTTCAAAAACATACCAAATTGTAAAAAACATTGATATTGTGAAGAAACTGCATCAACTAATGGGCAAAGCAACCAGCTAGCATCATAATGACAGGATCAAATTCACACATAACAATATTAGCTTTAAATGTAAATGGGTCAATGACCCAATTAAAAGACACAGACTGGCAAATTGGATAAAGAGCCAAGAGCCATCAGTGTGCTGTATTCAGGAGACCCATCTCACATGCAAAGACACACATAGGCTCAAAATAAAGGGATGGAGGAATAATTACAAAGCAAATGGAAAGCAGAAAAAAAAAGCAGGAGCTGCAATCCTAATATCTGATAAAACAGACTTTAAACCAACAAAGATCAACAGAGACAAAGAAGGGCATTATATAATGATAAAGGGATCAATGCAGCAAGAAGAGCTAACTATCCTAAATATATATGCACCCAATACAGGAGCACCCAGATTCATAAAGCAAGTTCTCAGAGACCTAAAAAGAGACTTACACTCCCACATGATAATAGTGGGAGACTTTAACACCCCACTGTCAATATTAGACTGATCAATGAGACAAAACATTAACAAGGATGTTCAGGACTTGAACTCACCTCTGGACCAAGCAGACCTAATAGACATCTACAGAACTCTCCCCCTCAAATCAACAGAAAATACATTCTTCTCAGCACCTCATCACACTTATTCTAAAATTGAGCACATAATTGGAAGTAAAATACTCCTCAGCAAATGCATAAGAATGAAAATCATAATGAACAGTCTGTCAGACCACCGTGCAATCAAACTGGAACTCAGGACGAAGAAACTCAATCAAAACTGCACAACTACATGGAAACTGAACAGCCTGCTCCTGAATGACTACTGTGTAAATAATGAAATGAAGTCAGAAATAAAGATGTCATTTGAAACCAATGGGAATGAAGACACAATGTACCAGAATCTCTGGCACACATTTTAAGCAGTGAGTAGAGGGAAACGTATAGTAATAAGTACCCAAGAGAGAAAGCAGGAAAGATCTAAAATTGACATGCCAACATCACAATTAAAAAAAAATCGAGAAGCAACAGCGAACAAATTCAATATCTAGCAGAAGACAAGAAATAACTGAAATCAGAGCAGAACTGAAGGAGATAGAGACACGAAAAACACTTCAAAACATAAATGAATCCAGAGGCTGGTTTTTTGGAAAGATCAACAAAATAGACAGACTACAGCCAGACTAATAAAGAAGAAAAGACACAAGAATGAAATAGAGGCAATAAAAAATGATATAGGGGTATCACCACTGATCCCACAGAAATACAGACTACCATCAGAGAATACTATAGACATGTCTACACAAATAAACTAGAAAATCTAGAAGAAATGGATAAATTCCTGGACACATACACCCTCCCAAGTCTAAACCAGGAAGAAGTCAAATACCTGAATAAACCAATAACAGGTTCTAAAATTGAGGCAGTAATTAATAGCCTACCCACCAAAAAAAAAGTCCACAACCTGGCGGATTCACAGCCGAATTCTACCAGAGGTAGAAAGAGGAGCTGGTACCATTCCTTCTGAAACTATTCCAAACAATAGAAAAAGAGAAAATCCTCCCTAACTCATTTTATGAGGCCAGCATAAAATCTGGCAAAAACACAACAAATAAACAAAATTTCAGGCCAATATCCCTGAAGAACATCAATGTGAAAATCCTCAATAAGATACTGGCAAACCGAATCCAGCAGCACATCAAAAAGTTTATCCACCATGATCAAGTAGGCTTCATCCCTGGGATGCAAGGCTGGTTCAACATATGTAAATCCACAAACATAACCCATCACATAAACAGAACCAATCACAAAAACCACATGATTATCTCAATAAATGCAGAAAAGGTATTCAACAAAATTCAACAACGCTTCATGTTTAAAAATCTCAATAAACTGGGTATCAATGGAAAGTATCTCAAAATAATAAGAGCTATTTATTACAAACCCACAGCCAATATCATACTGAATGGGCAAAAACTGGAAGCATTCCCTTTGAAAACCAGCAAAAGACAAGGATGCCCTCTTTCACCATTCCTATTCTACATAGTATTGGAAGTTCTAGCCAAGGCAATCAGGCAAGAGAAAGAAATAAAGGGTATTCAAATAGGAAGAGATAAAATCAAATTGTCTCTGTTTGCAGATGACATGATTGTATATTTAGAAAACCCCATCGTCACAGCCCAAAATCTCCTTAAGCTGATAAGCAATGTCAGCAAAGTCTCAGTATACAAAATCAATGTGCAAAAATCATGAATATTCCTATACACCAATAACAGACAAACAGCCAAATCATGACAGAATTCCCATTCACAATTGCTACTAACAGAATAAAATACCTAGGACACAAAAAATGGAAGAACATCCCATGCTCATGGATAGGAAGAATCAACATCGTGAAAATGGCCACAATGCCCAAAGTAATTTAAAGATGCAATGCTATCCCCATCAAACTGCCACTGACTTTCTTCACAGAATTGGAAAAAAAAAATACTTTACACTTCATATGGAAGTTTAAAAAAGAGCCCGCATAACCAAGACAATCCTGTGCAAGAAGAACAAAGCTGGACGCATCACACTACCTGACTTCAAACTATACTACAAGGCTGCAGTAACCAAAACAGCATGGTACTGGTACCAACACAGATATATAGACCAATGGAACAGAACAGAGGCCTCAGAAATAACACTACACATCTACAACCATCTGACTTTTGACAAACCTGACACAAACAAGCAATGGAGAAACCATTCTCTAGTTAATAAATGTTGTTGGGAAAACTGGCTAGCCACATTCAGAAAACTGAAACTGGACCCCTTCCTTACAACTTATACAGAACTTAACTCAAGATGGATCAAAGACTTAAACGTAAGACCTAGGGCCATAAAAATCCTAGAGGAAAATCTGGGCAATACCATTCAAGATGTAGGCATGGGCAAAGACTTCATGTCTAAAACACTAAAAGCAATGGCAAGAAAAGCCTAAACTGACAAATGGGATCTAATTAAACTAAAGAGCTTCTGCACAGCAAGACAAACTATCATCAGAGTGAACAAGCAACCTACAGAATGGCAGAAAATTTTTGCAATCTATCCATCTGACAAAGGGCTACTATCAAGAAACTTCAAAGAAAATAAACAAATTTACAAGATAAAAACAAACAACCCCATCAAAAAGTGGGCAAAGGATATGAACAGACACTTCTCAAAAGGAGACATTTAGGCAGCCAACAGACATATGAAAAAATGCTCATCATCACTGGTCATTAGAGCAATGCAAATCAAAACCACAATGAGATACCATCTCATGCCAGTTAGAATGGCAATCATTAAAAAGTCAGGAAACAACAGGTGCTGGAGAGGATGTGGAGAAATAGGAACTGTTTGTGGGAAACAGCTGGAGAGGATGTGGAGAAATAGGAACTGCTGGTGGGAGTGTAGATTAGGTCAACCACTGTGGAAGACAATGTGGTATTCCTCAAAGATCTAGAACAAGAAATACCATTTAACCTAGCAATCCCATTACTGAGTATGTACCCAAAGGATTACAAATCATTCTACAATAAAGATACATGCACACGTGTGTTTACTGCAGCACTATTCACAATAGCAAAGACTTGGAACTAACCCAAATGTCCATCAATAATAGACTGAATAAAGAAAATGTGGCACATATACACTACGGAATACTATGCAGCCATAAAAAATGATGAGTTCATGTCCTTTGCAGGGACATGGATGAAGCTGGAAACCATCATTCTCAGCAAACTATCAAAAGAACAGAAAACCAAACACTACATGTTCTCACTCATAATTAGGAGTTGAACAATGAGAACACATAGACACAGGGAGGGGAACATCACACACCAGGGCCTTTTGGGGGTTGAGGGGCTAGGGAAGGGATAACATTAGGAGAAATATCTAATGTAGATGATGGGTTGATAGGTGCAGCAAACCACCATGGTAAGTGTATACCCATGTAACAAACCTGCATGTTCTGCACATGTACCCCAGAACTTAAAGTATAATTTAAAAATAAAAAAGTGTTTTTCACTCTTAAATTTTTTGAAGAGTTTGAAGATTGGTTTTCCTTTATATGTTTGGTGGAATTCATCCGTGCAACCATCTTGTCTAAAACTGTTGGCCAGGCAGAGTGGCTCACACCTGTAATCCCAACACTTTGGAAGGCCAAGATGGGAAGATCGCTTGAGTCCAGGAGTTTATGACCAACCTGGGCAGCATAATGAGACCCCATCCCTATAAGTAAATAAATAAATATTTTAAAAATGAAACTATTTGTTGCTGATTCCATATTCCTACCAGTTACAGTTCGATCCAGATTTTCTATTTCTTTATGATTTAGTCTTGGTAGGCTGTTCTTTTTAGGAATTTATCCATTTCATCTACTTTATTCATTTTGTTTGGAAATAATTGTTGATACTATGATCTTATAATACTTTTTATTCCTATAAAATTGGCAATAATGTCCCCAATTTTATTTCTGGTTGTATTTATTTTAGTCCTTTTTTTTTTTCTTCATCAATTTTGCTAAAGGTTTATCAGTTTTATTTTCTTTTCAAAGAACCACCTCTTGATTTTGTTGATTGTTCTCTATTGTTTTTCTACTCTGTTTTTTGTTTGTTTGTTTGTTTGTTTGTTTGTTTGTTTTTGAGACAGGGTCTTTCTTTTTCACCCAGGCTGGAGTGCCGTGGCATGACTGTGGCTCACTGCAGCCTTGACCTCCTAGACTTGAGTGATTCTTCCATCTAGTCTCCAGAGCAGCTGGAACTATAGGTGTGTGGCCATCACATCCACCTAATTTTTCTTTTTCATAGAGGAGACAGAGTCCCACTATGTTGCTTAGGCTGGTCTCGAGTTCCAGAGCTCAAGCAATCCTCCTGCCTCACCCTCCCAAAGTGCTGGATTTACAGGTGTGAGACACCATATCCAGCCTCTGTATTTTATCTCTTATCTAATCTTTAATATATTCTTCCTTCTGCTACTTTTGAGTTTAGTTTGTTTTTCTTGTTTTAGCTCCTTAGTTAGTTGTTTGAGATCTTCTCGTTTAATGTATTAATAAATATTTACAGTTATAAATTTAACCTCTTGGCACTGCTTTCACTGAATTCCACAATATTTCTTAGGTTCTATTTTCATATTCACTTTTTTCACATTTTTAACTTTTATTCTGGGTTCAGGGATATATGTGGAGATTTGTTTTATAGGTAAACTTGTGACACAGAAGTTCATTGTGCAGATTAGCACCCAGGATTAAGCCCACTACCCAATAGTTATTGTTTCTGCTCCTCTCCCTCCTACCACTCTCCATCCTCTCCAGTGTCTGTTGTTTCCCTCTCTGCACTCATGAGTTCTCATCATTTAGTTCCCACTTATAAGTGAGAACACATGGTACTTGGTTTTCTGTTCCTGTGTTAGTGTTAGTTTGCTAAGAATAATAACCTCCAGCTCCATCCATGTTCCTCCCAAGGATATGATGTCATTCGATTTTATGGCTGCATAGTATTCCATGGTGTATATGTACCACTATTCTTTATACAATCTGTCATTAATGGGCATTTAGGTTGATTCCATGTGTTGGCTATTGTGAATAGTGCTGCAATGAACATTCGTGTGCATGTGTATTTATGGTAGAATGATTTATATTCCTCTGGGTATATACCAGTAATGGGATTGCTGGGTCAAATGGTAGTTCTGTTTTTAGCTCTTTGCAGAATTGCCATACTGCTCTGAATAACAGTTGAACTATTTTACACTTCCACCAACAGTTGTATAAGTGTCCCCTTTTTTCCACAACCTCACCAGCATTGTTATTTTTTGATCTTTTATTAATAGCCATTCTGACTTCTGTGAGATGGTATCATGTTATCTTTGATTCTCATTTATCTAATAATCAGTGATATTGAGATTTTTTCATGTGCTTGTTGGCCACACAGTATGTCTTTTTTGAAAATTGTCTGTTCGTATCTTTTGATCACTTTTTAATGGGGTTGTTTTTCTCTTGTAAATGTTTAAATTTCTTATAGATGCTGAATATTAGACCTTTGTCAGATGCATAGCTTGGACATATTATTCTGTAGGTTGTCTGTTTACTCTGTTGACAGTTTATTTTGCTGTGCAGAAGCAAAGCTCTTAAGCTTAATTAGATCCCACTTGCCAATTTTTACTTTTCTTGGAATTGCTCTTGGTGTCTTTTTCATGCAACCTTTGCTCATTCCTATTTCCACAATATTACTGCCTAGGTTTTCTTCCAGGGTTTTTATATTTTCAGGTTTTACATTTAAGTCTTTAATTTACCTTGTGTTGATTTTTGTATATGGCATAAGGAAGGAGTCTAATTTCAATCTTCTGCATATTACTAGCCAGTTATCCCAGCACCATTTATTGAATAGTGAGTTCTTTCCCCATTGCTTGCTTTTGTCAGCTTTGTCAAAGATAAGATGGTTATAGATGTGCAGCCTTGTTTCTGGTCTCTCTATTCGATTGGTCTACATGTCTGTTTTTGGATGAGCACCATGTTGTTTCAGTTTCTGTAGCCTTATAGTATAGTTTGAAGTCAGGTACTGTGATGCCTCCAGCTGTGTTCTTTTTGCTTAGGATTGCCTTGGGTATTTGGGCTCTATTTTGGTTCCATACGAATTTTAGAATAGTTTTTTTCCAGTTCTATGAAGAATGTCATTGGTAGTTTGATAGAAATGTCATTGAATCTGTAAATTGTTCTTGGCAGTATGGGCATTTTAATAGTATTGATCTTTCCTATCCATGAGCATGCAATTATTATTTGTTTGTGTTTTCTTTAACTTCTTTGAGCAATGTTTTGTAATTCTTGTTGTAGAAATTTTTCACCTCTCTGGTTACCTGTATTTCTAGGTATTGTATTCTTTTTTTGGCAATTGTGAATGGGACTGCCTTCCTAATTTGGCTTTCAGCTTGGCTATTGGTATATAGGAATGCTAGTAATTTTTGTACATTGTGTATTCTGAAATTTTGCTGAAGTTGTTTATCAACTGAAGGAGACTTTGGACCAAGACTATGGGATTCTCTTGCTATAAGGACTTCTTTTAAACTTATGGGAACAAAGATACAACATACCAGAATCTCTTGGACACAGTTAAGGCAGTGTTAAGCAAGAAATTTATAGCACTAAATGTCCACATTAATAAGTTAGAAAGATCTCAAAGTTACAACCTAATATCACAAGTGAAAGAAGGCTGGGCATGGTGGCTCATGCCTGTAATCCCAGTAGTTTGAGAGTCCGAGGCAGGTGGATCATGAAGCCAAGAGATCGAGACCATCAGGCTAACATGGTGAAACCCCATCTCTACTAAAAATAGAAAAATTAGCGGGCATGGTAGCACACGCCTGTAGTCCCAGCTATTCGGGAAGCTGAGGCAGGATAATCACTTGAACCCAGGAGGCAGAGGTGGCAGTGAGCTGAGATCATGCCACTGCACTCCAGCCTGGCAACACGGCAAGACTCCATCTCAAAAAAAAAAAAAAAAAAAAAAAAAAAAAGAATTAGAGAAGCAAGAACAAATCAACCCTGCAGCTAACAGAAGAAAAGTATAATCAAAATTAGAACTGAATAAAAGAAATTGAGACATGAGAAACCATTCGAAAGATCAACAAATCCAGGAGCTGATTCTTTGAAAAAATTAATAAAATGGGCCACTAGCTAGACTAATGAAGAAACAAGAGAAAATTCAAACAAACACAATTAGAAATGATAAATGAGGTGTTACCACTGACCCCACAAAAATAAATATAACCATCAGAAACTACTACAAACTCCTACTTGCAAACAAAGTAGAAAACTTAGAAGAGATAGATAAGTTCCTGGGCACATACATTCTTCCAATACTGAACCAGGAAGAAATTGATTACCTTAACAGAGCAATCATGAGCTCCAAAATTGAATCAGTAATAAATTACCTACCAACAAAAACACTTACAAGACCAGATGAATTCACAGTCTATGCTACAAGATGTACAAACAAGAGTTAGTACCATTACTGCTAAATATCCACAATATCACAAAATTGAGGAGGAGGAGGAACTCCTCCCCTACTCATTCTATGAGGCCAGCATCATTCTGGTATCAAAGCCTGGCAGAGACATAGAGAACAAAAGAAAACTTCAAGCCAATATCTTTGATGAACATTGATGCAAAAATCCACAACAAAATACTTGCAAACCAAATCCAACATCACATCAAAAAGATACTCCCCACAATCAAGTAGGGCTCATCCCCAGAATGTAAGGATTGTTCAACATATGCAAATCAACAAATGTGATTTATGACATAAGCAGAACTAAAGACAAAAACCACATGATTTCTCAATAGATGCAAAAAAGGCTTTCAATAAAATTCAACATATCTTCATGTTAAAAACTCTCAAACTAGATATTGAAGAAACATAACTCAAAATAATAAGAGCCTTCTATGACAAACCCACAGCCAACATTATAATGAATGGGTCAAAGCTGTAAGCATTCTCCTTGGAAACCAGCAAAAGAAAAGGATGCCCTCTTTCACCACTTCTATTCAACATAGTATTGGAAGTCTTGGCCAGAGAAATCAGGCAAGAGAAAAAGATAAAGGGCATCCAAATTGAAAGAGAGAAACTTAAACTATACCTGTTTGCAGATGACATTTACATTTTTCTCAAGATATTTTCTCACTTCCCCTATGATTTCTTCTTTCAATCTTGATTTTTTAACATGTGTTAATTTCCACATTTCTGTAGATTTTCCAGGTTTCCTTCTACTATTGATATGTAGTTTCATTTTATTGTGATTGGAAGAGGTAATTTGTGTAATTTTAGTATTTTTTAACTTGTTAAGAATTGTTTTGTAGTGTAACATATGGTCTATCCTGCAGAATGTCCCACGTGCTCTTCAGAAAAAAAATGTATATTCTGTTATTGTTGGGTAGAGTGTTCTGAATGTGTCTGTTAAATCCAATTTGTTTATAATGTTTGAGTCCTATATTTACTTATTGATGTTCTGTCTGGTTGTTCTATCTATTATTGAAAGTAGGGCATTAAAATCCAGCACTGTTACTGTAGAGTTATTTACTTCTTTCCTCAATTCTGTCAATGTTTGTTTCATATATTTGAGAATGCTAATATTTGGTACATATATGTTTATAATGGTAGTATCATCTTGGTGAATTGACACTTTTATCAATATATAGTGTCCTTCTTTGTATTGCTTTATTTCAACTTAAAGAATTCCCTTTAGCAGTTCTGATAGGGCAGGTCTAGTGGCTATTCTCCTCCTCACCTTTTACTTAACAGAGAATTTATTAATTTCTTTCTCATTTTTAAGAACTATTTTGCCATATGAAGAATTCTCAGTTGACAGGGGTTTTTTTTTTAATTTCTATCAGCACTTTATATCATCCCACTGTCTTCTGGCCTCCAAGATTTTTGCTGAAAAATCTGCTGATAATTATGAGAAGGATTGCTTGTATGTAACAACCTGTGTCTCTTACTGCTTTTAAAATTCTCTGTCTTTGATCTTTGGCAGTTTGTTTGCAAGTGTATCAGTGTAGGCCTCTTTGGGTTTATCTTACTTGGAGTGCATAGAGATTCTTGGATTTCTATATCCATGTATTTACTCAAATTTAAGAAATTTTCAGCCATTACTTCAAATGATTACTCTTCCTATTTCTGTCACTCTTCTCCTTCAGGGAAAACGACAATGCATATATTGGTTGGCTTTATAACATCCCATAAGTTTGTTGGGCTCTGTTTACTATTCATTCTTTTTCCTTTTTGCTCTGCATATTCAACAATTGTAAATGTCTTGCCTTCAAGCTCAATGACTCTTTATTCTGTCTGCTTGAGTCTGCAGTTAGACCTCTCCAGGGAATTTTTCAATTCAATTGTAGTATTTTTCAGATTCAGAAATTGTTTGCTTTATTTTTATAATTTGAAGATATTCTCCTTTCATGAATATATCACTTTCCTGATTTCTTTTTGATCCTTATCTGCTTTCTTTTAGCTCCTTGAGCATATATACAACTGCTATTTTCCCCTCAACAAACTAGGCATTGAGGAAACATACATAAAAATAATAAGGGATATATATGACAAACCACTGCCAACATCATACTGAATAGGGAAAAGCTGGAAGCATTCCCCTTCAAAACTGGAGCAAGACAAGGATGCCCTTCTCACCACTCCTATTCAACATAGTACTGGACGTCCAAGCCGGAACAATCAGGCAAGAGAGAAAAAATAAAAGACATCCAAATAGGAAGAGAGGAAGTCAAACTATTTCTGCTTGCAGGTGATATGATCCAATACCTAGAAAACCCCATGGTTTCTGATAATAAGCTCCTTGATCTGATAAGCCACTTAAGCAAATGCTGTAATACAAAATTAATGTACAAGAAGCAGTACCATTCCTATACACCAACAACATCAAAGCGAGAGGCAAATATAAATGCAATTCTATTTACAATAGCCAAAAAAAGAATAAATACCTAGAAATAGACTAATTATAAAACTCTACAACAAGAATTACAAAACAATGCTCAGTGACATCAGAGATGACACCAACAGATGGATAAACAGTCCATGTTCATGGATAGGTAGAATAAATGCGTTAAAATGGCCAAACTGCCCAATGCAATTTACAGATTCAATGCTATTCCTATCAAAGTACCAATGACATTCTTCACAGAACTAAAAATAAGTATTCTAAAATTCATATAGAACCAAAAAGAGCCCAAATACCCAAGACATTCTTAAACAAAAAGAACAAAGCTTGAGGTGTCATCTTATCCAACTTTAAACTATTCTACAAGGCTACAGTAACAAAAACAGCATGGTACTGGTACAAAAACAGACACATAGACCAACGTGACAGAAGAGAGAGCCCAAATAATGTCACACACCTGCTACCATCTGATCTTTGACAAACTCTACACAAACAAGCAATGGACAAAGGATTCCCTACCAGTAAATGGTGATGAGATAATTGGCTAGCCATATGCAGAAGATTGAAGCTGGACCCCTGCTTTACACCATATATAAAATTAACTCAAGATAGATTAAAAACTTAAATCTAAAACCAAAAACTAAAAAAACCCTGGAAGATAACCTAGGAAATACCGTTTTGGACATAAGACCTAGCAAAGACTTTATGAAAAGACACCAAAAACATTTGCAAACAAAAATGGACCTTGACAAATGAGACCTAATTAAACTAAAGAGCTTCTGCACAATAAAAGAAACCATCAACAGAATAAACAGACAAGTTAGAGAATGGAGAAAATGTTCACATACTATGTATCCAGCAAAGGACTAATATCCAGAATCTATAAAGAACTTAAACAGATTTACAAGCAAAAAGCAAACAACATGATTAAAAAGTGAGCAAAGGACATGGAAAGAGAGTTTTCAAAAGAAGGCATTCATGCAGCCAATGAGCATATAAATAAATGCTCAACATCACTATTCATAAGAAAAATTCAAATCGAAATGACAGTGAGATATCACCCCCCTCCAGTCAGAATGCCTATTATTAAAATGTCAAAAAAGAACAGATGCCAGTGAAGTTGTGGAGAAAAGAGAATGCTTATACACTACTGGTGGGAATGTAACTACTTTAGCCATTGTGGAAAGCAGTTTAGCGATTTCTCAAAGAACTTAAAACAGAATTACCATTTAACCCAGCAGTACCATTGTTGGGTGTATAGCCAAAGGAATATATTGCTCCCATGTAAGGAGCAATAATGTTAATTACCCACAGATTGTATTTGCTCCAGGCTTTCAGCATTGTTTGTACTGAATAAAAGCAAAGAGCTCTAGCTTATCGGGACTGCTCATTCTTCAGCCGTCCCCTAGCTGCTTTTTCACTGCATACTTATGTCTGAGTACTCCTTTCATCCATCACTCGGCTGGGGTCTGCAGGATGGACATGGCAGGTGGTATTCATGTGAGGGACACTGCAACGCATCATGATGGAACCCTCGAAAATGAAGGTGAAGAGACTGCACAGTCAGTAAGTCATTGGTGCCCACTCGGGAATTCCAAGCTTGAGGAAATTTTCAAGCTAGGGTTTCATCATGCGACAACAGTTATCAGCTCAACAGAAACAGTATATAAAAGTATTGAAACAGTTGCTTAACACTAGTGGAGCCTCAGTCTCACAGGCTCAATTAAGGGACCTAATGCAAACTGTTGTTTCCCATAACCCATGGTTCCCGGAAGAAGGCAGGCTAGACCTAGAGCTCTGGGAGCAAGTGGGGAGAAATCTTAACCAACATCATGCACAAGGGCAACAGGTCCCAGTAACATATTTAACATTATGGACCTTAGTTAGGGCTGCTTTGGTCCCACTCTATGCAGAAGAGCCAAAAAGGGAAGAGAAGAAGAACCATCACCTACCTTACTGCCTCCTCCTCCTCCTTCAGCCCCACCATTACTAGGTAAAGATACCAAAGAGGAAATGGAGATTTTCCCTGAGCCCACTCCTCCAATACATTGAAAAAAAGACAAGGGATACACTACAGTCATGGGTCCCTGTCTTAGGCAAGCAGCATTAGAAGGGGAGCTCCTAGCCTGTCCCATGATGCAAGATCAACAAGGCAATTGGGTACAGGAGCCTATTACTTTTAACACTTATAAGGAAATAAGAAAAAGCATTAGAGAAAATGGAGCTGCTAGCCAATTTACAAAAGGATTAATTGAGGCCATAGCAAATTTTATTGGCTTATTGGATACAGGGGCAGACATTTCGGTCACTAGTGATCAAAACTGGCGAGAAACTTGGCCTTGGGTCTCTTAGAAACAAAAGATCGTTGGCATCGGGGAAGTACACACAACCAAGCAGAGCACATGCCCCTAACATCTAGGTTCAGAGGGAAGGAAAGCAGTCATACAACCTCTAATCATGCCCATCCCTGTTAATATTTGGGGACAGGACTTATTAGCCTAATGGGGGGGTCACTCTGCAGACCCCTTTCTGATAATGGCCACTGTTTGTAATTCCTCTCCTACCCCTAACGTGGCTCTCTCAAAATCCTATTTGAGTAGAACAGTAGCCTTTAAAGCGAGAGAAATTACAAAGAGCCCATGAATTAGTTGGGGAACAATTAAAAGTTGGCCATATAGAACCATCAAACTGCCCTTGGAATTTGTCCATTTTCTAGCTGCATTTATGGGGCAGCCCATAAAAATTCAAACTGTTAATGGTTTGGCTCATGGCACCTCACAATTTCACCAATTTTGTCACACCAACATTCCACAGGCAGCCTGTATAATCCCCCAAAGACAGGCCATAGTAAAATATGTCCACTCCACCCTTAAAAATATGCTCAGAAAACAAAAATGGGGGAATATGAGTAAGGACCCTGCAACGCTATTGGCACAAGCCTTATTTATGCTTTTTTTTTTAATTTAGATGATAAATTTCAATCAGCCATAGAAAGGCACTTTGCAAAAATCACTCAAGATATAAAACCTTCAGTGTTATAGAAAGATGTAAATAGTAATGTATGGTGTGGCCCAAATGATTTGTTAATGTGGGGAAGAGGATATGCTTGTGTTCACACCCCCTAAGGTGCTCTTTGGATTCCAGCACAATGCTTCAAACCTTACCATAGTGTGGCTAAGACCGAACCTGATACCAGAAATGAAGGAAATAACCCTGCAGAACCTGCAGCTCCAGATGATGCAGCTTCCTTGGACAACAAAGGCCCCAGACATTATGCCAAAGACCACTCAGGAGGCTACGTGAATCCTGCTCCAGACACAGACACCATTCACTCCAGATAATTTGTTCCTTGCTATGCTTTCTGTTGTATATTGCAACCCTTGTAGGGTATTAACCTTTTTAAATTCTCTCACTTTGCCTGCTACCTGTACCTGCTACTCTATAAGGCCCATCTTCTAGATCTGCCTTTCTTATGCCGAGTTCCTGAGTGAACACCCCCTTCCCAGCCTCTAATAACGTAACTACTTGGCTATGAGGGATTGACATATCCCCAGTGGGGCTCCTTAGTAAGGGCACACATTGGACTGAGGTGCCAAGTAACATTACTTATCACTACTTAATTGGAAAAAAAACTAATGCTGATTATACTCATGTTTGTCTCATGTTATCTACTAATTCTAAGATGCAAAGACAGAAAATGAGTTGTAACTGCTACGCCTGACAAACCTGTTGCTGCACACATCTGTACTCTTCAATCATCAAGACTTGATGCCAAAACAAAAACAAAAACAAAACAAAACAAAACAAAAAAAAACAGAAAAAAGGGGGAGATGTGGGGAATTGGTTAGAGTGGTGGAAGAACCTATAGGGAAAGAAGCAGGCCTATTGAAAGGTCAGAAGGCTCTGCAAAGCTTTCTGGGAGAATAAGCTGAAGGCAACTGTTCTCTTACCCTGAGGCAGAGGGCAAGAAGTAGGTGCAAGGAAATGTAGGGGAGTTTATCTAAATAGCCTTGTTTACTTATCTTGTCTAGGAAGCAACTTCTGATCATCCATGTGTGAGACTGCTCCCTGTAAGGGGGAGCAATAATGTTAATTACCCACAGATTGTGTTGACTCCAGGCTTTTGGCATTATGTCTCTACTGAATAAAAGCAAAGAGCTCCAGCTTATCGGGACTGCTCACTCTTCAGCAGTCCCCTAGCCACTTTTTCACTGCATACCTGTGTCTGAGTCCTTCTTTCATTCATCACTTGGCCAAGGTCTGCGGGATAGACCTGGCATAAAGTCATCATTAGTTTTATTTTTGGCTTGTTTGTTTCCTTATGCAAACAGTGCTAAGTTTCGTTTTGTTTTGTGTTGTTTTGTTTTCATTTGGGGTTTTTTTTTTTCAAAGTTTCACTGAAGAAAAAGTGTTAAATTGTTATCAGTTTAAAATAATGTTATAAGATAACATTTGTGAGCCTCATAGTAACCACAAATCAAGAAACATAGAACAAATGCAAAATAACAAGAAAATAAATCATATCACTGGAGAAAATTGCCTTCACTAAAAGGAAAACAGGAAAAAAAGAAAGAAGAAAGAAAAGAACACAAAATAACCAGAAAACACATAGTAAAATTGCAGGAGTAAACGCTTACTTAATAATAATATTAAAAGTAAAGGGACTAAACTCTCCAATCAAAAGACAAAGAATGGCTGAATGGATAAAAACAGGAGACCTATTGATCTGTTGCCTACAAGAAATACACTTTATCTATAAAATATATATAGACCAAAAATAAAAGAATGGAAAACTATATTCCATGCCAATGGAAACCAAAAAAAAAAAAAAGAGCAGGAGTAGCTATACTTATATCAGGAAAAATAGATTTCAAGAAAAAGACTATAAGAAGAGACAAAGAAGGTCACTATGTAATGACAAGAACTAATACCAATCCTACTGAAAATATTCTGAAAAATAGAGGGGAAGCAAATGCTTTCAAACTCATTGTAGGAGGCCAGAATTACCCTGACCTTAATACCAAAGACACGTCAGATAAAGAAAACTGAAGGCCAGTATTTCTAATGAATATTGATGCAAAATCCTCAAAAAAATACTAGCAAACCAAATTCAACAATACATTAGAAAGATCATTATGACCAAGTGGAATTTATCCTTGGGATATAAGGATGTTCAACATATGCAAATCAAGCAATGTGGTATATCTTATCAATAGAATGAAGAACAAAAACCATTTGTTTCAACTGATGCTGAAAAAGCATTTGATATATTCAACATTCCTTGATAATAAAAAAAATCCTCTCAAAAAAACTGGACATACAGAGAACATACCTCAACATAATAAAATTCATGTATGACATACCTATAGCTAGTATCATACTGAATGGGGAAAAACTGAAAGTCTTGCCTCTAATATCTGTAACAGAACAAGGACACCAACTTTCACCACTGTTGTTCAACATAGTAGTGGAAGTCCTAGCTAGAACATTCAGACTTTGCAGACAATATAATCTTATATTTGGTAACATCTAAAGACTCCACCAAAAAACTATTAGAACTAATAAACTATCAATAATTCAGTAAAGTTGCAGGTACAAAGTCAGCATACAAAAACCAATAGCATTGCTATAGCCCACAGTGAACAATGTGAAAAAAATTAATCCCATTTGCAATGACTACAAATAAAATTAAATATCTAGTAATTAACTTAATCAAAGTGAATGATTCCCCATAACAAAAATTATAAAACACTGATGAAAGAAATTAAAGAGGACACCAAAAAGTGAACAGGTATTCTAATTGCATTGATTCAAAAAAATAATGTTGTTAAAATGTCTACATTACCAAAAGCAATCTACAGATTCAATGCAATCCCTATCAAAATACCAAAGACATTCTTCACAGACAGCAAAAAAATCCTGAAATTTATGTAGAACCACAAAAGACTTAGAATAGCCAAAGCTATCCTAAGAAAAAAGAACAAAATTGGAGGAATTACATTACCTGACTTCAAATTATACTACAGAGCTATAGTCACTGAAACAGCATGGTATTAGCATAAAAACAGAGACATAGACCAATAGAACAGAAAAGAGAACCCAGAAGCAAATCCACTCACCTACAGAAACTCATTTCTTATAAAGGTGACAAAAATATACACTGAGGAAAAGGCAGTCTCTTTAATAAATGTTTCTGTGAAAACTAGATATCCATAGGCAGAAGAATGAAGATGGACTCGTATCTCTCACCATAATAAAAAAAAATCAATATGGATTAAAGACTTAAGTTTAAGACTTCAAACTATAAAACTGCTACAAGAAAATATTGGGGAGACTCTCCACGACATCAGTCTGAGCAAAAATTTCTTGAGCAATACCCCACAAGCACAGGCAACCAAAGCAAAAACATGCAAATGAGATCACATCAATTTAAAAAGCTTCTGCATAGCAAAGGATGCAATCAACAAAAGGAAGGGACAACCCACACAGTGGGAGAAAATACTAGCAAACTACCCATCTGACAAGGGATTTAAAGGGGATTAATAACCAGAATATCAAGGAGCTCACACAACTCTATAGGAAATAATCTAATAATCTGATCAAAAAATGGGCAAAAGATCTGAGTAAACATTTCCTCAAAAGAAAGCATATAAATGGCAAACAGGTATATGAAAATGTACTCAACGTCATTGGTCATCAGAAAAATGCAAATCAAAACTACAATGAGATAGTATCTCAGCCCAGTTAAAATTGCTTATATACAAAAGACAGGAAATAGCAAATGCTGGTGAGGATGCAGAGGGAAAAAAACCCTTTTACACTGTTGGTGGAAATGTAAATTTGTACAACCGCTATGCAGAACAGTTTGGAGGTTCCAAAAAAATCTGAAAATAAATTTATATGTTCCAGTAATCCCACTGCTGAGTATACACCCAGAAAAAATCAGTATGTCAAAGATGCATCTACACTCCCGTGTTTATTGAAGCACTATTCACAATAGGCAAGATTTGGAAGCAACCTAATTGTCTGTAAACAGATGAATGGATAAATAAAATGTGGTACTCATACACAGCAAAGTACTATTAAGCCATAAAAAATGACATCCTATCATTTGCAATGACATAGATGGAAAAAGAGGTCACTATGTTAAGTGAAACAAGCCAAAGACAGAAAAACAAATATGATGTATTTTCATTTATTTATGGGATAAGAAAATAAAAACAATTAAACTCATGGAGATAGAGAGTAGACAGATGGTTATCAGATGTGGGGAATGGTAGTTAGGGTGGGGAAAAGGTGAGGATCATAACGTGCACAAAAAAGTACTTAGAAGGGATGAAGACCTACTGTCTGCTATCACAACAGGATAACTACAGTCACATACACAATTAAACTACAATTTTTAACTGTGCATTTTAAATTTTTATTTCATTTTAAGTTCTGGGATACATGTGCAGGATGTGCAGGTTTGTTATATAGGTAAACGTTTGCCATGGTGGTTTGCTGTACCCATCAACCCATCACCTAGGTGTTAAGTACCACAGGTATTAGCTATTTATCCTGATAGTCTCCCTTCCCCCAACCCCCTGACAGGCCCCAGTGTGTGTTGTTCCCCTCCCTGTGTCCACGTGTTCTCATTTTACAGCTCCCCCTTATAAGTGAGAACATGGCGTGTATGTTTTTCTGTTCCTGTGTCAATTTGCTAGGAATAATAACTCCCAGCTCCATCCATGTCCCTGCAAAGGACATAATCTCAGTCCTTTTTATGGCTGCATAGTATTCCATGGTGTATATGTGCCACATCGTCTTTATCCAGTCTATCATTCATGGGCATTTGGGTTGATTCCATGTCTTTGCTATTGTGAATAGTGCTGCAATGAACATATGCATGCATGTATCTTTATAATAGAATAATTTACATTTCTTTGGGTATATACATGGTAATGGGATTGCTGGGTCAAATGATATTTCTGCTTCTAGGTCTTTGAAGACTCACTACACTGTCTTCCAGAATGGTTGAACTAATTTACATTCCCACCAACAGTGTAAAAGTATTCCTATTTCTCCACAGCCTAGCAGCATCTGTTGTTTCTTGACTTTTTAATAATCGCCATTCTGACTGGCATGAGACGATATCTCAATGTGGTTTTGATTTGCATTTCTCTAATCATCAGTGATATTAAGCTTTTTTTCATATGTCTGTTAGCCACATGAATGTCCTCTTTAGAGAAGTGTCTGTTCATGTCCTTTGCCCACTTTTAATGGGGTTGTTTTTTTCTTATAAATCTGTTTAAGTTCCTTATAGATTCTGGATATTAGATCTTTGTCAGATGCATAGATTACAAAAATGTTCTCACATTGGCTAGGTTGTGTGTTCACTCTGATTATAGTTTCCTTTGCTGTGCAAAAGCTCTTCAGCTTAATTAGATCCATTTGTAAATTTTGGCTTTTGTTGTCATTGCTTTTGAGGTTTTCATCATAAAATCTTTGCCTGTATCTATGTCCTGAATACTATTGCCTAGATTTTCTTCTAAGGTTTTTATAGTTTGGGTTTATTATTATTATTATTATTATTACTGTACTTTAAATTCTGGGATACATGAGGAGAATGTGCAGGTTTGTTACATAAGTATATACGTACCATGGTGGTTTGCAGTATCCATGAACCCATCATCTACATTAGGTATTTCTCCTAATGTTATCCCTCCCCTAACCCCCCATCCCCCAACCAGCTCTGGTGTATGATGTTTCCCTCCCTGTTTCCACGTGTTCTCATTGTTCAACTCCCACTTATGAGTGAGAACATACTGTATTTGGTTTTCTGTTTCTGTGTTAGTTTGCTGAGAATGATGGTTTTCAGCTTCATCAATGTCCCTTCCAAGGGCTTGAACTCATCCTTTTTTATGGTTGCATAGTATTTCATGGTGCATCTGTGCCACATTTTCTTTATCCAGTCTATCATTGATGGACATTTGGGTTGGTTTGAAGTCTTTGCTATTGTGAGTAGTGCTGCAATAAACATACGTGTGCACATGTCTTTATAGTAGAATGATTTATAATCCTTTGGGTATATACCCAGTAATGGGATTGCTGGGTCAAATGGTATTTCTGGTTCTAGATCCCTGAGGAATCACCACACTGTCTTCCACAGTGGTTGCGCTAATTTACACTCCCACCAACAATGAAAAGCATTCCTATTGGCCGGGCGCAATGGCTCATGCCTGTAATCCCAGCACTTTGGGAGGCCGAGGCAGGTGGATCATGAGGTCCGGAGATTGAGACCATCCTGGCTAACATGGTGAAACCCCGTCTCTACTAAATAACACAAAAAATTAGCCGGGCATGGTGGCAGGCACCTGTAATCCCAGCTACTTGGGAGGCTGAGGCAGGAGAATGGCATGAACCTGGGAGGCAGAGTTTGCAGTGAGCCGAGATCACGCCACTTCACTCCATCCTGTGTGACAGAGCGAGACTCTGTCTCAAAAAAAAAAAAAAAAACATTCCTATTTTCCTATTTTCCTACTTCTCCAATCCTCTCCAGCATTTGTTGTTTCCTGACTTTTTAAATGGTCGCCATTCTAACTGGTGTGAGATGGTATCTCATTGTGCTTTTGATTTGCATTTCTCTGATGATCAGTGATGATGAGCATTTTTTCACGTGTCTGTTGACTGCATAAATGTCTTCTTTTGAGAAGTGTGTGTTCATATCCTTCACCCAATTTTTGATGGGGTTGTTTGTTTTTTTCTTGCAAATTTGTTTAAGTTCTTTGTAGATTCTTGATATTAGCCCTTTGTCAGATGAATAGATTGCAAAAATTTTTTCCCCATTCTGTAGGTTGCCTGTTCATGCTGCTGATAGTTTTCTTTCACGTACAGAAGCCACTTATTTTAATTAGATCCCATTTGTCTATTTTGGCTTCTGTTGCCATTGCTTTAGGTGTTTTAATGATGAAGTCTTTGCCCATGCCTACATCCTGAATGGTATTGCCTAGGCTTCCTTTTTCGGGTTTTTATGATTTTTAGGTCTTACATTTGAGTCATTAATCCATCTTGAGTCAATTTTTTGTATAAGGTGTAAGGAAGAGGTTCAGTTTCAGTTTTCTGCATACAGCTAGCCAGTTTTCCCAACAAAATTTATTAAATAGGGAATCCTTTCTCCATTGCTTGTTTTTGTCAGGTTTGTTGAAGATCAGATAATTGTAGATGTATGGCATTATTTCTGAGGCCTCTCTTCTGCTCCATTGGTCTATATGTCTGTTTTGGTACTAGTGCCATGCTGTTTTGGTTACTGTAGCCTTGTAGTATAGTTTGAAGTCAGGTAGGGTGATGCCTCCAGCTTTGTTCTTTTTGCTCAGGATTGTCTTGGCAATTCAGGCTCTTTTTTGGTTCCACATGAAATTTAAAGTAGTTTTTTCTAACTCTGTGAAGAAAGTCATTGGTACCTTGATGGGGATGGCATTGAATCTATAAATTACTTTGGCAGTGTGGCCATTATCATAATACTCATTCTTCCTATCCATGAGCATGGAATGTTTGTCCATTTGTTTGTGTTCTCTCTTATTTCCTTGAGCAGTGGTTTGTAGTTCTCCTTGAAGAGGTCCTTTACATCCCTTACAAGTTGTATTCCTAGGTATTTTATTCTCTTAGTAGCAATTGTGAACGCCAGTTCACTCATGATTTGGCACTCTGTTTATCTATTATTGGTGTATAGGAATGCTTGTGATTTTTGAAAAATTAATTTTGTATCCTGAGACTTCGCTGAAGCTGCTTATCAGCTTAAGTAGATTTGGGGCTCAGACGATGGGTTTCCTAAATATACAATCATGTCATCTGCAAACAAGAGACAATTTGACTTCCCCTCGTTCTATTTCAATGCACTTTATTTCTTTCTCTTGCCTGATTGCCCTGGCCAGAACTTCCAGTACTATGTTGAATAGGAGTGGTGAGAGAGGGCATCTTTGTCTTGTGCCAGTTTTCAAAGGGAATGCTTCCAGCTTTCACCCATCCAGTATGATATTAGCTGTGGGTTTGTCATAAATAGCTCTTATTATTTTGATATACTTTCCATCAATATCTAGTTTATTGAGAATTTTTACCATGAAAAGGTATTGAATTTTATCAAGAGTTTTTCTGCATCTGTTGATATAATCATGTGGTTTTTGTCATTGTTTCTGTTTTTGTAATGGTTTACATTTATTGATTTGTGTATGTTGAACCAGCTTTGCATCCCAGGGATAAAGCTGAGTTGATCATGGTGGATAAACTTTTTATTTGCTACTGGATTCGGTTTGCAAGTATTTTATTTAAGACTTTCACTTCGATGTTCACCAGGGATATTGGCCTGAAATGTTCTTTTTTGTTGTGTCTCTGCCAGGTTTTGGTATCAGGATGATGCTAGCCTTGTAAAATGAGTTAGGGAGGATTCCCTCTTTTTCTAATGTTTGAATAGTTTCAGAAGGAATGGTACCAGGTCCTCTTCATACCTCTGGTAGAATTTGGCTGTGAATCCATCTGATCCTGAGCCTTTTTGATTGGTAGGCTATTAATTACTGCCTCAATTTCAGAACTTGTTATTGGTCTATTCAGGGATTCGACTTTTTCCTGGTTTAGTCTTGGGAGGGTGTATGTGTCCGGGAATTTACCCATTTCTTTTAGATTTTCTAGTTTATTTGTGTAGAGGTGTTTATAGTATTCTCTGATGGTACTTTGTATTTTTGTGGTATCAGTGGTGACATCCCCTTTATCATTTTCTATTGTGTCATTTTGATTCTTCTCTCTTTTCTTCATTAGTCTGGTTAATGTTCTATCTATTTTGTTAATCTTTTAAAAAAACCAGCTCCTGGAGTCATTGATTTTTTTGAAGGGTTTTTCATGTCTCTGTCCCTTCAGTTCTGCTCTAACCTTAGTTATTTCTTGTTTTCTTCTAGCTTTTGGATTAGTTTGTTCTTTATTCTGTAGCTTTTTTAATTGTGATGTTAGGGTGTCAATTCGAGATCTTTCTAGCTCTCTGATGTGGGCATTTAGTGCTGTAAATTTCCCTCTAAACACTGCTTTATCTGTGTCCAAGAGATTCGAGTACGTCGTCTCTTTGTTCTGATTGGTTTCAAACAACTTACTGATTTCTGCCTTATTTTGTTATTTACCCAGGAGTCATTCAGGAGCAGATTGTTCAGTTCTCATGTAGTTGTGTGGTTTTGAGTGAGTTTCTTAATTCTGAGTTCTAATTTGATTGCACTGTGGTCTGAGAGACTGTTTGTTATGACTTCCATTCTTTTGCATTTGCTGAGGAGTGTTTTACTTCCAATTATGTGGTCAATTTTAGAGTAAGTGTGATGTGTTGCTGAGGAGAATGTATCTTCTACTGATTTGGGGTGGAAATTTCTTTAGATGTCTGTTAGGTCCACTTGATCCAGAGCTGAGTTCAAGTCCTAAATATCTTTGTTAATTTTCTGTCTTGTTGATTTGTCTAATATTGACAGTAGGATGTTCAAGACTCCCACTATTACTGTGTGGGAGTCTAAGTCTCTTTTTAGGTCTCTAAGAACTTGCTTTATGAATCTGGGTGCTCCTGTATTGGTGCATATATATTTAGGATAGTTAGCTCTTGTTTCATTGATCCCTTGACCATTATGTAATGCTCTTCTTTGTCTTCTTTGATGTTTGTTGGTTTAAAGTCTGTTTTATCAGAGACTAGGATTGCAACCCTTGCTTTTCTTTTTGCTTTCCATTTGCTTGATAAACTTTCCTCCATCCCTTTATTTTGAGCCTTCATGTGTCTTTGCACATGAAACGGGTCTCCTGAATACAGCACACTGATGGGTCTTGATTCTTTATCCAATTTGCCAGTCTGTGTCTTTCAATTGGGGCATTTAGCCCATTGACTTTTAAGGTTGATACTGTTATGTGTGAATTTGATCCTATCGTTATGATGCTAGCTGGTTATTTTGCTCATTAATTGACGCAGTTTCTTCATAGTGTTGATGGTCTTTACAATTTGGTATGTTTTTGCAGTGGCTGGTACCGAATTTTCCTTTCCATATTTAGTGCTTTTTACAGGAGCTCTTGCAAGGCAGACTTGGTAGTGACAAAATCTCTCAGCATTTGCTTGTCTGGAAAGGATGTTATTCCTTCTTTGCTTATGCTTAGTTTGGCTGGATATGAAATTCTGGGTTGGAAATTCTTTTCTTTAAGAATGTTGAATATTGGCCCCATTTTTTCTGGCTTGTAGGGTTTCTTCAGAGAGGTCCACTATTAATCAGGTGGGCTTCCCTTTGTAGGTGACCTGCCCTTTCTCTCTGGCTGCCCTTAACAGTTTTTCCTTCATTTCACCCTGGGAAAATCCGATGATCATGTGTCTTGAAGTTGACCTTCTCATGGAATATCTTAATGGTGTTCTCTGAATTTCCTGAATTTACACGTCGGCCTATCTTGCTAGGTTTGAAATGTTCTCCTGGATAATATCCTGAAGTGTGTTTTCCAGCTTGTTTCCATTCTCCCCGTCTCCTTCTGGCACTTCAATCAGTCATAGGCTTGGACTTTTTATGAATTCCCAAACTTCTTGGAGGCTTTGTTCATTCCTTTTCATTCTTTTTTTCTCTATTCTTGTCTTCATGTCTTATTTCAGTAAGGTGGTCTTCAAACTCTGATATGCTTTCTTCTGCTTGGTCATTTCGGCTATTGATACTTGTGTATCCTTCATGAAGTTCTTGTGCTGTGTTTTTCAGCTCCATCAGGTCGTTTATTTTCCTCTCTAAACTGGTTATTTTAATTAGCAATTTCTCCAACCTTTTATCAAGGTTCTTAGTTTCTTTGCATTGGGTTAGAACATGCTCCTTTAGCTCATCATACTTTTTATTATCCATCTCCTGAAACCTACCTCTGTCAATTTGTCAATCTGATCCCCTGTCCAGTTCTGGGCCCTTGGTGGAGAGATGTTGCCATCATTTGGAGAAGAGACACTCTGACCTTTTGGGTTTTCAGCATTTTGTTGTTGTTGTTGATGTTGATGCTTTCTCATCTTCATGAGATTGTCTAGTTTTGGTTTTTGAGGCTGCTGACCCTTGGGTGGGGTTTTGTGTGGGCCTTTGTGTTGTTGTTGTTGATGATGCCATTGTTGCTTTCTGCTTGTTTGTTTTGTTTTTTTCCTTCAATAGTCAGGTCCCTCTTCCATAGGGCTGCTGCAGTTTGCTAGGTGTTCACTTCAGGCCCTATTCATCTTATTCATTCTCGTGCCTGGAGATGTCACTTAAGAGGCTGGAAAACAGCAAAGATGCGTACCTGCTTTTCTTCCGAGACCTCTGACCTTGAGGGGCACAAACCTGATGCCAGTAGGATTGCTTCTGTATAGGGTGTCTGACAACCCCTGTTGGAGGGTCTCACCCAGTTGGATAACACAGGGAGCAGGACCAATTTAATGAAGCACTTTGTCCCTTGGTGGAGAGGGTATGTTTCACTGGGGGGAAACCCACTTGTCTGGGCTGCCTGGATTCCTCAGAAATACCAGGAGGAGAGGCTAAGTATGCTGGTCCACAGAGACTGCAGCCACCACTCTCCATAGGTGCTCGGGCCCAAAGACATCCTAATTCTGTCCCTGAGCCTCTGGCTAGAGTTATTGGAGATTGGAAGCCCCACCCACTCAGAAAGGATGGGTCAAGTTTAGACCTGAAGAGGCATTGTGGCCACAGACTGCCACAGATGGTGTGTTGGTCTATGGAGACAAGTCTTGGGACCAAACCGTCCAGCTTCCCTGGCACCATCAGGGAAAAAGCACAGCCTGGAGTTATAGAAATGTGTGCCGCTCTTCCTCTGCCCAGGGAGCTTAGCATGTTAGACAGTTGGAAGTCCCAGTCATGGTTGCTACCCTCCCCCAAGGAGCTCAAAAGGCTCAGACAGCAAGCAACTGCAGTCGGTGCTGGTCACCCCTACCCCTAGGTGTTCAGTTGGATTAAGCAGATTCCAGCTAAGAGGCTATAAGAATCTGCTCATTCCGGGGTTGAGAAGCTAGGCCCCAGTGGCGTGGTTTCACGAGTGGGATCTTCAGTTCGTGGGTTGTACAGTTCTGTGGGAAAAGCAGAGTTTCCCCAGCTGTGTAGCATGCTCACTCACCACCTCCCTTGGCTTGGGGGAGAGGGTTCCCCTTCCCCATGTGGCTTTCAGGTGGGCCACCACACTACACTGCTCTTCCATCTCTCCATGGGTCACACCAGCCTTCTAATCAATTTTGATGAGAGAACCTGGATACTTTGGTTACCATTGAAAGATTCACATGCTTAGGGTGGTTTGTTGTTGTTGTTGTTTTGTTTGTTTGTTTGTTTGTTTTTTTGATGGCAGCCTCCAAAACCAGCTGCTTCTAGTCAGCCTTCTTGGCGCCACTCCCAATATGCTTTGTTTTTAATCAGAGATAAAGGAATAAAATGCTCATAGTGGAAGGCAAATTGAAGAGAGTTAATTTTTATCCTGAGAATACTTTTACATAACTCCCATTTTAAAAATTTACAAGTTTTATTTTATATTGCCTTCCAAGCACAAAGGTAGATGACTTATTTGAAAAGTTTCTAATAATTTTTCATTCAACACGAAATAGAAACCTAAATGACAGAATTAGCAAAGCATGCTTTAATTTAGGGTTTTGTTTTTGTTTTGTTTTGTTTTGTTTTCAGGAAATTTTCCCACCTGTTTTGGTGGCTGTCTCAGAGCAAGTCTGTGATGAAATCTTTCCAGACTGAGGTATCTCCATGTAGTTTATCAACGCTGAGCACCAAATTTTAGCAGAAATACAAGTGCCTTTTGCAGCACTGACTTCTTCATCAAACACGGGAGTCACTTATTGTAAAATCAATTTCAACTCCTAATTTAAATTGCTCTGGGCCAACCAATACAAACCTGACATTCTTGGTCCCAAAATTCAGTTTTAAGCTCTAGGCAAAACTTCTTGTGCTTAATTACAGTAGAATTAGATTGATAAAGAAAATTATACCTCTTTCCTTCTATGTTTCTACTGTTTTATAAATTGAAATTACAGTTCATGTTGCAATTTGTTCTGAAAATATTTGTTGAAAATTAAATTCATGATGATTTGACACTTATGCTTGCTAGCTTTCAAGATTGCCAAAACCTTAAAACAACAGTAGTTTTGTGTTTTGTGTTTGTATGTGTGTTGTTTTTTGTTGTTGTTGTTTTTCTTTGCTATGATTTAGAATTAGAGCTTGGCACCATCATCAATATTTTCCATCTCTAATTGAAAACAAAATTTTTCACAAATTCTCATTGGGTTTCATTTACACTACTTAGTGAACTAAATATGCTAAAAGAAAAACTGGTGTGTTTATACTTATCAAATATATTGTCTTTATTGACTTATGTTTTCTGAAAGTAAATAGTTCTTTCTGCTTACACGTTTCAACAATTAAGAATAATTCAACCATAGTAAAATTTAATTTATAAAATGACAAAATATACAATTTTTAACTTAAGATATTCTATTTGGCCACACTTTTTAATGTTCAGCATACTTTGGTTTACAATGATAATTGGAAAAAATAGTCGGGAGAGATCGTTCCAAGACAGCCAAATAGGAACAGCTCCAGTCTGCAGTCCCAGCGTGATCAACACAGAAGATGGTTGATTTTTGCATTTCCAACTGAGGTACCTGGTTCATCTTACTGGGACTGGTTGGGCAGTGGTGCAGCACACAAAAGATGAGCCAAAACAGGGCGGGGCATCGCCTCACCCAGGAAGCACAAGGGGTCGGAGGATTTCCCTTTCCTAGTCAAGAGAAGCTGTTACAGCTGGTACCTGGAAAATCGGGACACTCTCACCCTAATACTGCACTTTTCCCAGTCTTAGCAAATGGCACACCAGGAGATGATATCCCGCGCCTCGCTCGGCGGGTCCCACGTCCACAAAGCCTTGCTCACTGCTGGCACAGCAGTCCAACATCAAACTGTGAGGCAGCAGCCTGGGCTGGGGGACAGGCAGCCACCATTGCTGAGGATTGATTATCTAAACAATGCAACTTGGAAGCTCAAACTGGGTGGAGCCCACCGCAGCTCGAGGAGCCTGCCTCTGTAGACTCCAATTCTGGGGGCAGGGCATAGCTGATAAAAAGGCAGCAGAAATCTCTGCAGACTTAAATGTCCCTGTCTGACAGTTCTGAAGAGAGCAATCATTCCCCCAGCCTGGAGTTTGAGCTCTGAGAACAGACAGACTGCCTCCTCAAGTGTGTCCCTAACCCCCATGTAGCCTAACTGGGAGACACCTGCCAGTAGGGGCTGACTGACACCTTATACAGCCAGGTGCCCCTCTGAGACAAAGTTTCCAGAGGAAGTATCAGGCAGCAATATTTGCTGTTCTGCAGCCTCCGCTAGTGATACCCAGGCAAAGAGGGTCTGGAGTGGACCTCCAGCAAACTCCAACAGACCTGCACCTGAGGGTCCTGACTGTTAGAAGGAAAACTAACAAACAGAAAGAATAGCATCAACATCAACAAAAAGGACATCCACACCAAAACCCCATCTGAGGTCACCATCATCAAAAACCAAAGGTAGATAAAACCACAAAGATGGGGAGAAACCGGAGCAGAAAAGCTGAAAATTCTAAAATCAAGAGCACCTCTACTCCTCCAAAGGACTGTAGCTCCTCCCCAGCAATGGAACAAAGCTGGATGGAGAATGACTTTGACGAGTTGACAGAAGTAGGCTTCAGAAGGTCGGTAATAACAAACTTCCCCAAGCTAAAGGAGGATGTTCTAACCCATTGCAAGGAAGCTAAAAACCTTGAAAAACTGTTAGACAAATGGATGACTAGAAAAAACAGCATAGACAAGACCTTAAATGACCTGATGGAGCTGAAAACCATGGCATGAGAACTTCGTGATGCATGCACAAGCTTCAGTAACCAATTTGATCAAGTGGAAGAAAGGGTACCAGTGATTGAAGATCAAATGAATGAAATGAAGTGAGAAGAGAAGTTTAGAGAAAAAAGAGTAAAAAGAAATGAACAAAACCTCCAAGAAATATGGGACTATGGGAAAAGACCAAATCTACGTTTGACTGGTGCACCTAAAAGTGACAGGGAGAATGGAACCAAGTTGAAAAATACTCTTCAGGATATTATCCAGGAGAATATCCCCAACCTAAAAAGGCAGGTCAACATTCAAATTCAGGAAATACAGAGAACACGACAAAGATACTCCTCGAGAAGAGCAACCACAAGACACATAATAGTCAGATTCACCAAGGTTGAAATGAAGGAAAACAAGTTAAGGGCAGCCAGAGAGAAAGGTGGGGTTACCCACAAAGAGAAGCCCATCAGACTAACAGCAGATCTCTCGGCAGAAACTCTACAAGCCAGAAGAGAGTGGGGGCCAATATTCAACATTCTTAAAGAAAAGAATGTTCAATCCATAATATCATATCCAGCCAAACTAAGCTTCATAAGTGAAGGAGAAATAAAATCCTTTACAGACAAGCAAATGCTGAGAGATTCTGTCACCACCAGGTCTGCCTTACAAGACCTCCTGAAGGAAGCACTAAGTATGGAAAGGAACAACCAGTACCAGCCACTGCAAAAACATGCCATATTGTAAAGACAATCGATACCAGGAAGAAACTGCATCAACTAATGAACAAAATAACCAGCTAAACATAATGACAGAATCAAATTCACACATAACAATATTAACCTTAAAAGTAAATGGGCTAAATGCACCAATTAAAAGACACAGACTGGCAAATTGGATAAAGAATCAAGACCCACCAGGGTGCTGTATTCAGGAGACCCATCTCACATGCAGAGACACCCATAGGCTCAAAAAAAAAAGGGTGGAGGAAGATCTACCAAGCAAATGGAAAACAACAAAAAAAGCAGGGGTTGCAATCCTAGTCTCTCATAAAACAGACTTTCAACCAACAAAGATCGAAAGAGACAAAGAAGGCCATTACTTAATAATAAAGGGATCAATGAAACAAGAAGAGTTAAATATCCTAAATATATATGCACTCAACACAGGAGCACTCAGATTCATAAGGCAAGTCCTTAGAGATCTACAAAGAGACTTACACTCCCACACAATAATAATGGGAGATTTTAACACCCCACTGTCAATATTAGACAGATTAACGAGACAGAAAGTGAACATGGATATCCAGGACTTGAGCTCAGCTCTGCACCAAGCAGACCTAATAGACATCTACAGAACTCTCCACCCCAAATCAACAGAATATACATTCATCTCAGCACCACATCGCACTTATTCCAAAATTGACCACATAGTTGGAAGTAAAGCATTCCTCAGCAAATGTAAAAGAACAGAAATCACAACAAACTGTCTTTCAGACCACAGTGCAATCAAATTAGAACTCAGGATTAAGAAACTCACTCAAAACTACACAACCAAATGGAAACTGAACAACCTGCTCCTGAATGACTACTGGGTAAATAACGAAATGAAGGCAGAAAGAAAGATGTTCTTTGAAACCAATGAGAACAAAGACAAAACATATCAGAATCTCTGAGACACATTTAAAGCAGTGTGTAGAGGGAAATTATTAGCACTAAATGTCCACAAGAGAAAATAAGAAAGATCTAAAATCGACACCCTAACATCACAGTTAAAAGGACTAGAGAAGCCAGAGCAAACAAACTCAAAAGCTAGCAGAACGCAAGAAATAACTAAGATCAGAGCAGAACTGAAGGAGATAGAGACACAAAAAGCCCTTCAAAAAGTCAATGAATCCAGGAGCTGGCTTTTTGAAAAGATCAACCCAATTGATAGACTGCTAGCAATATTAATAAAGCAGAAAAGAGAAAAGAATCAAATAGATGCAATAAAAAATGATAAAGGGGATATCGCCACCAATCCCACAGAAAATACAAACTACCATCAGAAAATACTACAAACACCTCTATGCAAATAAACTAGAAAATCTAGGAGAAATGGATAATTTCCTGGACACTTACACTCTCCCGAGACTAAACCAGGAAGAAGCTGAATCCCTGAATAGACCAATAACAGGCTCTGACATTGAGGCAATAATTAAGAGCCTACCAACCAAAAAAAGTCCAGGACCAGATGGATTCACAGCCGAATTGTACCAGAGGTACAAGGAGGAGCTGGTACCATTCCTTCTGAAACTATTCGAATCAATAGAAAAGGAAGAAATCCTCCCTAACTCATTTGATGAGGCCAGCATCATCCTGATACCAAAGCCTGGCAGAGACACAACAAAAAAAAGAGAATTTTAGACCAATATCCCTGATGAACATTGATGCAAAAATCTTCAATAAAATACTGGCAAACCGAATCCAGCAGCACATCAAAAAGCTTATCCACCATGATCAAGTTGGCTTCATTCCTGGGATGCAAGGCTGATTCAACATAAGCAAATCAATAAATGTAATCCATCACGTAAACAGAACCAAAGACAAAAACCTCATGATTATCTCAATAGATGCAGGAAAGGCCATCAACAATATTCAACAGCCCTTCATGCTAAAAACTCTCAATAAACTAGGTATTGATGAGACGTATCTCAAAATAATAAGAGCTATTTGTGGCAAACCCACAGCCAATATCATATTGAATGAGCAAAAACTGGAAGCATTCCCTTTAAAAACGGGCATAAGACAGGGATGCCCTCTCTCACCACTCCTATTCAACATAGTGTTGGAAGTTCTGGCCAGGGCAATCAGCCAGGAGAAAGAAATAAAGGGTATTCAATTAGGAAAAGAGGAAGTCAAATTGTCCCTGTTTGCAGACGACATGATAGTATATTTAGAAAACCCCATTGTCTCAGCCCAAAATCTCCTTAAGCTGATAAGCAACTTCAGCAAAGTCTCAGAATACAAAATCAATGAGCAAAAATCACAAGCATTCCTATACACCAATAACAGACAAACGGAGAACCAAATCATGAGTGAACTCCCATTCACAATTGCTACTAAGAGAATAAAATATCTAGGAACCCAACTTACAAGGGATGTGAAGGACCTCTTCAGGGAGAACTACAAACCACTGCTCAACGAAATAAAGAAGGACACAAACAAATGAAAGAATATTCCATGCTCATGGATAGGAAGAATCAATATCGTGAAAATGGCCATACTGCAAAAGGTAATTTATAGATTCAATGCCATCCCCATCAAGCTACCAAGGACTGTCTTCACAAAATTGGAAAAAACTACTTTAAATTTTATATGGAACCAAAAAAGAGCCGGCATTGCCAAGACTATCCTAAGCGAAAAGAACAAAGCTGGAGGCATCACGCTACATGACTTCAAACTATACTACAAGTCTACAGTAACCAAAACAGCATGGTACTGGTACCAAAACAGAGATATAGACCAATGGAACAGAACAGAGGCCTCAGAAATACCACCACACATCTGCAACCATCTGATCTTTGACAAACCTGGCAAAAACAAGAAATGGGGAAAGGATTCCCTATTTAATAAATGGTGCTGGAAAACTGGCTAACTATATGTAGAAAGCTGAAACTGGATCTCTTCCTTACACTTTATACAAAAATTCATTCAAGATGGATTAAAGACTTAAATGTTAGACCTAAAACTATAAAATCCCTAGAAGAAAACCTAGACAATACCATTCAGGACATAGGCATGGGCAAGGACTTCACGACTAAAACACCAAAAGCAATGACAACAAAAGCCAAAATTGACAAATGGAATCTAATTAAAGGGCTTCTGCACAGCAAAAGAAACTACTATCAGAGTGAACAGACAACCTACAGAATAGGAGAAAATTTTTTTCAATCAACCCATCTGACAAAGGGCTAATATCCAGAACCTATAAAGAACTCAATCAAATTTACAAGAAAAAAACAAACAACCCCATCAAAAAGTGGGCAAAGGATATGAACAGACACTTCTCAAAAGAAGACATTTATGCAGCCAACAGACACATGAAAAAATGCTCATCATCACTGGCCATCAGAGAAATGCAAATTAAAACCACAATGAGATACCATCTCACACCAGTTAGAATGGCAATCATTAAAAAATCAGGAAACAACAGGTGCTGGAGAGGATGTGGAGAAATAGGAACACTTTTACACTGTTGGTGGGACTGTAAACTAGTTCAACCATTGTGGAAGACTGTGTGGCAATTCCTCAAGGATCTAGAACTAGAAATACCATTTGACCCAGCCATCCCATTACTGGGGATATACCCAAAGTCATGCTGCTATAAAGACATATGCACACGTATGTTTATTGCAGCACTATTCACAATAGCAAAGACTTGGAATCAACCCAAATGTCCATCAGTGACAGACTGGATTAAGAAAATGTGGCACATATACACCATGGAATACTGTGCAGCTATAAAAAAGGATGAGTTCATGTCCTTTGTAGGGACATGGATGCAGCTAGAACCCATCATTCTCAGCAAACTATCGCAAGAACAGAAAACGAAATACCGCATGTTCTCACTCATAGGTGGGAATTGAACAATGAGATCACTTGGACACAGGAAGGGGATCATCACACACCAGGTCCTATTGTGGGGTGGGGGGAGAGGAATAGCTTTAGGAGATATACCTAATGTAAATGACGAGTTAATGGGTGCAGCACACCAACATGGCACATGTATACATATGTAACAAACCTGCACATTGTGCATATGTACCCTAGAACTTAAAGTATAATAAAATAAAAAGAAAAGAAAAGAAACCAGCACGGCTCCCACTGGGGCACAAAAAAAAAAAAAAAAAAAAAAAAAACTGAGCAATCATTTGGCAGACACTGAGCTAGCTGTAGGAGTTTTTTTTTCATGCCCCAGTGGCACCTGGAATGCCAGTGAGAGAGAACTCTTCACTCCCCAGGAAAGGATCCTGAAGTCAGGGAGCCAAGTGGTCTAGCTCAGTGGATCCCACCCCCATGGAATCCAGCAAGCTAAGATCCACTGGCTTGAAATTCTTGCTGCCAGCACAGCAGTCTGAAGTCAAACTGGGACACTCAAGCTTGGTGGGGGGAGAAGCTTCCACCATTAGTGAGGATCGAGTAGGATGTTTTCCCCTCACAGTGTAAACAAAGCCACTGGGAAGTTCGAACTGGGCAAAGCCCATCACAGCTCTGCAAAGCCGTTGTAGCCAGACTACCTAACTAGATTCCTCCTGTCTGGGCAGGGCATCTCTGAAAGAAAAACAACAGCCCCAGTCAGGGGCTTATACATAAAACTCCAATCTCCCTGGGACAGAGCATCTGGGAGAAGAGGCAGCTGTGGGCACAGCTTCAGCAGACTTAAACATTCCTGCCTGCAGGCTCTGAAGAGAGCAGTAGATCTCCCAGCACAGTGCTAGAGCTCTGCTAAGGGACAGACTGCCTCCTTAAGTGGGTCCCTGACCCCCGTGCCTCCTGACTGGGAGACACCTCCCAGCAGGGGTTGACAGACACCTCAAACAGGAGAGCTCCGACTGGCATCTGGCAGGTGCCCCTCTGGGATGAAGCTTCCAGAGGAAGAAACAGGCAGCAATCTTTTCTGTTCTGCAGCCTCCACTGGTGATACCCAGGAAAACAGGGTCTGGAGTGGACTTCCAGCAAACTCCAGCAGATCTGCAGTAGAGGGGCCTGACCCTTAGGAAAAAAAAAAACTAACAGAAAGAAACAAATAGCATCAACCTCAACAAAAAAAATTTCCACACAGAAACACCATCCGAAGGTTACCAACATCAAAGACCAAAGGTAGATAAATCCACAAAGATGAGGAAAAACCAGCACCAAAAAGCTGGAAATTCCAGAAACCAGAATGCCTCTTCTCCTCCAAAGGATCACAGCTCCTTGCCAGCAAGGGAACAAAACTGGACGGAGAATGAGTTTGACAAGTTGACAGAAGTAGGCTTCAGAAGGTGGGAAATAACAAACTCCTCTGAGCTAAAGGAGCATGTTCTAACTCAATGCAAGAAAGCTAAGAACCTTGAAAAATGGGCCGAGCGCAGTGGCTCACGCCTGTAATCCCAGCACTTTGGGAGGCCGAGATGGGCGGATCACGAGGTCAGGAGATCGAGACCATCCTGGCTAGCATGGTGAAACCCCATCTCTACTAAAAAATAAAAAAAACTAGCCGGGCGAGGTGGCGGGCGCCTGTAGTCCCAGCTACTCGGGAGGCTGAGGCAGGAGAATGGCATAAACCTGGGAGGCGGAGCTTGCAGTGAGCTGAGATCCGGCCACTGCACTCCAGCCTGGGCGACAGAGCGAGACTCCGTCTCAAAAAAAAAAAAAAAAAAAGAACCTTGAAAAATGGTTAGAGGAATTGCTAACTAGAATAACCAGTTTAGAGAAGAACATAAATGATCTGATGGAGCTGAAAAACACAGCACGAGCACTTCGTGAAGAATACACAGGTATCAATAGCCAAATAGATCAAGTGGAAGAAAGGATATTAGAGATTGAAGATCAACTTAATGAAATCAAGCATGAAGATAAGATCAGAGAAAAAAGAAGGAAAACGAATGAACAAGGCCTCCAAGAAATAGAGGACTATGTGAAAAGACCAAACCTACGAGCCATTGGTGTACCTGAAAGTAATGGTGAGAATGAAACCAAGTTGGAAAATACTCTTCAGAATATTATCCAGGAGAACATCCCCAACCTAGAAAAACAGACCAACATTCAAACTCAGGAAATACAGAGAACACCACAAAGATACTCCTCAAGAAGAGCAAACCCAAGACACATAATCGTCAGATTCAACAAGATTGACATAAAGGCAAAAAATATTAAGGACAGCCAGAGAGAAAGGTCAGGTTACCCACAAAGAAAGTCCATCAGACTAACAGCAAATCTCTGCAGAAACCCTACAAGCCAGAAGAGAGTGAGGGCCAATAGTCCACATTCTTAAAGGAATGATTTTTCAACCCAGAATTTCATATTCAGCCAAACTAAGCTTCATAAGTAAAGCAGAAATAAAATCCTTTACAGACAAGCAAATGCTGAGAGATTTTGTCACCACCAGGCCTGCCTTGCAAGACCTCCTGAAAAAAGCACTAAACATGGAAAGGAACAACCGGTACCAGCCACTGTGAAAACATGCCAAATTGTAAAGACCATCAATGCTAGGAAGAAACTGCATCAACTAATGGGCAAAATAACCAGCTAACATCATAATGACAGGATCAAATTCACACATAACAATATTAACCTTAAATGTAAATGGGCTAAATGTGCCAATTAAAAGGCACAGACTGGAAAATTGGATAAAGAGTCAAGACCCATCAGTGTGCTGTATTCAGGAGACCCATCTCATCTGCAAAGACACACATAGGCTCAAAATAAAGGGATGGAGGAATATTTACCAAGCAAATGGAAAGCAAAAATTGCAGGGGTTGTAATCCCAGAGTCTGATAAAACAGACTTTAAACCAACCAAGATCAAAAAAGACAAAGAAGGGCATTACATAATGGTAAAGAGATCAATGCAACAAGTGGAGGTAATTATCCTAAGCATATATGCACCCAATAAAGAAGCATCCAGATTCATAAAACTAGTTCTTAGAGACCTATAAAGAAACTTCGACTCCCACACAATAATAATGGGAGACTTTAACACCACACTATCAATATTAGACAGATCAATGAGACAGAAAATTAACAAGGATATACGGGACTTTAACTCAGCTCTGGATCAGGTGGACCTAATAGACATCTACAGAACTCTCCACCTGACATCAACAGAATATACATTCTTTTCAGCACCACATCGCACTTATTCTAAAATTAACCACATAATTGGAAATTATCGCAAATGCAAAAGAATGGAAATCATAACAAACAGTCTCTCAGACCACAGTGCAATCTAATTAGAACTCAGAATAAAGAAACTCACTCAAGAGGGGGGCGGAGCAAGATGGCCGAATAGGAGCAGCTCCAGTCTCCAACTCCCAGCGCGAGCGACACAGAAGACCGGTGATTTCTGCATTTTCAACTGAGGCACTGGGTTCATCTCACTGGGGAGTGCCGGACGATCGGTGCTGGTCAGCTGCTGCAGCCCGACCAGCGAGAGCTGAAGCAGGGTGAGGCATTGCCTCACCTGGGAAGTGCAAGGGGGAAGGGAGTCCCTTTTCCTAGCCAGAGGAACTGAGACACACAACACCTGGAAAATCGGGTAACTCCCACCCCAATACTGCGCTTTAAGCAAACAGGCACACCAGGAGATCATATCCCATACCTGGCCGGGAGGGTCCCACACCCACGGAGCCTCCCTCATTGCTAGCACAGCAGTCTGTGATCTACCGGCAAGGCAGCAGCGAGGCTGGGGGAGGGGCGCCCGCCATTGCTGAGGCTTAAGTAGGTAAAAAAAGCTGCTGGGAAGCTCGAACTGGGTGGAGCTCACAGCAGCTCAAGGAAACCTGCCTGTCTCTGTAGACTCCACCTCTGGGGACAGGGCACAGTAAACTAAACAAACGCAGCAGACACCTCTGCAGACGCAAACGACTCTGTCTGACAGCTTTGAAGAGAGCAGTGGATCTCCCAACACGGAGGTTGAGATCTGAGAAGGGACAGACTCCCTGCTCAAGTGGGTCCCTGACCCCTGAGTAGCCTAACTGGGAGACATCCCCCACTAGGGGCAGTCTGACACCCCACACCTCACAGAGAGGAGTACACCCCTGAGAGGAAGCTTCCAAAGCAAGAATCAGACAGGTACACTCGCTGTTCAGAAATATTCTATCTTCTGCAGCCTCTGCTGCTGATACCCAGGCAAACAGGGTCTGGAGTGGACCTCAAGCAATCTCCAACAGACCTACAGCTGAGGGTCCTGACTGTTAGAAGGAAAACTATCAAACAGGAAGGACACCTACACCAAAACCCCATCAGTACATCACCATCATCAAAGACCAGAGGCAGATAAAACCACAAAGATGGGGGAAAAGCAGGGCAGAAAAGCTGGAAATTCAAAAAATAAGAGCGCATCTCCCCCGGCAAAGGAGGGCAGCTCATCGCCACCAACGGATCAAAGCTGGACGGAGAATGACTTTGACGAGATGAGAGAAGAAGGCTTCAGTCCATCAAATTTCTCAGAGCTAAAGGAGGAATTACGTACCCAGCGCAAAGAAACTAAAAATCTTGAAAAAAAAAGTGGAAGAATTGATGGCTAGAGTAATTAATGCAGAGAAGGTCCTAAACGAAATGAAAGAGATGAAAACCATGACACGAGAAATACGTGACAAATGCACAAGCTTCAGTAACCGACTCGATCAACTGGAAGAAAGAGTATCAGCGATTGAGGATCAAATGAATGAAATGAAGCGAGAAGAGAAACCAAAAGAAAAAAGAAGAAAAAGAAATGAACAAAGCCTGCAAGAAGTATGGGATTATGTAAAAAGACCAAATCTACGTCTGATTGGGGTGCCCGAAAGTGAGGGGGAAAATGGAACCAAGTTGGAAAACACTTTTCAGGATATCATCCAGGAGAACTTCCCCAACCTAGTAGGGCAGGCCAACATTCAAATCCAGGAAATACAGAGAACGCCACAAAGATACTCCTCAAGAAGAGCAACTCCAAGACACATAATTGCCAGATTCACCAAAGTTGAAATGAAGGAAAAAATCTTAAGGGCAGCCAGAGAGAAAGGTCGGGTTACCCACAAAGGGAAGCCCATCAGACTAACAGCAGATCTCTCAGCAGAAACTCTCCAAGCCAGAAGAGAGTGGGGGCCAATATTCAACATTCCTAAAGAATTTTCAACCCAGAATTTCATATCCAGCCAAACTAAGTTTCATAAGTGAAGGAGAAATAAAATCCTTTACAGATAAGCAAATGCTTAGAGATTTTGTCACCACTAGGCCTGCCTTACAAGAGACCCTGAAGGAAGCACTCAACATGGAAAGGAACAACCGGTACCAGCCATTGCAAAAACATGCCAAAATGTAAAGACCATCGAGGCTAGGAAGAAACTGCATCAACTAACGAGCAAAATAACCAGTTAATATCATAATGGCAGGATCAAGTTCACACATAACAATATTAACCTTAAATGTAAATGGACTAAATGCTCCAATTAAAAGACACAGACTGGCAAACTGGATAAAGAGTCAAGACCCATCAGTCTGCTGTATTCAGGAGACCCATCTCACACGCAGAGACATACATAGGCTCAAAATAAAGGGATGGAGGAAGATTTACCAAGCAAATGGAGAACAAAAAAAAGCAGGGGTTGCCATACTAGTCTCTGATAAAACAGACTTTAAACCATCAAAGATCAAAAGAGACAAAGAAGGCCATTACATAATGGTAAAGGGATCAATTCAACAGGAAGAGCTAACTATCCTAAATATATATGCACCCAATACAGGAGCAACCAGATTCATAAAGCAAGTCCTTAGAGACTTACAAAGAGACTTAGACTCCCATACAATAATAATGGGAGACTTCAACACTCCACTGTCAACATTAGACAGATCAACGAGACAGAAAGTTAACAAGGATATCCAGGAATTGAACTCATCTCTGCAGCAAGCAGACCTAATAGACATCTATAGAACTCTCCACCCCAAATCAACAGAATATACATTCTTCTCAGCACCACATCGTACTTACTCCAAAATTGACCACGTAATTGGAAGTAAAGCACTCCTCAGCAAATGTACAAGAACAGAAATTATAACAAACTGTCTCTCAGACCACAGTGCAATCAAACTAGAACTCAGGACTAGGAAACTCAATCAAAACCGCTTAACTACATGGAAACTGAACAACCTGCTCCTGAATGACTACTGGGTACATAAGGAAATGAAGGCAGAAATAAAGATGTTCTTTGAAATCAATGAGAACAAAGATACAACATACCAGAATCTCTGGGACACATTTAAAGCAGTGTGTAGAGGGAAATTTAGAGCACTAAATGCCCACAAGAGAAACCAGGAAAGATCTAAAATTGACACTCTAACATCGCAATTAAAAGAACTAGAGAAGCAAGAGCAAACGCATTCAAAAGCTAGCAGAAGGCAAGAAATAACTAAGATCAGAGCAGAACTGAAGGAGATAGAGACACAAAAAAACCCTCCAAAAAATCAATGAATCCAGGAGTTGGTTTTTTGAAAAGATCAACAAAATTGACAGACCACTAGCCAGACTAATAAAGAAGAAAAGAGAGAAGAATCAAATCGATGCAATTAAAAATGATAAAAGGGATATCACCACCAACCCCACAGAAATACAAACTACCATCAGAGAATACTATAAACACCTCTACACAAATAAACTAGAAAATCTAGAAGAAATGGATAATTTCCTGGACACTTACACTCTTCCAAGACTAAACCAGGAAGAAGTTGAATCCCTGAATAGACCAATAGCAGGCTCTGAAATTGAGGCAATAATTAATAGCCTACCAACCAAAAAAAGTCCAGGACCAGATGGATTCACAGCTGAATTCTACCAGAGGTACAAGGAGGAGTTGGTACCATTCCTTCTGAAACTATTCCAATCAATAGAAAAAGAGGGAATCCTCCCTAACTCATTTGATGAGGCCAACATCATCCTGATACCAAAGCCTGGCAGAGACACAACAAAAAAAGAGAATTTTAGACCAATATCCCTGATGAACATCGATGCAAAAATCCTCAATAAAATACTGGCAAACCGGATTCAGCAACACATCAAAAAGCTTATCCACCATGATCAAGTGGGCTTCATCCCTGGGATGCAAGGCTGGTTCAACATTCGCAAATCAATAAACATAATCCAGCATATAAACAGAACCAAAGACAAGAACCACATGATTATCTCAATTGATGCAGAAAAGGCTTTTGACAAAATTCAACAGCCCTTCATGCTAAAAACGCTCAATAAATTCGGTATTGATGGAACGTACCTCAAAATAATAACAGCTATTTATGACAAACCCACAGCCAATATCATACTGAATGGGCAAAAACTGGAAACATTCCCTTTGAAAACTGGCACAAGACAGGGATGCCCTCTCTCACCACTCCTATTCAACATAGTGTTGGAAGTTCTGGCTAGGGCAATCAGGCAAGAGAAAGAAAGCAAGGGTATTCAGTTAGGAAAAGAAGAAGTCAAATTGTCCCTGTTTGCAGATGACATGATTGTATATTTAGAAAACCCCATTGTCTCAGCCCAAAATCTCCTTAAGCTGATAAGCAACTTCAGCAAAGTCTCAGGATACAAAATTAATGTGCAAAAATCACAAGCATTCTTATACACCAGTAACAGACAAACAGAGAGCCAAATCAGGAATGAACTTCCATTCACAATTGCTTCAAAGAGAATCAAATACCTAGGAATCCAACTTACAAAGGATGTAAAGGACCTCTTCAAGGAGAACTACAAACCACTGCCCAGTGAAATAAAAGAGGACACAAACAAATGGAAGAACATACCATGCTCATGGATAGGAAGAATCAATATCATGAAAATGGCCATACTGCCCAAGGTTATTTATAGATTCAATGCCATCCCCATTAAGCTACCAATGAGTTTCTTCACAGAATTGGAAAAAACTGCTTTAAAGTTCATATGGAACCAAAAAAGAGCCCGCATCTCCAAGACAATCCTAAGTCAAAAGAACAAAGCTGGAGGCATCACGCTACCTGACTTCAAACTATACTACAAGGCTACAGTAACCAAAACAGCATGGTACTGGTACCAAAACAGAGATATAGACCAATGGAACAGAACAGAGTCCTCAGAAATAATACCACACATCTACAGCCATCTGATCTTTGACAAACCTGAGAGAAACAAGAAATGGGGAAAGGATTTCCTATTTAATAAATGGTGCTGGGAAAATTGGCTAGCCATAAGTAGAAAGCTGAAACTGGATCCTTTCCTTACTCCTTATACGAAAATTAATTCAAGATGGATTAGAGACTTAAATGTTAGACCTAATACCATAAAAATCCTAGAGGAAAACCTAGGTAGTACCATTCAGGACATAGGCATGGGCAAAGACTTCATGTCTAAAACACCAAAAGCAACAGCAGCAAAAGCCAAAATTGACAAATGGGATCTCATTAAACTAAAGAGCTTCTGCACAGCAAAAGAAACTACCATCAGAGTGAACAGGCAACCTACAGAATGGGAGAAAATTTTTGCAATCTACTCATCTGACAAAGGGCTAATATCCAGAACCTACAAAGAACTCAAACAAATTTACAAGAAAAAAACAAACAACCCCATCAAAAAGTGGGCAAAGGATATGAACAGACATTTCTCAAAAGAAGACATTCATACAGCCAACAGACACATGAAAAAATGCTCATCATCACTGGCCATCAGAGAAATGCAAATCAAAACCACAATGAGATACCATCTCACACCAGTTAGAATGGCAATCATTAAAAAGTCAGGCAACAACAGGTGCTGGAGAGGATGTGGAGAAATAGGAACACTTTTACACTGTTGGTGGGATTGTAAACTAGTTCAACCATTATGGAAAACAGTATGGCGATTCCTCAAGGATCTAGAACTAGATGTACCATATGACCCAGCCATCCCATTACTGGGTATATACCCAAAGGATTATAAATTATGCTGCTATAAAGACACATGCACATGTATGTTTATTGCAGCACTATTCACAATAGCAAAGACTTGGAATCAACCCAAATGTCCATCAGTGACAGATTGGATTAAGAAAATGTGGCACATATACACCATGGAATACTATGCAGCCATAAAAAAGGATGAGTTTGAGTCCTTTGTAGGGACTTGGATGCAGCTGGAATCCATCATTCTTAGCAAACTATCACAAGAACAGAAAACCAAACACCGCATGTTCTCACTCATAGGTGGGAACTGAACAATGAGATCACTCGGACTCAGGAAGGGGAACATCACACACCGGGGCCTATCATGGGGAGGGGGGAAGGGGGAGGGATTGCATTGGGAGTTATACCTGATGTAAATGACGAGTTGATGGGTGCAGCACAGCAACATGGCACAAGTATACATATGTAACAAACCTGCACGTTATGCACATGTACCCTACAACTTAAAGTATAATAATAATAAATAAATTTAAAAAAAACAAAGAATTTATATTATATAGTATGTATGCAAAATGGGATTATATATGCATGTGTGTATAATGTGTATATTTATATATATGAAATCATACATTTAAGTAGCTTTGAATAGATTCAAATATATAAATATAACACATATTTATATAAAAAAAAAAAAAAGAAACTCACTCAAAACCACGCAACTACATGGAAACTAAACGACCTTATCCTAAATGACTACTGGGTAAATATTGAAATTAAGTCAGAAATAAATAAGTTATTTGAAACCAATGAGAATAAACACACAATGTAACAGAATCTTTGAGACACAGCTAAAGCAGTGTTTAGAGGGAAATTTATGGCACTTAATGCCCAAAGGAGAAAGCGGGAAAGATCTAAAATCAACATCCCAACATCACAATTAAAAGAACTAAAGAAGCAAGAGCAAATTCAAAAGCTAGTAGATGACAAGAAATAACTAAGATCAGAGCAGAACTGAAGGAGATAGAGACACGAAAAACCCTTCAAAAAATCAATAAATCCAGGAGTTGGTTTTTTTAAAGGACTAACAAAATAGATAGATTGCTATCCAGACTAATAAAAAAGAAAAGAGAAAAGAACCAAATAGACACAATAAAAATGATAGAGGGGATATCACCACTGATCCCACAGAAATACAAACTACCATCAGAGAATGCTATAAACATCTCTATGCAAATAAACAAGAAAATCTAGAAGAAAGGGATAAATTCCTGCACACATACACTCTCCCAAGTCTAATCCAGAAGGAAGTCAAATCCCTGAATAGACCAATAACAAGTTCTAAAATTGAGGCAGTAATTAATAGGCTACCAACCAAAAAAAGCCCAGGACCAGATGGATTCAGAGTCTAATTCTACCAGAGGTACAAAGAGGAGCTGGTACCATTCCTTCTGAAACTATTCCAAACAATAGCAAAAGAGGGAATTCTCCCTAACTCATTTTACGAGGCCAGCAACATCCTGATACCAAAACCTGGCAGAGACAAATCAACAGAAGAAAACTTCAGGCCAGTATCTCTGATGAACATCGATGTGAAGTCCTTAATAAAATGCTGGCAAATCTAATCCAGCAGCAGATCAAAAATCTTATCCACCATGATCAAATCAGCTTCATCCCTGGGATGCAAGGCCGGTTCAATATATGCAAATCAATAAGTGTAATTCATCACGTAAACAGAACCAATGACAAAAACCACAAGATTATCTCAATAGATGCAGAAGAGTCCTTCAATAAAATTCAACACCCCTTCATGCTAAAAATTCTCAATAAACTAGGTATTTATGGAACGTATCTCAATAAGAGCTATTTATGACAAACCCACAGCCAATATCATACTGAATGGGCAAAAGCTGTAAGTATTACCTTTGAAAACTGGCAAAAGACAAAGATGCCCTCTCTCACCACTCCTATTCAACACAGTATTGCAAGTTCTGGCCAGGGCAATCAGGCAAAAGAAAGAAATAAAGGGTATTCGAATAGGTATTTAAAAGAAGACATTTATGTGGCCAAAAAACATAAGAAAAAAGTTCATCATCACTGGTCATTAGAGAAATGCAAATCAAAACCACAATGAGATAGCATCTCATGCCAGTTAGAATGGTGAGCATTAAAAAGTCAGGAAACAACAGGTGCTGGAGAGGATGTGGGGAAATAGGAATGTTTTTACATTGTTGGTGGGAGTGTAAATTAGTTCAACCACTGTGGAAGACAGTGTGGCGATTCCTCAAGGATCTAGAACAGAAATACCATCTGATCCAGCATTCCCATTACTGGGTATATACCCAGAGGATTATAAATCATTCTACTATAAAGACATGTGCACATGTATGTTTATTGCAGCACTATTCACAATAGCAGACTTGGAACCAATCTAAATGTCCATCAATAATAGACTGAATGAAGAAAATGTGGCACATATACAGCATGGAATACTATGCAGCCATAAAAAAAAAAGATGAGTTCATATCCTTTGCAGGGACATAGATGAAGCCAGAAACCATCATTTTCAGCAAACTAACACAGGAACAGAAAATCAAACACCGCATGTTTTCACTCATAAATGGGAGTTGAACAATGAGAACACACAGACACAAGGAGGGGAACATCACACCCTGGAGCCTGTCAGGGGGTGGGGGACTAGGGGAGGGATAACATTAGGAGAAATATCTAATGTAGATGACAGGTTGATGGATACAGCAAACCACCATGGCACATGTATACCTAAGTAACAAACCTACAGGTTCTCCATATGTATCCCAGAACTTAAAGTATAATAAAAAAATCAATCTTTAAGTATGCCTGCTTTATTGAGATTTGGAATCATGTTTATATCTCAAATGATGTGTTATTTCTCTGCATATTTCATTGAAATGCAATATAGCACAAGATATGCTTGTGTCTCTTCTATGGTAACATTGCCTGATTTATGGAAGTCTGCCAAAAATATTTAAATTCTATATGGCACTTTTAAAAATTACACTCAATGCCTTTCCAAATTTATTATATACAGAAAATATTAACCAGAACCCCAAGTTTTGTTGAAGTTTTGTTTTCATTCATATAATAGTAGCATACTAAATCTCTAGTTTAAAAAATATTCTTTATAACTGCCTATAGGAACTTCAAACTACTTGTGATGGTGTACTTTTTATATTTTACTCCCCACTATTACCTCTTGTGTCAATTTTTTAGGGAAACATCTTAATATTTATTCTTTACAATTCTCAACCTAATTATGTATATTATTTTCCTTGGAATACATTTTTATCAACCTACCTAATCCATGGCTTTAAATTCAGAGAATGGCACACTGAAAAATAGTCAATATGTGACTTTTCTCTTCAAGAGGCAGTTTTTCTTTCTTCAAGATTCTGAAAACTTTATTAGTCAAGCCATAATCATTCAAACATTATGAATAACTATTTCTAAAGCTAAGTAGTTTTGAAAAATTTTGGAGTCAAAAATATATGTGTGTGTGTGTATATATATGCACATATATATGTATATATGCATATATACATATATATATATATGCATAGTGTGTGTGTATATATCTGCCCTGCGTCTGGCTTGGTATTATGTCATGGATCTTCCACATTCTACCAGGACTCACAGATATTGGCAAGGGCTGTGTAGAGTTTTCACATAATAACTTCATACCCTCAGAGGTGCTTTTTTAAAGTAAAGAACCATTAAAAGAAGACCGTTATTAACAGGCCTTTAATTTTATGAAAGGAAATTTTAAAGTTAAGGACTATAGTCCTTGCTCTTTATGACACCACAGACGGTTGAAGCTTTATCAAATTCTCACTTGCATCCCCTGGCTTCAGTATGTAAAAGATTATTCTGTCTTATATTTCTATATATTTTCATTTATTTCACATTATATAGTCCACATATTTATATGCTTGTTTTCTATTGCAAATTCTATGGATATATTATATGCATACTTCATATGTGTATATATCCTAACCTAATTGAACATTTATAGCAAGAGGGCTTTGAGGTTTGCTAATATAAATACATATTTCACAGCTCATTTCAAGTCCCATTTGTATAATTTCAAGCCACATTGATCTCTCACTTTCCTGACATATTCTGGAACCTACTGTCTGTATCACATATGTTAATATTTTATTATATTCAATTTAGCTTTTTGTTTTATATTGTGACCCCCATTTAACAAATAGGTGTGTGTTAAAAGCATGTAGGTTTATTAATAAAGACCCCCTTTTATGCATTTTGTCAAAAAAGTTATAAAATGGTCATTAGAGTTCCCAGAAAAATTATTTTACACATCTAACTGAAATGCTATATAACTGAGATGACAAATACTAAGAACATTATATTCTTACAGTGTTAATTAAAACAGAAACCACAAAGAACATTAAAGTCCTTTTTATGGGTTGATTCCAAGTCTTTGCTATTGTGAATAGTGCCACAATAAACATACGTGTGCATGTGTCTTTATAGCAGCATGATTTATAATCCTTTGGGTATATACCCAGTAATGGGATGGCTGGGTCATATGGTACATCTAGTTCTAGATCCTTGAGGAATCGCCATACTGTTTTCCATAATGGTTGAACTAGTTTACAATCCAAATGTCCATCAGTGACAGACTGGATTAAGAAAATGTGGCACATATACACCATGGAATACTATGCAGCCATAAAAAAGGATGCGTTTGTGTCCTTTGTAGGGACATGGATGCAGCTGGAAACCATCATTCTTAGCAAACTATCACAAGAACAGAAAACCAAACACCACATGTTCTCACTCATAGGTGGGAACTGAACAATGAGATCACTTGGACTCGGGAAGGGGAACATCACACACTGGGGCCTATCATGGGGAGGGGGGAGGGGGGAGGGATTGCATTGGGAGTTATACCTGATGTAAATGACGAGTTGATGGGTGCTGACGAGTTGATGGGTGCAGCACAGCAACATGGCACAAGTATACATATGTAACAAACCTGCACGTTATGCACATGTACCCTAGAACTTAAAGTATAATAATAATAAAAAATAAAAATAAAATTTAAAAAAAGTCCTTTTTATGAAAAATTGAATGCTGGTGTTTAAGAGAAAATGAACTAAAATTAAAGGACATGTAAAAGTAGTAGTTGGCAACATGGGAATTGTTAAGAAACTTCTGGGCAAGCAGATAATGGCATTTATTGGCCATATATAATTTCACTTCTAAATCTAACACTTTATTTTAGACTTAATACCAGCACTACCTTTTACTGATGAATGATGTCAAAGGTTTTTTTCTCTCCTGAGGTTCACAGATTAGACAGAAATGTGGGAATTATGCAAGCGTTGAAAGACCAAACAATTAAGATGGTATGTAAGAAAAATCTTGTCGGTGGTAGAATTAACTAAGCAATAAAAATAAATACAGAAAACAACAGGGTACAGAGTGAATTAGGTTAGGGGATGAATTGGAAAAAAAAAAATCTGAAGTCAATTCTTTGTTTTGGCCACCAGATGATAATATCAGGCCCAAGAGTTAGGGTGGATGACTATGTGCAGGGCACAAGTCAGAACTCGGGAAATACCTACATTGATCGCCTTATTTGTTTTATTTCTAAACGCCCTTCCTTAGAAGAAAAACTTACCTTTGCAACTTCAGGGCAGGCAGGTGGATGGCAAAGGAAAGATACTGTACATTCCTCACAATCACAGAACAAGCAAATCACAAAATAGATGCTCAATATATAATAACATAATAAACATTTACAAAATAACTTCATATAGTGATAGTAAGGATTAAATGAGCTAATGCATGAATAATGCTTAGAACAGTACCTAGCATGTTGTAAGAGAGCAATATGTGTTATCTATTACTATTATTACTACTGCTACTATTTTAATTATTTGCTTTCTTTGATTAAAACTCCTGCAATACTCTCAGAAGTCATGTGTAAACAAAATAAGCATGCATCTATTCCTATGAGTTAAAAAGATGAAATTTGACTGCCCAACCTAATTAAAGGTTGTCTTATTGTAGATGTCCAGCTTTAAACTGGCCTAGACAGTTTAAACTGGTGTCCTGGTATCTAGTCATCTAGACACCACTGTTGCAATACAGCATATCACTAATTATTCACAAATGTTGACTCATCTCGAGAGATATTCCAAATGGTCTTCTTGTCCTCAGTACTGGACACAACAAGTATGTCTGAATTTTACCTTCAGATATGAAGCTCTGTTTTGTGTTTCATCTTGTGGGGTTTTTTTCAGGGCAGAGGAGTTGATCTTTCTATGTCAATGCACCCATTTTATTTTAAGTTCTGGGGTACATGTACAGGATGTGCAGGTTTGTTACATAGGTAAACACGTACCATGGTGGTTTGCTGTACCTATCAACCCATCACCTAGGTATTAAGCACTGCAAGTATTAACTATTTTTCCTGATGCTCTCCACCCCACCCCACCCTCTCTCTCTCGACAGGCCCCAGTGTGTGTTGTTCCCCTCCCTGCGTCCATGTGTTCTCATTGTTCAGCTCCCACTTATAAATGAGAACATCCATGTTTGGTTTTCTGTTCCTGCGTTAGTTTGCTGAGGATAACGGCTTCTAGCTTCATCTGTGTCCCCACGAAGGACATGATCTCATTCCTTTTTATGGCTGCATAGTATTCCATGGAATGCACCCATTTTTATTTTGTTTATTTATTTATTTATTTAAGACAGGGTCTCACTCTGTCACTCAGGCTGGAGTGCAGTGGTGTGATCTCAGCTCACTGCAACCTCCATCCCCAGGGTTCAAGTGATCCTCCCACCTCAGCCTCCATAGTAGCTGGGACCACAGGCACACAGCACCACACCTGGCTAATTTTTCATATTTTTAGTAGAGACAGGGTCTCACTATGTTACCCAGACTGGTCTCAAACTCCTGAGCTCAAGCAGCTCACCCACCTTGGCCTCCCACAGTGCTGGGATTACAAGCATGAGCCACTGTACCCAGCTAATGCACCCATTTTCAATGACTTTATTATGTTAAATTTTACTTGGGTGGGGGATTATCTGGTCTTATTAATGGATATTAAATTTCATCTAAATGTCCATTGATCCAATTGTACTCTTCTCCTTGAGCACCTTGAGATCCCCATAATTAGTGAGTCCAAATATTATTCAGAAAGATAATAATTTTTCATAAAATAATAGAAAAGGAAGTCATTAAAAAATTATTTCTAGATTATGTTGGTTCAAGTTAACCCTGGGGAGACCCATACCATCAAGTCTGATGATGAGAATATTCAGAATATTCAAGGTCAGTTAAAGCGTAATTAGGCATGTGTTACTTGATATCAAATAGAGTGAAATTAAATATTAATGTGAAATGACTTTACTGTAGCCCACTTACTGTTTGAGACAGATTAAATGCTCCTAAATATAATCCTCATAGGAGGTTAGTATCAATAGAATAACCCGGGCTAATCATGCTAATCTTACTAGAGACCTACAAAAGTAAAGTACTTTTAAAAACTGAAGGAGATTAATTCCAAAATTCTATTTGAAGTCCAGATTTTGGAGATATTGATAGCTGATTATAGTTGTAGACTATTCTCCTATAGGAGATGATTGCTAAGGCCTTCAGACAGCTCATTCATTCACACATTCAACAAGTATTTACTCAGTGTCTAGCATGTACCAGCCCTCTACTGGACACTTAGGATACAACAATGTGTAGAAGGGGTGATTATACAGACATACACTCACACACACACACACACACACACTCTATAGATAGGTAGATAGCAAATATATAGCATGTAGACTTGCTTCAGTAGTAATATAAAATTCATAAATACTTGCTTCATATAAGCTTTATTATTTCAATGAGATGACTGTTTTACACCAATTATTTTGTATCCTAAAGTGATTTTGAGCTGTCTCAAGAATTTCTAAAAACATTATCACCTACCAATGGATTTCGTATTGCTGCTATATAAAATTTATCACGAATTCATATTTATTATTTTCCCATTATTCAAAGTAAATTACCATTCTAGGACTTGAAAGCCACATATATTTCTAGAACTAAGCATTAATTATAATAACTTCAGATAAACAAAAGAATTACAACATTAAAAGTCTCCATTCCGTGTTGTATTTTAGATACTATGCAATCATATGTTTAAGATACTAAAAATACGTAGTATGAAAGTAGGGCATCACATGAGTATTATTGGGTCCTTCTTTATAACATACTGTTTTCTAAAAACCACTTTAGTATATTTGATGGAAAGCCTTAAATGAAAATTTAAGTTTTATTAGGCAATGTCACTGTAAGAAATATATGTTATGTTACAGAGTAAACTTTTTATTATCCAATATATGACCATGATAGGTGAGAAACAATAGATAAGTAAAGGTACACTTATACCAGAAGGCTGGTATGATAGTTGATTTTCATTAGCAGTAGGAATTACCAATATTTTTTATAGTTTAAATTTAAACCATGCCTTAGTTATTCTCCCATTAGTTGTGATTAATTTTCATCAATTCATCTACACTCTGACTCATGCTTGTGAGTAAACAACACATATTTTCAAAATAGCTGACGATTATTAAAGCTTGGAGCTGGTTTTGATTGTACAAAGTTAACTGACTCCTGTAAAGGCCTTTGTTTAATGTTATTACAGTATTTATTAAAATAATTCTCTTTTAGGATCAACTGATGTTCCTCTGATGTCACCACCTGGTAAAATAGCTGACTATTATTAAAGCTTGGAGCTGGTTTTGACTGTACAAAGTTAACTGACTCCTGTAAAGGACTTTGTTTAATGTTATTACAGTATTTATTAAAATAATTCTCTTTCAGGATCAGCTGATGTTCCTCTGATGTCACCACCTGGTACTTTGCCATCAATCTATCTCCCTCCTGGCTACATGTCTCAGGTATGCTCATGTGGTTTTTACTTGATGTTTAGCTCTATCATTTAACATTTTTCATTATGTCACTATATAAGATAACTTCTGGCATGTTATTTATTTATTTATTTTACTGTTATCATCATTGCTAAAAGCCATTGCATCTAACCAAACCAGTCCTCTTTTAGATTGCCTTATAAACGATGTTTAATTCGTCCAGTGAATTTGGATCTCTTAATATTCACTAATCTTCCTTTTTTTTTTTTTTTTTTTTTTTTTGGTTTTTCAGTATTTTCACCCATCTTATCTATCAAAATTGCTACACTAATGGCTTCTGATAATGTGTGTGCTTTAGTCCCTAAAATTACTTTGCATTTTCAGTTCAGAAGTATTTCATTCCCAGACTGCTAGGGGCACTTTTAAGAAATTCCATAAATATTTGCCAAGTGCCTAAAATGAGCAGGAAGCTATAACTCCTATAAAGATTAATAAGATATTCCATAGCCTAGGAAATTTTTATAATTGAAAATATGACTTTTTCTACTTCTTCATAGTGTTTACCTTAGTGGCTTATTTCGTTGTGTTTATTGCACAGCTGTGGATATGAATAACATGCTAAATAAATAAATTTAATGTGGTTTAATTCTTAATGGAATTATCTATTGGGCAATATCTAATGAAAATACAAATGCATAATCCTTTCACCCACCAATTCCACGTTAAGAAATTTATCCTACAGATATATTTTCACAAATTTAGAATGAAAAATATACAAGATTATTCATTACAATACTGTTTATAACCACAAAAGGCTGAAAACAGCCCACATGCTTGTCAATGGGTGACTGTATAGTACATCCACATAAGGGAGCACTCTTTGGCTATGCAAAAAATAATAATAATAATAGAGAAGCTCTATCTACTTTGATACAGAGAGTCCTTCAAGATTAACGCTGAGTTCAAGTTACAAAGTCGTACAATTCTACCTTTTATGTAATAAAAAATAAAGGAAAAATAAGAATATGCATTCTTATTTGCTTGTACAGGTATAAAGAAATTCTGGCCGGGCGCGGTGGCTCAAGCCTGTAATCCCAGCACTTTGGGAGGCCGAGACGGGCGGATCACGAGGTCAGGAGTTCGAGACCATCCTGGCTAACACGGTGAAACCCTGTCTCTACTAAAAAATACAAAAAACTACCCGGGCGAGGTGGCGGGCGCCTGTAGTCCCGGCTACTCGGGAGGCTGAGGCAGGAGAATGGCGTAAAAACCCGGGAGGCAGAGCTTGCAGTGAGCTGAGATCCGGCCACTGCACTCCAGCCTGGGCGACACAGCGAGACTCCGTCTCAAAAAAAAAAAAAAAAAAAAAAAGAAATTCTGGAAGGATTCATAAGAAACTAAGAACAGTAGTTATCTGTTGGGAAGGTATTGAACAGATAGGGTTACTTTTTTTTTTTTTTAGACTGAGTCTCGTTCTGTCGCCCAGGCTGGAATGTAGTGGCATGATCTCGGCTCACTGCAAACTCCACCTCTCGGGTTCAAGCGATTCTCCTGCCTCAGCCTCCCGAGTAGCTGGGATTACAGGCGCCCGCCATGGCGTCCGCCACCACGCCCGGCTAATTATTGTTTTGTTTTGTTTTGTTTTTTTAGTAGAGAGGGGGTTTCACCGTGTTGGCCAGGTTGGTCTCAAACTCCTTACCTCAGGTGATCCGCCCACCTCGGCCTCCCAAAATGCTAGGATTACAGGCTTGAGCCATGGCACCCTGCTGGGAAACTTTTAATCATACGCTTCTTTATACTTTATGGTTTTGAACCATGTCAATATATTATCTATTGTCAAAAAATAACCTCTTTTCTGTAGCCCCAGCTATTCGGGAGGCTGAGGCAGGAGAATGGAGTGAACCCGGGAGGCGGAGCTTGCAGTGAACCGAGATCTCGCCACTGCACCCCAGCCAGGGCGACACAGCGAGACTCCGTCTCAAAAAAAAAAAATAAAATAAAATAGAATAAAATAAAATTTAAATTTAAAAATATAACCTCTTTAAAAGCAATACATGTGGGGAAAAAGAAGAATTACCTTGCCTCCTGCTTGACATTATAGTTTCACTTGAAAATTGTTTTTTGTTTCTAAATTAAAAGCATATAATATAAATACAAAGTTTAATAGAGCAAAATGCTGATTTTTATGGATTCTAATATTTTTATATTATTCTTTCTTCCATCTTAGGTAGTAGAAGAAAATGGGATTCGCAAAATTATCATTGTTCTCAGACAACTATCACACATCCATGCCTGCACCTATACAAGTAACACACTTTATAACACCATCCTCTCCTTTATATCCACAAGCCCCTCAGCTTATGTATCCCTCAGCTCAAGAGGAATTTCCACCACCTACATCCAAGAGTCTGTGCCATAGCAGCTGTGGCCGCCACCACCACCGCCACCACTCTCGCCACTACCAGCAACGTGTATATACCAAGAACATCATGGTAGTATATAATTTTCTTAAACAGGAAATATTTTGAGTCTGTTAAAATCAGCAACCTTGGATAATTATTAAAATGAAAAGAGGAAGATAGTAACACTTCCATAAATGATTGCATTTAATGCATTTATATTAGGATTGATGACAATCCCTAGGCAAAACGCTCGTGCATAAGCATTTTGTCTAAAGTTTACATCTTGGGCAAATGTTCTATAAATTCAAATTTTCCTTAAGTGTTTGCTGTACTTTGACGTAGTATGTAATTTGTGGTATTTATTTTTACTTACTGGATCTATAATATCAGATTGAACAATTATTAAAAATGTTTTGATTGTTAATGCCATATACTAAAAATACAAAATACACTAGAAGCTCAAATTTAGATTTAAGAACGTAAAACTTGGAAGTAAAGTTACTACCTAGGAAAACACTGTATTTACTCATGTTTCTCTATCTGTACCTATCAATGCATTATAAATGTGCGCATGCATACACACACATACCCCCCTAATGCCTGTATTAAAGCAAAGTAAAAATATTTTAAAGCGAAGCATGGCTTATCAATGTTCTTTTGTTGACTAGATTTGAAAAAGAAAAAAGAAAAAAAAAGACCTTGCCAGGCATTGTGGCTCATGCCTGTAATCCCAGCATTTTGGGAAGTCAGGGCAGGAGGATCCCGTGAACCCAGGAGTTCAAGATTACAGTTAGCTATGACTGAGTCACTGCACTCCAGCCTGGATGACAGAGTGAGACCCTGTCTCTAAAAACAAAAGCTTTGAGATATGTAATTATTATAATTATTAAACAGTATTCCATTGTCTCTTTTAGAAACCTATTCCCATGGAATAGCAAATTATAACCAACTCAGTGAAAGAGCTGCTAAAATGGGAGAACATATGAAGAAAAAAACTAGACAAGTTGGTGGACAAAAGAATAGCTATGTGGCTAACAACACTTCTTTGCTTGCGAACAAAACTAATGATTTTTTCAATATTTCTGGTACTCCAAGCACTGTTAACTATGCTCCAAGCACCTACACTGTTGACAATACTTTGAGCACCTACACTGTGAAAAATACTTTGAACGCTTACACTGTGGACAATATTTTGAACGCTTACACTGTGGACAATACTCCAGGTACCTACACTGCGAGCAATGTAAATGTTTACACTGGCAGTACTCCCAGTACTTACACTGTTCACAGCCCTCCAAGCACTAACATTGCTGACAAAACTCCCAGAAATTCTTCCATTGACCATGTCCCTAGCATTTCCATCTCAGACACTACTCTGAGCCCTGCTACCTCTGATGGCATTCTGAACCCTTCTAGCACTAATCATACTCCCAAGACTGCCACCTCTGACAGAAATCACGGATAATCTGATAGTACTCCCAAACCATCAAGTATTGACAGTACTCCAAGCTCTTCTATTTCTCACAGTGCTCCCAACACTTTCATCTCTGAAAATGCTCCCAGCACTTCTGACATTGATAATGCTCTCAATACTTCCAACACTGCCAGTGCTGAGATTGAGACTAGACATAGAAAGAAACAGAGTGCTATAGGAGGTGAAGAAATCAAGCAGAAACCAAGTGGAAAACAAAACAAGTGACCATCACCAAATGCTGCAGATAAAGGTAAGATCAGGAGTTTGGTTTTCTTGCCAATAAACAAACATCTTAATGGTTAGGAATCTCAGTCCATTTTTAATATTAAGGTGTCATTTTCTACTTTCATTTCCTCTTTTCTTCTTTGTACCCTTAAGTTTAAATTCTTTTCTAAATTAATACTTCTAAACTAATACAAATCACAAATATATACAATTTATAAGGTACAATGTGATGCTTTGACATATGCAAAAAATGCAGAACGCTTAAATCAAGCTAATTTACGTATTTGTCACCACACTTACCTATCATTTTTATGGTAAGATATTTGAAATTTGTCGATTTAATTATTTCAAAATATGCAATACAATATTGTTGACTATAAGCACCCTGGTGTACAGATCTTAAACATTTTGCATCCTTTCATCAACAACTCCCCATTCACTCCCTCCTACCCTCCAGCTTCTAGTAACCATCATTCTACTGTCTACTTCTATGAGTTCAACTTTATTAAATTTCACATGAGTGAAATCATGCAGCATTTGTCTTTCTGTGCCTGGTTTATGTTACTTAGCATAATGTCCTAGAGATTCATCCATTTTGTGGCAAATCACAGAATTTCCCCCCCTTAAGGGCAAAATAATATATGAAACCATGATTATGCTGCTTTTTATTATTTTTCTCTTTTAAAAACATTTTAGATTCGAGGGGTTTAACTTCAAGTTTGTTACATGGATATATTGCATAATGATGAGGTTTGGGCTTCCAGTGTACCCATCACCCAAATAGTGAACATTATACACAATAGGTAATTTTTAAATAATTACAACTTTTACTTTAGATTCATGGAGTCCATGTACAGATTTGTTACATGACTATATTGTGTGATGCTGAGGTTTGGGGTTCGAATGATCCCATTACCCAGGTAGTCAGTATAGTACCCAACAAGTACTTTTTCAACCCTTGCCCCCTCCCTTCTTCTCCCCTCTAGTAGTCCCCAGTGCCTATTGTTCCCATCTTTATGTCCACATGTACCCAATGTTTAGCTCCCACTTATAAGTGAGAACATGCAGTATTTGGTATTCTGTTCCTGCATTAATTCACTTAGGATAATGGCCTCCATCTCTATCCATGTTGCTGCAAAGGACATTATTTTATTTTTTATGGTTTCATAGTATGCCGTTGTATATATGTACCACATTTTCTTTATGCAGTCCATCACTGATGGGCATCAAGGTTGATTCCATTTATTTGCTATTGTGAATGGTGCTGTAATGAACATACAAGTGCACGAATCTTTTTGATAGAAAGATTTATTTTCCTTTGGGTATATACCCAATAATGAGATTGCTGAGTCAAATGGTGGTTCTGTTTTTAAATTCTGTGAGACATCTCCAAACTGTTTTCCATGGTGGTTAAACTAATTTACATTCCTACAAACAGTGTATGAGTGTTCCCTATTCTCCACAGGCTTGCCAGCCTCTGTTGTTATTTGACTTTTTAATAATAGCCATTCTGACTATTATTACGGTATCTCATTGTGGTTTTGATTTGCTCTTTTCTGACATTACTGATGTGAAGGACATTTTAATGTTTCTTAGCCACTCGTAAGTCTTCTTTTCAGAAGTATATATTCATGTATTTTGTGCACTTTTTAATGGGGTTATTTTTTGCTTACTGAATTGTCTAAGTTCCTTATAAATTCTGGATATTAGAGCTTTGTCAGATGCATAGTTTGTGAATATTTTCTTTCATTCTATAGGTTGTCTGTTTACTCCCTTGATATCTCTTTTGCTACATAGAAGCTCTTTCATCTATTTGGTTCACATTTGTCAATTTTTGGTTTTGTTGCAATTGCTTGTGAGGACTTAGTCATAAATTATCTGCCAAGGCTGATATCCAGAATGCTGTTTCCTAAGTTTTCTTCTAGGATTTTTATAGTTTCAGTTCTTACATTGAATCTTTGATCCATCTTGAGTTAATTTTTGTACATGGAATAGATAGGGGTTCAGTTTCATTCTTTTGCATACAGCTAGCCAAATATCCCAGCACCATTTACTGAATAGAGAGACTTTCTCCATTGCTTTTTTTTCCAACTTTGTCAAAGATAAGATGGCTGTAGAGGTGTGACTTTTATATCTAAGTTATCTATTCTGTTCCACCAGTAGGTAATATTTAATCCCCTACCAACCCCCCTTTTGGAGTCCCCAGTGTCTATTACTTCCATCTTTATGTCCATGAGTACCCATTGTTCAGCTCCCACTTGTAAGTGAAAACATGCAATATTTTATTTTCTGATTCTGAATTATTTCACTTACGATAATGGACTTCAGCTCCATTTATGTTGCTGCAAAAGACATTATTTCATTCTTTTCATAGCTGCATAGTATCCCATGGTGTATATATACCGCATTGTCTTTTTCCAACCATCTGCTAAGGTTGATTCCATAACTTTGCTGCCGTGAATAGTGCTGCAAGAAACATAAAGATGCTGATGTTTTTATGTAATAATTTTTTCCCATGGGTAAATCCCCAGTAGTGGGATTGCTGGGTCAAATAATAGCTTTATTTTTATTTCTTTGAGATATCTCCATACTATTTTCCAAAGAGGTTGTACTAATTTACATTCTCACTGACAGCAAATGAAGGTTGCCTTTTCTCCACATCAATACCAACATCTGATATTTTGTGACTTTTCAATAATAAACATTTGGACTTGTGTGGGATGATATCTCATTATGGTTTTAATTTGCATTTGTATGATGATTAGTGGCATTGAGTGATATATATATAATAAATATACTATATATAATAATATTATATGTATAATATTTATATATATAAAGTTCTGGGATACATGTGCAAAACGTGGTTTATTAAATACGTATACACATGCCATGGTGGTTTGCTGTACCCATCAAACCACCATCTACATTAGGTATTTCTCCTAATGCTATCCCTGCCCAAGCCCCCCATTCCCCAACAGGCCCTGGTATGTGATGTTCCCCTCCCTGTGTCTATGTGTTCTCATTGTTCAACTCCCACTTATGAGTGAGAACATGCAGTGTTTGGTTTTCTGTACCTGAGTCAGTTTGCTGAGAATGATGGTTTCCAGCTTCATCCATGTCCCTGCAAAGGACATAAACTCATCCTTTTTTATGGCTGCATAGTATTCCATAGTGTATATGTGCCACATTTTCTTTATCCAGTCTATCATTGATGGGCATTTGGGTTGGTTCCAAATCTTTGCTATTGTGAATAGTGCTGCAATAAACATACGTGTGCATGTGTCACTATAGTAGAATGATTTACAATCCTTTGGGTATATACCCAGTAATGAGATTGCTAAGTCAAATGGTATTTCTGGTTCTGTATCCTTGAGGAATCAAAACACAGTCTTCCACAATGGTTGAACTAATTTACACTCCCACCAACAGTGTAAAAGCATTCCTGTTTCTCCACATCCTCTCCAGCATCTGTTGTTTCCTGACTTTTTAATGATTGCCATTCTATCTGGCATGAGATGGTATCTCATTGTGGTTTTGATTTGCATTTCTCTAACAACCAGTGATGATGCACTTTTTTTCATCTTTGTTGGCTGCATAAACGTCTTCTTTTGAGAAGTGTCTGTTCATATCCTTCACTCACTTTTTGATGGGTTTTTTTTTCTTGTAAATTTGTTTAAGTTCTTTGTAGATTCTGGATATTAGCCCTTTGTCAGATGGGTAGATTGCAAAAATTTTCTCCTATTCTGTACATTGCCTGTTCACTCTGATGATAGTTTCTTTTGCTCTGCAGAAGCTCTTTAGTTTAATTAGATCCAATTTGTCAATTTTGGCTTTTGGTGCCATAGCTTTTGGTGTTTTAGTCATGAAGTCTTTGCCCATGCCTATGTCCTGAATGGCATTGCCTAGGTTTTCCTCTAGGGTTTTTATGGTTTAAGGTATTACATTTAAATCTTTAATCCACCTTGAGTTAATTTTTGTAGAAGGTGTAAGGAAGGGGTCCAGCTTCAGTTTTCTGAATATGGCTAGCCAGTTTTCCCAACACCATTTATTAAATAGGGAATCCTTTCCCCATTGCTTGTTTTTGTCAGGTTTGTCGAAAATCAGATGATTGTAGATGTGTGGCATTATTTCTGAGGCCTCTCTTCTGTTCCATTGGTCTATATATCTATTTTGGAACCAGTATCATGCTGTTTTGTTTACTGTAGCCTTTTAGTATAGTTTGACGTCAGGTAGCATGATGCCTCCAGCTTTGTTCTTTTTCCTTAGGATTTCCTTGGCTATACAGGCTCTTTGTTGGTTCCATATGAAATTTAAAGTAGTTTTTTCTAATTCTGTGAAGAAAGTCAATGGTAGCTTGATGGGGATAGCATCGAATCTATAAATTACTTTGGGCAGTATGACCATTTTCACAATATTCATTCTTCCTATCCATGAGTATGGAATGTTTTTCCATTTGTTTGTGTCCTCTCTTATTTCCTTGAGCAGTGGTTTGTAGTTCTCCTTGAAGAGGTCCTTCACATCCCTTGTAAGTTGTATTCCTAGGTATTTTATTCTCTTTGTAGCAATTGCGAATGGTAGTTTACTCATGATTTGACTCTCTGTTTATCTATTATTGGTGTATAGGAATGCTCATGATTTTTGCACATTGATTTTGTATCCTGAGATTTTGCTGAAGTTGCTTATCAGCTTAAGGAGATTTTGGGCTGAGACTATAAGGTTTTCTAAATATACAATCATGTCATCTGCAAACAGAAACAATTTGACTTTCTCTTTTCCTATTTGAATGCCCTTTATTTCTTTATCTTGCCTCATTGCCCTGGGCAGAACTTCCAATACTATGTTGAATATTGGCCCCCACCCTCTTCTGGTTTGTAGGGTTTCCGCAGAGAGATCTCCTGTTAGTCTCATGGGCTTCCCTTTGTGGGTAACCCCACCCTTCTCTCTGGCTGCCCTTAATATTTTTTCCTTTATTTCAAGCTTGGTGAATCTGACAATTATGTGTCTTGGGGTTGCTCTTCTCAAGGAGTATCTTTGTGGTGTTCTCTGTATTTCCTAAATTTGAATGCTGGCCTGTCTTGCTAGGTTGGGGAAGTTCTCCTGGATAATATCCTGAAGAGTGTTTTCCAACTTGATTCCATTCTCCTCGTCACCTTAAGGTACACCAATCAAACGTAGGTTTGGTCTTTTCACATAGTCCCCTATTTCTTGGAGGCCTTGTTCGTTCGTTTTCATTCTTTTTTCTCTAATCTTGTCTTCATGCTCTATTTCATTGAGTTGATTTTCAATCCCTGATATCCTTCCTTCCACTTGATCAATTTGGCTATTGATACTTGTGTATGCTTCAAAAAGTTCTCATGTTGTGTTTTTTAGCTCCATTAGGTCATTTATGTTCTTCTCTAAACTGGTTATTCTAGTTAGCAATTTCTCTAACCTTTTTTCAAAGTTCTTAGCTTCCTTGCATTGCATGAGAATATGCTCCTTTAGCCCGGAGAGTTTGTTATTACCCACCTTCTGAAGCCTACTTCTGTCAATTCGCCAAATTCATTCTTCATCCAGTTTTGTTCCCTTGTTGGTGAGGAGTTGTGATCCTTTGGAGGAGAAGAAGCGTTGCAGTTTTTGGAATGTTCACCCTTTTTGTGCTGGTTTTTCCTCATCTTCATGGATTTATCTACCTTTGGTCTTCTATGTTGGGGACCTTCAGATGGGGTTTCTGTGGACATTCTTATTGTTGATGTTGATGCTATTTCTTTCTGTTTGTTAGTTCTTCTTCTAACAGTCAGGCCCCTCTGCTGCAGATCTGCTGGAGTTTGCTGGAAGTCCACTCCAGACCCTGTTTTCCTGGGTATTACCAGCAGAGGCTGCAGAACAGCAAAGATTGCTGCCTGTTTCTTTTTCTGGAAGCTTCGTCCCTCCCTATCCAGAGGGGCACCTGCCAGATGCCAGTCAGAGCTCTCCTGTATGAGGTGTCTGCCGACCCCTGCTGGGAGGTGTCTCCAAGTCAGAAGGCACGGGGATCAGGGACCCACTTAAGGAGGCAGTCTGTCCCTCAGCAGAGCTCAAGTGCTGTGCTGGCAGATCCGCTGCTCTCTTCAGAGCCGGCAGCCAGGAACGTTTAAGTCTGCTGAAGCTGCACCCACAGCCACCCCTTCCCCCAGGTGCTCTGTCCCAGGGAGATGGGAGTTTTATCTATAATCCCCTGACTAGGGATGCTGCCTTTCTTTCAGAGATGCCCTGCCCAGAGAGGAGGAATCTAAACAGGCCTTCTGGCTACAGCAGCTTTGCGGAGCTGCAATGGACTCCACCAAGTTCGAACTTCCCAGAGGCTTTGTTTACACTGTGAGGGGAAAACATCCTACTCAATCCTCAGTAATGGTGGATGCCCCACCCCCCACCAAGCTCAAGTGTTGGTCCACTTCAGACTGCTGTGCTGGTAGCAAGAATTTCAAGCCAGTGGATCTTAGCTTGCTGGGTTCCATGGGGGTGGGATCTGCTGAGCTAGACCACTTGGCTCCCTGGCTTCAGGACCCTTTCCAGGGGAGTGAACAGTTCTGTCTCGCTGGCATTCCAGGCACCACTGAGGTATGAAAAACAACTCCTGCAGCTAGCTCAGTGTCTGCCCAAACAGCCGCCCAGTTTTGTTCTTGAAACCCAGTGCCCTGGTGGTGTAGACACTCAAGGGAATCTCCTGGTCTGAAGGTTGTGAAGACCATGGGATGAGCGTAGTATCTGGGCTGGAATGCACTGTTTCTCATGGCACAGTCCCTCACAGCTTCCCTTGGCGAGGGCAGGGATTTCCCTGACCCTTTGTGCTTCCCAGGTGAGGTGACACTCAACCCTGCTTTGGCTCATTCCCCATGGGCTGCACCCACTTTCTAACCAGTCCCAATGAGATGAGCCAGGTATGTCAGTTGGAAACGCAGAAGTCACCTGCCTTCTGCATTGATCTCACTGGGAGCTGCAGACTGGAGCTGTTTCTATTTGGTTATCTTGCCAGCCACTCCAGATCACTGAATAAGATTATGACATAAAGCCAGAGAGTTGATATAACCCTGAGCTAGGACAATAAAGGTATATTGCTGGTCTTGCCAACTGAAGGCAAATTGCCTCTGGTGGGTCCTATGGACAAGAATGGAGAAAAAAAGCATTTGCCAAGTCAGTGGCTGCATACCAGGTACCAGGAGATGTGTTAATTTGCTCAAGCAATGAAACCGCATCTGATACAGCAGCTGCAATTGGAGTCACCACTTGGTTAAGTGTACAATAATCCACTGTCATTCTCCAAAATACATCTGTCTTTTGCAGAGGCCAAATAGGAGAGCTTAATGGGGATGTGGTGGGAATCACCACCCTTACATCTTTCAAGTCCTTGGTGGCACTAATCTCTGCAATCCCTCCAGGGATGCTATATTGTTTTTGATTTACTATTTTTCTAGGTAGCTGTGCTCTAATGGCTTCCATTTGACCTTTCCCACCATAATAGCCCTCACCCTACCAGTCAGGGAGCCAATGTGGGAGTTCTGCCAGCTACTAAGTGTGTCTATGCCAATTATGCATTCTGGCACTGGGAAAATGACCACAGGATGAGTCTGAGGACCCACTGGTCTCACTGTAAGTTGGACCTGAGCCAAAACTCCATTAATTACCTGACCTCCATAAGTCCCTACTTTAACTGGAGGACCACAATGACATTTTGGCCCCCCCAGTATCAACATCTGCTCAGAGGCAGTATCCAGTAGTTCCCGAAATGTCGGATCATTTGCCCTTTCCCCAGTGCACAGTTACCCTGGTAAAATGCCAGAGCTCTCCTTGGGGAAGGATGAGAGAAAGATTAACAGCTTAAATTGCTGGTAGTGTAGGGGTTTCTTCCTCAAGGGGACCTGGCCGCCCCTTCATTCAAGCAGTTCCAGATTTGTCACTAGCCCAAGTCTGGAAATTGATTGAGGGGCTGTGATTCTCTGTTTTTAGAATTCAAATTAGTCTTTTGTCCATTCAACCTGGAAGTTTTCTGCTTATATAAATTAAGTATGAATGTAGTAGGCTTCCTATCAATCTCACTTCCAGGAACACCATGATTAATTAGCCAATGCCAGAGCTCTACATGAGTCAGACTATTCTGATTGCTGCTTTGCCTCTGCTGTCCATTACAGTAGTTACATCTACCTTGCCTTTGACACCTGAGTGCCACCACTTGGCCTCTGCCACCTCAGGATCCAATTATTCCCATTGTACTTAAATTTTGTAGTTGAATGACGGTGGTTCCCACTGCTAGATCTGACATACAGAGAAAAGCAATTACAGGGCTCTTCAAAGATGCAGGTGCTACCCTCACAAATCTATTTCTCAAGGCATTGGTCAAGGGTATATCTTCTGGACCGTCCCAGCTGTGATGAGTAGGTCTAAAGTGACTAATCCACTCCACCATCCCAATATCCCTAAGACTTTGGATCCCATCCTTTACATTAAACCAATAGAGATCGGGTATTTCCAGCTCGCTCACAGTAGGCCATCTTTTAATCCATATTTCAGCTAACAAAGCAAATAAACTATTAGAACCTTTTCTAACTCCCTGAGCTTCAACATTAAATGCAGAATCCCTACTTACTGGGCCCAAATCAATACATTCAGCCTGATCCAACTCTATGTTCCTTCCATCATTACCCTTAATATCCATTCCCATTCCTGTTATCCAGATTTCCGCTTATATGGATTAGAAAACTCAATCAGTTTTTTTCGAGTGTAGTGCACCTCCAAATGGGTCACACTCTGAATCTCACTTCTAGAGGCCTGCCACGACTTTAGTTATAGGTCTAGAAGCAAACAGGGGTGTTGGGGGTGGCTCCTGAGGAGAATAAACATCTTGCCTGGCAACTGCCTTAGGGGAGGCCATCACTGTTGCCTCAGGCAGTGAAGGGTTTATCTCAGACAAAGATGGAAAGGCTGATGGCAGCATGGGTTGGGGAGGGGATGTTGCCACGACTGGGGGTGGAGAAGCTATTTCTTCTGGCAAAAAAAATGGTTCATCGGAGTTTATAAGCTCAATGTCCCCAGCTTCATCACGGTCCCAATTCCAAGTTGCATGATCTCATTCTTTTCCAATCAATGCCCTCACTTTAACAGTAGACACATGGCAAGGCTGTGCATTGCCCTTTTATTTCAAGTAAGCCACTCACATGATAGGAGTTTGTATCTGTTTTTCCACAATTTTAGCTCTTTCTCTACAGAAGATAATACTATCACTCAGGGCAATCTTAACAAACTTGAGGCTCAGTAACTGCTTCTGAAGCCAGGAGTTAGGATCCCTGAATTCTTCATTTTCTTTCATCACTTTGTCCAGTGAACTTAGGAGCAACCAGCCAACTTTACTGTGTTCCTTGGTTCTGCACATATAATCAAAGTTATTATGTATAGAGTCCCTAAACTCTTTACCTCTCATGAGTGGTGAATCAGAAGTGTCAAATGCATTATTTTGCATAACTCTCTAAACAGTTCATGCAATGGACTATCAGTATTCTCCACACTATTAGAAGTAGAGTCCTTAGCATTTTGGGGTCTAGTCATATTAAGCAGCCAACTCCAGAAACCCCCAAATCAATGAAATGACTCCATCCTTAATATTCTGATGCTCTAGAACCACTCCTGGTAACAAAATCTATATTAGTCAGAGTTCTCTAGAGATACAGAACTAATAGAACATATATACTAATATATATATTAGAATATATATATATATAAGTATATTAAGTAGTATTAACTCACACGATCACAAGGTCCCACAATAGGCCATCTGCAAGCTGAGGAGCAAGGAAGCCAGTCTGAGTCCCAAAGCTGAAGAACTTGGAGTCTGATGTTCGAGGGCAGGAAGCATCCAGCATGGGAGAAAGATATAGGCTGGGAGGCTAAGCCAGTCTAACCTTCTCACGATTTTCTGCCTGCTTTATATTCTGGCCGGGCTGGCAGCTGATTAGATGCTGCCCCCCATCCAGATTAAGTGTGGATCTGCCTTTCCCAGACTACTGACTCAAATGTTAATCTCCTTTGGCAACACCCTCACAGACATGCCCAGGATCAATACTTTGCATCCTTCAATCCAATCAAACTGATACTCAGTATTAACCATCACAGTGAATGAGTTCTCACAACATTTGGTCATTTAAAAGTGTGTGGCAGCTCCCCTACCCACTCTCTCTCTCTCACTTGCTCCTGCTTTTGCCATTCGATGTGCCTGCTCCACCTTCACCTCCTACCATGATTGTAAGCTTCCTTAGGCCACCCTAGAAGCCTAGCATATACCAGAACCATGTTTTCTGTAAATCCTGCAGAATAGTAAGCCAGTTAAAACTCTTCTCTTTATAAATTATCCAGTCTCAGGTATTTCTTTATAGCGATACAAGAACGGCCTAACACATGCTTGTTTTGTATAGTATCTTCCAGGTGTCCTCTGCATTTCTTGTATTTGGATGTGTACCTCTTTAGAAAGATTAGGGGAATTTTCCTGAATTATTCCCTCAAATATATTTTACAAACTTCTCACTTTTTCTTCTCTTCTCTCAGAAATGCCTGTAAGTCATAGGTTTGGTAGCTTTACATAATCCCATGTTTCTCAAAGACTTTGTTCATTTTTTAAAATTCTTTTTTCTTTTGGTCCAAGTGTGTTACTTCAAAAGACTGCCTTTCAAACTCTGAAATTATTTCTTCTGCTTGGTCTAGTCTGTTGTTAAAGCTTTTATGTGTGTTTTGAAATTCCTTCAGTGAAATTTTCACTTCCAAAAGTTTTGTTTGCTGTTGTTTTTTTACATCTATCTCATCTTTCATCTCCTGAATTGTTTTTTCTGCTTTCTGTGTGTTCATTTTCAACTTTCTCTGGATCTCATTGAGCTTTCTTATAACCCATATCTTGAATTTTTTTTCTGTCATTCAAAGTTTTCATCTTGGTTAGGATCCATTGCTAGAGAGCTAGTGTGGTCCTGATTCTATTCCATTTCTTCATGGTGCTAGAGTTCTTGTGCTGTTTTCTTGTCATCTGTAGAAGCTGTCACTTGCTTTTGAATTTACTTTTGTTCGGGTGGGATTTTTTTCTTCCCTTCCTATGTTAGGTAGGGACCTTTGGTTTTATTTCTATGTGCTTTCAGGGGGCCAAGGCTCTTTATGAATTCCTTGATTATAGATAGCCTTAGTGTAGTGGTTTTCTCAAATACTAGTTGTTTTTAGGTTGTAGTAGGAGTGTGCTGTACATGTGGTCAGGCTCACTTTCTCCTGCAGAGACCAAAGTTAAATACCTCAGGAGGCTTATCTTGTTTTCCAGCGCTGTACACTTCTGTCAGTAGAAATTATATTGGGCTGTGCAGTTGACCCTGCAGGCCAGTAGGCAGCTGTTGAAGGTATGATCTGGCTGAGCACTGTACAAGGAGGTCAGCTGAAGTTGTGATGAGCCACGCAGTTTGACCTCCTGGCCAGTAGGTGGCACTTGCAGGTGAGAGGCAGTTACAGCCATAGCAGTGGAATTTTTCGCTTGGTTTTTGTCTACTGAGGGAAGTACCCAGGTGTTCCTGGTGATGGGTAGGGCATAAGGCTCTCAGGGGTCCCATCACACGCTCTTTCACCAAGGCACCTGGATGGGGCAAAGGTGGGCGGGGCTAGGTCAGGTGAGCCCATGACCAGGCTCTCCAATGTGGGTGCAAGAGCCAACTTTTAAGGGGGTCTAGGGACCACTCTCAGGCCACCAGGACAACCCTCCAAAGAGGGACAGGGGCATCCCCTTGTGTCACAGAGCCCACTCAGGGGAAGAGAGACAGCCCATGGTTTTCAGCTCAGCAGGCAGCTGTGGGGACCACTCACCTCCCACACCCCTGACCTGGCAGGTCTGGCATCTGGCTTCCCATGCCCAGATTGCTACGCCATTCCAGGCATTCTGGACCATGAAATGCCCTGTGGCAGAAACCTCAGCTAACAGACCAGAATCTTTCCAGTCCAGTATTAGAAAGGAAGTGGTGCCCAGCTCCTGTGGCACCATACCAACTCATGCACCACTTTTCTCTGTGTTGTAACAGTGGAGTCTCCTCCCCTACTCAGGGTCAGGCTACAAATCTCATCCCCATACCCCTGGGTGGTGTGATCAAGTCCTGGAGAACTGGGACCAGGCCAGTGGATTTGTCACCTGAACCCTCTGGGTCAATCACTGGCTGTGACGGGGGAGGTACCCAGGCCACAAACAAAACACTGGGGGTGCGGAGCAATGAGCAATGGAGGCTATGCTGTGGGCACCCTCTGCAGGAACAGGCAGGCAGGCAATCTTGGTAGGGACCAGCAAACCTGGGCGGGGGAGGTGGGAGTGTAGTTCGGATGCACCTTGGTCCTGCGCCAATGGGCAATGGCGGTGGGGCCTATCTTGGGTGTATGACGATGGGTAGGCTCTACTCTCTCCTGGCCCACCAGACGGCGGGAGCTGCAGCTGCTTAGAGCAGGATGCACAGCCTTAGGGGTGGGCACCCAGTCAATTGTGCTGCAGCATCCCAGCATACTGAAGTCTTTTTGTCTCCACGTGGGTTCAAGCAGTGCCTCTACCTATTCTCCAGGCAACTCCCCCTGCCAGTCCAAAGGTCTATGGAGGTCATTGAAACTCCTGTAGCTAGGATCTCAGAGGTCTACAGAAGGAATGTGGTGCCTGGGGTTCCTTAAACTGCCCCTACCTTGAGTCCAGTCTGGGTCTGGGATCCATTCCTGGCACGCAGTAATACTGAGCAGGCAGCTATGCTTCCTCCCTCTTCAACCAGTGCCTTCTATTGCCTCTCTATTAAATTTCAGTGTTTGCTCTCAAAAGATCTGTTTAAAGTATCAAAATTTACTCAATATTGTGGTTCCTCTCCATGGAAGAGGCACATCGCAGCTGCCTCAGTCAGCCATCTTTTTCATCTGTACTTTGGTTGTTAATTTTGCTTACATTCAGAAAACCAAAACATCCTTTAGTTATTAGGGTCTCATTTAAAGGCTAGAGAATAGCAACCACAGCAAAAATGTTGGTGTTCTGTAGCTTCAGTTCTCAATTGAAAAGAGCTGTATTAAATAGGGAATCCTTTCCCTATTTCTTGTTTCTCTCAGGTTTGTCAAAGATCAGATGGCTGTATATGTGTGGTATTATTTCTGAGGACTCTGTTCTGTTCCATTGGTCTATATCTCTGTTTTGGTACCAGTACCATGCTGTTTTGGTTACTGTAGCCTTGTAGTATAGTTTGAAGTCAGGTAGCGTGATGCCTCCAGCTTTGTTCTTTTGACTTAGGATTGTCTTGGAGATGCGGGCTCTTTTTTGGTTCCATATGAACTTTAAAGCAGTTTTTTCCAATTCTGTGAAGAAACTCATTGGTAGCTTGATGGGGATGGCATTGAATCTATAAATTACCTTGGGCAGTATGGCCATTTTCACGATATTGATTCTTCCTACAAAGAACTCAAACAAATTTACAAGAAAAAAACAAACAACCCCATCAAAAAGTGGGCAAAGGATATGAACAGACATTTCTCAAAAGAAGACATTCATACAGCCAACAGACACATGAAAAAATGCTCATCATCACTGGCCATCAGAGAAATGCAAATCAAAACCACAATGAGATACCATCTCACACCAGTTAGAATGGCGATCATTAAAAAGTCAGGAAACAACAGGTGCTGGAGAGGATGTGGAGAAATAGGAACACTTTTACACTGTTGGTGGGATTGTAAACTAGTTCAACCATTATGGAAAACAGTATGGCGATTCCTCAAGGATCTAGAACTAGATGTACCATATGACCCAGCCATCCCATTACTGGGTATATACCCAAAGGATTATAAATTATGCTGCTATAAAGACACATGCACACGGATGTTTATTGCAGCACTATTCACAATAGCAAAGACTTGGAATCAACCCAAATGTCCATCAGTGACAGATTGGATTAAGAAAATGTGGCACATATACACCATGGAATACTATGCAGCCATAAAAAAGGATGAGTTTGTGTCCTTTGTAGGGACATGGATGCAGCTGGAAACCATCATTCTTAGCAAACTATCACAAGAACAGAAAACCAAACACCGCATGTTCTCACTCATAGGTGGGAACTGAACAATGAGATCACTTGGACTCGGGAAGGGGAACATCACACACCGGGGCCTATCATGGGGAGGGGGGAGGGGGGAGGGATTGCATTGGGAGTTATACCTGATGTAAATGGCGAGTTGATGGGTGCTGACGAGTTGATGGGTGCAGCACAGCAACATGGCACAAGTATACATATGTAACAAACCTGCACGTTATGCACATGTACCCTAGAACTTAAAGTATAATAATAATAGTAATAAAAAATAAAATAAATAAATAAAATGGAAAAAAGAACTGTGGTAGATATATATGTGATAGAATACTACTCAGCCATTAAAAGGAATGAATTAGCAGCATTTGCTGTGACCTAGATGAGATTGGAGACTATTATTCTAAGTGAAGTTACTCAGGAATGGAAAACCAAACATTGTACATTTTCACTGATATCTGGGAACTAAGCTATGAGGATGCAAAGGCATAAGAATGATACAATGGACTTTGGGGACTTGGGGGGAAGAGTGAGAAGGGCCGAGGGATAAAAGACTACAAATATGGTACAGTGTATACTGCTTAGGTGATGGATGCACCAAAATCTCACAAATCACCACCAAAAATTTTACTCATGTGACCAAATACCACCTGTACCACAATAACTTATGGAAAAATAAAATTTAAGAAACAAAAACAATAAAATAATAGCCATTCTGACTGGTATGAGATGGTGTCTCATTGTGGTTTTGATTTGCATTTAATGATCAGTTTTATTTCTTTTATAACTAGCAGCTAAATTTTTTAAGTCTAAGTTTTACAATATGTAACCTTCTATATTGGATAGGGGGATGGTAAGGTGTGATGTGATGAAAAGCTCTTTGTAAAAATGACTTTTGTATGAATTTGCATGGTGGTATTTGTCTAGTATGCACTTTACAAAAATTATTATTTTTAATTGAAAATATTATTTCCGATACCTCTGGTCACCCTGAGTGGCCTGTGCTTAGAAGCATCAATTTTTTTACCTTTTTTTGGAGGACATTTTAGAGTCTGTAGCCTGACGGAATTTCTTAAGGTGGTAGAACACACCTAGGTACTTGTGACTGTTTGCTCAGGAAGGCATCAGTTTGGGAGCAGTCACTCTATTCATTGTAGCAGATAGGTGCCCACCCCAGGAAAATTTTTCTTGATGACTGAATGAATAAATTTCATGATTTATGGTTTCGTTGAGGATTTTCATATCTATACTATTTAAAATAAACTAGTTAAAGAGAAGTCTGCACTATTGTAGTGTGAAGAATATGCAATGGTAAAATAGTAAAATTTCATTTCTTAAAGCTGTATTAATTTGGCATGCAAATAAAGTGTAATGAATTATTAAATCACTATTTTGCATGCACATAAAATGGATTAAAGTTATCCAAATTTCAATTGTGCTTCTCTTTTTCTGTCAGTTGAATATATATGATTAACACTGCTTACTTAGCTTTTAAATATGTGTGAGATCCACTGTAAACAAAGATTATCTTCACAGTGGTGATGTAGTTACCTTTACCCTAGTTGATCTACAATCATCCATGGCCTAGTTTTTAAGGTAAGAACTTCATTCTAAACAGACTACACCACCCCATATCCAGTCAGACTCTCTAATCTGTATCGGTCACTACTTATAATTCCTTCAGTCTGCCTTACTATTTGCCAACAGAGTGACCCTGCCTTCAAGCTTCCAAATAGGCTCCTCCAAATCTAGCATTAGTTCACTGTTTTTCATTTGGAACAGGTAAGAGAGTGCTTTGAGAATCATTATTTGCAGGGACTCAACTTTGCTTTATTAGAAAATTTTTATTAGCAAATTTCTTATACTTAGCTCATAGGAAATATGTCTGAAACCCAAGTTTGCAATTTATCATGTATGTCAGGATAAATATTTGAAAGTTTACAATTGTTATTACATTTTTAGAGTAACAACCATAAGAGGCTCAGAACACACAACTGTGTTTGAAGTGGTTAGTTTCATAACCCCAAGTTGCAAACCGGACCCTCCACTTGCACCCAGACTGATTAACAGATCCAAGAGCAGCCTGAATTTACAGTGGAAAGTAAGGATTTTACTATCAAAAGCACCTGAACATGTTTTTATAATTTAAAAATACTCTTCCTACAGTGTCCTAAATTGTATAGAATGATGCATGCCTCGTTCGACTTATTTCCCTAGCACTTTGTATTCTTCATAATAATCTTTCACTTCTATGTATACCAAGCATCAAGGAAAATTGAGAAATGTTTGTAAGAATTTCAATAATTAACAAAGTTGGAGTATCGATTTCTACAACTTAATTATTTATAATTGTAGTTACCAATAAATATACCTCTCAATTTGCTTAAGTTCCAATTTTTTTCATTGTATACAATTTGGAAAACATAACAACACAAAGAATCTAAGAATGTCTTGCAGAGTGTAAAAAGTGCATTTTAGCTTTAAAATCTGGATTGCTTCATAAACAAAATATAAGCAGATTAATTTTAGAGTAACTTATATAACTTTAAATGTATATACATATGCATATATGTATTTAGCATATATATATGTATTCCACGTAAAAACGGCCCCTCATAACTTTTTAAAAATATTTTTAGGGTTCCAATGATAATCGTTCCAAAATAAACAGTTTCCTTTTGGAATGGGATGAAGTATACAGTTTTATTTTTAAAAAGCACTTGATTGTGGATGATTATTAATGCTATGATGAATTTTTGTTGTTAACTGTAGCATTTTATGATATTCTAATATTTTGTGTCTATTATTAAAGGCAAAGGTGAAGACTTCAAAAGTTGCTATATGAGTATCATAAAACAGCACAAGATCCTTGGACTGAGTGTTTCTACAAAATACTCATTCAGATTAGCTGCCAAAAATAACTCTGGCTTGAAGTATATTTAAATGTTTACAATATTTAAATCTATACTTCAATAAGAATCTGAGACTAATTTTCCATCTTAATCTATTTTTCAGTGATTTCAGTTAAACAGCAGTCTTCCATACATCAGGAACTATGCCTCCAACACCTCCGCCTCCTAAGCTAAAAGAAGCAAGAATCCGTTATTTGTCATTAGACTGGTGTGCCCCAACACAAACCCAAATGACACCCCTACTTATGTACTAGAAATGGAGGAAGCAGTATCTGTACATTTTTCTTTCATATGCTTTAATCTTCAACCTCAGTTTTAGGTATTTGTTACATGGATTCCACACTTGAGAAGAGTTTTAATTTAATCAATTTGCTTTCTACTCAGTCAATTCATTCAGGAATTGCATGATTCCTGAGTCCCCTGTGTTCTGCAGGGAGCCAATACAGAGCCTAGGTTGGGTCAGGAATTGCATGACTCCTGACTTCCTGTGCTCTAGATGGGGCCAGCGCAGAGCTGGGGTTAGGCAATGCTGCACAGAAAGATCTAAAACTACTCAAGTCCCTGCAAATTAGCTAGAAGCAGCAGCAGCCATAACAATAGCATAGAGACTCAGAGAATTGTGTTAGTTTTTAACTTTGGGCCTATACCAGACAACCTTGCATAGTCACATAAATCTTCAGCACCTCAACATATTTCTACCCTTTGTTCCTATCACTGGATTCCTGATAAGGGCAGGCAACTATTTCATTCCATCCTGAACTTTCAAGTCTGTACTGAATAGGCTGGTAAATTTGTAAAGCAGCTGTAAATTATATTATGTATATTTTACCACAGTTTACATAAAGTAGATAAATTTTGAGAAGTGTTCTATGCTGCAAGTAACGTACTAAGTGCTTTCACATTCATTACCTCATTAAATCCCCCCAAAGGAATGAGCCTGTCAAAGTAGAAATTATCTCCATTTTTTATACAGAGAAACTGAAGTTCAGAGACACTAAGGGACCTGCTCAGAATCACCCAGATGGAAAATAAATTGAAGTTGTAATGCATGCTTGTCCAGTTCCAAAGTTCATTGTCTTTCTAGGGTTTAGATTTTAAGCCGAAATACAATGGAGAAGACTTTTCATGCACTATAAGAAGTCTTCAGAGAAGTACTACATACAAGGGTATGTGGCTATACTTTATAAATTTGTGTCATATTTTAATATAAAATTATACTTTTCACCAGACAAATGAGTGTATTTTATTTGAAATTAAGCCTTATTTTGTATTTAGTTCTTAGAAATGCTCACTCAACTTACTTTATATTTGCAAACTGAACATTTTCAAATCAGACATTCATTTGCAATGGTCAGCCACATCATCCTCTTTTATTTAAACAGATCTTTGCCTGCAATATGGAAGGAAAAGCAACTCCAGTGGAGAAGTAAAATATACTACCTGTCCAGATAAAACTGGATCCCCTAGAAAACCATATATAAAGGGAAAGATCCATGCACACAGTGTAAAAATGGGATGGAGTAAGTAATGTTTTTGTATTTAAAATTTTCCCTCTGTCTTAATATTAACTATTGAGAAGAAATCTTCCTCTCATTGTCCTCAGCTTTATAAAATGTTCTCTTAATCATTTATATGTGAGATATTCTGCCATATAAATGGGTTTAGTTGTAAACTATATTATTTTTCTAGTTCTCTCTTGCTACCTCATTAATATGCACATGAACAAATTGTTGAGCTTTATGTGTCCTTAAGTAAGATTACATCTAATATGGAGGCCACAATTAGAAGGCCACATCAATGATAAACGTCAGCTTAAGAAATTATATTCATACAAATTATTTTCTCTCCAAACTAGAGAAATCAACTTTATGGCACATATACTTAGCTTTTCAGTCTCTTGCAAATAACTTTACAATATTTATTTAAATGCTTCATGTCCAATATTCCAAGCATGTAACTTGAATTATGTTTTTATTATCTTTATTAATGTCTGGTTATTAATACACTATTGTTTCTTGTTTACATTTTTTCCTCTGTGAAAAATTTTTGTTAACTCATGAGATAACATTCAAGTGGGAGACTTTTAAGTTTATTCAAGAATAATTTTGATTTTATTTCTCTTTGCAGAACCATCCAAAGATAATGGTGGAACATACATTTCAAGTTACAGTTTAGAAGTTAGTGAAAATTCAGATGGTAAGGCATCATGATTTTTTTAAATATTTTATTTTGAAATAATTTTAGACTCACTAGAAACTGCAAAAAAAAAAAAAAGGTATAGAGGGTTCCCATGTTAAATCTTCACTCAGCTTCTCCTAAGATTAATATTTTACATAACCATAGTACAATTATCAAAACTAGGAAATTGGCATTGGGATAATACTATCACCTAAACCCAAGAAATTACTTGAGTTTCTGCAGTTTTTAGTAATAAATCATGTTTACTGACTGATATCTTATGATTTTATGGTTAATTCATGGGGCATATATTATTTTACTATTGAAATAGATAACTGGACCAACTTCGTTTCCAAAGTTGTTATTTCTTAGTATATACATGAGATATCACGGAAACCGATAACATTTATAAGCAAGCTGGACATAGTGGTTCATGCCTGTAATCCCAACACTTTAGGAGACCAAGGCGGGTGGATCACTTGAGGTCAGGAGTTCAAGACCAGCCTGGCCAACATGGTGAAACTCCGTCTCTACTAAAAATACAAAAATTAGCCAGGTTTGGTGGCACAGGCTGGTAATCCCAGTTACTTGGGAGGCTGAGGCATGAGAATCGCTTGAACCCGGGAGGTGGAGGTTGCAGTGAGACAAGATTGCACCACTGCACTCCAGCCTGGACGATAGAGCAAGACTCCACTCAAAAAAATTTTTTTAAATGATAAGCTACCCATAAATAAATTGAATAAATTTGCTTTTATCCCTTCAGTGAATCTCTGGAACATAATTTACAGTGGCAACAAAAGGGAATTTCTATATAATCACCTGCAACCTGGTACTGCATATAAACTGAGAGTCTTTTGTAACTCACTTATAGTCCAGACAGGTGAGAAAAGAAAGATGGAAAACATTTTAAACTGAAGACTGAAATGAGCTGTATCATATTACTAAATGTTTTACAAAACTGAACTTTAATTCAGTACAGTCATAACGTATTTTTTCTTTCTCTTAGCCTTCAGATATATTGACTATTCAAACACCTACTCTTTCTCCTGCATCATGCTGTCCTCCACCCTTGAATGGTAAGACAAAATCCAGAGAAACCAATGTCCTATGCAGTGAGGCTTCTTTGTATGATTTGTATGACTAAGCCTATATTTCCTGTTTTGTAACTTTTGATTTTTTATATATTAAATGATATTAAAGCAGAAAGAGTGATTTTCTTTTAGTATATAATCAAATATTGGTCAGCCAATTATTTCTTTTGTTACTTTGTTCATTTTTTAGATTCTGGGTCTCACTCTGTCACCCAAGCAGGAGTGCACTGACAGTAATCATAGCTCATTGCAGCCTTGAACCCCTGGGCTCAAGCAAACCTCCCTCTTCAGCCTCCCGAGTAGCTGGGACTACAGGCATACACCGTCATGTCCAGCTACATTTTTTATTTTTTGAAGAAACAGGGTCTCACTTTGTTGCCCAGGCTGGTCATGAATTCCTGGCCTCAAGTGATCCTCCCACCTCAGCCTCCCAAAGCACTGAGATTACAGGCAGGAGCCACCGAGCCTGGCTAGTTGTTTCTTACTTAGTAATTGCAACCACAAATTATTTTAAGTCTGTAAATAAAATTTAAAAATTAATTGACACGATTACTATATTTTGAGTCTTCTGTTACTTTGTGTTTTAACAGTCTTCTCAAATTATTTTGTATAATTTTAGAGAAGCACCTTTAAAACTATTTACAAAATACTTTAAATTTGATTTTGTATATTTTAATAGAAAATTCTGTTGCTAATGGAAACCCTGAAGCACTTGTATGTGTCAAAAAAGCAAACGGTAACCACGATGACACACAAGGGCACCCTGGCTCTGAAGTGAAATACAGATTGAGTAAACAAATTCCTGTAGAATATACAATTTCTAGTTAAAAACAGCAAATAGGGATAGAGAAGTTATATTGTTACATTGTCCCATTTGTAGTCCATTTCACTTTGGATGGATATATGCTGCTACTTCCCGTCAAGGTGGGAAGTGATCATGCCTGCACAATCATTTGTATGTTTGCTTATTTGTTTGTTTGTAGTTTGGATCTTTCAATGAAGTGTGAAACCGCATCAGTCCCAGGCCCTCCTTCTCAATGTGGTATACCTGTACTAACCTGAAAGGGTCCAAACTGTGTTGTTGTTAGTTGGGGAGTATGTTATCAATTTATTGTTATTAATTTATGATTATTATAAAAGCACAGTAATTTTTTTAGAACCTTTTTTGGAAACTCTGGAAATCCCTAAGAAGTCAGAGTTTAGAATTAGAATCCCACAAATCTTGGATCATGGTTTCTGGAACACACCTAGGATGTAATACTAATGGTACTAGGAAGGCTATAGCAATGCTAATCCTGCTCTACAGAGCCTATATTTGAGGAGAGTAATACATTTGGAGAACCAAGTAGAATATCAATAGGTCACTAATTTAATTTTTAAAACTAAAATAAGAGATAAAGTTAAATCAATTTATAGAACTTAGCATTTTTTAAAGCGTCATTGGGAAATCTCTGGTCATGTTTGCTTGCATGTAACTATACAGTATGACACATAAGAAATGTGGCTATAAGATAATGAAGCTTTAAAAAAAACAAACTTTTGGTTGGGCGCAGTGGCTCACAACTGTAATCCCAGCACTTTAGGAGGCCGAGGCAGGCAGATCACCTGAGGTCAGGAGTTCAAGACAGCCTGACCAACATGGAGAAACCCTGTCTCTACTAAAAATACAAAATTACCCAGGCGTGGTGGCGCATGCCTGTAATCCCAGCTACTCGGGAGGCTGAAGCAGGAGAATCACTGAATCACTTGCACCTGGGAGGCAGAGGTTGCGGTGGACCAAGATGGCGCCATTGCTCTCTAACCTGAGCAACAAGAACGAAACTCCATCAAAAAAAAAAAAAAAAAACAGAAAATAACTTTTTTACATCCATGTGAATATTTTCACATTCAAACTAAGCTCTAAAAAATAAAAATAAAAAAAATAAAATTAAATTTAAAAAAGAGGCCTAATTATTCAGCCATGTAAGTATCTTTAAAATTTTCTTCCCTTTTTCCCAGACTCTAGCAGGGTATGTGTAGCATTAACAAAAAGCCTTAGTGTCTTAATAATAGATGACAGGTATGATTACATCACTGTATCACTGTATCACTGTATAAAGGCCAGAGAATACTGGGGTTTGTGTTTCATCCCAGTAACCAATAGTAATATAAAGCAACATTAGTATATGTAAGTTTGCTCTTTTTTAAGTAACTCACTTAAAAATAATTTTAATACATTTTTAAAGGCATTCATCTAATATGTAAAATTAGATGATCCTTTTTCTTAGTTTTATTTGAGCCTTTTAATGTTGATTATAGTATACTGCCTTATGCTTAATTATTTCTACACTTGTCTGTATCTCATAGCATTTAATAGATTATAAGCTTTGACACTGAAAGGATCATGCTGTAACTCTTGACAGTATCTAGCATAGTGACTACCTAGAGAAAGAACTCAATTTCTGTGTCTGTTGCATCTTTCACATTCCTGTATGCAATGGTGCTGAAATCACTGATTACAGGCTAGAGTGGGGACAAATTGAAAAATCAGTGCACTTGATTGACACAAGCCCTTGCTTGAGCTATGAAGTTAAAAGTCTCATTCCTGCAACTACATATTTTTGCAGAGTCCAAGGAAACCTGACAGTTCCTCCAATGTAAACAAGACAACAGCTCATAACCTATGCTATCCACAGTCATAATACTGGCAGCATTTCCAATATGGAAAGCAGGAGATAGTCACAGACTTCCAAATGTTAGATATTGCTCATATTCAGTGGCAACATTCTGAGCTCCTGCACCTGGCTTTGAAAGTCTCACATTATCTAGCACCTACTTTCCATTCCACCTTCATCTGCCATTATTCTCTCTACAGTTCTGTGTTTCCCAAATTTCCCTGAACCTAAGAATCATCTGATATGCTTGTTAAAAACACTGACTCCTATACCCTCACTCAGACCTATTGAATCAAAATTTCTAATCCAGAGGTTTGCTAATCATATATTTAACAAGCACCCAAAGTGATAATTATCATCAATTAGGAAAAACTGCATGAACTCTCCATTCCAAACAAACAAGTCTACTCTGCAATAACCACTAACAAATATGCCATGTGCATTTGTTCATACTGTGCTCTCTGCCTATCTTGTTCCTTAAAATCAAGCTCTTGTATAAATGTTTCCCTGATAAGCAAAATGGAAGTGATCTCTTCCTCTTCTTAACTACTAGAACTGTAAGATTCATAACCTGAACACTGATACTTGATATCTAATGTCCATCCCTCAGATTGCCTTTCATAACTGAAAGTTGTCTTTTTAAAAAAAAATCCTTTGTCAGATTTGTTGGGTGTCACTATTTTTTGTGTTGGAAAAAAATGCTCTCACAATACATATTTATTAATTAGGATGTCATTGCAATAGCCCAAAGGATAGGGGATGAAAGAAGACATACAAATGGCCAACAGGTATATTTTTAAATGCTCAACATTAGCAAATCAAAACCACAATAAGATATCATCTTAAACCAGTCAGAAGGCTATAATTAAAAAGACAAAGAAGGCCAGGCTTGATGGCTCAGGCCTGTAATCCTAGCTCTTTGGGAGGTTGAGGTGGGAGGATTCCTTGAGCCCAGGAGTTCAAAATCAGGCTGGGCTCTGCTGACTGTTCCTTTTGCCATGCAAAAGCTCTTTAGTTTACTTAGGTCCCAGCTATTTTTCTTTTTTTTTCAATTGCTTTTAAGTTTCTGGTCATGAAATCCTTGCCTAAGCCAATGTCTGGAAGGGTTTTTCCAATGTTATCCTCTAGAATTGTTATAGTTTCAGGTCTTAGGTTTAAGTCCTTAATCCATCTTGAGTTGATTTTTGTATAAGGTGAGAGCTAAGGATCCAGTTTCATTCTCCTACATGTGGCTAGCCAATTATCTCAGCAGCATTTGTTGAAAAGGCAGTCCTTTCCCCACGTTATGCTTTTGTTTGCTTTGTCAAAGATCAGTTGACTGTAAGAATTTGGCTTTATTTCTGGACTCTCTATTCTGTTCCATTGGTCTATGTGTGTATTTTTTTTTTTAATTATACTCTAAGTTCTAGGGTACATGTGGATGACGTGCAGGTTTGTTACATACGTATACCTGTGCCATGTTGGCGTGCTGCACTCATCAACTCGTCAGAGTCCCATGCTGTTTTGGTGACTACGGCCTTATAGTATAGTTTGAAATCAGGTAGTGTGATGCCTCTGGATTTGTTATTTTTGCTTAGTCTTGCTTTGGCTATGCGGGCTCTTTTTTGGTTCCATATGAATTTTAGAATTGCTTTTTCTAACTCTGTGAAGAATGATGGTGGTATTTTGATGGGGATTGCATTGAAGTTGTAGATTGCTTTTGGCAGTATGGTCATTTTCACAATATTGATCCTACCCATCCATGAGTATGGGATGCGTTTCCATTTGTTTGTGTCATCTGATTCTTTTAGCAATGTTTTGTAGTTTTCCATGTAGAGGTCTTTTGGCTCCTTTGTTAGGTATATTCCTTTTTTTTTTTTTTTTTTTTTTTTTTTTTTTTTGCAGGTATTGTGAAAGAGGTTGAGTTCTTGATTTGATTCTCTGCGTGGTCACTGTTGGTGTATAGAAGGGCTACTGATTTGTGTACGTTAATCTCGTATCCAGAAACTTTGCTGTTTTTTTTTGTTTTTGTTTTTGTTTTTGTTTTTTTGGAGATAGAGTTTCAGTCTTGTCTCCCAGGCTGGAGTGCAGTGGTGCAATCTCAGCTCACTGCAACCTCCTCCTCCCAGGTTCAAGTGATTCTCCTGCCTCAGCCTCCCAAGTAGCTGGGATTACAAGTGTGCACAAACACGCCTTTTCTAATTTTTGTATTTTCAGTAGAGACAGGGTTTCACCACGTTGGCCAGGCTGGTCTCGAACTCCTGAGCTCAGGTGATCCACCTGCCTCGGCCACCCAAAGTGCTAGGATTACAGGCATGAGCCACCGCGTGCAGTCTGCTGAATTCTTTTATCAGTTCTAAGAGCTTTCTGGAGGAGTCCTTAGGGTTTTCAAGGTAAACTATCATATCATCAGGAAACAGGGACAATTTGACTTCCTTTTTACTGATTAGGATGCCTTTTATCTCTTTCTTTTGTTGGATTGCTCTGGCTAAGACTTCCAGTGTTAGGTTGAAGAGGAGTAGTGAGGGTAGGCATCCTTGTCTTGTTCCCGTTCTCAGGGGGAATGCTTTCAACTTTTCCCCATTCAGTATCATGTTGGCTGTGGGTTTGTCAGAGATAGCTTTTATTACATTAAGGTATACCCCTTGTATGCCGATCTTGCTGAGAGTTTTGATCATAAAGTGATGCTGGACTTTGTTGAATGCTTTTTCTGCATCTATTGTGATGATCATGTGATGTTTGTTTTAAATTCTGTTTATGTGGTGAATCACACTTATTGACTTGTGTGTATTAAACCATCCCTGCATCCCTGGTATGAAACCCACTTGATCATTGTGGATTATCTTTTTGATATGTTGTCAGATTCGGTTAGCTAGTACTTTGTTAAGAATTTTAGCATCCATGTTCATCAAGGATATCAGCACATAGTTTTCTTTTTTGGTTGTATCCTTTCCTGGTTTTGGTATTAGGGTAATGCTGGCTTCATAAAATGAATTAGGAAGGGTTCCTTCTTCTCTATCATGTGGAATAGTGTCAAAAGGATTGGTACCAATTCTTCTTTGAATGTCTGGTCAAATTCTGCTGTGAGTCCGTCTGGTCCTGGACTTTTTTTTGTTGGTAATTTTTAAATTACCATTTCAGTCTCACTGCTTGTTATTGGTCTGTTCAGGTTATCTAACTCTTGCTGATTTAAACTAGGAGGGTTGTATTTTTTCCAGAAATTTATCCATCTCTTGTAGGTTTTCTAGTTTATGTGCATAAAGCTGCTCATAGTAGCCTTGAATGATCTTTTGTATTTTGGTAGTGTCAGTTGTAATATCTCCTGTTTCGTTTCTCAGTGAAGTTATTCAGATTTTCTCTCTTCTTTCCTTGGTTAATCTTGCTAATGGTCTATCAATCTTATTTGTCTTTTCAAAGAACCAGCCTTTTGTTTCATTTATCTTTCATACTTTTTTTTTGTTTCAATTTCGTTTGGTTCTGCTCTGATCTTGGTTATTTTCTTTCTTCTGCTGGTTTTGGTTTGTTCTTGTTTCTCTAGTTCCTTGAGGTGTGACCTTAGATTGTCTGTTTGTGCTCTTTCAGACCTTTTGATGTAGGTGTTTAGGGCTATGAACTTTTCTCATAGCACCATATTAGCTGTATCCCAGAGGTTTTGATAGGTTGTGTCATTATTGTCATTTAGTGTGAAAAAAAAAAAATTTAAGAGAGAGTCTCACTCTGTTGCCCAGGCTGTAGTGCAGTGGTGCGATCTCGGCTCACTGCAACCTCCGACTCCCAGGTTCAAGCAATTCTCGTGCCTCAGCTTCTCAAGTAGCTGGGAATACAGGCACCTGCCACCACACCTGGCTAATTTTTGTATTTTTAGTAGAGATGGGGTTTTACCAGGTTGGTCAAGCTGGTCTTGAGAACTCCTGACCCCAGGTGATCCGCCTCCACCTCCCAAAGTGCTGGGATTACAGGCATGAGCAACCGCACCTGTCCTGAAAATTTTTTTAATTTTCATCTTGATTTCGTTTTTGACCCAATGCTCATTCGGGAGCAGGTTATTTAATTTCCATGTATTTGCATGGCTTTGAGGGTTCCCTTTGGAGTTGATTTCCAGTTCTATTCCACTGTGGTCTGAGAAAGTGCTTGATATACTTTCAATTTTTTTTTAATTTATTGAGGCTCATTTTATGGCCTTTCATATTGTCTATCTTGGAGAAAGTTCCACGAGCTGTTGAATAGAATGTGTATTCTGTGGCTGTTGGATGAAGTGATCTGTAGATATCTGTTAGGTCCATTTGTTCCAAGGTATAGTTTAAATCCATTGTTTCTTTGTTGACTTTCTGTCTTGATGACCTGTCTAGTACTGTCAGTGGAGTACTGAAGTCTCCCGCTATTATTGTGTTACTGTCTATCTCATTTCTTAGGTCTATTAGTAATTGTTTTATAAATTTGGGAGGTCTAGTGTTAGGTGCATATATGTTTAAGATTGTGATATTTTCCTGGTGGATAAGGCCTTCCACCATTATATAATGTCCCCCTTTGTCTCTTTTAACCACTGTTGCTTTAAAGTTTGTTTTGTCTGATATAAGAATAGCTACCCCTGCTTAATTTTGGTGTCCATTTGCATGAAATGCTTTTTTCCACCCCTTTACTTTAACTTTATGTGAGTGCTTATGTGTTAGGTGAGTCTTCTGAAGGCAGCAGATGGTTGGTGAGTTCTTATCCATTCTGCAGTTCTATATCTTTTAAGTAGAGCATTTAGGCCATTTATGAATGTTAGTATTGAAAAGTGAAGGACCGTTGCATTCATCATTCATCATGCTCTTTGTTACTTGTGTACTTTGTTTTTTGTTTTTGCTTTTTTTTTTTTTTTTTTTTTTTTTGAGACGGAGTCTCGCTCTGTCCCCCAGGCTGGAGTGCAGTGGCCAGATCTCAGCTCACTGCAAGCTCCGCCTCCCAGGTTTACGCCATTCTCCCGCCTCAGCCTCCCGAGTAGCTGGGACTACAGGCGCCCGCCACCTCGCCCGGCTAGTTTTTTGTATTTTTAGTAGAGACGGGGTTTCACCGTGTTAGCCAGGATGGTCTCGATCTCCTGACCTCGTGATCTGCCCATCTCAGCCTCGCAAAGTGCTGGGATTACAGGCATGAGCCACCATGCCTGGACATTGTTTTTGCTTTTTAACTTGAATTTTTGTTTTATAGGTCCTGTGTGCTTTATGCTTTAAAGCGATTCTGTTTTGATGTGTTTCCAGGATTCTTTCAAGATTTAGAGCTCCTTTTAGCAGTTCTTGTAGTGGTGGCTTGGTAAATTCTCTCAGCATTTGTTTATCTGAAAACAATTATATCTTTTCTTCATATAGGATGCCTAGTTTTGCTGGACACAAAATTCTTGGCTGAAGATTGTTTTGTTTGAGGAGGTTAAAGATAGGGCCCCAATCTCTTCTAGCTTGTAGGCTTTCTGCTGAGAAGTCTACTGTTAATCTGATAGGTTTTCCTTTATAGGTTACCTGGTGCTTCTGTCTCACAGCTCTTAAGATTCTTTCCTTGGTCTTAAGTTTGAATAACCTGATAACAATTTGCCTAGGTGAAGATGTTTTAGTGATGAATTTTCCAGGTGTTCTTTGTGCTTTGTATGTTTGCAAATCTAGGTCTCTAGCAAGGTTGGGGAAGTTTTCCTTGATTATCCCCCCAAAATGTTTTTCCAAGCTTTTAGAATTGTCTTCCTCCTAATGAATACCAATTATTCTTAGGTTTGGTCATTTAACATAATCCCAAACTTCTTGGAGGCTTTGATCATATTTCCTTATTCTTTTTTCTTTGTCTTTGTTGGATTGGGTTAATTTGAAGACCTTGTCTTCGAGCTCTGAATTTCTTTCTCCTACTTGTTCAATTCTATTGCTGAGACTTCCCAGAGCATTTTGCATTTCTAAAAGTGTGTCCAAAGTCTCCTGAATTTTTGTTTTTAAATTAAGCTACCTATTTTATTGAATATTTCTCCCTTCACTTTTTGTATCATTTTTTGGATTTCCTTGCATTGGGCTTTGCTTTCTCTAGTGCCTCCCTTATTAGCTTAATAACTAACTTCCTGAATTCTTTTTCAGGTAAGTCAGGGATTTCTTCTTGGTTTGGATCCATTGCTGTTGAACTAGTGTGATTTTGGGGGGGTGTTAACGAGCCTTGTTTTGTCATATTACCAGGGTTGCTTTTCTGGTTCCTTTCCATTTGGGTAGGCTCTGTCAGAGGGAAGGTCTAGGGCTGAAGGCTGTTGTTCAGATTTTTTTGTCTCACAGGGTATTCCCTTGATGTAGTACTCGCCCCCTTTTCCTGTGGTTGTGGCTTTCTGTGAGCTGAACTGCAGTGATTATTGTCTCTCTTCTGGGTCTAGCCACCCAGCGAGTCTACCCAGCTCCTGGCTGGTTCTGGGGGTTTCTGCACAGGGTCCTGTGATGTGAACCATCTATGAGTCTCTCAACCGTGGATAATAGCCCCTGTGCCAGTAGAGGTGGTGAAGGTTGCAAGAACCTTCCGTGAGTGTTCTTAGCTTTAGTGGTTTAATGTTCTATTTTTGTGCTGGTTGACCTCCTGCCAGGAGGTGATGCTTTCCAGAAAGCATTAGCTGTAGTAGTGTGGAAAAGGACCGGCTGTGGGCAGGGCCCTAGAACTCCCAAGATTACATATCCTTTGTCTTCCACTACCAGGGTGGGTAGGGAAGGATCATCAGGTGGGGGCAGTGCTAGGTGTGTCTGAGCTCAGACTCTCCTTGGGCGGGTCTTGCTGTGGCTGCTGTGGGGATGGGGTAAGATTCCCAGGTCACTGGAGTTGTGTACCTGGAGTTGTGTACCTAGGTTGTCAGGGAAGTGGGGAAAAGCCAGCAGTCACAGGCCTCACCCAGCTCCCACCCAAACCAAAGGCCGGTCTCACCCCCACCGTGCCACCCACAACAGCCCCAGGTCTGTTTCCAGGCGGAGTGCAGGCTTGAAAGCTTGCCCGAGGTTTTCCAGTTCCCAGCCGCCAAAGAAAAGGGCTTTAGTTCTTCCCCTAGTCTGTGAAGTCTGTAAGCCAGATTCGCACTCTCCCCTGAGTTCTGGCTAGAACTCTTGCCACATTCAAATTGTTACAGAGTTCAGCTAGGGAAGTCCTTCTCCCTGGTGGGGTTTTACCCCCTGCTCCTCTGGCCTCCCTCCTGATAGATCCCTGTGGTGTCAGGCAGGAATAGGCTGCTTGGGGATTCAGTGAGCTCCCCGGGCCTCCCTGCTGCCTCCTCCACCCTGTATTTCACTCGGCTCTGCTAACTTGACTCACCTCCAGATAAAGTCCGGAATGTCTCTCACTAACAGACCTTCAACTTCTCCACTGGGGGTGTGTGTTCCAGAAAGGAGGGTCTCCCTTTCCCAGTTCCACAGTTGGGGCACTCACAGTATTTGGGGTGTCTCCCGGGTCCTGCAGGAGCAGTCTGTTTCCTTCAGAGGGTCTGTGGGTCCTCTCAGGATTGCTGTTTTGTCCTTGTAGTCGATCTGGAGCTAAAATTCACAATGCAAGCCTCCACAATGCTGCTCTATCCAGAGCTGCAATCTATTCCTGCCTCTCATCTGCCATGATCCACCGTCTCTCAAGAAAAGTAAACTCCATACACTGCTGGTAGAAACACAAATTATTAAAGCCACTATGGAAAACAGTATGGATATTTCTTAAAAAAAAAAAAAAAAAAAAAAAACTCAATATCAAGGCCTGGATGAGATTAGAGACTATTATACTAAGTAAAATAACTGAGGAATGGAAAACCAAACATCTTATATTCTCACTTATAAGTGGGAGCTAAGCTATGAGGATGCAAAGGCATAAGAATGACACAATGGACTTTGGGGACTCAGGGGGAAAGGGATAAACTGCAAATAGGGTGCAGTGTATACTGCTCCGGTGATGGGTAAACCAAAATCTCACAAATCACCACTAAAGAACTTACTCAAGTAACCAAACACCACCTGCTTCCCAATAACCTATGGAAATTTTTTTTTTTAATTATTTTAAACCACTAGGTCATTCATATGGTATGATTTCCTTATACATTAGACCGAGTTTCAACCTCACTTATTCCATTGAGGACTAACATTTGTTTGAGCCCGTATTCTATTTTTAGAGTTAACTATCAGCCTGTGAAATTGTCTGAATACACTCAATTTCAGTATGTTTATAGCAGCACAACTCACAATTGCAAAAATATGGAACCTGCCCAAATGCCCAACAATCAACAAGTGGTTAAAGAAACTGTGGTATATATGTATATGATCGAATACTACTCAGCCATAAAGGAATGAATTAATGGCATTCACAGCAACCTGGATGGGACTGAATATTGCAGGATCTGGCCAGCAGCCTGCAATGCAACGGGGCTCTTTCTTTGTTCCCAGGTGGATCGGCAGGTCAAGAAATAATAGACACACACAAGATAGTGAAAGCTGGGTCCAGGGGGGTCACCGCCTTCTGGTCCCATGGTGCCACCAATGCACTGGATATACCAGCATTTATTATTATATTCAGTGAGGGCGGGGGTAGGTTAGTGAGGGATTTAGGGTCGTTTGATTATGAGGTTAGATGGTCACATGGGGATGAAGTAATTCTTTAACATAACATCTGTATGCAGAAGTAAAGTATACAGAGATAAGAATTTACAATATAGTGTGTACATCAATAATTTCTAACAGAGACTTAAAACAGAAACATAGTCTTTCCATAACCTATGATTAGCCAGATATTAATCAGCAGTAACAGTTACAGCAAAAGCTGGTTACAAACAATCCACAGCAACAGGATGTGAAGCTAGACAACCATTTAGACCAGAAATTCTCAGAAGGGAGTATGCCTTAACCCTAAAGAGATCTAGAAGAGCCGTGGCAAGATGACGGCATTTATAGCCCTAGCTTATCCATAAGGACAGGTGCCTCTCATGCATGTGTTTATAGCCTCTCCACAAGGGTCACATTCCATTCCCAGAGCTATGAACATCTGCTTTTCTGGGATAGGAATCTTAGTGATGTGAAACCTCCCTGACTGCACGTCCGTTCACAGGCTCTCTGCAGGGGAAAGCACATCATGTGCTGTTGGCTCATTCTGGCAGTCCAACCTGGCATTGTCTTTACACAATCCTGCATTCAATTTTGTATTTACAACAATCAGGAGCATTTCATCTTTTATTCCGTAGCAATAGTTTCAGGGGCTTATCCCTACATCTCCCCCTTTTCTCTGATTTAAATGAACCATAGCAATCATACCTTGGCACTGATTACGACTAGATTGAAGAATACTTTTTCCATACCTTGGCACTGATTACGACTAGATTGAAGAATACTTTTTCCAATTTTACACATGAACAATAAACCAATAGCACAAATTATACACAGAACAAAATGAACGATAGTGGATCCTCCCAAAGATTTTACCCATTGAATGGGGTTGAGATTAGATAACCCCTCAGAGATACCGTCTAAAACTTCAGCACTGGGTAAAGCAGTTACGTGTGCTTGAGAGGCCTCAAAAATCTGTTCTTTTAGTTTGCTTATGTCTAAACTTAAATTACCTTCACTTCCTTGTAAATGGCATTTTACCAATTCCCAATTGTGAACAGACTCATTATATTGAAATGGAGTTATACAAAAACCAGAAGTATTCCAATGACATTGCATTTTTAATCTATGTTCTAAACTCATAATTCTATCTCCCATCCATATAACAGCTTGTCTTAGGTCATTAATTTGATTGGCCAATTTTTGATCAATACCTGACTGAAAGTTCCACATTTGAGTAGAATTTGTTTGCCATTTATCCACAAAATGAACAGTTTGAATAGATTGATGTAATGCAACTCCAGCAGTAGCAGCAGTCGCAGTAACAGAAATCAAGCCCATTATTACTGCAATTAATGTAAAAATAAATCATTTACTCCTTCTAGGAAATTTTTGTAGAATATTGTTAATAACATGGATAGAAGGGGAAGATTCCCAAGGCCTATGTAAGGCTACAGGGAGCCAAATACCTTCTCTGACTCTGACTATTAAAATACTATGGTATTGATTAAAGGATGAGTCAATACAAGTATACAAGTAACAATTTACACAGGTAATTTTTTTTTAAATAATATGCATCTTTTGTACTAATAACATATATGGTGGTTTAACACAACTTTTAAGTGGGATAGTTTTATTGGACTCCATATAGACAGTATATATATTTTGGGATGGTACTCTTTTTTGTGAATGTGGAGTGGGGGGAATAGGTTGAATGAGAGGTGGTGGGGGGACATTAGCAACAGGGGGGTAGAAGTTCTCATAATCTTTACTGTCCCGTCTTTGAATTGACCTTTTGATGACTGCCATAGTGATATTTTTGGCTGTGTGTAAATAGTAGTGTAAATCAGTCTGTTGTCTTAGTTTTCAAGGTGACTAGGTGGATTTACTTATAGCACTTTCTCCAGCCCAAAGTCTCATACCAGTCATAGCTATGGTTAATCTCCACAATTCTGAATGTTCAGGTCCTAAGTGGGGAACAATGAGCCTTGGCTTTGGAGGGGCAACCCCTGCCCCTTTCCACTTAAAAGGAAAAAAGGAGTTAAACATACGATATAATAGGGGAGGATTATCATTACTTTTTTGATAAGTAATATCATGGAGAAAATATTGATAATCTCTGTGACTTTGAGAGCAATCATTAGTAATATGACCTTTAGGAGCCCAATCAGCAATGGTGTAGTGAGAAGAATTAAATAACACAGTTCCTTCTGAACTAACACAATCCTTCCATATTAATTTGTCAGCATTTGAAGACAAGTTCAGGGGACACGCAGGTCCTAAAGGCTCATATTGGGATGTGTGAATATAATCAGTGATTCTTATTTTGATCCGTCTTAGAGGTTTTAATGAGAGCCCTGATACCAAGTGTCCTAAAGGAGGGACAGAGTGACTAGATTGTAGTGTAACTGCCCAAATTTGAATATCTAATGAGAGACATCCATTAGTGGGTCCCAGGCACAAGGTGGATACCTAAAACTTAAAGTGATATTGAAAGGGGTTCTTTATTCTGAAGGTTGGGCAGGACAACGATCATCTACAGAACCAGGCATCCAAATACTATCATTAACATAGACCTCGATAGGGGTGTCCATCCATGTCATGGCTCGAATAAGAAGAGGAAAAGGAATACAGGCTCAATATGTATGGTTTTCAACAGTCTGTGGGGTGACAGATGGTAGAAGGATCAGTGTCATCAGGAGGAGGCAGAGGTTGAGCCAGACCTGGATCGCTGCAGACAAGTTGTTCAGGATGACTGACTGGATTGTCTGTTGTAAAGGAGTTAGCGTGGTCATTTTCTTCTTTTTGATGATTGGATGTGTTAGTTGTTTCCTGCTGTGGCATTTTTTTCAGCAAATTTCTCTGTCTTGTTGTTGCATGCATCTTCAGGACACAATTTCAGGTGTCTAGCAGGAATCCAAACAGGAGATTAATGTTCACATGGGAAAACACAAGCATAGCCTCTTCCCCATGTTAAAATAGAACCTTTTGACCACATATTAGATTGAACATCTTTCCACCATACTTCCCTTCCTTGGTTTACCGTGGGACAGTTACCAGAGAAATGTTTTTCAGCAGCAGTAACAGAACTAGATTTAGGAATATTAAGAAAATTTAATGTGAGCAATTCCAAGTTTAGTTGTATGTGAGGGATAGACAACTCCTTATTCCCCTCTTTTTGTTTCAGTAATTGTAATTTTAAAGTTTTGTTAGTTCTTTCTACAATAGCTTGGCTTTGTGGGTTACAAGGGATACCAGTAATATGTTTAATATGCCACTGATCAAGACAATTTTTAAAAGCTTTACTGCAATAGGCTGGACCATTGTCTATTTTGAGCTCACTAGTAATTGCCATAACCACAAAACATGAAAACATATGTTTTTTAATGTGAGAAGTGGCTTCTCCAGTTTGACAGGTAGCCCAGATGAAACTGGAAAAGGTGTCAACTGCGACATGCACATAAGCTAATTTTCCAAAAGAAGGAACATGAGTAACATCCATTTGCCAAATAGCATTACGAGAAAGGCCTTGGGGATTAACTCCAGGAGATTATGTGGGTAAGATAAGAACCTGACACTGAGAACAGTGTTGTACAATTTCTTTAGCTTGTTTCCAAATGAGAGAATATTTATGTTTAAGACCTGAGGCATTAGTATGGGTGAGTTGATGAAATTGTTCTGCATCTATAATGGCTAGAGAAACTATAGTATCAACGTTATGATTACCACTGGATAAAGGTCCAGGCAAATTAGTATGAAATCAAATGTGAGTGATGAAAAAAGGGTGATTTCAGTTTCTGACTTTTTTTGTAACAAAGGGAACAAGGAAAATGGATTAGTATCAGTAATACTTTTGGTGGTAGCTGTTTCTATTGCCTTAGTGGCATGGACTACATAAGCTGAGTCAGAGACAATATTAAGAGGCTGATCAAAATCCTGTAATGCAGAGATAACAGCAAACAACTCGGCTTTTTGAGGAGAAGTGAATGGAGTAGAAACGACTTTATCTTTTGGTCCTACATACCCTGCCTTTCCATTACTGGATCCATCAGTAAAAATGGTAACAGCTGCCTCTAGTGGTGATGAACTAGTAAGTTTTGGTAGAATTCAGGAAGTATTTCACAGAAATTGAAAGAATTTTGACTTAGGCAAATGATTATCAATAGTGCCAGTGAAGTCAGCCAGATTAGTCTGCCAGCACAAAGATGTAGAAAAGGCAGTTTTAACTTCATTTTTTGACAAATGGACCACAATAATGTTTGGATCAAAGCCAGAAATTTTAGTGATATGTTGACATCCTAACCCAATCAAAGTGGCCATTTGATCAAGATATAATGAAAGAGTTTTAGAGGCCGAATTAGGAGGAAATACCCTTTCAACTAGAGAATCATCTCGTACTGTAAGTCCCGTAGGAAAGTGCATGGAAGGAAAAACTAAAAATTGTAAAGGCAAATTTGGGTCAATACGAGAGACTTGTGCCTCTCTCACTCTTTGTTCTACAAAAGACAACTCTTGTTTTGCTGGTTCAGATAGACAGTGAGGACTGTTTAAATCTGTATCTCCTGATAAAGTAGCAAATAGATGAGATAATGCATAAGTAGGGATGCCTAGGGTTGGTCTGAGATAGTTGATGTCACTAGTAATTTTTGAAAATAATTTAAGGTGTTTAAATTGTCAGTACAAAGTTGGACTTTTGGGGGCTTCATGGAGTGAGCTTCTAGCCGCATTCCTAAGTACAGAAAAGTAGTGGCTTGTTGAATTTTATTAGGAGCGATGTGGAGTCCTGCATTGGCAACAGCTAATTTTAAAGAAGTAAAACATTGAATTAATTCATCTTTAGTGGGGGCAGCAATCAGTATATCATCCATATAATGAAGAATGTAATTATTTTTAAAAGTCTGTTGGATAGGTTGTAACACAGTACCGACAAACAACTTACAAATAGTAGGACTGTTAATCATTCCTTAAGGTAAAACTTTCCATTGATATCTAGCTGCAGGAGCTGAATTATTAATGGAAGTTACAGTTAAAGCAAATTTTTCACAGTCTGACTTGTCTAAAGGAATATGAAAAAAAAAAGCAGTCTTTAAGGTCAATGATAATTAAAGGCCATATGATGTTTGGTTTTCCATTCCTAAGTTACTTCACTTAGAATATTAGTCTAATGAGATCAAAGATATAATAAAAAGTCTCCCACAAAAGAAAAGCCCAGGACCTGATGGCTTTACTGATTAATTCTATGAAATATTTAAAGAACTAATACCAATTCTATTAAAACTATTCTCAAAAAACAGAGGAGGATAGAACACCATCAAACTCTTTTCTACGAGGCCAGTATTACTCTGATACCAAAACCAGACAAAGACACTTCAAAAAAAGAAAACTACAGGCCAATATCTTTGATGAATATTCATGCATAAATCCTCAACAAAATACTAGCAAACCAAGTTAAACAAAACATTAAGAAGATAATTCATCACGATCAAGTGGGATTTATCCCTGGGATGAAAAACTGGTTCAACAAACACAAATCAATCAACGTGATAGATCTTAGCAACAAAATAAAGAATGAAAACTATATGATTATTTCAATTGATGGTGAAAAAGCATTTGATAAAATTCAACATCCCTTCAGGACAAAAACCATCAGAAAACTGGGTATAGAAGGAACATACCTCAACATAATAAAACCCATATATGACAGACCCATAGATAGTATCATACTAAATGGGAAATAACTTAAAGCCCTTCCTCTAAGATATGGAACAGGATAAGGATGCCCACTTTCACTACTGTTATTCACCATAGTACTGGAAGTGCTTGCTAGAGCAATCAGAGAAGAGAAAGAAATACAGGGCATCCAAATTGAAAAGGAAGAAGTCAAATTATCCTTGTTTGCAGATGATATAATCCTATATTTGGAAAAATCTAAAGATTCCATCAAAAAACCATCAGAACTGACAAATTCAGTAAAGTTGTATAATACAAAATCAACACACAAAAATCAGTAGCATTTCTATATACCAACAGTAAACAATGTGAATAAGAAATAAACAAAAAAAGTAATCCTATTTAAAATTGCCACAAATAAATTTAAATACCTAAAAATTAACTTAAGAAGGTCTATTAGTCATTTTCACACCACTGATAAAGACATACCCGAGACTGGGCAATTTACAAAAGAAAGGGGTTTAATAGACTTATGGTTCCACGTGGCTGCAGAGGCCTAACAATCAAGGTGGAAGGCAAGAAGGAGCAAGTCATGTCTTACATGGATGGCAGCAAGCAAAGACAGAGATTGTGCAGGGGAACTCCTCTTGATAAAACCATCGGATCTCCTGAGACTTATTCACTATTGTGAGAACAGCAGGGGAAAGACCAGCCCCCATGATTCAATTACCTCCCACTGGGTCCCACGCACAATACGTGGGAATTGTGGCAGTTACAATTCAAGATGAGATTTGGGTGGGGACACAGCCAAACCATATCATTCCAACCCTGGCCCCTTCCAAATCTCATATCCTCACATTTCAAAGCCAATCATGCTTTCCCAACAGTCCCCCAAAGTCTTACCTCATTTCAGCATTAACTCAAAAGTCCACAGTCCAAAGTCTCAACTGAGACAAGGCAAGTCCCTTCTGCCTATGAGCCTGAAAAATAAAAAGCAAGCTACTAACTTCCTAGATACAATGGAGGTACAGGCATTGGGTAAATACAGCCATTCTAAATGGGAGAAATTGGCCAAAAGAAAGGGGCTATAGACCCCATGCAAATCCAAAATCCAGCAGGGCAGACAAATCTTAAAGGTCCAAAATGATCTCCTTTGACTCTATGTCTCACATCCAGGTCACACTGATGCAAAAGATGAGTTTCCATGGTCTTGGGTAGCGAGTAGCTCTAGCCCTGTGACTTTGCAGGGTATAGCCTCCCTCCCAACTGCCTTCACAGGCTGGCAGTGAGTGTCTGCAGCTTTTCCAGGCACACAGTACAAGTTGTCAGTGGATCTACCATTCTGGGGTCTGGAGGACAGTAGCCCTCATCTCATAGCTCCACCAGGTGGTGCCCCAGTAGGAACTCTTTGTGGGGGCTCTGACCCCACATTTCCCTCCCATACTGCTCTAGCAAGAGGTTCTCCATGAGAAGGCTCCAACGCCACATTTCCCTTCCACACTGCCCTAGCAGAGATTCTCTATGACAGCTCTGCGCCTGCAGCAAACTTCTGCCTGGGGATCCAGGCATTTCCATACATCCTCTGAGATCTAGGCAGAGGTTCCCAAACCTCAATTCTTGACTTCTGTGCTCTTGCAGTCTCAATACCATGTGGCAAGGCTTGAGGCTTGAACCCTCTAAAGCCACAGCCCAAGCTCTACATTGACTCCTTTCACCCATGGCTGGAGTGGCTGGGATGTTGGGCACCAAGTCCCTAGGCTGAACACAGCACTGGGACCCTGGACCTGGCCCACAAAACTACTTTTTCCTCCTAGGCCTCTGGGCCTGTGATGGAGGGCCTGCCCTGAAGACCTCTGACATGCCCTAGATACATTTTCCCCATTGTCTTGAGGATTAACATTCAGCCCCTTGTTATTTATGCAGATTTTTTCAGTGGGCTTAAATTTATCCTCAGAAAATGGGATTTTCTCTTCTATGGCATTGTAAGGCTGCAAATTTTCCAGTTTTATGCTTTTCTTCCCATATAAAACTGAATGCCTTTAACAGCACCCAAGTCATCTCTTGAATGCTTTGCTGCTTAGAAATTTCTTCTGCCAGATACCCTAAATCATCTCTCTCAAGTTCAAAGTTCCACAAATCTCTAAGGCAGGGGCAAAATTACACCAAGTCTCTTTGCTAAAACATAACAAGAGTCACCTCTGCTCCAGTTCCCAACAAGTTCCTCATTTCCATCTGAGACCACCTCAGCCTGGACTTTCTTGTCCAGATTGCTATCAGCATTTTGGGCAAAGCCATTAAACAAGTCCCTAGGGAGTTTCAAACTTTCCCACGTTTTTTCTGTCTTCTTCTGAGCCCTCCAAACTGTTCCAACCTCAGCTTGTTACCCAGTTCCAAAGTCACTTCCACATTTTTGGGTATCTTTTCAGCAGCACCTCATTTCTGGTACCAATTTATTGTATTAGTCCATTTTCACACTGCTGATAAAGACATACCCGAGACTGGGCAGTTTACAAAAGAAAGAGGTTTAATTGGACTCAGTTCCACGTGGCTGGGGAGACCTCACAATCATGGCAGAAGGCAAGGAGGAGCAAGTCACATCTTACATGGATGGCAGCAGGGAAAAAGAAAGACCTTGTGCAGAAAAACCCTAGATTTTTAAAACATTCAGATCTCATGAAACTCATTCACTCTCACAAGAACAGTGCAGGAAAGACCCATCCCCATAATTCAGTCACCTCCCACAAGGTTCCTCCCATGACACGTGGGAAATGTGGGAGTTACAATTCAAGATGAGATTTGGTTGGGGACACAGCCAAACCATATCACTACCCAAAGAAGACTATGTCAAGGCATTTAATCATCAGAACCCCAAAGGTCAAGGACAAACAAAGGATCATAAAAGCAGCAAGAGGAAAGAAACAAATAACATACAATGGAGCTGCAATACATGTGGCACCAAACTTTTCAGAGAAAACCTTATCGGCCAGGAGATCTGTAAGGTACAAGCAATCTACAGATTCAATAAAATTTCCATCAGTATACCAAGGACATTCTTCACAGAAACAGAAAAAAAAAATCCTAAAATGTTTATAGAACCAATAAAACTCCAGAATAGCCAATGCTGTCCTAAGCAATAAGAACAAAATTAGAGGAATCACATTACCTGACCTCAAATTATATTACAGAGCTACAGTTACCAAAACAGCCTGGTAGTGGCATTAAAACAGACACATAGACCAATGGAACAAAATATAAAACCCAGAAACAAATCCACACAAATACAGTGAACTCATTGTTGACAAAGGTGCCAAGAACATACACTGGGAAAAAGACACTCTCTTCAATAAATGATGCTGGGAAAACTGAATATCCATATGCAGAAGAATGAAACTAGACTCATACATCTCTTGCCATATACAAAAATCAAATCAAAACGGATTAAAGGCCGGCGCGGTGGCTCAAGCCTGTAATCCCAGCACTTTGGGAGGCCGAGACGGGCGGATCACGAGGTCAGGAGATCGAGACCATCCTGGCTAATATGGTGAAACCCCGTCTCTACTAAAAAATACAAAAAACTAGCCGGGCCAGGTGGTGGGCGCCTGTAGTCCCAGCTACTCGGGAGGCTGAGGCAGGAGAATGGCGTAAACCCGGGAGGCGGAGCTTGCAGTGAGCTGAGATCCGGCCACTGCACTCCAGCCTGGGCGACAAAGCGAGACTCCGTCTCAAAAAAAAAATAATAATAAATAAACAAAACGGATTAAATACCTAAATCTAAAACCTGAAACTATGAAACTACTGAAACAAAATATTGGAGAAACTCCAAAAGCCATCAATCTTGGCAAAGATTTCTTGAGTAATACCCCACAAGCACAAGCAACCAAAGCAAAAATAGGCAAATGAGATCACATCAAGTTAAAAAGCTCCTGTACAGCAAATGATGCAACAAAGTGAAGAGACTACCCACAGAATAGGAGAAAATATTTGCAAACTACCCATCTGACAAGGGATTAATAACCAGACAATATAAGAAGGTCAAACAACTCTATAGGAAAATAATCTAATAATCTGATTTTTAAAAATAGGCAAAATAGTTGAATAGACATTCTCAAAAGAAGACACAAAAAATAGAAAACGTACATGAAGAGGTGTTTGACATCATTAACCATCAGAGAAATACAAATCGAAACTACAATGAGATATTATCTCATTCCAGTTAAAATGGTTTTTATACAAAAGACAGGCAGTAACAAATGCTGACGAGGGTGTGAAAAAAAGAGAGTCCCCTACACTGTTGGTGGGATTGTAAATTATTAATACTCAACCACTATAAAGGAGAGTTTGGAGGTTCCTCAAAAAAACAAAAATATAACTACCATGTAATCCAGCAATCCAACTGCTGGGTATACCCAAAAGAAAGAAAATCCATATATCAAAGAGATGTCTGCACTCCCATGTTTATTGCAGCACTCTTCACAATAGCCATCATTTGGAAGCAATCTAAGTGTCCATCAACAGCTGAATGGATAAAGAAAATGTGGTACCGAAACAAGGATGCCCTCTCTCACCACTCCTATTCAACATAGTATTGGATTCCTGGCCAGAGCGATCAGGCAAAAGAAACAAAGGGCATCCAAATAGGAAGAGAGGACGTCAAACTGTCCCTGTTTGCAGATGACATGATTCTGTGTCTAGAAAATCCATAGTCTCAGGCCAAAAGCTCCTTTAGCTGATAAACAACTTCAGCAAAGTTTCAGGATACAAAAATCAATGGACAAAAATCACTAGCATTTCTATACACCAACAACAGTGAAGCCAAGAGCCAAATTAGGAATACAATGCCATTCACAATTGCCACAAAAAGAATAAAATACCTAGGAATATAGTTAACCAGTGAGGTGAAAGATCTCTACAATCAGAACTCCAAAACACTGCTCAAAGAAATCTGAGATGATACAAACAAATGGAAAAACATTCCATGTTCATGGATAGGAAGAATCAATATTGTTTAAATGACCATATTGCCCAAAGTAATTTACAGATTCAATGCTATTCCTATCAAACCACCAATGACATTCTTCACAGAACTAGAAAAAAATTTACTTTTTTTTTTTTTTTTTTTTTTGAGACAGAGTCTTGCTCTGTCATCCAGTCTAGAGTACGATGGCATGATCTCAGCTCACTGCAACCTCCACCTCCCGGGTTTAAGCGATTCTCCTGCCTCAGTCTCCCAAGTAGCTGGGATTACAGGTGCCCACCACTGCACCCAGCTAATTTTTGTATTTTTAGTAGAGACTAAAAATCTCTACTAAAAGGGGGTTTCGCCATGTTGGCCAGACTGGTTTTGAACTCCTGACCTCAGGTGATCCGCCCACCCCGGCCTCCCAAAGTGCTGGGATTACAGGCATGAGCCACCACGCCTGGCCAAAAAAACTATTTTAAAATTCATCTGGGGAAAAAAAAAAAAAAAAAAAGCCCTAAAAGCCCAGGCAATCCTAAGCAAAGAGAACAAAGCTGGAGGCATCATGTTACCTGACTTCAAACTATACTACAGGACTACAGTAATCAAAATAGCACGGTGCTGATACAAAAACAGACACATAGACCAATGGAACAAAATAGGGAACCCAGAAATAAGCTCATACACCTACAACCATCTGATCTTCAACACAGCTGACAAAAACAAGCAGTGGGGAAAGCACTCCCTATTCAATAAATGGTGCTGGGATATCTGGCTAGCCATAGACAAAAGATTGAAACTGGACCCCTTTCTTATACCATATACAAAAATCAATGCAAGATGGATTAAAGACTTAAATGTAAAACTCAAAACTATAAAAATCCTGGAAGACAACCCAGGCAATGCCATTCTGGACATAGGAATGAGCAAAGATTCATAATAAAGATGCCAAAAGCAATTGCAACAAAAGCAAAAATTGACAGATGGGATCTAATTAAACTTGAGAGCTTCTGCACTGCAAAAGAAACGATCAACAGAGTAAACAGACAACCTACAGAATGGGAGAAAGTATTTGCAAACTATGCATCTGACAAAGGTCTAGTATCCAGCATCTCTAAGCAACTTAAACAAATGCACAAGAAAAAACAACCCCATCAATAGGTGGGCAAAGGATATAAACTGATACTTTTCTTTTTTTTTTTTTTTTTTTTTCAGAGACAGAGTCTCGCTCTGTCGCCCAGGCTGGAGTGCAGTGGCCAGATCTCAGCTCACTGTAAGCTCCGCCTCCCGGGTTCACGCCATTCTCCTGCCTCAGCCTCCCGAGCAGCTGGGACTACAGGCGCCCGCCACATCGCCCGGCTAGTTTTTTGTATTTTTTTTTAGTAGAGACGGGGTTTCACCAGGTTAGCCAGGATGGTCTCGATCTCCTGACCTCGTGATCCGCCCGTCTCGACCTCCCAAAGTGCTGGGATTACAGGCTTGAGCCACCGCCCCCGGCCTTAAACTGATACTTTTCAAAAGAAGACATACATGTGGCCAACATGTATATGAGAAAAGCTCAATATCACTGATCATTAGAGAAATGCAAATCAAAGCCACAATGACATACCATTTCACACCAGTCAGAATGGCTGTTATTAAAAAGTCAGGCCAGGCACAGTAGCTTATTTCTGTAATCCTAGCACTTTGGGAGGCTGAAGTGGGCAGATTGCTTGAGTCCAGGAGTTAGAGACAAGCCTGGGCAACATGGCAGAACCCCACCTCTACAAAAAGTACCAAAATTACCTGGACATGGTGGCACACACCTATAGTCCCATCTACTAAGGAGGCTGAGGTGGGAGGATCGCTTGAGCCCAGGAGGTCAAAGCTGCAATGAGCTGTGAGCGTGCCTCTGTAGTCCATCCAGGGTGACAGAGTGAGACCCAGGCTCAAATAAAAAGAAGTCAAAAAATAACAGGTGTTGGCAAGGTTGCAGAGAAAAGGGAATGCTTATACACTGTTGGAGGTAGTGTAAATTAGTTCAGCCATTCTGGAAAGCAGTGTGGCAATTCCTCAAAGAGCTAAAAAGAGAACTACCATTGTACCCAACAATCCCATAACAGGGTATATACCCAAAGGAATATAAATCATCTACCATAAAGACAAATACAAGCCAGGTGCAGTGGATACCTGTAATCCTAGCACTTTGGGAGGCCGAGGCAGGTGGATCACTTGAGGTCAGAAGTTCGAGACCAGCCTGGCCAACATGATGAAACCCTGTCTCTGCTAAAAAAAAATACGTAAATTAGCTGGAAATCACTTGAACCTGGGAGGCAGAGGTTACAATGAACCGAGATCACATCACTACACTCTAGCCTGGGCAACAGAGCAGGACTTCATCTAAATATATACACACACACACACACACACACATATATATATATGCATGTGAATGTTCATTGTGGCATTATGCACAATAGTAAAGACACGGAATCAACCTAAATGCCCATCAGTGACAGATTGGATAAATAAAATGTGGTACATATACACCATGGAATACTATGCAGCCATAAAAATGAACAAGATTAGGTCTTCTGGGAACATGGATGGAGCTGAAGGCCATTATCCTTGGCAAACTAACGCAGGAACGGAAAACCAAATACCACATGTTCTCACTCATAAGTGGGAGGTAAATGATGAGAACTCATGGACACAAAGAGGGGAACAACAGACACTGGGGCCTACCTAAGATTGAAGGGTAAGAGGAGGAACAGGATTAGGAAAAATAACTATTTGGTACTAGGGTGACAAAATAATCTGTATGACAAACCCCTGTGACACAAGTTTACCTATATAACAAACCTGCACATATACCCCTGAACATAAAATAAAAAAATTTTTTAATGTGGGACTTATACGCAATGGAGTACTATTCAGCCATAAAAAAGAATGAGATCCTGTTATTTGCAACCACAAGGATGGAACCAAAAGTCATTATGGTAAGTGAAATAAGCCAAGGACAGAAATACAAACATCACATGTTTTCACTTATTTGTGGGATCCAAAACTCAAAACAATTGAACTCATGGACACACAGAGTAGAAAGATGGTTACCACAGGCTGGAAAGGATAGTGGGATAGCAGGTATGTTTATGTGTACAACAAAATAGAAACAATGAATAAAACCTGGCATTTGCTAGCACAACAGGGTGACTATAGTCAATAATAACTTAATTGTAAATTTTAAAATAACAAAGAGTGCAATTGGATTGCTTATAACACAAACAATAAATGCTTGAAGAGACGGATACCCTATTTTCCATGATGTGATTATTTCACATTGCATGCAAGCATCAAAACATTTCATGTACCCCATAAATACATATACTTACTATATACACAGAAAAATTAAAAATATAGATAGCTGTTTGTCTTATTGTATTTACATTCCTTTTAAAAGTCTTATATTTCTGTATATAAAGAATACACAATACAGAGTACAAAATTTAAATGTGCAAGAGTTAGATTGCGCAGAGGACAGAAATATAATGAAAAATATTGTTAGATTTTCTCACACATATTATTTAACTTATCCTACTATTAATTACTACTAATGGCCTTAGTGTTTTGTTTAAATAGCACTTATGTAACAGAAAATAATACATAAAAACATAATTTCAAGTGAACACTTATTGTTAAGTAATGATACATATGCACAATTATTTATAATATGTTATGGGTTTTCTTCATCTACAACATCTAGGTCCTGGGTTGGCTCTCTGCAAGTTGGTCACCCTAAGACTGTAGTACCATTCTAGTGGGAGGAAAAATATACAAACAAGATACTATTTGTAAATTGCACAGAATAGAAACTGATAAACAATGGTGCCTTCTGTGAAAGTGACATCAGTGGCCGGAACAGGTGAGAGAGGCTTTCTTTTACTAGGGTATTTTAAAGTAGTCTTAAATGTTGTACCCTGCAAATATACCACGTATTTTTATTTTATTTTATTTCTTTTTTTGAGACGGAGTCTCTCTGTCGCCCAGGCTGGAGTGCAGTGGCACCATCTCGGCTCACTGCAACCTCCACCTCCTGGGTTCCAGCTATTCTCCTGCCTCAGCCTCCTGAGTAGCTGAGACTATAGGCTTGTGCCGCCACGCCCGGCTAAATGTTGTATTTTTAGCAGAGACAGGATTTCACCACGTTGGCCAGGCCGATCTTAAACTCCTGACGTTAAGTGATCCGCCCGCCTCGGCCTCCCAAAGCGCTGGCATTACAGGCGTGAGCCACCGTGCCTGGCCTCCACCTATTTTTAAATGTACCTTGCAAATATTCAAAAGCAAGCGACTGTTGTTAGTTCTGCAGAGGGGTTGGCCACAGTAAGAGTGGGGAAAGGCACTAGCTCAGCGTGGGGGCACGTGCTCTCACTCGAAACAATGTATTGAGAACACTTGGTTCTTGGGGGTTCCTGCCCAAACTTCAAGATGGCGGCCAGGCGGACGGCTGATTCTGATGAGTCTGATGAGGTGAGCTGCTCCGCAAAACTGAAGGGCCCACTAAGACTGGGAAATTAGTATGTATTTGTGTATGTGTTTGTGAGGAGAGCCGCTGGAGGGTTTTAAGGAAAACAGTGATTGGATTTATGACCGAAAGGTCCGTCTAGCTGTGTAAGGAATGTCGGGGGACACTATTTGGGGAGCATGTATCTGTAATCTTGGTGAGTAAGGATGTTGGCTTGGACTCGTTAGCATAGTAGCACTGGATGGAGATGTGGAGACATGGATAGAACTTTGGGAGGTCACCTGGACAACACTTGTTGCTAGATTGAATGTGGATTGTGAGGGAAAGCACCAACATGGCTGCCTGCTCCGTTTCTGGCCTGGGTGAGTTCCTGTTCCCGAGATGGAGAATCCTAGGGCGTTGGTTTTTGTGTAGGTTAAGAGTAAGTTATCTGCGACATTTTAAGCCAGAGATAGTTAACTGATGCACTTTTTTTTAAAGTCACTGGGGCTAGATGGTCGGTTCTCACGAGAGTCCTTCGGGCAGTTCTGTGGGGAGGGGCTGGGAAGGGTGTAAACTGGGAGGCAAGGAAGGGTCCTGTGTTGGCCTCAGCGGGGAGACAGTAAGCTGCTCGGGGCCAAGAGTGGCTAGAGGGTCTCTAACGGGCAGAGTGAAGGCTTTAGTTTTTCATCAGTGTGAAATGGGCAGCCACGGTAGGGCTTTGAGTGTGACAAGGGCTAACGAAAATCCTGTGTGGACAGCAAGCTATTGGGTAGGATTGCCAGATTTAGCTAATAAAAATCCGGGACACCCGGTTAAATATGAACATCAGAACAATTATTTCGTAGCATAAGTATGGCCTGTGCAAATCTGGGATATACTTATACTAAAAATGTATTCGTTGGTGATGTGACATTCAAATGTAACGAGTCCAACTGTGTTGGACCAAGCAGCCCTAACATTGACTGGGTCTGGAATTTCGGGAAGCCGAAAGGGGCTAAGGTGGTAGCCATGGAGGTGTGAGGAGGGACCCCCGCAAAGGTGAGGTTGGCCCATTTGGTGCCCTTTGCCGGAGAACAACTCTGGGGAGTCGAGCTTCTCGGCTCCTCTACTTCTTTTAGCCCCCAGCAGGCTCCACGGGGAAGGATTACCTGCTTCTTCCAATCCTGAGTTCCGGCGCCCGAGCGCGTCTCTTCCCCTGGCCAGCGTCTTGCTGAAACTCCCGCCCCCCGCGGCTGGCACGTAACCCCGCCTTCCGCTTCCCTCCTCCCTCTCCCCGCAGGGGTGGAGCCTGAGCGAGGAGCCCGCGAGCTCCTCTCTCTCTCCTCTGTCCTCCGATGACGAGTGGCTGGATAATATGGAGTCGGGCAAGATGGCGCCTCCCAAGAACGCTCCGAGAGATGCCTTGGTAAGTGGGAAGGATGAGCGGCGGAGCGCGAAGCCAGGTGCAGCCAGGGACCTGCGAGGCAGGGCCACGCTGAGGGCCTGAGGGAGGGCTCGCACGCTCGTTTCAGTCTGGTCAGGGTCGTCAGGAGGAGAGGGTGATGGGGATGCCCCCGGGCCCCTATCTCGCCGCTCGGGCCAAGCTCTGCCAGAGGGTCGTGGTCCAGCGGAGCTTGCGGAACGGCTGCCCAGCTTTGTGTCCTGGGCTTCGGGCCCCTGCCGCCCCCTCGTCTCTACCTATCTGCCAGCCCTGACTCTGCGTCCAGGGTTCTGATGCTAGCTTATCCCGCCGCCACAGCCAAAAATGACAACCAGCTGGACCTATCCCTACCTCTGCTGGGGAAGCCAACTTGTCTTCTCTTTGCCCCCCACCCCGCCCCCAACCCCGCCAAAAAATAAAAATAAAAGTTTTCTGCAAAAGCATACTATGCGATTTGGTGTGATCACTGACTCACTTGGGAGGACAAGGGTGAGTAGGACTTTGGAGCCCAAAGAAGGGGAACCTTGTATCATAAATATAAATACTACCCTTCTGTCCAGCCTTAATTTCCAGTACCAAATTCTGCATCTGGCGTTTTTATTTGAATCCACAGGTGATGGCACAGATCCTGAAGGATATGGGAATCACAGAGTATGAACCAAGGGTTATAAATCAAATGTTGGAATTTGCTTTCCGTAAGTTAATGAAACACCAAAAACTTGCCTAACTTGTGAACTAGAAAAGATATTTTTATTGTAAGAACATTTTCTTTTCTTTTCTTTTTTGAGACAGGGACTCACTGTTGCCCAGGCTGGAGGGCAGTGGCGGGATCTCGGCTCACTGCAGCCTCCGCCTCCTGGGTTCAAGCGATTCTCATGCCTCAACCTCCTGAGCTGGGACTACAGGCACTTGCCACCATGCCCGGCTAAGTTTTGTATTTTCAGTAGAAAGGGAGTTTCGCCATATTGCCCAGGCAGGCCTCGAACTACTGACTCAAGTGATCCGCCCATCTCGGCCTCCCAAAGTGCTGGGATTACAGGCGTAAGCCACCGCGCCCAGCCTTGTAAGAACATTTTCAACCAAATTATGTTAACAGTATCGTAGAATTCAGCCTAAAGAGCTAAAAAGGAGTTCATGCTAGGGGACAGTAGTATTCATACTGTGATATCTGTTTAAAACTGATCATATAGACAGGACAATTACCTATTAAAATCAGCATTTAGGCTGGACACAGTAGCTTACACCTGTAATCTCAGCACTTCGGGAGGCTGAGGCGGGAGGCCAGGAGTTTGAGTTATGCCTGGGCAACATAGTGAGACCCTGTCTCTACAAAAAACCACAAAATTTATAAACTGTCTACAAATTAGTGGAAACTTTTTTTAAGTAGCCATAAATATTAAGCTGTCTTCATATGTTTAAGAAAAGATTGTTTTTTTCTTAAAGGTTATGTGACTACAATTCTGGATGATGCAAAAATTTATTCGAGCCATGCTAAGAAACCTAACGTTGATGCAGATGATGTGAGACTGGCAATCCAGTGTCGTGCTGACCAATCTTTTACCTCTCCTCCCCCAAGAGATGTGAGCAAACTTGGATTTGAAGTTATTTTTACTTAAAATTTTTTAAACTGTAGTTCTAATAAGGATTTTTTTTTTAAGTTTTTACTGGATATCGCAAGGCAGAAAAATCAAACCCCTTTGCCACTGATTAAGCCATATGCAGGACCTAGACTGCCACCTGATAGATACTGCTTAACAGCTCCAAACTATAGGCTGAAGTCCTTAATTAAAAAGGTAAGAAATTTTAGTCAACTTTTCTTTTTTTAAAAGGTGGAATATGATAGGGGACTTTGTGAAAAGCAAATTCCTGTAGCTAGTATAGTAGATTAAAGGTTAAGATAACTTACTAGAATTTTTTTAATTTTAAAAATTTTTTGAGCTAGATGGACCTTTAGTGCTCATTTAATTCAACAGTCATTTTTCACATCAGGAAGCGGGGCCTGAACTCATTTGTGAAGTTGGTAGCCAAGCTAGGACTGATTCCAAACCTCGTAACTCCCAATCTTTCCACTATATCTTAGTTTTTTAGTGAGGCCTAATAACAGAGGGAATGATACCATCAGGAATTGGGCCAGCTTTCTGAAATATGACCTAAAGCTCTCCCACCACTGAAACAGTTCTCCCTATAATAGGCTGCCTTTTTTTTCTGAAGTTCCACTATAAGAGTTTTATTCTTTTTTGGGTTAAGAAATTGACTAGTTAAGATTACAAATCACAAAGTAGTTAGCTGTTATCCCCATTCAAATAAGACTCTATCTTAAACTTTAATACTGCATAAGATTATATATGTATTCATATCTATTTTTATATAAAGACATGTATATATGTTTATGCAAAACCCAGATTAAATGTTGGATTTAGAACACTGAGAGAACAAAAACAGGACTTTCTTGCCATGGATTATCCATGATCATTTACATCAGCAATCCTAATTTCATTCCTGGTAAAGTTAGGTGTCACATCTTAACATTAATTTGCTTTTTAAATCCCCTAGGGACCTAACCAAGGGAGACTAGTTCCACGATTAAGTGTTGGTGCTGTTAGTAGCAAACCTACTACTCCTACTATAGGTAAGTGAGAGGAGACAATGGCATTTCTGGCTGGTAAAGCAGTGCCTCAGCACTTGGTTTTGAACTATAATGCAAGTCAAAAAGTGAATCAGAAATTCTTGTGTATGTGTTACTATTAATAATTTTACTCATCCTCTAATAAAACTATAAACATACATGTTACTGGCTTTCAAAATGAGAAAGCCACAAGGAACGTCTGATCTCAAATGAGTATAAAATTGGACATTGCCCCCACTGTTGGTGGTATAAACTCTGATACCAAAAACAGGAGTTTACTCTTAGCTGTGTACTTTGTGCCTTCTATAAGGTGCCACACACACTTATGGCAGTAGACTGCTTATTAGAAATTTAAATTTCCAAATAGATAAGAGAATACAGTAGAAGATTAAGATGTACAAAAATCTTAAGGATCTCAAAGAAAAAAACTGTTTTTAATACTAACCACCACGCCAGGCCTAAAGATGCAAGTTTTAAACTTTAAAAAAAATTAAAATGAGTTGGCCAGGTGCGGTGGCTCATGCCTGTAAACCCAGCACTTTGGGAGGCCGAGGCGGGCCTATCACTTGAGGTCAGGAGTTCAAGACCAGCCCGGCCAACATGGTGAAACCCCGTCTCTACTAAAAATACAAAAATTAGCCGGGCATGGTGAGGGGTGCCTGTAATCCCAGCTACTCGGGAGGCTGAGGAACGAGAATCACTTGAACCCAAGAGGCAGAGGTTACAGTGAGCGGAGGTCATGCCACTGCACTCCAGCTTGGGCGACAGAGTAAGACTCTGTCTCAAAAAAAAAAAAATTAAAATGATCTATATAGACCTTAAGACCTGAGTATTTACTCTGTTCAATTTGGGGAGGCTCCATCTACAGTCTAATGTGTTCAGTTTTAAAGCCTGAACTCCATACCTGCTTAAATGTATTAACAATCCTAAGGCCAAGAAAACATTCACCTACTGTGAATTTTCTTTTTTCTTTATAAAATAAAATACTTACATTGCTTCATTACGCTTCACCAAATTCTTTGGACTGATCCTTAATACATGGGAAAACTTACTTAGGGATGGAGATATTTTAGAGGAAGGTCTCACCTTCTGTGTTTGGGAGAGAAAGCAGTAAAACCCAGATTTCTCGGTACCTTTGAGCTTTCTTCCCTTAGACTTTCTGCACCTTTTTCTCTAGAAATGATAATTGTAGTGTCCTCAGCAACTCTCTCTCTGGGTAGGCTGCTGGTTCCAGGGGGAAGGGATGTATTGGATAGCCTGCATCCCCAAATGAAAAATTGGAAATGGATACATTTCCATAAATGTATTTTTTGAGAGAGCAATGATGTCAGTATATATATTAAGTCTTCGAGTCTTGCAAAATACATTTATTAAGCAAACATTTGTTGAGTAGCTATTAGGAGCAAGGTAAAAGAGCCGTGTGCTCACAAGGATGAAAAATGTTAACCAAGCTTGTAATCTAGTCAGTGAGATAAGATAATAATCATGACTCCTATGACATTAAGGGAACTTCAGAGGCAGAATATAAGACATTTAACTGAGAAAATTAAGGAAAGTTTTATAAAACGGGGTAGTATTTGAGTTGTACCTTGGAATAATGGGTAGAATTTAGATGATTGGGGGTTTAGACTAGGTTATCTCCAAGATATTTTTCTGCTTAAGTATCCGAACACAGAAAGGGAATAAATTTTCTGGGCCCACCTGGAGACCTCAAGGGGTATATTTGATCTCTGCTTTAGTTTCATGGGCATAGATGACATCTTCTGATTCTCAGCAAGCGACCAAGATGAAAAGTGCCAACTAAGGTAATAAATAGAAAACCTGGGTCTTTATTCTGGTAGGTTAAACTCTCATCTTTATGTCTTCATCCAGCTAAACCTCAGTGCTTACTATGTAACAGATGCTGTTTGAAGAGTTTTACAGGGATTAGTTTTACTTAATTTTCACAAGAATTATATGAAATAGGTGATATTATCCCCCATTTTACAGAGGAGAAAACTGAGGCACAAAAATTTAAATAACTTGCCCAGGGACACTCAGCTAGTAGGTGAGAGCCTGAATTCAAACTCAAGCAGGTAGGCTACAGAGCCAACATTCTTTACCACTATTCTAAACTGAATTTTGTAACATCTAAGCAAGCTTGTAAATTTTTTAAGGTTCTTTTGCTCTTATTTTTAATGACTTTTTCCTTACCTTTTATTAGTTTCCTTTGCTTTGAAGATAGTTTGCGGTAAGCTGAGTGTAGAATATAAATGTGTATAAATCACCTAACAAACATGGTCTGTTTATTGTAACTACAGCAACCCCACAAACAGTGTCTGTCCCAAATAAAGTTGCAACTCCAATGTCAGTGACAAGCCAAAGATTTACGGTGCAGATTCCACCTTCTCAGTCCACACCTGTGAAACCAGGTAATGTGATCGGGGGTAGGGAACAGAATTTGTGAATAATTTGAAATTGTAGAACCATTTGTGTTCCTATAGCAAGAGGTAAATTGTTTTAATATCCCAACAGGAAGGTGGCAGTAATGCTGCAAATCAGGGTTCTTCAGAGGGACTTATGAGCCCTCTAAAATTCTGTGAAATTTTACAGAGTCTCCCCCCTTATCTTGAGGGATTATGTTCCAAGACCCCCCGTTAAATTTACAACCTTTAAAGTTCAATTTATGAACTTTCTAAATTATGAGGTTTAATTTATAAATTAGGCACAGCAAGAAATTAACAATAATAAAAAAACAATTACAACAACATACTGTAATCAAATATATGTGAATGTGATCTCTCTCGAAGTATCTTACTGTACTGTACTCATCTATTTTTGGATCACAGTTGAACACAAGTAGCTGAAACTGCGGATAACAGGGGACTACTATATGTGTAATGTTTTGGGGAGGAGGAAAAGAGTAGTCAGTGTGTTCATCAGATTTTCAAAGAACACCATGAACTAAACAGGATCCACAAATCTAAGGCATCTTCAAGGAAAAGCAGTTAAGGTGAAAGCTCAAGAAAGCGACAAAACTTAGTGATGAATATGTGTATGCAATCCAGAACATAAATGTAAATTCAAATGAAACTGTACCTTTAGTTCATAGGATACACACACACACACAGACACAGACACACACAGCTGGAATAAGTAGAATTCTGTCAGCACAGTTTACTAATAAGTATGTTTAGATTTCACATCTTCTGAAACTTAACTGCACACAATAAATAACTTACGTAAAATACTGACCTATTAGGGAAGTGATTCCTGGCCTTGAACATAGGCCTTTATGTAGTATGTTGCATGATGAGTCCAGTGCAGTTTCCCATGACTAAATTGAAATTCTAGGTTGTTAAAATACAACAGAACTTCTTCAACCTTGTACTAGGTATGTTTGATTTAATCTTTATCTATACATAGATCAGAATATCACATTATATGCCATAAATATACACAATTATTGGCAGGGTGCGATGGCTCACACCTGTAATCCCAGCACTTTGGGAGACTGAGGCAGGAGGATCACTTCAGGCCAGGAGTTTGAGACCAGCCTGGCCAACATGGTGAAACCCTGTCTCTACTGAAAATACAAAAATTAGCCAGGTATGATGGCACATGCCTAAAATCCCAGCTACTTGGGAACCCGGGGCATGAGAATCACTTGAACTCAGAAGGCAGAGGTTGCAGTGAGCCAAGATCACGCCAGCTTGGACGACAGAACGAGATACTGTCTCAAAAAAAAATTAATAATTTAACAATAAATAAATATACAATTATTATTTGCCAATTAAAAATAAAGATTTTTTAAAATTCAACTCATTGCAGTATAGGTACCTGTGTTTCTTCTATGATATAGTTGTACATCATGCTGTTGAAATTGGTATTAGAATTACATTCAGCTTTGTTGTATACTTTTTACCATGTTTTGGATTCTGGGTAATTCATAGCTTGGTTTGGGGGGGCTTTCTTCTCTGTTTACAGTTCCTGCAGCAACTGCAGTTCAAAATGTTCTGATTAATCCTTCAATGATTGGGCCCAAAAATATTCTTATTACCACCAACATGGTTTCGTCACAGAACACGGCCAATGAAGCAAACCCGCTGAAGAGAAAGCATGAAGAGGATGATGACAATGATATTATGTAAGGAATATAGTCTAGTCTAGATGCATTTCAAAAGGAAAGTTTGTTTTGAACTCAGTGTACTGAACTAGAATATTCTAGATCTTCTCGTTTTATCTTAAGACTGAAACGTAGCTGCAGTATTTTTCATCAAACTTTTAGATCTCTTTAGTAAACATACAAATGTGTTTATCATTAGGCTTCAATTACAAACAGTTAAGTACTTGTTTCTTAATAGTTTCATTAATGTTGAGTCCTAGTATGGCAGTTCTGTTTTTGAGACACTTTGCTGCTTTCTATCACTGATAGCAGCACTTAAGTTTCAGGTTCTACAGCCTGGTCAGCAGATTTATCTTTAACAGCATAATTTCTGATCTACATTTAACTACTACTTTATTTTATGAGGTAATATAGTTACTGTCACTAGCTTTTTTTTTTTTTTACCAAATCTCTCAATTTAGGAAACATTTTTTGGAAAGGGTGGATTTAGAGGAGAGATTCTAAATCCATTTTGAATGTATCTGTTTCTTTGCCTTCCTTAACTCCCAAACTCAACTCCTTTTCTGGATCCCATTCATTTTCTGCACTTCCCCCATAGGCTTGTTTCTCTCCATTGCTGTTAAATGTAAAAGGCCATACCTGGAATTTTAAAAATATAATTCCTGGTAATACAGCTCAGTGTCATTTTCCTATTTTTAAAACATGCTCTACATGCCTAATGTTTTGTGATTCACTTTAACCTGATGGTTTGCATTTGCTGGTTTTCACTCTTCTTATCAGAGCAGTTGGGTTTTACACCTTAGTTTTTATGCCTGTTAAGCTTTACTGTGCTTGACAGGTAGTTTTGGGTTACATTCAGTTTTAGTCTTGTATTCCAAGTTGATAACTACATGTTTCACATTTCTAAATTTAACAAGAGATGCTGTAGCTTAAAACATGTTTTGATAAGTAATTACACTGGACCTAGGCAAAACCACTGAAGAACAAGTGTTCCTTTTTACCACATACATATTATGTTTTGATCACTGCTGCTTGAGCCCCCCATTGGTATAATTCAGATCGGTTTTTTAGCTTGTTGACATGAGGATGTCACATATAAGACGGGATCAAACCTGAAAGTAAGACGCTGATGGTTCTCCATCCTCTATAAGGCCCACAAGGAAAAGAAATTAGTGTGATGTGACTTGGATTTATGTGCACTCTGCATAGGTTTCCCAATAATACTGTAATGTTGCTGAACACTTTACCCTGTTTTCCATTTACACAGAATGATGGCAAAGCTTTTGCAAATATAAACACACCTGTTTTGTTTTTCTTAAGTTCAATGTACTTTTGTAGAATTTTGTAAAATAAATGTGTTCGTATCATAATTTAGAATTTATAGCCAAGGATCCTCAAAACAGAATTTCATCTTAGGATAATGCTTGATATATCTAAGAAAAAGTCCAATAACAGAGAAGAAATGTCTCATCAGTTTTAGTGTTTTCGATATTAGGGAAAGGTAATATAAAAACAGGTAAAATGTATAAAAACAGACCTGATCAACATCATAGGAGATAAATATTCATTATATAGCATAGGATATTATTACTTGAATGTTCTCAGGGAGGCAGCAAGTCAGGAGGCCTAGGTTCTAGTCCTAGTTCCATCATTTACCAACTGTGTGACCTTACTTCACCTCTTAGCCTTGTTCTCCTCACTAGTAGTAGGAAAGTAACACCTACCCTGCCTACCTCACAGGGCTGTTGTGAGGGTTCAATTGGTATATGTGAAAATTCTTTCAAAATTGTAAAATACTGTATGATTATAAGGAATTATTGTATTTGTTCCAAGGTTATTAATAAAAATTTGAGCTTATCAGTGCTCTTTCATTTTTTACTTAAAGGATTCAAGGGAGATAACAAAGCCCAGTAATTCTGATGGCCAAAAGCCATTAAGACTTGTTTAACAGTTAATTATATATCAGAAAATCACTTGCTTTTATCTGGAATCAGCATGTGACACATCATAGTGAAGCAAATTGAAAATGAGTAAAATATGCGTTTAAATCAGTTGTCCTTCAGCTTCTAGGTGGAATTTTTAAAAAATATGTGCTGATGGTAAATGGGGTGAGGACACTGTTACCTCTAGTTCTTCCTTTTATGGGTAGCAAACAAGTGTCTATAATCTAAGTATGAATATAGGAATATAGCCAGCATGGGGCAGGGGGAGAATGAAAGATATGATGCACACTATGGTCTAAGGGATCCAAGGTGACAGGGAATACTCAAGAGGCAGGAAAGAAAACACTAATCAGAACTACAGAAGAGCAGGTATGCCACCATTTACATTTTAATATATTTATATACAGATATACACACATGGTATGCTCTTTATGCAGCCTCACTCAGTCGCCCAGGCTGGAGTGCAGTGGCCCATCTCGGCTCACTGCAATCTCCGCCTCCCGGGTTCACATCATTCTCCTGCCTCAGTCTCCCGAGTAGCTGCCACTACAGGCGCCCACCATCACGCCCGGCTAATTTTTTGTATTTTTAGAAACGGGGTTTCATCATGTTAGCCAGGATGGTCTCGATCTCCTGACCTCGTGACCCACCCACCTCGGCCTCCCAAAGTGTTGGGATTACAGGCGTAAGCTACCGCGCCCAGCCTCTTTATGTATATTAAGTAGCCTTAGATTAAAGGAAACTGGTCTTCCAGAGGTTGCTTCTGGGGAGGGAAACTGGTAGGTAGGGGAATGAGCAAGGTGTCTTCATTGTATACTCCTTTTTGATCATGTGTAAACCCCTGTGCTTGAGGGAAATTTTGGAAATGAAGAAGAAAACAGGAAAACGCTGAGCTAAAGAACCAATTTGTTCACTTACGACATGGGGATTATTTTTTTTTTTCTGCATATAAACACATACATATATATAGTCTAGGGTTAAAGGTGAATTTACAACTTAAAAGCATATACCTTTGCAATATTTTACCAATAATTCATAATTCCAAATTAGAAAGCACATCCTTACACTGTTTTGTGGGGTTTTTGTTATGAGGCAGTCTCGCTCTGTCACCCAGGCAGGAGTGCAGTAGTGTGATCTCGGCTTACTGCAACCTCCACCTCCCGGGTTCAAGTGATTCTCCTGCCTCAGCCTTCCCAATAGCTGGGACTACAGGCACCCGCCACCACGCCCGGCTAATTTTTGTCTTTTTGGTAGAAACGGGTTTTCACCATGTTAGCCAGACTGGTCCCAAACTCCTGACCTCAGGTGATCTGCCCGTCTCGGCCTCCCAAAGTCCTGGGATTACAGGCATAAGCCACCATGCCCCGCCCCTTATGCTGTTCTAGCTTATATGCACATAAGTTATCTACTATCTTCTTTGGCTAGGTTAAAAATTCCAGGCCGGGCGCGGTGGCTCAAGCCTGTAATCCCAGCACTTTAGGAGGCCGAGATGGGCGGATCACGAGGTCAGGAGATCGAGACCATCCTGGCTAACACGGTGAAACCCCGTCTCTACTAAGAAATACAAAAACTAGCCGGGCGAGGTGGCAGCGCCTGTAGTCCCAGCTACTCGGGAGGCTGAGGCCGGAGAATGGCGTGAACCCGGGAGGCGGAGCTTGCAGTGAGCTGAGATCCGGCCACTGCACTCCAGCCTGGGGTACAGAGCGAGACTCCGTCTCAAAAAAAAAAAAAAAAAAAATTCCTTCGGAACATAAATGCTATCTTATATTCCCTCTATCACGTCTTTAAGCACATAGCAGGAACTCAAATTTATTTGCCTGACAAGTTGTTTACGACTGGAGTTTCCCCCATTCGTTCTTTAGGTTAACAACCCAAATAAATGGGGGGTGATCCTGGAAACAGTCCAGTAGAAAGTACTTAAAAGGTACAGTCGGAGATTGTTGGATAGATAATGTTGGCAACTGTAGAGTCTAGCTGCTGGGTTTATGGGAGTTTATGCTTCTTTCAGTTCCATTTGAAATAATTTTTTAAATGTTGGAGGAAAGGTAATCGGTAGGAAAAAAAGTCAAAAAAATTGGACTAGAATTCCTGAGTACCCTTAGAGGTATGCAGAAACATGGTGCAATTTAAAATTAACTACAAATATGGGTACAGTATTAACTAAAATACAAATGAAGAAAAAACTTGAGCTTTCAAATTTGTTTTGTTCAGAGCAACCACCAAAATTTTCTTCTGCTATTCTATCTAGGGTTAAACAAAATAGTCTAGAAGCATCTATAGTCTAGAAGCATCATGTCAGGGAGGGAGGCACATTGGAAAAGCAACAGCCACTGGAACCAGAAAAACCTGGACTTGAATCCCTGCCGTTACTCAGTAGCTCTGTGGTCCTGTCCAAAAGTTTAACTATTTCTTTGTCCCTAAAGGTGAAATACATATCTTGCCAGCACAGAATTTCTGGTCAGACATGGCTTTTTCAAATCACGTTTACCTTTGCTCTCTCCCAAAACTCCATTAAAAGGACAGGAAAGAGATAGGAAGGTAAAATTATAAATATGATGAAAGAATCCGAATGGCCATTAGATTCTCAACAGTGACAATGAAACAGTGGCTTCGAGTCTCAAAAAGTGATACTCAAGCTAAAATTCTATATATAGCCAAACTAGGAATCAAGCATACGGGTCGAATAAAGATATTTTCAGACTTACAAAGTCTCAGAGATCTTGCCTCCCAGGCACCCTTTCTCAGGAAGCTAGTAGAGTCTTGTGTTCTACAAAAAGTAGACCAAGAAAGAGGGAAAAGGGGGAATCCAGAAAACAGGAGTCTAACACAGGAGGTAAAAGGAATCCCCAAGAAGGTTACAGGAAATCCCAGAGCAATAGCTAGCTGTACAGCTTACTTAGAGGGCATCAAGTACAAATTGGAAAAGGAGCACCAAGGACTCCTGCAGGGATAACTCTAACAAGGATTATTCAATATGTTTTAATATATTGAGACACGCTTCTGGAAGATTTGGGAATGAATCACTGATGGGTATACACAGAAAAAGAAAATTTTTTTAAACACTGTTAATGCCAAAGACAATAAAAGTTACATAAGTAAATTCAATCATGCATACTGCATAGCTCAGCTGTGAGTATTAGGTATGAAGACTTTTGATCTAATCTATAATTGTGACAAAACTATACTGAGAATGAAGAAATAGAAATATATGTGAAACAGAGCCTTCCTCCATGGTATGAAAGATAGATTTCTTTAAAAAATTTAAAAAAATAAGTGAACAATATAAGCATATTACTTAGAAACATGGAGGTATATACCTGAAAAACTCAAGAGTTGAAAGTGGTCACCTCTGGGGAGTGGGAATCTTGAATGGGAGGAATGGGCTGGGGCTTTTTTGTTACAAGCCTTGACTTTTTAAATTATGATCATGTGTAACTGATAGACATAAAAGTTGGAATAAAAGCACTAGCATAATGTCTGCCATAAAGTAGGACCTTGATAAAGAAAAGACATTTATCTAATTGTCCCATCTCTCCACTGCTGCTGCCCCACTTCTCGCATTCAGCAATGTAGATATCTGATCCGTTCCTCAAGTTTCTATTCTCACCCTTCCTAACAAAGTATGACAGGAAAAAATAAATCACGGTTTCAGTGGACACTTTTATTGTTTATTTAATGGATTATCAATTTTGTCTCCCTACCTACAAATGGAATTTCATCTTGTTTCCATGCTGAGTAGTGAAACAGTGACAAAGCTAATCATAATAGCCTACATCAAAAGAGAACTAAGCTAACACAGCTCACTTGGTTTTAACAGGCAAAATATAAATATATGCACTCTAGAATGCACAATGTTTAGTCACTAAGAAATTCAAATGGGATCTTGAAGAATGTAGGCAAATCCAGGGTGCAGTAAAGATGAGCTGAGATGCTGTGCAACTGTTTAAGGGTTCCTGGCACTGCATCTCTTGGCCACTAGCTGAACCTTGACATGGAAGGTTTTAGCTAATGCCAAGTGGAGTTGCAGAAAATGCTAAGTTGACTTAGGGGCTGTGCACAGGAACTAAAAGGCAGGAAAGTACTAAATATTGCTGAGAGCATCCACCCCAGGAAGGACTTTACCTGTTTTTGAGAGAGCACACATACATAGACAACATTACTATAGTGCCCAGTAAGCCAGATCTCCCCCACTTTATCCTCCCAATAACATGCCAGCTCTTTTTTAGGATATATGGCCAGGAGTTGGCCAACTTTTACATTTTGGATTCCAGGTCTACTAGACCATAACTCTCAGAACAAATTTCTATCTGTCCCTCCCCGCCTCAGCGGATGCCAGAAGCTTTATCTGAAGTTCCTCTGTACTGCCCAGCTAGTAACGACTGCTAATGACAACACTACCTACTAACTTTCTCCACTCCATTCTGCCCACCTCTCACTACACAGTCCCGCCCTTCTCCCAAACAAGTCAAAAAACAGAAGAACCTCACCTTCCAGGAGCTCCAAACTGGCACCACCCCCAGTGCTCACATGGCTGACTTTATCCTCCGTGTTCCATTTGGCACAGCAAGTGGCAGTGTCTCCACCACCTGTTGAATGAAAGCCAGGTAAAAAGGGAAGAGAGAGAAAAGAAAAGAAAAAAAACGGATTGGCACCAAAACTGTAAGGCAGTGTGCTCTCCAATCCAAAAGGTAGCTGATAAACCCCAACTCTATCTTACCAAGAGGCTTCTCTGTAAATTATCTACCTGTTTAGTTCTTAAGATTTATCCAGAATAAAGAGACACAGAAGTTCTCCATTCCACCTTCCTCTGATCAGAATTCTGCCAGCTTAGACTGGTAGTGGCTTTGTATAGTACCACTTACCTATGATGGTGATGCAGCCCCTAGAAGTGGCTTTCACCACCTCATCCATGAGGGCTTTGGTTCCCTGGGCAAAAGCTTCCCATTCAAATACCCCCACAGGACCATTCCACACAATCTGCTTAGCCCGAGTGACAGCCTCAGCATACTTCTTGCTGCTTTCAGGACCACAGTCCAAACCCTGAGGGGTAGAGGTGAGAGAAGATGAGCTATCAAGAAAAGCTACTTAAACACCACCTCCACCAAGAACAGAACTCAGGGCTGCACATCAAAGTTTCTTCTAGAACCAAATGGTACCCTTCAGTCTTTAAAATTATAAACCTGTTCATGCCCTTTGTACTAAAAAATTCTGCTGTATGGAAGATCAAGACTAAAGGAAAACCTCAAAAGTTATTTAATAAAGACATTCTTAGCCACACTATTTATGTTAGTGAAGACTAGATCAATGGTTCTCAACCAGGGTCAGTTCTGCCTCTTCACAATAGATAGGCATGTGGCAATGTCTAGAGATAGTGTTGTTGTTGCAACTTGGGAGGGTGCTACTGGCATCTAGTGGCCAAGGATGCTTTCAACAACCTTACAATTCAACAGTCCCCCACAAAAAAACAGATGTCAGTAGTGTTGAGAATGACAGTGAACCAGATCAGTAGTACTCAAACTTTGCTACGCATGAGAATCACCAGGAGGGCTTATTCAAACACAGACTGTTGGGACCCACCCCCAGTTCCTGATTCAGTAGGTCTGGGGTGGGGCCCAAGAACTTGCATTTTTAACAAGTTCCAAAAATGATACTGATACTGCTGGTCTTAGGAACACACTTTGAGAAACACTGAACTAAATAATACATGAATGCCTGACAAAAGAAAAATAAGCAAACTAGCATGGTAAAAACATGATATAATTTTACACAGCAATCAAAATGATATTTGGAGCACCCTAAAATCAACTATATTAGTCTTTAATATACACTTACATTTCTCCCTGATTGTAATCAGTATACTTATTAATTTTTTCATATGAGAAAGTTTTCTTATATAGCTTTCTAGATAGCAACATAATCCAAAACAACCCAAACCTTGAAAGTACATGACACTATCTCCAGCACATAGTAAGTACTTAATACACATTAAACAGATGAAGAAAAAACAGATAAAACTAAAAATGGGCCAGGCACAGTGGCTCACGCCTGTAATCCCAGCACTTTGGGAGGCTGAAGTGGGTGGATCATGAGATCAAGAGATCAAGATCATCCTGACCAACATGGTGGAACCCCGTCCTACGAAAAATACAAAAATTAGCTGGGCATGGTGGTGCACACCTCCCAGCTACTGGGGAGGGTGAGGCAGGAGAATTGCTTGAACCTGGGAGGCAGAGGTTGCAGTGAGCTGAGATCGTGCCATTGCACTCCAGCCTGGTGACACAGTGAGACTCTGACTCAAAAAAAAAAAAAAAAAAAAAAAAAAAAGGTTTTGCAACACATTACTGAAGGCCAGTAATCCAATAGCACTGCTTTTCTCCCACGGATTCTTCCATAATGAGGGACTCACTGCAACATTCAGAGCCCTCTCTGGCAGAGATCTCCTATAGAGATTGATAGAGATTGTTTTAAAATGCTTGTTGATTGGCTGAATCAATGAATGATTGATACCACAAAGTTTCTATTCACTCACACTACCAACCCACTCAAGTGACTCACCATCCAGCCAGCAGGTATGCCAGAAGCCACAGTGGCTTGGCCAGTCTTGGCATTCTCATCAAACTTGTCAGCAGTGACAAAGTCAACAGGCAAGGTAATCTTCACACCATTCTTCTCAGCTTTGGACATTAGGTCTTTGACAATCTTGGCTCCCTCTTCATCAAACAGAGAAGTGCCAATCTACATAGGGGAGCCAAAATGATGGAGGTCAGCATCTATACTAAGAACAAGACTGCCTCACAAAGCAGACAGGAACCAGACACAATACAGTATAAAGGAACAATGCAAAGACAAAAGACTTGCCAAAATAAATAAAAATGGGAGTTTACAGGGCTCATGTTAAAAGACTGTTTTCTTTTTACATTTATATAACCTGCTATTATCATGGAGAGCTATTTCACATCCACTTGGCATTGGTTTCCTACCTCCATGTTGTTGAGCACCTTAAGGAAGGTAAAAGCCATTCCGCCACCAATAATCATCTCGTTGACTTTGTCCAGCATATTATTGATCAACTGGATCTTGTCTGCAACTTTAGCTCTAGAAGAGAAAGCAAGAATCATCACTTAAAAAACAATGGACTAGAGAAGTGATATTACATAGAACCTGTGTTTCTATTTCAAGGCACAGGAACAAAGAAAGTCTCAAAGTGACAAAAGTACTGCCTAACTTTGCTCTATGTTTCTCCAACCCAAAAACTCAATCCATTTCTAAGAAATCCTTTTAAGGTATGGCTCCAGACATCAGTACCTCTTTTTAAAAATTCCTCACCCCAATTACCATCAGTACATTTTTTTTTTTAATTCCACCTAGAAGCTGACGGACAACAGATTTAAATCCATATTCTTTGTTTAAGTAGGGCTCAGAAGACCTACTCTTATCTAAGGAAACTATGGGTTCCAAATCTATTTTGCACACTCCCCAACACACACACACACACACACACACACACACACACAATTCAGAGCATCAAGGTTGCTAATTGTGTCTAAGCACGATTGCTAACTGTGGGATCCTGGAGACACTCAGAATTATCCTAACCTTAGAGCAGGGATCAGACTGTATACTAAATAAATATATACTGAACAAAAATAGATATTCCTGAAGTCATACCCTATGCTCAGTTGCTGGGACATTTTTTTTCTCTGTCTTTTCAACACAAAGTCTCCCTCTGTTGCCGAGGCTAGAGTGCAGTGGTACAATCATAGCTCACTGTAACCTGGAACTCCTAGGCTCAAGCAATCCTCTTGTCTCAGCCTCTCAAGTAGCTGTGACTACAGGCATACAACACTACCCCTGGATAATTTTTCTTTTTAAATTTTTTTGTAGAGACAAGATCTCACTATGTTGCCCAGGCTAGTCTCAAACTCCTGAGCTCAAGTGATCCTCCTGTATTGGCCTTCCAAAGCACTAGGGTTACATGCCTAAGCCACCATGCCCAGCCGGGATATTTTCATTATGGCATTTATTTTTGTTGGATCACCCAATTCAACACATTTACTGGGCACCTACTCTGTGCCAAGCACTATTCTAGGTCTTTGAGAAACATCAGAGGGCAAAGGCAACAGAAAGAACCCTACCCTTTGGGAGTTTATTTTCTAGTAGATGGAAATAAGATAAACACACATTTATCTTTCATCTCCCTATGAGACAAAAAAGATCCAAACTAAAGAGAAACAAAGTAATAGCCTGCCTTCCATAAATATTCCCATATAACTAAATCCCACCTACATGGACAAATCACCTTGCGTCTGTTTCTTTCTTCATTCAATAAACAAGATAATGCCTATCCGGTGAGAGACCCTATGCTAGGATTTGTGAAAAGGAGGTATGAAACAACAGTGATGTGGGTGAACGGATGGCAAGAAACTATTTACTATTTATTTCAGTTGTAAAGGTTGGTTACCACCAAGGATAAAGATAGATTGTTTTAAATACACACACATACACACATACACACACACACATACACACACACACACACACACACACACACACACACACACACACAGAAGAAAGCAGTTAGAAAGGAGTTCAATTTCTTCTAAAGAATAGCTTACAGCTCGAATGCCTGTTTCGTCAACAAATCAACAAAATGAAAATAATAAATAGCGGATTATTACAAGAGATACCTAACAGCCAAAGGCAATGCATGGACTTCATCTGAATCCTTATTCAAACAAACCAACTGTAAAAAGACACTTCTGAGATGATCAAGAACATCTGAATACAGACTGGGTATTAGATGATAGTAACAAAACTGCTAAATTTGTTAGGTATAATATGGTGATTATTTAAAAGAAATCTGCTTATCAGTTACAAGATGTATACAGGAGTATTACAGGTTGAGGATCCCTATTCCAAAAATCTGAAATCCTCCAAGATCAAAACTGTTTGAGCTCAAAGGAAATATCATTGGAACATTTCAGATTTCATATTTTCAGATTAGGATCCTCAACTAGTAAGTACCATGCAAATATTCCAAAATCCAAAAATAAATCTGAAATCCAAAACACTTATGGTCCCAAGCATTTCAGATAAGAGATACTCAAACCTACATAAGTGAAAGTATATGATGTCTAAGGCTAACTTAAAAACATTACAGGCACAAGCTCACACCTGTAATCTCAACACTTTGGGAGACCAAGGCAGTCAGATCGCCTGAGCCCAGGAGTTTGAGACCAGCCTGGGCAACATAGTGAGACCCTGTCTCTACAAAAAAAATTCAAAAATTAGCCGGGCATGGTGATGCATGCCTGTAGTCCCAGCTACTCGGGAGGTTGAGGTGGGAGGATCGCTTGAGCCCGGAAGGTCAAAGCTGCAGTGAGCTGTGATCATGCCACTGCACTTCAGCCTGGGCAGCAGAAAAAAAAAAAAAAAAAAAAAAAAAAAAAAATATATATATATATATATATATAGAGAGAGAGAGAGAGAGAGAGAGAGAGATACACACATAACACACATATTTATCTCACTTGTATTCACTTTGTCAGTAATATATACATATATATGTGTGTGTGTATATATATGTGTATATACATTCCTGACAAAACAGAGTTAGGACATAAAAGAAACAAGATTAGCAAAAATGTCAATTAATTGTTGAAACAGGGTAATGGGTACCTGGGAGTTTACTATACTATTCTCTCAACTTCTGTACATATGAGTGTTTATTACAATAAAGCTTGTTTAATAAAAAATAAAAGTTTTCCCAAAAACTGTTAATGGCCTAGGGAAACTACACTGCAAGAAAGGTGGTAAAAAAATCTCATATCCACTTCCCCATAACAGCTATTTCAGTCTGAACCTAAAAACCTAACCATAAGGTGGCACTAGGTGGCACTCACTCCCATATTCCAGGTCTACAGAAAGTTGGAGAACAAAGCCCAGGAATATATATCTTTTTCCAAGAACAAGACACAACAACCTGTATCTACGTGAGTTATTTTTAAGACTCTGAAACTGGGCTCATAAAGCCTAGAGAGCAACTGTATTAGCCCATTTTCACAATGCTATAAAGAACTACCTGAGACTTGGTAATTTATAAAGAAAGGTTTAATTGACTCAAAGTTCCCCATGCCTGGAAAGGCCTCAGGAAATTTACAATCATGGCAGAAGGCAAAGGGGAAGCAAGTTATCTTACTACTGGCAAAAGAGAGGCAAGCAAGGGGGGAACTGCCAAACACTTTTTTTTTTTTTTTTTTTTTTTTTTGAGACGGAGTCTCGCTCTGTCACCTGGGCTGGAGTGCAGTGGCCGGATCTCAGCTCACTGCAAGCTCCGCCTCCCGGGTTTACGCCATTCTCCTGCCTCAGCCTCCCGAGTAGCTGGGACTACAGGCGCCGGCCACCTCGCCCGGCTAGTTTTTTGTATTTTTTAGTAGAGACGGGGTTTCACCGTGTTAGCCAGATGGTCTCGATCTCCTGACCTCGTGATCCGCCTGCCTCGGCCTCCCAAAGTGCTGGGATTACAGGCTTGAGCCACCGCGCCCGGCCCCAAACACTTTTAAACCATCAAATCTAGTGAGAACTCACTATCACAAGAACTGTAATGGGGGGAACCGCCCCCAGGATCCAATCACCAGGTCCCTCCCACAACACATGGGGATTATAATTCAAGATGAGATTTGGCTGGAGACACAGAGCCAAACGGTATAAGCAACTATACTACCTGAAATTGACACCCAACTCCAGAGTCAATTTTCATCAGGAAATAGTATGTCCACTCCCCTGGGGGAAAAAACTCTGCTCATAGAAGGGTAATGGGCCTCCAGCCATAAAGAGGCTGTTACCTAGATCACCACACCAAGTCACAGGAAGTTGTCTTATCCAAGCAGTGCTGGCTCTCTATCCCTGCTTTATCACCTAAAATTTATCCTCCTCTCCACCCTCAATTCTGAAATTTCTATTTTTAACTAAGCCATTAGAAAATCATTATCTACTTGCTGCCTTACCCTATAGGAGAAAAAATAAAATAGGTATGTAATCTGGAGAAATTAGGTCTAAATTATATATTAAACACATATGAAGAGGTTTTCATAGTTATACCCTGCCAGGTTGTATGTATGTAAAAGGCTCAAGCACTTCAAAATTGCTAGATGAGCACCTATAGTGGATCTTTCCCATTCTTCCCTGCAGAGCCATCTTCTATCCTTCTCTACCCTGTTGTGTCACAGGAGGCGGACCTGCATGGACTACATCAAGGAGTTTTCTTGCCCTCTGGTTTCCATTTGGGTTTCAGCCAAATTGAGGGTAGGAGGGAGTGCAGCAGCAGGAGACTGAAAGATTAGAGTATTTATTGCCCTCACTCCCCCTCCCTACCAGATCTTGTGTCCTTTGACCAAAGGCTACAGTTCCCGTCGGATAGCTGTCTCCATACCAACTGTCCTCTCTGAATTCTGATAACCATTCCCCTCCCTTTGTCCCTTCAGGCCTAGAGATGGTGATGCCTGTTGCTAGCCCCAAATTACTGTACTGTCCCTTTGCGGTTTCCCTGAACCCTACCCACACCTCTGTATTTTATTTATTTATTTATTCATTCATTGATTCATTCACTCATTTTGAAACAGGGTCTTGCTCTGTCACCCAGGCTGAAGTGCAGTGGCTTGATCACAGTGCACTGCAGCTGCTACCTCCCAGGCTCAAGTGATCCTCCCACTTCAGCCTCTCTGGTAGCTGGGACCACAGGTGCATACCACCACCGCCCAGCTAATTTTTTTTGTAGACATAGGGTCTCACTTTGTTGCCTGGGCCCGTCTCAAACTCCTGGGCTCAAGCGATCTTCCTGCCTGGGCCCTCTCAAAGTGCTGGGATTACAGGTGTGAGCCACCATGCCCAGCCTGTAGTTCCTTTATTAAATTCTCCTCAGTTACCCAGTGTGACTGAGCTGTATGACAATAAACCACCCAAGTTATGGCCTACTACCAGGCAAACAATACTTAAAGCATGATCTTAAAGAGTTAAAGAGTTCTTCATACCCGCCCAGGATGGCCAGGAAAGGTCGCTCTGGGCTCTCCAAGGCCTTGGCAAAGTAGTTCAGCTCCTTCTTCATCAAAAATCCTCCAGCCTTCTGTGGCAGATTGACTCCTACCATGGAGCTAGAAAAGATCAAAGACATTCAAATTCTAGTCAATCCCTATTATTCCTCCTAGTCCTAGAGGCCAGCTCCTTATCACTAAAACAGTTCTACTTTTGGACTGCAAGAAATCATGGTTTTCATCCCTACATTGCAACAAAAAACACTTAGGTACAAGATAAGATTTTTACCTAATAGTGCAAGGTCAAGGGGAAAGAGTAAAAAGTATTGAACTTCGGTAGAATTTAAGATACCCAGTTAACACTCTTCAGCAGGCCAAAGGGCAAATCACAGATAAGTAATTGGCCGGTTGATGATAGCAGAAGAGGATTCCTCAATTTGCTTCCTACCGACAGCATGAGAGTCTGATCTTATAACGTTCATAAAAGGATAACTCTGTACAAAGTATCTAAGGTGAGAAAGAGCAACCTCTTCCTGAAACTCCACAAAAGGCTCTACAGTCACCAACATTTTTTTACCTTTATTTCCTCTTTGGATGAGAGCTACTCAACAAGAGCCACAGTGGCAGTACCAATTAGAGAAGCTGAAAGGATTACAGTATAATACAGGACTCTCCAAAAGCAACCCAGAGCTTGGGCTACTCAAGTAAACAGGAATGCTGTTCTTAGTGTGGTAGTCAACAAGGTTCTTGGTACCTGTGGGCTCTGTGAGCAGTGCCAAAAGCATCATTGACGTAGACATCCCCTAGCTTGGAAAGTGAAGCTCGGAAAGCTTCTATTTTGGCTGGCTCGGCTTTAACCTGTAGAGAAAAACAAAAACAGAAAATGTGATGGCTCCAAAGACAACTATAAAAGCATTTCATACACCAAGAGTCCTCTTAAACATCTCTAAAGACCCCGAGTAGGTGGGACAGTGATTTTTTACAACCAGCAGTAGGATGTGTTCTTTCTTCCAAATATTCCAGGTACTTTGGTCATTTCTGCATGTTTCTACTCTCCCTTAACTTCCCTCAAATTGCAAACCTAATATTCCTGAACAATGGCTTAACCTCTAATCACATGAAGTTAACAACATCCCACTAGCCTCTCCCCAGCCTTCAGCTCAAGGTTCTGATTATCCTTCCCTCTCCTTGACTTAGTTCCTCATTTTAAACATTCTCCTTGTGATAGTATCATACTTGACTCAAGCTGCTGGCTACCAAGGCCTTTCTGCGAAGTGAAAGGGGCTCTCACACATATTCCTTATAAAAGCAACAAGGGCAAGCTGGGACAGAGAAGGCAGATGGAAACATGACAACAGAAAAGGACTTCAGAAACACTTTACATTGACAAAGAGGTATTTTATGGTCTTCTCTGGAAGCTAGGCATCTGAGAACACAAGAAATACACTTCTACAAAAAGAGAGAGGAAGAAAATGTAGAAGTTAAACATAGAGCTTTGAAATGTCAGCTTGCCATCAAGGGATACCCCAAAAGGGACAGAAAGCAAGATGGGAGGATAAGCAAAACAGAGAGTCTCTGGCAGGAGATTAAGCAAAGATGCACAGGAAGCAAGCCAGATGAAAGGAGACATGACACAGAAGAGTACACAGCACAAAGCGGATGTTCATTTTAGTCACTGCCCACTCCTATGCTCCTATGTATCAAGGAGTCCATTTTTTATGGACTGCCATAAAAAATGGGGCTTTTCCCTAAAGACCCAAAGAATTGCTGAGGCACTAATGCTAAAATTGAAGATTGTGGCACTCCCATAACCTCTCTAGAATAGAATAACATCTGCCACTAGTGATTGGAAGATGACACATGTAGTAATGATAACAATGCTCAAATGTAAGGAGACCTGAGTTCTATGTCCAGCTCTGACACTAATTCATTGTGTAACCTTTGGGAAGTTGCTCTCTCTGAAATTTTCCCTTCTGTCAAAAAGGCATAACAACCCCTCCGTTTAAGAACTATTTAAGGAGGCCAGGGGCAGTAGCTCACACCTATAATCCCAACACTTTGGGAGGCCAACATGGGAAGATCACTTAAGCCCAGGAGTTTGAGATGAGCCTGGGCAACATAGCAAGACCCCGTCTCTACCAGGAAAAAAAAAAAGTAAAAGTCAGTTGGGCATAGTGGTAGGTGCCTGTAGTCCTAGCTTCTCGTGAGGATGAAGCAGGAGGATCACTTCAGCCCACAAGTTTGAGGCTGCAATGAGTTAGGATCATGCCACTGCACTCCACCATGGGAAACAGAACAAGACCCTGTCTCTTTAAAAAGATATTTAAGGAAAAACGGGGTAAACTGAAAGCTCTTCATGAATAAAGGTGCCATGGAAATAAACAGTATCAATCAGAACTCATTTCTCATTTACTGATCTGCAAATAACTAGAAGAAAGAGAAGGCCCTTAAAAGATCAATGTGGGCACTTTGGATAAAGGGAAAATGTTTATGTCCTCATGTCCTCACTTTGTTTTTGTGGTTTTTTTGAGACAGAGTCTTGCTCTGTCACCCAGGCTGGAATGCAGTGGCGCAAACTCGGCTCACTGCAACCTCCACCTCCTCGGTTCAAGCAATTCTCCTGCCTCAGCCTCCCGAGTAGCTGGGATTACAGGCAATTGCCACCATGCCCAACTTTTTTGTATTTTTAGTAGAAACGGAGCTTCACCATGTTGGCCAGGCTGGTCTCGAACTCCTGACCTCATGATCCACCCACCTCAGCCTCCCAAAGTGCTGGTACAGGTGTGAGGCACCGTGCCCAGCCTTACTTTGTTTTTTTAATCCATTTTGAACTTGGGACTGACTCCTGAAATTTCAGGTATTAAAAGCCATTGGATAGTGAATGTCAAGTCAATTAAATAAAACAGTCATAGACTAGCACAGTCAGCTCATCATTTCCTAAATAAAAAGTTTTGCTTCAATTTGCCCGTTGTTTCCTGCCACTTCTAAGCCCTAGAGTTCATGCATCATGAATTCCAGTTTAAAAGGACACCAAATTTTAGGTCAGCATTTGACTCCTAATACTGTAGTAAGACCATGCCAAAAGCAGGATAAGGCAAGACCAGCACCTTTGGTGCTAAAAAAAGAAACTGCTTGAAAGCAGGCACTCCCAATGACCTTAAGAAATGTGAGAAGCCAAAGGAGACTGAGATACTTGTTCTCTGAGACACTAAAGACCAGAATAGTGGAAAGTACTAAAAAATGCCTTCAGCTTCCTTTCTAGCCAATGGGCAAATTCAAAATCATCTGCAAAGAGACAGTTTTATCACTGAATATTTGAATTCCAGTTGTCAGTTCACAGTAATCTGGTGAGTTATCTAGGCTGCTTTTGCACAACATCGGCAGAGATGAGTAGTTCCAACAGAGACTATATGCAGACGGAAGTGACTGCACAACACAGAAAGCCTAAAATATTAACTATCTGGCCATTTACAGAAAAAGTTTGCTGATTGAATGGGCTGAGCTCTAAAGCCCACCAACAGCACCACTGCCTCTAACTTTAATCATATGACTGCCTTTCAGAAACTAAAGTTTTTTTTTTTTGAGGCTTAGTTTCTTTATGAAATAAGGTGATACCTGGACCTCTTTATCTTAAAGAGAGATTTAAAGGAACATGGTTTATACGTCTTAAGAAAATGCCTTAAATCCAAGGTGACATCATCATGACCATCATATTCACTTTTGAATACTCTTCCACAACAAAGGTGTTCACATATTTTTCAAACATATTTAAACACCACGTGAACACAAAGGAGGGCTTCTGGGATGCTGGTAATATTCTATCCCTTGACCTAGGTGGTGGTTACACAAGTGTGTTTACTTTGAGATACTCCATCAAGCTGTGCACTGTATACTTCAATAAAAGGTGTCTAAGGAAAAATAAATGAGCTTTCTCTATTCTTCAACCACAGTCTCTTACAGACTCAGGCCCTCGTCCCCAATAATGTCAAAATCACAGGTCCTACCTTGTTCCCAGAAGCATCTTTTCCCTTCCCTTCTTCCTCTACATGAAAGCGGAGGTTCTCCAGCAGGATGACAGACCCAGCAGCTGGGTTGGCACAGGCTTTCTCCACTTCTGGGCCTACACAGTCCTTCAAGAACAGAACATCCCTGAGGAGAGGAAGAAATGAAGACACTTGAGCAGTCTGAAAGTTAAGAACCAGTAACAACGTGCTTGACAACCTCCCCCACCACAAAGTCTACCAGCACCAGAGCCTGGCACTTACTTGCCCAGCAGAGACTTGAGTTCTACAGCAACTGGCTCTAAGGAGTACTTGTCAGGCATAGGGACACCATCAGGCCGGCCTAAGTGGCTCATAAGGACTACCGACTTGGCTCCATTGTCCAAGCAGAATTTGATGCTTGGGACAGCAGCCTTAATCCTGCAACCAAAAAGAGACAACAAACAGAAGGAAGTTAGTCCTAGAAATTAGTGGGAACTACTTTATTGATAACCTCATAAAGCATAAAGTTCCTTTTCTTCTCCAAGTTCCTTCAAATCTACTTATCAGTAATTCAGTGGTGGTCCTTAGGGGAAGAAGTTAAATACAATGCCAACCCTCCACCTAGGATTGTACAATCTCATTATGTATCTGCCCCTTTCACAGAAAACAGTTAACACAGCAGGCCTGAGGCTGCTATCTACAGAAGGGCCTGTTTGCAAGATTGGATCCTGGCTGGTATCTGGGAACTTGGCTTTCAAAGTTAACTGACAAGTGACAAGACCGACAAGGGCTATTCACTCTTCCTAGACTGTCTATACAAACATGGTGATTTATGCTGAACACCTGCCCCACTCTAGAAGTCTAGTTTTTTTTTTTTTTTTTTTTTTTTTTTTTTTTGAGACAGGGTCTCACTCTGTCACCCAGCAGGCTGGAGTGGAGAGGCACAATCTTGGCTCACTGCAGCTTCAACCTCCCCGGGGGCTCAGGTGATCTTCCCACCTCAGCCTCCCAAGTCGCTGGAACTACAGGAATGCACCACCATGCCCAGCTAATTTTTGTATTTTTTGTAGGGGTTTTGCCATGCTGTCCAGGCTGGTCTTGAACTCCTGGGCTCGAGTTATCTGCCGGCCTCAGCCTCCCAAACTGCTGGGAATACAGGCATGAGCCACCACACCCAGCCAAAGTTTGGAATTTTGGTAGTTGCTAGGCAGAGGATACCTACATGACCAGTTCCCAACAAAAATCTTGGGATCTGAGTCTCTAGCAGGCTTCTCCAGGCAGAAACATTGCAGACAATTACTGCATTTTTCACAGCTGAAGAAAAACACTTGATGTGTCCCCTCGCGGGAAACTGGAAGCCCATGGATTTCTCTAGACTGCCCCATGGTCTTTTCCTCTTCCTAATCTTGTCATGTATTCTTTCACTGTAATACACTTCAGCCATGAGAACAACTCTGAACCCTATTAAATCATCATGAGATATGTGGGTGGTCCTGGGGGACCCCTGAACACACTCTTCTTATATGACTATGGAAAATACATAAAATTCTCAAATCTTGAAACCATCAAAGGAAATTTGGGGAAAAATCAAAAACATGTAGTAACTTTTCTGCACCTATTATATTAATAGATACTAAGTCACTTTTTTATGTAGGAAAAAATAATTGCACTGTACAGAGCTTGGTTTCCATAATGTATCACGTTTATTACATTATAAATTAATCAAAAAATTAACTCCCTTTAGACATTTAAAAGTTTTGTTACAAACCTGCTACTAACTTGCCATTTTTCCAGTTTATAAGAAATTAAAATTGATAAAGAAAAGCATTTATTTATTCACCAAATAGTTACTGAATGCTTCTTTTGTGCCAGGCATCATTCCAGGTTCTGAGAATGAAACGGAAAACTTTTTTTAAAAGTCTATGTTCTCATGGAAGTGAAATTCTAATGGAGAGAGACAATAAACATGTACGTATGTGTGTGTACATGTAATACATCAGATGGTGAGATACAGAAAAAAACACACCATTGTTCCTCATTTTTGTCTCCCTACTTTTGAGGACAAAAATAATCGGAGAACAATGGTAGAGGAGATTTTTAGATAAGATGGCCAGGGACAGTGTGATAAGATGACATCTGAGCAAAGAATGGAATGATTAAAAAAGTTGTATTTCTAAAATATCTTATGCTATTAATATTTAACAGATATAAGGGATGTGCTTGGCAAAATGACAGGCTCTATTCTGGGACGAATACCTGAAAATGTTCTGGGTCTAGACCTGCACCATCCAATATGACAGTCATTTAAGTCTGTGTGTCTGTTCAGTACTAGATATATAACTAGATCAAATTGAGATGTGCTGTAAGTATAAAAACACATGCCAGATCTTGAAGACTTAGTACCAAAAAAGTTAAATGTCCCTTTAATTTAATTAATACAATTTGGCTCACATTATATTTCTATTAGATGCCACTGGTCTACATCATCGGAAAGCACCTTGCCAGTACAACCCTTCATTTAAAATTTAAAATAGGCTGAGCACAGTAGCTCACGCCTGTAATCCCAGCACTTTGAGAGGCCACGGTGGGCAGGGTCCAGGAATTCAAGGCCAGCCTGGGCAACATGGCAAAACCCTGTCTCTACAAAAAAAAAAAAATACAAAAAAGTAGCCAGGTGTGGTGGCCCACGCCTGTGGTCCCAGCTCCCTCGGAGGCTGAGATGGGAGGATCACTTGAGCCCAGGAGGCAGAGATTGCAGTGAACCAAGATCGTGCCATTGCACTCCAGCCTGGGCGACAGAACAAGGCCCTGTCTCTACAAAAAAAAAAAAAAAAATTAAATAAAAACCTTCTTGATGGAAACCCCATTTAACCTGATGTGATTATTATGTACTGCATGCTTGTATCAAAATATCTCATGTAACCCATATATATATATATATATATATTCTACAAAAATCAAAACTTAAAAAGTAAAGACAAAAATAAATAAAGACTTTTTACAATCTAGTCAAAAGCAAGAACAGTACTCTCACTTAAAATTTCTGTTTCTGAATCTAGGATCCAAGACATTGGAGCAGCTAAACTGACTGAAAATGTACTTCCGAAGTCTTTCCTGTTTGTTTTTTGGAAGCAAAAACAGATGAAAATTCTCAAAAATTGACTTTATCTGAGCCATCTGGAATGAGGGCTTGTAAAACTACACATAACCTTAATAACTACTGGTACTTTTAAAATCCTTCTCTTACATAGTTCTTCATTTTGCAAGAGAAGCCAAGTAACTTTAAACTTTTATATTCTTTTTATTTTTGTGTGTTTTATAGAGATGATGTCTCACTATGTTGGCCAGGCTGTTCTCGAACTACTGGCCTCAAGCAATCCTCCTGCCTCGGCCTTCCAAAGTGCTGGGATTACAGGTATGAGCCACCGCATCCAGCCAGCTTTTATATTCTTTAAAAATGAATACCTCTGCCAGGTGTGGTGGCTCACACCTGTGGTCCCAGCACTTTAGGAAGCCAAGACAGGAGGATCACTTGAGTCCAGGAGTTTGAGAACAGCCTAGGCAACACAGTGAGACCCCATCTCTACAAAAACATATTGTTTTAATTTAACCAGGCGTAGTGGCATGCATCTGTTTTCCCAGCTAGTCGGGAAGCTGAGGCCAGAGGATTGCTTGAGCCCAGAAGGTTAAGGCTGCAGTGAACCGTGATCACACCACTACACTCCAGTCTGGGTGACAGAGTGAGACCCTATCTCAAAAAAAGAAAATGAACTCCAAATTCTTCTAATTTTCTTAAGATTTTGCTTACAGGGGCCAGGCGCGGTGGCTCAAGCCTGTAATCCCAGCACTTTGGGAGGCCGAGATGGGCGGATCACGAGGTCAGGAGATCGAGACCATCCTGGCTAACACGGTGAAACCCCGTCTCTACTAAAAATACAAAAAACTAGCCAGGCGAGGTGGCGGGCGCCTGTAGTCCCAGCTACTCGGGAGGCTGAGGCGGGAGAATGGCGTAAACCTGGGAGGCGGAGCTTGCAGTGAGCTGAGATCCGGCCACTGCACTCCAGCCTGGGCGACAGAGCGAGACTCCGTCTCAAAAAAAAAAAAAAAGATTTTGCTTACATTTGTATATTCTTACACTTTCTTAAGATTTTGCTTACATTTGTATATTCTCATAAACAAGAAAGCAGATCAGATAGTGGGTTGATAGAAAGCCAAAATCATATGTTTCAAGTTGCTACAGTTCCATAACACAATATGAAAGGAAAAACATTTCATCCTATGTACCCACACATTTAAACCCAGCCCAAGGCTTAGCAGGGACCTTACCTCTGGTTGTTTGTTATCTGGTTGTTCTTCATAGGAACATTGAAGTCGACTCTAAAAAAGAAAGATTCAAGACCATGATCAACTTATTGTTCCATCAAAGATTAGGAGATGCACTTTTAATGAACCAGTTAAATAAGTCGGAAATTCAAATCTCATCTTAAAAATCATCAGTGGCATTAAAAGTTAAAATAGTGGTTAGTCGTGGGGAGGATGGAGGGAGTGGTGACTGGGATAGGACACCAGAGGCTTTGGGGTTCTGGTAATGTTCTATCTCTTAACCTCAGTGATCATACAAATGTGCTCATTCTGTGGTAATTCTTTGAAATTGTGATTTGTGCCCTTTTAGGTATGTATTCATACTTTTAAAAGAATTTTAAAAAAATAAAACCTAACTTAAATCACAGGAACTAGCCCTGAAGATCTGGGAAGCTAAAGCCAGTTTCATCTAAAAAGATATCTGTCTGGGTCTGGCACGATAGTATCTGGGTAGCAGCTGGAGGGGTGAGGAATAATAAGAAATGCATCTTGATCCTAATTCCCTTGATACTATTTCTGGGTCCTTGTGAAACTAACATGACTGGAGAAAAAAATTAACTGGAAAAATAAAACACACTAAGAGAAAAATCATTCTTTTTGGAGAAAGTCTGGGGCCTTAAGACTAAGGGTCCTTCAAGCAATACACACTAACATAAGACAGCCTCTTTCAAAAAGCCTGAGAAGAGAGGGTGGGACATGTGCCCCAGCCCACCTGACAAACAGGCAAATTAGAAGGGAAGTAATCAAGATGACACAAGATAATAATGCACTGCAGTCTCTCTTACCCAACAGATTACTGTGTTACCATTCTTAAGAACCAATTATTCTGAACTCCTTGGAACCTCAGCCTACTTCAATGTGAATGAAAACAATAATGCATAGTAGCTATTTTTAAGGTCTGTGCCTACCATGATCATTTTTAAGTGATTTTTTTCTCATGGGGATGACAGTATCTACCTCGTAGTTATTGAGAGACTTAAGTCAGCCAGCAATTTGTAAAGTGCTTAGAAGTGTACCTGACACACAGTAAGTGCCATAAAAGTGTTAGTTGTTGTTATATGTTTCTCCAACATGTAATTCTGTGATTTGACAAGTACATCAACCACTACTAAAAACAGCTAGCTAGCAACACTTGCAAAGGGACTACAGCGAAGTATGACCTAATCAAGAAGACCGCTGCTATCCTTGATTATAAGCCTCCATCTTTTTCATCTGCCTTTTTAAATACCCCTTCCTCTCTAAGGCTAAGGCAATTACAAACTCCTACAGACATACTGAGAAGACCACCAATTTCCTGTATCCACTAGGCCTGAACTCCAATGCACCTCACTGAAGAAACAGCCTTTCCAAAGGTAGGTTGAGGAAAAATAATTCTATATTAAAACATGTTTTAAAGTCTTCAAAATTAAAGGCAGTAAGCCTCTGATGAAAGAAATACACTCTACTTTGCTTCAGGCCACTTGATTCTCTGTCTTCTTTAAATATCCTGAACAAGGTGCCTGCCAGCCTTAAAGTACATTCCAAAGAAGAGAGAGTATCCCATTACCATGGGTCATTTTGCCCCATGCAACCTCCCAGAAGGCCTATGCTCAAAAGGACTAATGGCAAAAGGATGGGCACAAGCCACTTCTTGCAGTGCTACTCTCTACCCCTGACCCTTACAGAGAGGAATATCTTTGGGCAGAGACACCTAAGAATCTGTCTCATCTACCCTAGCTGCCATGGTGTCAGCTTACTAATGAATTAGACTTGGTTTATACTCTCTCCTCAATGCCCTCTGGATTACCTCCCCTCATCTCCTACACTCAAACAGCTCTGCTTTTACTTCTCCTCTGAGGACTCCAACACAGAAACTGCTCTTGCCTACAGATTCTACTGGTTCCATTTTACATAAAATATGCACAATTTCCTTTTTTTTTTTTTTTTTCGTTTCCTTATAACACTCCTGAGCTTTACTTCAGGCACAAAGTCAGTTATTACTACATAGCCATCAGAACGAAGAATAACTAAAATAAAAAATAATAGCACCACCAAGTGCTGGTAATGATGCAGAGAAACTCATTATTCACATACTGCTGGTAGAAATGTAAAATGCTGCAGTCACCTTGGAAAACAGTCTGAGGATACCTCAAAAGGATGTGGCCCAGCAATTCCACTCCTAGGTGTTTACCCATGAAAAATGACAGCATATGTCCATACCAAGACTTGTATACAAATGTTCACAGCAGCTTTATTTGTAATAGCCCCAAATCAGAAACAACCCTAATACCCTTCAATGATAGTTAAAGAAACTATGATACATCCATATCACGGAATACTACTCAAGAATACACAGGAATGAACTTTTGATACATGTGACAATGTGAATAAATTTTGAGGACATTATGCTAAGTGAAAAAAGTTAATCCCAAAAGGTTATACACCACGTGATTCTATCTGTATAGTATTTTTGAAGTGACAAAATTTTAGAAACAGTGGATAGATCAGTAGTTACCAGGAGTTAGGAAACGGGTTGGTTATTATTATAAAGGGGCAGCAAGAAGGAGATCTTGGTGGTGATTGAATGAATAGTTCTGTATCTTGATTGTGGTGGTGGTTACACAAATCTTTGCACGTAAAAATGGCATAGAACCATACACACTCTATACCAATGCAATTTCCTACTTTTGATATTGTACTATAATTAGGTAAGATGCATTCGTTGGGGGAAAATGGGTGAACACAAGACCTCTCTAACTTCGTAACCTCCCATGAATCTTTAATTATTTCAAAATAAAACATTAAAAAATATACTGGTTTAGCTGGAATAAGAATATCAAGTCTCTATCCCCTGAAATCTCAGGTCCCAGGTCCAGTTCCATTAAAAACTCTCAAAGGAACCATGTCCTTCACTGCCCCACATGGAAAACTGGGATATTGTGGGTGTCTTAAAGACTTTTTCTCTGCTCTCAATTTTTTCCTGTTTCTCTTCCTACTACATCAAAGCAGTTTCTTTACAAGTTACAACAGGCTGGAGAAAACCAGTGAGGTTTAAAAAAAAACAGGCAGGAGCAAGCAAAAAGGAAGTGCAAGCAAAGGATGACTGGCAACCTATGAGAGAAAGAAAGGAAATTACCACAAAAATAAGCAGAAGTGTATTCAAAGAGGGTGTAAAGTCAACTGGGGAGTCCTAAAAAACTAAGATGGAACCTGGTAATTAACAAGTCAGAGGTTTCTGGCTACCCTGTTTTCCTTCAACAAATCAATTTCCCTTGGCAATCCAAACCAGTGGACCAGAAGAGTCAGCAAATACCAGAGTTCACTTCTGCAGGACAAAGACGACAAATGAGGCAGCCACTACTCAACTCAGGAAGCCCCACTCCGGAAACACTGCCAGCAACCACCACGTTGAAACAAAAAAGAATTGAGCTGACACCACGTGGCTGCCTAGGCACCTCCAAAAAAGTAGGCCTACAATGAAACTCTCTGTTCAAAAGAAATACATTAATAATCAGGGAACGATGTAACTTCCTGTCCTCAGCCTAAATAAGAAGGTATCCAGATTACAGGAGAAAGGTCTATTTCAACGTATCCTTGGTCATTGTCTCGAATATCTAGCTGATATTGTCTCGAATATCTAGCTGATCTAGAGGATCTAGCTGATAGCCAAGGAGACCCAAATTCTACTCCCAGCTCTGCCACCACCACCTTAGTAGTTCAGTAACCCTGAACAGGTCATTTTCCATCGGCAAAACATGACTAGCCAATCATTTCAAGGCTTTGGGTTGGTGTGTGCTAAATGAAACTTTATTAGGTCCAGAAGGAGAAAAGTTAAGCAGCTCCTACAATCCCACCCCCAGCTAGCTTCTTCAAGCCAGTTTCCCTACAGAGAGAGGAAATAAAGCCCAAGACTGCAATTATAGGAAGGTTATCCGCATGATGTCCCACTCCTTGTCTTTTAGTTGGTCCATGCATCTGGAAGAATCAGCCTCGAACACAGGGGAGATGCAAGGAACTAATTAAAACCTAAAAGCTAGTTGCATGCCAATGTCCACCTGTCCTGTTTTTTACAGGGTCTATCCCCTTTTATTAGGATTATATGAGGGCCAGAAAGGGCACTCTTCTAGTACTAACATGGCTGTGATTCCTACTTTGTCCAGATTGCAAAGGCCTATGCCATTTGGGGAAATGTGGAAATCAGGTATTTTTCATGGACATAAATTATTGGGTTATTCTATCTCCACAGCAGGGCAGAGGTTACCTGCAAAGTAATACTGACCAAAGTGAAATTAGAGAGAAGGGGAGAGCTACATGTACTCTTAGAGTACCCATACACTTCCCTAACTCAAACGTGTCCTCGCATGTTTAAAGTTAAAGGGAGATCTCCTATTGACTTATGTGTCTGTTAATATCCAACACAAGCCCTCATTTGAACCAGCCCAAATTGGAAAAGGGGCTAGATTACACCAGCCACATGCCTACCCATCAATCAACCACTTCCCAAAAAGGTCAAGGTTGCAAAATGCTATCAACAGAAACCTTTATGACCCCTCAAAAACACCACTCTTGGATCCTGTTAAGGTATATGAACAGTCAAGTCCATCAGTTACATACCGACTCATCCTCCTGCACCTTGCTCCTGGCATGCACAAATATACCACACGTGACAAAAAGGATAAAGGTAAAAGCTCCACACTATACCAACAATTCTGGCAGATAAGAGAGAAGCCGTGTTGGCAAGTGACCAGAGATCAACATGAGCAGAGTAAGACACCCAAAGTGCACAAGGAACCTTCCCCCACTTTCAAAATTCTGCTTTTCTAGCCACACGTGGGGATGAGGTTGGAGGCCAGCAAGTATGAGCAGCCACACCCTGCTCTACCATTACCTAGTATGTCACAATCCTGATGCAAATCCTGTGCCCAAGAGTCCAACGATACCACGCTGCAGGGCAGCAGAAGCCTATTACATAAGCTCTGCAGGGCCTCCTCCGGTGCGCCCCGCCCTACCCTCCCACCCCAATTCTTTAGGGGCGGGGGACTGGGGGGTCTACTCCTGAACAGTTAAATCAACATCCTCTTGGAAAGATATCTTTTTGTGCAGGGACCTGTGAGATGTGGGCCGTTTCTCATTTGTCTGCGACGGTCTAGGAGTGTGGGGGAAGGGAAATTAACAAAATGACCTTTCAAGGTCCTTCCTTGAAGCCTAGAGATTTGCAGGATAAGCATTAAGTCTCATCTCGCCGATTGGGAGGTGGAGGCAACGGAACTGCATTTCACCAATAGGAAAAAGGACAAAATGGGTCCCAGCAGCAATCTCAGCCCTTCCTTAGTGGGACCCATCCCCGAAGGGGGTTTCGGCTGCTTTCTGGGCTGCAGAAAATGCGGCTAGAAACCACCAAACCCGTGAGCAGCCTCGCCCTCCAAGCCTAGGACCCGTGGGGCCCAGCCAAAAGCAAAAAGCGACGTAGAGCAGACGAGAGAACAAGTCGGCTCAGGCCAAAGAGGTTTGCGACAGAGCACAGAGGCCACGCGGGCAAACGTGCAGAATTACCTCATAACGACCCGCTTCCCTTTAACATCCAGCTTGTCCAGCGTCAGCTTATTAGAAAGCGACATTTTGGAAATACAGCTGGGAAGAGAGGTCGGTGATTCGGACAACCAGGGAGCCTACCGCAGACGTGCGCTCGAGAGACGAGAAGAATGCCGAACACCACGCGGGCAGGAACAGGGGCTGCACTGCCGCCCCACACCCCGCCTCCCGCACCGCCCCTTCCCGGCAGCTGCTCCCGGCGCGCCGTGCAGAGCAGCCGCTATTGGCCACGGCCCATCGCGGTCGGCGCGCTGCCATTGCTCCCTGGCGCTGTCCGTCTGCGAAGGTACTAGTGAGACGTGCGGCTTCCGTTTGTCACGTCCGGCACGCCGCGAACCGCAAGGAACCTTCCCGACTTAGGGGCGGAGCGGGAAGCGTCGCCAAGGGGCCCACAAGTGAGGCGGCGAAGATCCGGGTGACGCTACGAACGGACGTGAAGAATGTGCGAGACCCAAGGTCGGCGCCGCTGCGTTTCCCGGAAACGCGCCCGGAGCAGCCGCAGCCCAGCGTAAGCCCAGGACTGCCTTGGAAAAGGCGCCACCCCCAATCCCGTGGAATTCGCAGCTGCCCTGCCAGGATTAATGCAAATGCCACCTCCTTTTAGAAAATCTTGGTTTCCCAGCTCCCTTCATGGAATTCTGCTACTTAAGGCTTGCTTAATAAGAGACCTCTCATAAGTTGGAAAAGGCCCAGGTCCACTCTGGCCCCCACCTTTTTAAAAATAAAAATGCAATGTAATTTTTTTGGTTATGGCATGATGGATGCTAATGGCAAACAGATATGGCATTTTTCGTGTATTAACCAAAGCTCACAAAACGCAGAAGTGACTACTTTCATCCTCATTAGGCAAATGAAGTAGCTGATGCACAAAGAAGTTTAGTGGGCCAGCCGCCTTGGCCCAGGCCTTTAATCCCGGCACTTTGGGAGGCCAAGGCTGGCGGATTGCTCGAGCCAGGTGGATCGAGATCAGCCTGAGCAACATAGCAAAACCCCATCTCTACTAAAAATACAAAAAGTTAGCTAGACGTGGTGGCGGGCACCTGTAGTCTTGTTACCTGTGGGGGTGTCCAAATTCTTGGAGCCTTGAACTAAGAACTGGACAAAATGCACAAAGCAAGGAAAGAATTAAGCAATAAAAGCAGAGATGTATTGAAAACGAAAGTGTAACCGCCCAATGGGTTCACTTTGTCCGCTGCCTAGACAGAGCTGATTTATCAAGACAGGGAAATTGCAATGGCGAAAGAGTAATTCACGCAGAGCGGTTGTGCGGGAGACCAGAGTTTTATTATCACTCAAATCAGTCTTCTTGAGCATTCCAAAATCAGAGTTTTTAAGGATAATTTGGCGGGTATGGGTTGGGAAAGTCGGGAGTGCTAATTGGTCGGAATGAAGATGAACTAACAGGGGGTCGAAGTGAATTCTTGCAAAAGTGAGTTCTTCCTGGGTAGGATCCTGGAGCTAGTTGAGCCAGATTATCAGTCTGGGTGGTGTCCTCTGCTGCATGAGAATGCAGGGGCTGCAAAACATCTCAAGCACTGATCTTAGGTTTTGCAATGGTGATGTTATTCCCAGGAGCAATGTGGGGAGGTTCAGACTTTTGCAGCCAAAGGCTGCATGGTCCCTAAACCGTAATTTCTAATCTGGTCCCCACCAAGAAGGGGAAAGGGCTATTATCAATTTTGTCTCAGAGTTTACACTATAAATTCCTTCCCAAGGCTAGTTTGCCCTATACCCAGGAATGAACAAAGACATTTTAGAAGTTAGAAGGAAGATAGGGTAGGTAAGGTCTGATCTCTTTCACTGTCATAATTTCCTCAGTTATGATTTTTGCAAAGGCGGTTTCAAGAGTATACTCCACAGGGCGAGAGCAGGCCTGAGCAAGCAGCTCAAGAGCTTGATTACAGAAGTTTCTGGGGTTTAAATACCCTCTAGAGGTTTCCCATTACACCCCATGCAAATGAAGTAGTGGTCCATGATCAGTCTGATTGGTTGCAGAAAGCGACCAATCAGAAGCTGAAGTGAAGTTACACAGTTACACTCCTATACAAATGAAAACTTGGCCTGCCACCAGCCTGATTGGTTGCAGGAGGGGACCAATCAGAGGTACTTTCAATTTCTCATTCAACTGACTTTTATTCACGGTGCTGGGAAAATATGTATACTGACTGAGGAGATATTCCAGTTAACCAAGTGTAATGATGATATATCACTCAGATTCCCTTTCAGAACTGAGGCACTCATTATTAGCTGATGGGAGTATTAGTTACTGACAGCTCACAGCTGAGTCTCTCCCCAGAAACTGCCCTCTGTTGAAGGAAGCTGCCTTGCCTAAGGTTATACCCACTTCCCTGGGGCATCCGTCAGTGATTGCTCAATGCAGTTCTAAAGGCCTGGCTTCTTTGCTTCATTTCAGGACATCTCTTAAAGGACCAGCTCTGCTTCAGAACTGTCTGTGGGGTTGGCTGAAGCCTCTATTGAAACTTATCCCTCTCTATCCCAAGTCTGATTTCCTTACTCCTTTACAGGTGTTGTTCCCAGAAGCAACCCCCAGTAATCCACCTGCACACAAATCTCAATCTCGGAGCCATTTCCCAGGGAACACTGGGAAGAATTCTAAGATGGTGCCCATGATCTCTGCCCTCTAGTGTTCACATCTTTCTATAATTTCCTCCCCTTGAATGTGAGCTGGACCTATGACTGGCTTCTAACCAATAGAATGTGGCAAAAGTGATGAGATGTAACTCCCATGATGAGGTTATGATGTGGATATGAGAGTCCATCTTTCTAGTTTGGTCTAGAGAGACTCCCTTGTTGGTTTTTTTTTTTTTTTTTTTTTTTTTTTGAGACGGAGTCTGACTCTGTTGCCCAGGCTGGAGTGCAGGGACACAATATCGGCTCACTACAACTTCCGCTTCCCGGATTCAAGCGGTTCTCATACCTCAGCCTCCTGAGTAGCTGGGATTACAGGTGCATGCCAACGCACCTGGCTAATTTTGTATTTTTAGTAGAGACGGAGTTTCACCATGTTGGCCAGGCTGGTCTCGAACTCCTGACCTCAAGTGATCTTCCTGACTCGGCCTCCCAAAGTGCTGGGATTACAGGTGTGAGCCACCACACCCAGCCCAATGTAATTTATTTAAACCAATGAGAATTCTTGACAAACAACTTTGCAATTACCCCCTCCCCTGATTCATCCTTTTTTCTTAAAAAATTTGAACCTCCCCATTGTTCTCCAGAGTACTGTTCAAGGCAACCTGGAAGTGTGTCCCAGGCTGCAGTTCTCAGCCATGGCCGAAATGACCTCTCCATATTTTGCCTACACTTCTTCCTTTTAGGTAGACATGATCTATAGAGAAAAATCAATTGAAGATACCTGTAATGTTAAATTTGTTAACCATAAAATGCAATCGTGAGACAGATTGCAGGCAATTTTATGAAAAAACTTAAAACAATAAGACCATATTGAAAAAAATACATTTTTCAGAAAATTACCAGTAACATGGTATTAGAGACAGAGATAGCTAAGCAACTGATCAAAATACGTGTATGCCCCCAAAAAATCTGTGTGTGGTTATTTTTTTTTTGTGGGGGGTGTTGTTTGCTTGTTTGAAAGACAGGACCTTGCTCTGTCTCCCAGGCTGGAGTGCAGTCCAGCAATCAGCTCACTGCAATCAGGCTCAACCTCCGGGGTTCAAGGGATCCTCCTGCTTCAGTCCCCCAAGTAGCTAGGACTACAGGCGTGAGCCACCACGCCCAGCCTACCTAAACTCTTTAAAGTATCCCAGTTTAGGTGGTAAATCATATGGTCTCTCTAAGGTTATAGAATCTTTCCTTTGTGGCTTTTTCCTATCCTTTCGTTATCTATTACCCAGATCCCCTTTTATATACAAGTGTAGCCTTCTGTAAATATAAAAGAGCCACTTACTTGAGCCACTTAAATTGTCTATTCTTTATCACGTTCAAAGGAGATAGCAAAGGAGAGGAGATAGGAAGTTCAGAGGTATAAACAGGCTCGGGCTTTTGTTCCCTGAGAGGCTTCTTTTTGCCAATTAATTCATTAACAAGCCCCAAGAGTTGCCTCAAAAATAGATTGATAACTCCGGGGACATGTGAGTAAAGCAGTGAGAAAAGAACAACAAAAAAATGCACACATACAGCAACATATGCAGAAAAAGAGAAAGAGTGTGCAAGAGCTCTAACAAATAGTAAATACAATTCTAAGCAAAGAGAATCCCAAAAATGTGAAGGTAAGAGGTAGAGCCTATATGAATCCTAGACTCCTCTGTACCAATCCTCTATTGTGAATTCCTGGAGGAAAGTTTATGCCATTATTTACGTTACAATGCCCCAATACCTTCTACATTGGGGTCCTTACCATCAGGTCACCATTGTGACAGAGACCATTTTCCCTTTCTTTACTAATAGAACTCCTAAATTTTAATCAAACACATGGCTATCCAGCAAGAGACTACATTTCTCCATCTTCCTTGTGGCTTGGAGTGGCCATGTGACCAAGTTCTGGACAACTGATGTAAGCCATTGCCACATAGTGACCCTGAAAAGGAAAGTTCATGCTGTCTTTTGGCCCTTGACTAGGAGATGGCAGAAGCTGGGGCAGCCACCTTGGCCTCAGTGATGGTAGTGCTTTCTCACCAGCCCTGGACCACTTACCTCTATACTGTTAACATGACAGAGAAATCAACTTCTATCTTGTTTAAACTGCTTGTGTACAATCTTTGTTACAGTACCGGTCCCCTCCCTAATAAAACTATGGTGAGCTAACCTTGCAAAATGAAAAACGCACACATTGAGTCACTGGAACATGAGTAGAAAGACCAATGGGACAGAATAGAAAGTCTATAAATAGAACCAAATGCATATAGAAAATTAGTACCGAGTCAAATCAGTGGGGTAATAATGGACTTTTATTTTAAATCAATGGTCTTGAGACAACAGCATAGCTATATAGAAAAGGTAAAGTTTTTATATTTCAGGGCAACAATTCTTAATCCTGGTGGCACATTAGGACTACCTGGGAAGCTTTAAAAAAAAAAAAAAATACCAATGTTGTGGCCCTACCCCAAACCAATTAAATCAGAATTTTTGGAGTAGGGCCAGGATATGCAAATTAAATTACAGAGCTGGAAATCAGATGCTATTAAAATGTAAATTTTATATATTATGTTTTTCTCATATATTCTGTACTTCATTTCCCCGTTTTTATTTGAGATACTTTCCAAGCATTATATTTAGCATATAGATTTTCACTTTACACAATCTAGATATTCTAGATTTCTTTATTTAATTATAAAATTAGATACAAACCATATATTTTGTTATATAAACAGCAAATATGTTTTAATAAATTTTAATTTTATTTTTTGCCACCTATAAATAAACAAAATAAATTTGTCTCTTTTATCGTCCAACAAATATTTCAGTGTCTCTTAGCAAAGAAAAAAGTTTTTTTTACAGAAAATTAATTATATCATCTCTACAGCAAGTACATTTAAACAGTTCATCGCTAAACATTTTATCTGTTCACTAGCATACTCTTATATAACTTGTAAAGATTATAAATATTTAAATCTCTTCTAAATTATACTATGCAATGGAAACAACAACAGACCTTATTTGGAGGCTGACCATGGAAGTGTTAGCATCCTGGCATCTCTAGTCCCCTCGGACAGCAGCTTTGAAAATTCTGGCCAAAAATCATGCAAACGGTAGTGATACAGTTAACAAGAAAAAGCTTATTCAGTGATGATAGAAATAGTGATGTGGCACAATTGTTTGTTAAACCGAAAAAAAGGATTTTTAATATTCAGGTTGTACTATATTTTTTTACCACGAGAGTCCCAAAAATCCTCTTTGGTGTATTCAGGCCATTTGATGTCCATATCAGACTGTTGCAACACTTTGGTATTATATCTGTCACTCTACATTAACCAATTTTCTAACATAGGAGGCTAAACTTTTATTCTTTAGAATCAGCTTTTTAAAAGAACTTACTTTAAATCTCATCTTGACCTAGAAAATACCAGCATCGAAGGATATAAGAGTGGTGGAAAAACCAGGAAAATAAGTTACATAAAGTGGCAGTGAAATAGAATTCCTTTAGAGGTTAAGTGAAAACACAGGCTTCTTTGTGAGTTACGAACAAACAATACCACTCCTTTCCATCTTAGGTCTAAATTCCATTTTGTTCAATGAGTGTTAATTAGTATCATAATTAAACATGACTTTTTTCATAAGCTGCCTTAATCGTACATAAATAATATTATTTTTGTCACTTCAGTTTGGCTCTATGGTACTAATCAAACTCTTGCCTTGAATGTAAGGAAACATAAATGTTCCTGTGTCTGCTCCTGTACTAATTTAGGTATTCATATGTTGAATACTTGCTCTATGCCAAGCAGAAAGATATATTTCTTGCCTTTAGAAGTTTATAGTTTCTTTGGGGATATAATTTAATAGACAGTTATAATCCATTGTAGTATGTTTAACATAACTCTTCATTTAATACCTTGACTTATTTCAATAAAAAGATGTTTCTATTTGTATTAAAAAAAAAAGAAAAAGAAAAGGTAAAGTTTTGCCGGGCGCGGTTGTTCACGCCTGTAATCCTAGCACTTTGGGAGGCCGAGGCGGGCGGATCACGAGGTCAGGAGATTGAGACCATCTTGGCTAACACGGTGAAACCCCGTCTCCCTGTCTCCACTAAAAATACAAAAAATTAGCCGGGCGTGGTGTCAGGCGCCTGTAGTCCCAGCTACTCGGGAGGCTGAGGCAGGAGAATGGCGTGAACCCAGGAGGCGGAGCTTGCAGTGAGCCGAGATCTCGCCACTGCACTCCAGCCTGGGCGACAGAGCGAGACTCTGTCTCAAAAAAAAAAAAAAAAAAAATTGATCTCTTCTTCACACATATGGCTGGTAAACTCTAAGTGACACAAAGAGCTAATAGATTTACCCTTTGAGCCAGCAGTTTCATTTCTGTGAATCTAGTGTAAGGATAGATCTGGACTTTATGTATTTATGTATGTACATTTTCTCGTTGTTTGTCATAGCAAGAGACAGGAAAAATCCCAAGTGTCTGTCAATAAAGGACTAGTTAAACTATGGTACATCAATACAATTGAATACTGTACTATATGAAGCTTAAGAATGAGGGAGCTCATTCCATATCAAAGCTGCAGTAAGCTATGATGGCGCCACTACACTCTGGTCTGGGTGGCAGAGAGAAACCCTGTCTCCTGTCTCTATTAAAATATATATATATATAGCTTGTGGTTGCCTAAAGAAACACCGGCAGGACATGGTGGCTCACGACTGTATCCCAGCCCTTTGGGAGGCCAAAGCCGGATAATCGCTGGAGGCAAGGAGTTCGAGACCATCCTGGACAACATACCAAGACCCCTGTCTCTACAAAAAAGAAAAGAAGAAGAAGAAGGAACACTGAAAGGATATATAAGAAACGAATAATGTTATTTATTGGAGTAGAAAGTGTAAAGATGGGGACAGGAGTAGGTATGGGGGTTCTAAATGTAAAACTTATTACTTTAATTTTTGATCCATGTTAATGTATTACTTATTCAAAATAAATAAGTAACTTTAAAAAAAAAATCGGGGTTAGAGAAACAAGATCATCCATAAGCTACATTAGGAAAGCCCAAGATTTTCTGAGAGGCTAAAGCTGTCAATAGTCGCTGCTACTTAAACAACTCACTGAATACCGGTGTGCCCCCAGTGAACCTACGGAAAAGGAAATCAAGAAAACTGGCAAGTCGTTGGGCTGTAAACTGGCTAGAGAATCCAGATACCATGAAACGACAGTAGAAATTCACACAGAAGTTGATGGGTTTAGCATTCTCTATGGTGGTAGATGAGACTTCTTTCTGTCCCTTTTCTGTCCCTTTTCTTGTCATCAAGTATGGTTTCACGTGCAGTCACTTTAGACCGCATAGTAAAATAGCAGAGACCATCAACAATGAGATCACAAAACGCAATGAGCTTTTGTTGAATCACTTAGCCTCTGGGATATATGCAAAGACAGCTAGATGTGTAGGGAGAATTGATAATGATCTTCAAATGACTTCCGATAGGCTAAGTAGCTCCCTTGCTCAGATTTTCCGCCTTGAACTACCAAGGATACAAATGTTACCCTTTAAGGCAATGATTGAGTAAAAGGTTGGAATGCTCTGGCTAAATAGTGAGTTGGGGAGTTATGATATTAGGCAATTACCACCCAGTAACACCTTATTATGCATTGGCCAGTTAACTAGAGTTCTGAAATGTGAACAATAAGTTATTAGATTTTCATGCTGAAATAAAGGCTAAAAGGAATAGTGCAATGAATAGTATCAGAAGAGGGCAGGCTTGGGAGAGTAACAATAATGGGGGTTTGGGGAAGGGGATGAAACATGAGAGTCTGGGAAATGACAAGGTACAGACCTGGTCATGGAGGAGCCATTACAAAAACTGCCTAGTTCCATGTAGTTTGCTACACAGATGTACAAGCCCCACCTAGGTTTAGTGTTTTGTTTGTTTATTCATCTGTTTTGTTTGTTTTTGTTTTGAGACAGTGTTTTGCTCTTGTTGCCCAGGCTGGAGTGCAATGGCGCGATCTTGGCTTACTGCAACCTCCGCCTCCCGGGTTCAAACGATTCTCCTGCTTCAGCATTCCAAGGAGCTGGGATTACAGGCACCCGCCACCATGCCCAGCTAATTTTTGTATTTTTAGTAGAGACGGGGTTTCACCATGTTGGCCAAGCTGGTCTCGGACTCCTGAGCTCATGATCCACCCGCCTCGGCCTCCCAAAGTGCTGGGATTACAGGCATGAGCCACCGCGCCCGGCCCCACCTAGGTTTATTAAATCATATGTCCTGTGAAATTCCAAATGGAACAACAATGTAATGCACTTAAAGGGAAGTTATAAAACTTCTCAAGTACCCCAGGTGAATCTAATGCACAGTAAGCCTCGCAAACTGCAACTTTCTGGTATCTACTGGCCATGACAGTTATATTTCTCACTGCAAATAAATTTATTTTTTCAGTCAGGTAGTTTCTGAAGGGATCAGCCCTGGGACATGCGTAATTCCCCAAATGAGAGTGGGGTAGCCAAATAGCTCATGATCGAAGACTGGAATTAACACACATGAAAACAGAGAGGGCAAAATAAACATTTTAAGAACAGTTTAAAGTAAGGCAAGTTTGCACAGACACTAGTCTAATCATAAGATGAAGGAATTGAAACTGCCTTTGCAAAAATTATATCAGTGAGTAATAGAGCAGCTTAGCTTCAAACCATGTTTTAATTTTTTTTTCTTATTTCTCTAGTCTCAAGACATAGCCTTGAGACAAACTACAGAAGTATTTTCTTTTTTCTTGAAATACAGCCTGGGAATGTGCTTTAAAACTCCACTTCCTCCCCTTTCCCACGTTATGCTCCCATGCCTTATGCATATTTATTTACCCGGATGCTTGTTAAGTTCACACTGGCTCACTTATCTGGTCATATATTTCCTTAGAAGCTTCAAGGACCAAATCCTGACAGGAAACAGGCACCTCCAGTATTCTCTCCCCAGCAGGAGATTACTTCAAGACTGGAGTTCCCTGTGGGCTAGAGATTGACTGCAAGATTGAATGTGATTGATTTGTAACCTGTCAGGTCCACAATGGTGCCAGCCACTTCACCAGATGGAACAATAATTCAAGATAAGCCTTCAGAGCAAGTCACACCATCTGGCACCTCCTAGCCCCCTTCCTGTCTTGCATTCCAAGCCCCTCTTCTTAAACCCTTGCCATCTCTCCAGAAATTGGAAATTGGCAATTTTTGGAAAGGATTCCAGCCACTTTCCCCTTTGCTGGCAATGGATAATAAAATTCACTCTCTTTTTATCATACCCGGCTCTTGTTATTTTAACTTCTTACTGCAACCATCAAGCAGCCAGACCCTCTTTTGGTTATAACACATACTCACAAATTCCAGTAGAATCTACTATTGTGGTCACAAACTGAAGGATAATGTTCACATATGCATAGTATTAAAATAATTAGTGGTCATACACTGAACCATCCACCACATCACATTTCTCTATTAGCCATGTTATCATTAAACATAAAGGACAATAAATTAAATATATGTAATTTAAGTACTTTTACCAATGGAGGTGAGCAATGTCAGATAATTCAAGCTATCAAATAATTCAAAATGAATATCAGTTTGGCTGTCAATATATTTTAAAATGTGCTCTGCTTTAACAAAACCAAATATATATCAAAGCTCAGATGATAACAGGTGTTTACTCGAATTACAAAAGATTTTTTTGCGTTGTAGCAAGTGTGCTTACAGTATGATTCTGTTTATAATAATTCCTCTTGTTGCCATCTCTTTAAATCTGTCAAATTTGTTTTAATTATTTGGGGAGTTGAGGGGCAAGTAATGACTGAAAGGGACACAAGGAGGCTTCTGGGTGCTAACAATGTTCTGTTTGCTGATTGGCTGCCCATTACATGGGTGTTTTCAGTTTCTGGAATTTCATCATCTTACAATATGTTTGCTTTTATGTATGTATACATCAATCGAAAGGTTAAAAAGATGGAGGCCTAGTGTGGTGGTGCACTCCTGTAGTCCAGCGACTCAGGAACCTGAAGCAGAAGGATTGCTTGAGCCCAGGAGTTTGAGGCCGCAGTGAGCTATGATCACACTACTGTACTCCAGCATGGACAAAAGAGTGAGACTTTGTCTCTAAAATAAAATAAAGGATGGACAGAAGAAGTATAGCAGGAAAACAGAAAGAACACACAACAAAACATAAACAATGCTAGTACATTATATCTAAACAGATGCTATCTCATTTTCTTTTTTTCCTTTGTTTTTTTGTTTTGTTTGGAGAGACGGGGTCTCGCCCTGTTGCCCATTCTGGAGTACAGTGGCATCATGATAGTTCACAACATCCTTGAACCCCTGGACTCAAGCCATCCTCCAGGCTCAAGCCATTTTCCTGCCTCAGCATCCCGAGTAGCAAGGGCTATAGGCACACACCACCATAGTCAGCTAATTTTTTAATTTTATAGAGACGGAGTCTCGCACTGTTGCCCAGGCTGATCTTGAACTCCTGGCTGCAAGCAACTCTCTCTCTTCAGCCTCCCAAAGTGCTGGGATTACAGGCATGAGCCACCACACCCAGCCGATACTGTCTCATTTTCCTGTAAGTTTGGTGAAAACCAAACAACTCTGTCCCACTCACCAATCTAGAGATAACTGTGAACTGCATGTGGAAGAAAATTTGGATATGGATGTGAATGACTGAACAAATGTGAATTAAATTTTTGACAGTATTTCTTTTTCTTTCTTTTTCTTTTCTTTTCTTTTCTTTCTTTTTTTTTTTTTTCTTTGAGACAGAGTTTTGCTCTGTCGCCCAGGCTGGAGTTGAAACTAGGCCTCATAAAACTTAAAAATTAACACCAGATGGCCATGGATAGCCCCTCAATGTTCCCGGAACTCAAACAGAAAAACAATTCCAGGAATGTACATCAGGGAGTCCAGCCCTAAACAGTTCTAGGAAAATATCGCATGAGGTCCAGCCCTAAACCATACCAGGAAAGAAACCCATAAGGTCAAGCCCCGACCAATCAGAACCAGACACCTTGCTCAGGCCATAGCCAGACCCAATCATCTTGCGCCTTAAGCTTTGTTCGAACTTCGCGCCAAAAGCTGTGTTTGAACTTATGTTTGCCTATATAAACAGCCTGTAATAAGCGTTCGGGGTCCCAGGGCCAACTTAGAGCTTGGGACCCTAACGCGCTAGCAATAAATAACTCTCTGCTGTGAATCTCGTGTCGGTGATCCTTCACGGCGACCCCTGCCCAGGGGGGAATCGAGAGTTCGGTTCCAACAGAGTGCAGTGCAGTGACATGATCTTGGCTCACTCCAACCTTTGCCTCCCAGATTCAAGTGATTCTCCTGCCTCTGCCTCCCAAGTAGCTGACATTACTGGCATGCACCGTTACGCCCGGCTAATATTTGTATTTTTAATAGAGACAGAGTTTCACCATGTTGGCCAGACTGGTCTCAAACTCGTGACCTCAGGTGATCCACGCGCCTCTGCCTCCCAAAGTACTGCGATTACAGGTGTGAGTCACCATACCCGACCAACATTACTTTCAAAAGCAATAAGACAAAGCTTTTTGGCGATATATATCCTCTCAGATTTTCCAGAAGAAAATTATATTGTTTGCAAACAATGACAGTTTTGTCTCTTCCTTTACAATATTTATGCATTTTTCTTTCTCTTTCACATTGACTGGAACCTCCAAGAAAATGTTGATGAGAAGCAGTGTTGTTGAACATCTTGCTTTTGTTTTTGACTTTATAGACACTTTCACCATCTACATAAAAGTTTTTCAACTTTTTTTTACAATGTCCCACAGCAAAAAACAAACAGAAAACATTTTAGTTTTGCAACCCAGTATACACACAGACACACACACACACAGACACATTTTCAAGAAATAATGCTTACCCTTTCTACCTGCAACACACTCTAATATTTTATGTTCTAGTACATGTTTTCATGCTGAGTGCATTAAAGACATTTAGAGGCTATTGGGGAAGTATGCATATGGCTAGGTTTTAGATGATATTAAGGGATTGCTGTTAATTTAGGTATGATAATGGTATTGTGATTATGTGAGGAAATGTCCTTATATTTTAGAGATGCATACTGCTATGGTCTGAACGTCGCTTCCAAAACTCATGTTGAAACTTAATCCCCAATGTAGCAGTATTAAGAGGTGAGGCCTTTAAGAGGTGATTGGATCATGTAGGCTCTATCCTCAAGAATGGATTAAACCATTCATGAATTAATAAATTAATGGGTAATGAGTTATCATGGGAAGGGAACTGGTGGCTTTGTAAGAGAAAGAAGAGAGACCTGAGCTAGCATGCTAGCACAGTAAGCCCCCTTGCCATGTGCTGCCCTGTGCCATCTTGGAACTCTTCAGGGAGTTCCTACCTGCAAGAAGGCCCTCACCAGATGTAGCTTCTCACTCTTGGACTTTTTTGCCTCCATGACTGTAAAATATAAATTCCTTTTCTTGATAAGTCGAGGCAGAGCAAGATGGGGGAACAGAAAGCTCTACGGGCCATCCCCCCACTCTGCAAAAACACAAAATTAACAACTATCTACACAGAAAACAACACCTTCGTAAGAACCAAAAATTAGATAAACACTCCTAGTACGTTGTTTTAACTTCGTATTCCTGAAAGACGCACTGAAGAGATAGGAAAAACAGTGCTGGATCTATAACACCACCCCTCCCCAACCCTGGTAGCAAAAGCATGGTGTGGAGAGCATCTCTGGGAGGTGGGGGAGGCAGAGCACAGCAATTGTGAGGCACTGGACTCAGTGCCACCCTGTTAGAGTAGAAAGGAAACCTGAATCAAACTTAGATAAACACCCACCCACAGAGTGAGCGTTTAAACCAACCCTAGCCAGAAGGGAATCGCCAATCCCAGCGATGCTTCTTGAGTGCTTTCAAACCTTGCCACCGAGGGCTACAGCACTCCATGTCTCCAAGTAAACTTGAAAGACAATCTAGGCCATAAGGACTGCAACTCTTAGGCAGCCCTAGTCTTGAACTAGGCCTAAAGGCAGTGGACTGAGGGGGCACGATGTGTCATACTGAGACACCAGCTGGGGCAGCCAAGGGAGTGCTGGCATCACCTCTCCCCTAACCCCAGGCTGCACAGCTTGAGACTCCAAAAGAGACCTCTTAATTCCACTTAAGGAGAGGAAAAGGAAAAGTAGGGAGGACTTTGTCTTACATCTAGGAAACCAGCTCAGTCACAGCAGGATAGGGCACTGGTCTGAGTTGTGAGGCCTCTGTTCCAGACCCTAGCTCCCAGATGACATTTCTAGAAGGGAACCCACTGCTTTGAAGGAAAGGACCCAGTTCTCAGCAGCATTTATCACTTGCTAACTGAAGAGCCCTTGAGCCCTGAATAAACAGTAGCAATACCCAGGTACTACATCAAGGGCATTCAGTGAGCCTCTGAGATTTGCTGAATTCACATGAGACTCAGCACATTACTAGCTGTGGTGGCTACCAGGAAAAACTCCTTCTGCTTGAGAAAAGCAGAAAGAAAAGTAAAGGGGCTTAGGTACCAGAACAGCCACAGGGCGGTAGTAGAGCACCAAGCAGGCACTTGGGGTCTCTGATTCCAGGACTTAACTCTTCAATGACATTTCTGGACATGCCCTGGCCCAGAGGGAAAACCACTGCCCTGAAGGGTAAGTCCCAAGTCAGGCAGCATTCACCACAAGCTGACTTAAGAGACCTTGGGGCTTAAGGGAACATCGGCTACAGCCTGACAGTAGTCCTCGTGGCCTAGAGTGGTAGTGGCCACTGGGTGGGGCTCATCATCCTTTGCAAAGCGGAGGGAAGAGTGGAAAGGACTGCATCTTGTGGCTTGAGTGCCAGCTCAGCTGCAATACAGTAAAACTACAGGTAGACATCTAAGATATTTGACTGTAGTCCCTGGCCCCTAGACAACACTTCCAGACCCACCTGGGGCCTGAGGAACCTTGCGGCCCTGAAGGAAAGAATACAGGCCTTGCTGGCTTTGCCACCTGCTGATGGTAGAGGCCCAGGGCCTGGAGTGAATATAAGCAGTAGCGAGGAAGTGGTCACAGCAGACCTTGGGGGAGATGCAGTGCTGTGTTGGCCTGAGGTCTGACCCAAAGCAGTCAAAGTAGTGATGGCCACAGGGGTGCTTGTGTCACTCCATCCCCAGCTTTAGGTGGCTCAGAACAGAGAGAGAGACTCAGTATGTTTGGGAGATAATAAGGAAAGAGAACAAGGATCTCTGCCTGGCAATCCAGAGAATTCTCTCAGATCTTATCCTAGACCATCAAGGCAGTACCTCTATGAGTTTGAAGAAACCACAGCGTTACTGAGCTTGGAGTGCCCCCTAAAGTAGATATAACTTAGATCACAACACTAAAGTTCTTTCAAATATCTGAAAAGCCTCCCCAAGAAGGACAGCTACAAATAACCCCAGACAGTGAAGACTACAATAAATACCTAACTCCTTAATGCCCAGACACCAAAGAATATCTGCTAGCACCAACAACATCCAGGAAAGCATAGCCTCACCAAATGAAGTAAACAAGGCACCAAGAAGCAATCCTGGAGGAACAGATATGCTACCTTTCAGACAGAGAATTCAAAATATCTGTGTTGAGGAAACTCAAAAAAATTCAAGATAACACAGAGAAGGAATGCAGAATTGTATCAGAGATATTTAACAAACACATTAAAATAATTAAAAAGAATCGGAGTTGAAAAATGCAATTGGCATACTGAAGAATGCATCAGAGTCCATTAATAGCAGAACTGATCAAACAGAAGAAAGAATTAGTGAGCTTGAAGACAGGCTATTTGAAAATACACAGTCAGGAGACAAAAGAAAAACTAATAAAAAACCGTAAAGCATGCCTATAGGGTATAGAAAATAGCCTCAAAAGGGCAAATCTAAGAGTTATTGGCCTTAAAGCAGAGGTAGAGAAAGAGATAAGGGTAGAAAGTTTATTCAAAGGGATAATAACAGAGAACTTCACAAACCTAAAGAAAGATATCAATATCCAAAAACAAGAAGGTTCTAGAATACCAAGCAGATTTAACTCAAAGAAAACTTCCTCAAAGCATTTACTAATCAAACTCCCAAAGATGAAGGGTAAAGAAAAAAAATTTTAAAGCAGCAAGAAAACAAGAAACAGTTAAAATTAAATGGACCTTCAATACATCTGGCAGCAGACTTGTCAGTGGAAACCTTAAGGCCAAGAGAGAGTGGCATGACATATTTAAAGTACTGAAGGAAAAAAAATGTTTACCTTAGAATAGTATATTTGGTGAAAATATCCTTCAAGCATGAATGAGAAATAGACTTTCCCAGAAAAACAAAAGCTGAGGGATTTCATTAATATCAGACCTGTCCTATAAGAAATGCTAAAGGGAGTACTTCAGTCAGAAAAAAATGGACATTAATGAGACATAAGTAATCATCTGAAGGTACAAAACTCACTGGTAATAGTAAGTACACAGAAAAACACAGAACATTATAACACTGTAACTGTTGTGTGTAACTACTCTTATCTTAAGTAGAAAGACTAAACAATGAACCAATCCAAAAATAATAACTACAATGATTTTTCAAGACTCAGACAGTACAATAAAATATACATAGAAACAATAAAATGTTAAAAAGTGGAGGTATAAAATTAAGGCATACAGTATTAGTGGGTTTTTTTTTTTTTTTTTGCTTGTTTATGCAAACAGTGTTGTCATCAGCTTAAAATAATGGGTTATAGTATCTCCAAGTGTCATAGCAACCTCAAACCATAAAACATACAATGGATACACAAAAAATAAAAAGCAAGAAAGTAAATCATATCACTAGAGAAAATTATCTTCCCTAACGAAGTCAAGAAGGAGAAAAAGAAGGAAGAGAAGACCACAAAATAACCAGAAAACAAATAACAAAATGGCAGGAGTAAGTCCTTACTTATTGATAATAACATTGACTGTAAATGGACTAAACTATCCAATCAAAAGACATAAAATGGAGGCTGAATGAGGTGGCTCATGCCTGTAATCCCAGAAATTTGGGAGGCTGAGGAGGGCAGATCACTTGAGGTCAGGAGTTTCAGACCAGCCTGGCCAACATGTTGAAACCCCATCTCTACTAAAAATACAAAAATTAGCTGGGTGTGGTGGCAGACACCTGTAATCCCAGCTACTCGGGGGGCTGAGATGGAAAGATCACTTGAACCCAAGAGGTGGGGAGGTTGTAGTGAGCTAAATCACTCCAGCCTGGGTGACAGAGCAAGACTCCACCTCCAAAAAAAAAAGAAAAGAAAAGAAAAGAAAATGACTGAAGGGTTGAGAAAACAAAAGCCATTGATCTGTTGGCTACAAGAAACATACTTCACCTATAAAGACAGACGTAGACTGAGAATAAAAGGACAGGAAAAAAACATTCCATACCAATGGAAACCAAAAAAGAGCAGGAGTAGCTATACTTACAGCAGACAAAAGAGATTTCAAGACAAAAACTATAAGAAGAGACAAAGAAGGTCACTATATAATGATAAAGGGGTCAATTCAGCAAGAGGATATAACAGTTTTAAATATGTCTGCACCAAACACTAGAGCACCCAGATACGTAAAGCAAATATTATTAGAGATAAAGAGAGAGATAGGCTCCAATACAATACTAGCTGGATACTTCAAAACCCCACCTTTAGCATTAGACATATCTTCTGGACAGAAAATCAACAAAAAAATCAGACTTAATCTACATCATAGATCAAACGGATCTAATAGACTTTACAGAACATTTAATCCCCAGGAGCTGCAGAATACACATTTCTTTCCTCCCCACATGGATCATTCTCAAGAAGAGACTATATGTTATGTCACAAAACAAGCCTTAAAACATTCACAAAACTGAAATACTATCAAGCATCTTATCTGACCAAACTGGAATAAAACTAGAAATTAATAAGAGGAATTTTGGAAACTATACAAATACATGGAAATTAAACAATATGCTCCTGAATGACCAGCAGGCAATGAAAAAATGCAGAAAAAAATTGAGGCCGGGTGCAGTGGCTCACACCTGTAATCCCATTACTTTGGGAGGCTGAGGCAGGCAGATCATGAGGTCAGGAGATTGAGACCATCCTGACTAACACAGTGAAACCCCATCTCTACTAAAAATACAAAAAATTAGCTGGGCACAGTGGCACACCACTGTAGTCCCAGCTACTCAGGAGGCTGAGGCAGGAGAATTGCTTGAACCCAGGAGGTGGAGGTTGCAATGAGCCAAGATCGTGCCACTGCACTCCAGCCTAAGCAACAGAGCAAGACTCCATCTAAAAAAAAAAAAAAAGAAAGAAAGAAAAAGAAATTGAAAAAATATCTTGAAATGAATAATAGTGGAAACACAACATACAAAAGCCTATGGGATACAGCAAAAGCAGTACTAACAGGGAAGTTTATAGCTATAAGTGCCTATATCAAAAAAGAGGAAAAACTTCAAATGAACAATCTTAACGATGCATCATAAAGAACTAGAAAAGTAAAAGCAAATCAAACCCAAAATTAGTAGAAGAAAAGAAATAATAACGATCAGAGCAGAAATAAATCAAATTAAAATGAAAAAGATAACACAAAAGGGCAAGGAAACAAAAAGTTGGTTTTCCAAAAAGTTAAACAAAATTAACAAACCTTCAGCCACACTAAGAAAAAAAGAGAGATGGTTCAAATAAATAAAATAAGAAGTGAAAAAGTACACATTACAACCAATACTGCAGAAATTCAAAGGATCATTAGTTGCTACTGTGAGCAACTATATACCAATAAATTAGAAAATCTAGAATAAAAAGACGAATCCCTAGATACTAGATCCTAGAAATCCAAAACCTGAAGAGAACAATAACAAGTAATAAGATTGAAGCCATAATAAAAAGTCTCCCAGCTGGGCATGGTGGCTTATGCCTGTAATCCTAGCACTTCGGGAAGTCGAGGCAGGCAGATCACTTGAGGTCAGGAGTTCAAAACCAGGCTGGCCAACATGACGAAACCCCATCTCTACTAAAAACACAAAAAAAATAGCTGGGCATGGTAGGGAGTGCCTGTAATCCCAGCTACTCAGGAGGCTGAGGCAGGAGAATTGCTTGAACCTGGGAGGCAGAGGTTGCAGTGAGCCAAGATCACACCACTGCCCTCTGGCCTGGGCAACAGAACAAGATTCTGTCTCCAAAAAAAAAAAAAAAAAAAAAAACCCTGGGAACTGAATTCTACCAAACATTTAAAGAAGAATTAATACCAATCATCCACAAACTATTCCTTTTTTTTTTTTAGGATTATTTTGTTTATTTATTATTTTTTTCTTTTTTATTATACTTTAAGTTCTAAGGTACATGTGCACAACGTGCAGGTTTGTTACATATATATACATGTGCCGTGTTGGTGTGCTGCACCCATTAACTCGTCATTTACATTAGGTATATCTCCTAATGCTATCCCTCCCCACTTCCCCCACCCCACAACAGGCCCCGGTGTGTGATATTCCCCTTCCTGTGTCCATGTGTTCTCATTGTTCAATTCCCACCTATGAGTGAGAACATGAGGTGTTTGGTTTTCTGTTCTTGTGTTAGTTTGCTGAGAATGATGGTTTCCAGCTTCATCCATGTCCCTACAAAGGACACGAACTCATCCTTTTTTATGGCTGCATAGTATTCCATGGTGTATATGTGCCACATTTTCTTTATCCAGTCTGTCACTGATGGACATTTGGTTTGGTTCAAAGTCTTTGCTATTGTGAATAGTGCCACAATAAACATACGTGTGCATTGTCTTTATAGTAGCATGATTTATAATCCTTTGGGTATATACTCAGTAATGGGATTGCTGGGTCAAATGGTATTTCTAGTTCTAGACCCTGGAGGAATCACCACACTGTTTTCCACAATGGTTGAACTAGTTTACAGTCCCACCAACAGTGTAAAAGTGTTCCTATTTCTCCACATCCTCTCCAGCGCTTGTTGTTTCCTGACTTTTTAATGATTGCCATTCTAACTGGTGTGAGATGGTATCTCATTGTGGTTTTGATTTGCATTTCTCTGATGGCTAGTGATGATGAGCATTCTTTCATATGCCTGTTGGCTGCATAAATGTCTTCTTTTGAGAAGCGTCAGTTCATATACTTTGCCCACTTTTTGATGGGGTTGTTTTCTTCTTATAAATTTGATTGAGTTCTTTATAGGTTCTGGATATTAGCCCTTTGTCAGATGAATAGATTGCAAAAATTTTCTCCCATTCTGTAGGTTGCCTGTTCACTCTGATGGTAGTTTCTTATGCTGTGCAGAAGCTCTTTAGTTTGATTAGATCCCATTTGTCAATTTTGGCTTTTGTTGCCATTGCTTTTGGTGTTTTAGATATGAAGTCCTTGCCCATGCCTATGTCCTGAATGGTATCGCCTAGGTTTTATTCTAGGGTTTTTATGGTTTTAGGTCTAACATTTAAGTCTCAAATCATCTTGAATTAATTTTTGTGTAAGGTGTAAGGAAGGGATCTAGTTTCAGCTTTCTACTTATGGCTAGCCAGTTTTCCCAGCACTATTTATTAAATAGGGAATCCTTTCCCCATTTCTTGTTTTTGTCAGGTTTGTCAAACCACAAACTATTCTTAAAAATAGAGGAGAAAGGAATACTTCCAAACTCATTCGACACATTCAGTGTTACCCTGATCCCAAAACCAGACAAAGACACATCAAAAAAAAGAAAACTATAGGCCAGTATCTCTGATGAATATTAATGTATAAATCCTCAACAAAATACTAGCAAATCAAATTCAACAATACATTAAGATGATTCATCATGACCAAGTGGGATTTATGCCTAGGATGCAAGGACAATTCAACATTCACAAGTCAATCAATGTGATACATCATATCAACAGAATGAAGGATAAAAACCATATCAGATCATTCAATTGATGCTGAAAAAGAAGTTGATAAAATTCAACAACTCTTCATGATAAAAACTCTCAAAAATATGGGCATAGAAGGTACATACCTCAACGTAATAAAAGCCATATACAACAAACCCACAGCTAGTATCATACTGAATGCGGAGAAACTGAAAGCCTTTCCTCTAAGACTGGGAACATGGCAAGGATGCCTACTGTCACCACTGTTATTCAACATAGTACTAGAAGTTCTTGCTAGAGCAATTGGACAAGAGAAAGCTATAAAGAGCCTCCGCATTGAAAATGAAGAAGTCAAATAATCCTTGTTTGCAAATGATATCATCTTATATTTGGAAAAACCTAAAGACTTCACAGGAAAACTATTAGAACTGATAAACAATTTAGTAAAGTCACAGGAAGCAAAATAAACATACATAAATCAGTAGCATTTCTATATGCCAACAGCGAACAATGTGAAAAAGAAATTTTAAAAGAGTAATCCCATTTACAATAGCCACATGTAACATTAAATACCTAAGATTAACCAAAGAAGTGAAAGATCTCTATAATGAGAACTATAAAACACTGATGAGAGAAATGGAAGAGAATGCCAAAAAAGGGAAACTTATTCCATGTTCATGGATTGGAAGAATCACTGTTGTTAAAATGTCCATACTACCCAAAGCAATCTATAGGTTCAATGCAATCCCTATCAAAATATCAGTGACATTCTTCACAAAAATAGCAAATCCTATCCTAAAATGTATATGGAACCTCAAAAGACCCAGAATAGCCAAAGCTATACTAAGCAAAAAGAACAAAACTTGAGGGATCACATTAGCTGACTTCAAATTATATTACAGAGTTATAGTAACCACACATATCAGTTCTAACTAAACTGGAGATAATTATTGAGTACTTAAGACTCAACAAGCGTTGTGCAAAATGCTTTACATGTTGTGTTAGTTTGCTCAAGCTGCCATAACAACTGGATGGTTTAGACAACAGAAATTTATTTTCTCACAGTTCTGGAAGCTAGAATTCCAAGATCAAGGTGTTGACAAGGTTGATTTTATTCCCAGGCCTCTCTCCTTGGTTTGCAGGTGGCTGCCTTCTCACTGTGCCCTCATATGGTCTTTCCTCTGTGCACACACATCCCTGGTGTCTCTTTGTGCAAATGTTCTCTTTTGATAAGAACGCCAGTCAGATTGAATTAAGGCCCACCCTTACAGCCTCATATTAACTTGATTGCTTCTTTAAAGGCCCTATCTCCATATACAGTCACATTCTGAGATACTGGGGGTTAGAGCTTCATCATATGAATTTTGAAGAGACATAATTCAGCCCATAATACACGTATTATCTGGTTATTCAACAATATTACGAGGTACATTCATTCCTCATTTTACCTCTGAAATTCTCCCTTTCCCATCAATGCTTCCTAACCTTCTACCATCTCCCTTTATTTCCTCTTCACATTCCCATCCAGACATAGGCCCACAGCAGTCTGCTTATATAAAAATGTTAATATCACAATCATTTATTTCACATATTTGTTCTTGTTTAATATCAGGAAGTACATGGTTAACTCTATCACTTTTGCTTATTCTGATACATTTCCTTGCCTGAGTGCAAAACCTGTGGAAATCAAAGGAAGACTGTCTGTTGAACTGCACAGGACACTGCACACCACAGCTGACAGGAGATGCCTGTCAAGGGCACTGGATGTGGGCCTTGAATCTGCAGCTTCACAGAGCTTGAAGAGAGGGTCAACTCTGCCACTTAGGAACTTCTCCATGATTTTCTTCATTTGTGATAATTTACCTTTTTTAAAAAAATTAATAGACTTCATTTTTAGAACAATTTTAGCTTTATAGAAAAATTGAGCAGCAAGTACAGAAAGTTCCCATAGACATCCCCCTTTACCCACTCCCTCACATATACATAGATTCCCCTACTATTAACATCTTGCATTAGTGTGGTACATGTATTACAAGTGATGAATCTATATTGGACACATTATTATTATTAACTAAGTATATAGTTTACATTAGGGTTCACTCTGTGTTTTATGTTCTGTGGGTTTGACAAATGTACAATGACATATATCCACCATTACAGAATCATAAATAATATTTTCACTGCCCTAAAAATCTCCGTGCTCCACCTGCTCATCTCTCCCTCCCTGTTCCCTAACCCCTGGCAACCACTGATCCTTTTACTGTCTCCATAGATTTGCTTTATTACCAGAATGTCATACACTTGGAATCATACAGTGTTTTAGTTCGTTTTCTGTTACTGTAGCTGAATGCCTGAGACTGGGTCATTTATAAAGAAAAGGAATCTATTTCTTAAAGTTCTGGAGGCGGGGAAGTCTAAGGTCAAGGGGCCACATCTGATGAGGGTCTTCTTACTGCATCACAGCAGAAAGCATCACTTGGCAAGAGGGCAAGAGCATGCTAGCTCAGGTCTTTCTTCCTTTTCTTATAAAGCCACCAGTCCCACACTAATGACTTTATCTAATCCTAATTACCTCCCAAGGCTCCACCACCAAATACCATCAAAATATGAATTTGGGGATTAAGGTTTCAACATATGAAATTTTAACACACATTCAAACCATAGCATACAGTATGTATCATTTTAAGATTAGCTTATTTCACTTAGCAATACATGTTTAAGATTCCTTCACATCTCTTTGTGGCTTGAGAGCGCATTTCTTTTTATCATTGAATAAATAAATATTATATTATCTGGATGTATCACAGTTTATCCATTCATCTATTGAAGAACATTATGATTGCTCCCAAATTTTGGCAATTATGGGTGAAGCAGCTATAAACAAACATTTGTGTGTAAGTTTTTATGTGGTTGATTTATCTTTTATTTAAAAATAGGAGTTTTTCTGAAATACTTTTCTTTTTGAGATGGAGTCTCACTCTGTCACCCAGTCTGGAATGCAATGGCGCAATCTTGGCTCACTGCAACCTCCGCCTCCAAGGTTCAAATGATTCTCCTGCCTCACCCTCCCGAGCAGCTGAGATTACAGGCGAGCCACCACGCCCAGCTAATTTTTGTGTTTTTAGTAGAGACGGAGTTTCATTATATTGGCCAGGCTGGTCTCAAACTCCTGACCTTATAACCCGCCCGCCTTGGCCTCCCCAAGTGCTAGGATTACAGGCTTGAGCCACCGTGCCCGGCCTGAAATACATTTTTAATGTTAGTTTTTCATTACAAAATAATACATGCTTGCTGCCACAAATTCAAATGACATGGAAGTAAATAAAGTAAAAAGTGAAAACTGGTCCCTGATTCTGCTGAGAGATCATTAAAGAAAAAATAATTGGCCAGGTGCTGTGGCTCAGGCCTGTAATCCTAGCACTTTCGGAGGCTGAGGCAGGCGGATCACGAGGTCAGGAGACCGAGACCATCCTGGCCAACATGGTGAAACCCCGTTTCTACTAAAAATACAAAAATTAGCTGGGCGTGGTGGCGGATGCCTGTAATCCCAGCTACTCAGGAGGCTGAGGCAGGAGAATTGCTTGAACCTGGGAGGCAGAGGTTGCAGTGACCCGACATCGTGCCACTGCACTCTAGCCTGGCGACAGAGTAAGACACCATCTCAAAAAAAAAAAAAGAAAGAAAGAAAGAAAGAAAACATAATCATAAATGATAACAAAATAAGATGGTCCCTAACATCACTTTCCAATCATTCCTTTTATAATATAAAATAAGACTGGGCACACTGGCTCACGCCTGTAATTCCAACACTTTGGGAGGCTGAGGTGAGAGGATTGTTTGAGATCAGAAGTTCAAGACCAGCCTGGGCAACATAGGGAGACACCATCTCTACAAAAAAATTTTAAAATTAGCCGGGTATGGTGGCATGTACCTGTAGTCCCAGCTACTCAGGAGGCTGAGGTGGAAGGATTGTTTGAGCCTGGGAGGTCAAGAATGCAGTGAGCCGTGATCGCACCACTGCACTCTAGCCTGGCAGACAGACAAAGACTCTGTCTCCAAAAAATAAATAAATAAAATATAGATATTCATTATAGCACATTTAGAAGACACAAAAAGTAAAATGAAGAATTGTCCCCCAGTTCCACCTCACAAAGACACCCACTATTACTAATATATTGGTGTATTTCCAGTGCTAAGGGTTTAAACAAATATATATAATATATAATATAAATAAAATATTTTATATATTAAATAAAATTATACAAATTTTTATATAAAATTTTACATAAAAATTAAATTAAATTTTATATATATTAAATTTAAAATATACACATTCACACACACACACACACACCATACACACAAATAATACAGATTGAGGGAAAATTAGAAAATACAGGTATATTAACAGAAAAATTTTAAACCACCCAAAGTTTCACCATTCAATGATCATCTCTGTTGAAATTCTGGGCCGGGCACAGCTCATGCCTATAATCCCAACACTTTGGGAGGCCAAGGTGGGCAGATCACGAGGTCAGGAGTTCGAGACCAGCCTGACCAACATGGTGAAACCTCGTCTCTACTAAAAATACAAAAATTAGCCAGGCATGGTGGCACACCCCTATAATCTCAGCTTACTCAGGAGGCTGAGGCAGGAGAATCACTTAAACCCGGGAGGTGGAAGTTGCAGTGAGCCGAGATCTCATTGCTGCACCCCAGCCTGGGCAGGAGAGCGAGACTCCATCTCAAAATAAATAAATAAATAATTCTGGTACATATCCTTATAGCTATGCTCCTTCACATACAGACATATAAATGCATGTATATGAAAGTGAAAAAATGCTTGACATACCATTTTGTGACCTGCTTTTTTAGTTTACAATATACTGTGACATCTTTCCATTTCAATAAATATATAATTTAATACTGTCATTTATGAAGCCTCTATCACATTCCATTATATGGACATATAACTTATTTTATCAGTGTGCTGTGGCTAACCATAATTACAGTTCCAAGTTTTCACCATTAATGCTTCAAGAAATAGTCCTATCTTTAAGTATTTGTCCAGTTACTTCCTTACTATAAATTCCTGCATTCAAAATACTAGGTCAAAGAATATGGGCATTGAAAAAACAATGGAAAACACATACATACATACATAGGTTGACTAAAATTCAAATCATACAAAAGGATAAGCAATGAAAATAAGTCTTCCTCTTACTCCATACCTTCCAAGTCCCTCTTGGTTTTTCACAAAATTACAGGATAATATACCTATGGTTTTGCTTTTTTTCACTCAATATGTGTTAGAGAGATTTTCATGGTAGTACACATAGATCTTATTTTTCTTTTTTCTTTTTTTTTTTTTTTTGTTCTTTTTGAGACAGAGTCTGGCTTTGTCGCCCAGGCTGGAGTGCTGTGGCCAGATCTCAGCTCACTGCAAGCTCCGCCTCCCGGGTTAATGCTATTCTCCTGCCTCAGCCTCCCAAGTAGCTGGGACTACAGGCGCCTGCCTCGTCGCCTGGCTAGTTTTTTTTTTTTTTTTTTGTATTTTTTAGTAGAGACGGGGTTTCACCATATTAGCCAGGATGGTCTCGATCTCCTGACCTCGTGATCCGCCCGTCTCGGCCTCCCAAAGTGCTGGGATTACAGGCTTGAGCCACTGCGCCTGGCCCCTTATTTTTCTTTTTTCATATTAAAAATAAATAATGATCCTTGAATTTATTATGCTAAGTGAAATAAGCCAGATACAAAAGGACAAATAGTGTATGATTCTGCTTATATGAGGTACATAGAGTCATCAAATTCATAGAGACAGAATGCAGAACAGTGGTTACCAGAGGTTGGGGGAAGGAGGAATGGAGACTTATCGTTTAATGAGTACGGAGTTTCAATTTCAGTTTAGGGATGATAAAAAGTTCTGGAAATGTAACCGAACACAGGTCCAGTTGCTTGCTGCTTGCAGAGTCCAAACAAACAGAAAACCTAATTATACATTAAAAAACAAGAGCAAGGGCCGGGCACGGTGGCTCATGCCTGCAATCCCAGCACTTTGGGAGACTGAGGCGGGTGGATCACCTGAGGTCAGGAGTTTGAGACCAGCCTGACCAAGATATAGTGAAACCCCATCTCTACGAAAAATTACTGGGCGTGGTGGCACAAGCCTGTAGTCCCAGCTACTTGGGAAGCTGAGGCAGGAGAATCGCTTGAGCCCAGGAGGTGGAGGTTGCAGTGAGCCGAGATAGATTGTGTCACTGCACTGCAGCCTGGGTAACAGAGCAAGACTACGTCTCTCAAAAATAAATAAATGAATAAATAAATAAATAAAATAACAAGAGCAAGGTCTGTTAGGAAAATAAGTGACTTTATTAGCCAAAACTGGTAATAGGGGAGTGGCTGGATTTCCATTCAAAGCAATCACTTCAAATTTTGGGGAGAAGGCAAGAGCTTAAAAAGGGAAAATTTGATATGAAAGGCATGCAAGAATTGTGCTGAGCACAATGTCTATGTGTCTTGTTCTGGTGGCTATCTTGGGTCTCAGTCCACTTACAGCATGAACTAGCATCAGCTAAACAATGGACGGGTTGACTAGTCAGCCTTGAGGTAATCTCAGGAATTTTCAGCTAGATCTGCAGGCATGTTCTGTCTGTCTCAAGATTAGCCCCTGGGACTTCTAAGTAGCCACATAATTAGATACTAGCACATGGTTAGAGAAATGTGAAGGGAGTATATACAGTGAGAAAGGGAGAGACATGGAGTCTATTTTAAGGCTGTGGCAAAAGACTTCTCCAGTTTGCTTCAAGGTTACATCTTGAAACTCAAAAGAAAGGGAAAAAAAGTTTTAAAATGCATTTTGAAGTTAAGATGCCTGGTTACAGAAATGGATGGTGGTGACAGTTGCACAAAATGTTAACATGCTTATGCCACTGAACATAATGACCATTTAAAATGGTTAAAATGGTAAATTTTATGGTATGTAGCTCTTACCACAATAAAATAAAAATTTTGAAAATTGGATTATGAGCATTTCTTCATCTTGTTAGCACAGTTCATTGCAAGTGGTTATAATTTTGCATTTTCAAAGAGATGATTCAAAAGATCTACCCAACACTTTGTAAACACACACATGCATAAATAAATTTACTTGTGTATAATGCATAATATTAAGTATGCTTTTTTATGTTTGAGAGAAAACTTGGAAAAGGAAACCAGGAGTCAGTACTAGAAGTCCACAAACAAGTTCTCTCCTGGATCCACAAGGCAGGATTAGTGAGGAAGCCACATTTTCCTCAATGGTTGCATTTTTTAAAAATTACTGTTCCTTGCAGAGCAGGGCTAACCTATAGGCAGTGTGTCCGGAGTAGACCGTTTTTTACATTTTTGTGGGTACATAGTAAGTGTGTATATTTATGGGTTACATGAGATATTTTGATACTGACAGACAATACGTAATAATCACATCAGAGTAAATGGGGTATGGGGTATCCTTTGTGTTACACAAACAATCCAATTATATGCTTTTAGTTATTTTTTAATGTATAATTAGGTTTTCTGTTTGTTTGTTTGTTGAAACAGTCTCACTCTGTCACCCAGGCTAGAGGGCAGTGGCGTCGTCTCAACTCACATCAACCTCTGATTCCCGGGTTCAAGCGATTCTCCTGCCTCAGCCTCCCAAGTAGTTGGGATTACAAGCGCGTGCCACCACATCCAGCTAATTTTTTTTTTTTCATTTTTAATAGAGATAGGGTTTCACTATGTTGGCCAGGCTGGTCTTGAACTCCTGACCTCAGGTATCCACCTACCTCAGCCTCCCAAAGTGCTGGGATTACAGGCGTGAGCCACTGCATGCAGCTCAATTAAGTTATTTCATCTTATTTTTATTTATTTATTTATTTATTTATTTATTTATTGTAGGGAAAAGAAAGAGAGATCAGACTGTTACTGTGTCTATGTAGAAAGAAGTAGACATAAGAGACTCCATTTTGTTCTGTACTAAGAAGAATTCTTCTGCCTTGAGATGCTGTTAATCTGTAACCCTACCCCCAACCCTGTCCTTGCAGAGACATGTGCTGTGGTGACTCAAGGTTTAATGGATTTGGGGCTGTGCAGGATGTACTTTGTTAAACAAGTGCCTGAAGGCAGTATGCTTGTTAAAAGTCATCACCATTCTGTTAATCTCAAGTACCCAGGGACACAAACACTACGGAAAGGAAAGCCGCAGGGACCTCTGCCTAGGAAAGTTAGGTATTGTCCAAGGTTTCTTCCCATGTGATAGTTTGAAATATGGCCTCGTGGGAAGGGAAAGACCTGATTGCTCCCCAGCCCAATACCGGTAAAGGGTCTGTGTTGAGGAGGATTAGTATAAGAGGAAAGAAGCCCTCTTGGCAGTTGAGATAAAAAAAGGCATCTGTCTCCTGCCCGTCCCTGGGCAATGGAATGTCTCGGTGTAAAACCGAATTGTATGTTCTATTTACTGAGATAGGAGAAAACCGCCTTAGGGCTGGAGGTGGGACGTGCTAGCGGCAATGCTACTCTTTATTCACTGAAAATGTTTATGGAGATGTTTGCATATGCACATCAAGGCACAGCATTTTTCCTTAAAGTTATTCATGTCACGGAGATCTTTACTCATATGTCTTTCTGTTGACCTTCTCCCTGCTATGACCCTATTGTCCTGCCACTTACCCCTCTCCCAGATAGTAAAGATAATTATCAATAAATACTGAGGGAACTCAGAGACCAGTGCTGGCGCGGGTCCTCTGTATGCTGAGCGCCGGTCCCCTGGGCCCACTTTTTCTTTCTCTATACTTTGTCTCTGTGTCTCATTTCTTTTCTCAAGTCTCTCCTTCCACCTGATGAGAAATGCCCACAGGTGTGGAGGGGCAGGCCAACCCTTCCATTTATTTTTGAGACAGAGTTTTGCTCTTGTTGCCCAGGCTGGAGTGCAGTGGTGCAATCTCAGATCACTGCAACCTCTGCCTCCCGGGTTCAAGTGATTCTGCCTCAGCCTCCCGAGTAGCTGGGATTACAGGACACGCCACCATGCCCGGCTAATTTTTTGTGTTCTTAGTAGAGACAGGGTTTCATCATGTTGGCCAGGCTGGTCTCGAACTCTTGACAGGTGATCCGCCCACCTTGGCCTTCCAAAGTGCTGGGATTACAGGTGTGAGCCACTGCACCTGGCCTGGGTTATCTTTTGCTAAAGTTACCCTGTTTTGCTAGCAAATATTAAGTGTTATTCATTCTTTCTATTTTTTGTACCCATTAACATTCCCCCCTCCCCGATCCAGCAACTACCCTTCCCAGTTGTGAAGGATACATTCTTTTACTCTCTATCTCCATTACGTCGATTATTTCAATTTTTAGCTCCCACAAGTAAGTGAGAACATGCAATATTCGTTTTTCTGTGCCTGACCTATTTTACTTAACGTAATGACTTCCAGTTCCATCCATGTTGTTGCAAATGACAGGATCTCATTCTCCTTTATGGATGAAAAGTCCTCCATTGTGTGTATGTATCACATTTTATTTATCCATTCATCTATTGATGAACATTTAGGTTGCTCCCAAATCTTGGCCATTGTAAACAGTGATGCAATAAACATGGGAATGCAGATATAGCTTTGATATACTGATTTCCTTTCTTTTGGGTTTATACCCAGCAATGGGACTGCTGGATCATATGGTAGCTCTACATTTAGTTTTTTGAGGAACCTCCCAACTATTCCCCACAGTGATTTTACTAATTTACATTCCCACCAACCATATTTGATGGTTCCCTTTTCTCCACATCCTCTCCAGTATTTGTTATTGCCTATCTTTTGGATAAATGCCATCATAACTGGGGTGAGATGGTATCTCATTGTAGTTTTGATTTGCTTTTCTCTGATGATCAGTGATGTTGAGCACCTTTTCCTATATCTGTTTGCCATTTGCATGTCTTCTTTTGAGAAATGTCAATTCAAATCTTTTGCCCATTTTTAATTGGATTATTAGAATTTTTCCTATAGAGTTGGTTGAGCTCCTTATATATTCTGGTTATTAATCTCTTGTCAGATAGGCAGTTTGCAAACATTTTCTCCCATTCTGTGTTGTCTCTTCACTTTGTTGATTGTTTCCTTTATTGTGCAGAAGCTTTTTAACTTGATGTGATCCCACTTGTCCATTTTTGCTTTGGATGCTTGTGCTTGTAGAGTATCTATCAAGAAGTCTTAGCCCAGTCCAATGCCTGGAGAGTTCCCCCAATGTTTTCTTGTAGTAGTTTCATAGTTTGAGGTCTTAGATTTAAGACCTTTAGTCCATTTTGATATAATTTTTGTATATGGCAAGAGAGTGGTGTCTAGTTTCATTCTTTTGCATATGGATATCCAGCTTTCCCAGCATCATTTATTGAAGAGATTGTCCTTTCCCCAATGTATGTTTTTGGCACCTGTGTCAAAAATGAGGTCATGGTAGATGTAACAATTTATCTCTGGGTTCTGTATTCTCTTCCACTCATCTATATGTCTGTTTTTATGCCAGTACCATACCATTTTGGTTACTATTGCTCTGTAGTACAATTTGAAGTCAGGCAATGTGATTCCTCCAGTTTTGTTCTTTTTGCTTAGGATAGCTTTGTCTATTCTGGATCTTTTGTGGTTCTCTATAAATTTTAGGATAGGTTTTTCTATTTCTGTGAATAATGTCATTGATATTTTGATAGGGATTGCGTTGAATCTGTAGATTGCTTTGTGTAGTATGGACATTTTAAAAATAGTGATTCTTACAATCCATGAAAATGGAATATGTTTCCATTTTTTGGTGTTCTCTTCCTTTTCTTTCATCAGTATTTTATAGTTTTCATTGTAGAAATCTTCCACTTTTTTGGATAAGTTAATTCCTAGGTGTTTTATTTTATTTGTAGCTATTATAAGTGAGATTACTTTGTTGATTTTTTTTCAGATTGTTTGCTGTTGGCATACAGAAATGCTACTGGTTTTTCTATATTAATTTTGTATCCTGCAACTTTACTGTATTTATTAGTTCTAATAGTTTTTTGATGGAGTCTTTAGGTTTTTCCAAATATAAGATTAGATCATCTGTAAACAAGGATAATTTGACTTCTTCCTTTCCAATTTGGATGCTCTTTATTTCTTTCTCTTGTCTGATTTCCCTAGCTAGCATTTCCAGTACTATGTTGAATGACAGTGGTGGAAATGGGCAACTCTGTCATGTTCCCAATCTCAGAGGAAAGGCTTTCAGTGTTTCCCCATTCAGTATGATACTTGCTGTGAGTCTGTTGTTTATGGCTTTTATTGTGTTGAACTCCCTTGAGTATTTTTTGTAGAACAGGTCTGGTGTTGATGAAATCCCTCAGCTTTGTTTGTCTGGGAAAGTGTTTATCGTTCATGTTTGAAGGATGTTTTCACCAGATATATTTAGCTTGGTGCAAAAGTAATTGAGGTTTTTGCCATTAAAAGTAATTGCAAAAACTGCAATTACTTTTGCACCAACCTAATACTATTCTAGGGTAAAATTTTTTTTTTTCCTTCAGCACTTTAAATATGTCATGCCACTCTCTCCTGGCCTGTAAATTTTCCACCAAAAAGTCTGTTGCCAGATATATTGGAGTTTCATTGCATGTTATTTGTTTCTTTTCTCTTGCTGCTTTTAGGATTCTTTCTTTATCCTTGATCTTTAGGGCTTTGATTTTTATATGCCTTCAGGTGGTCTTTTTTGGGTTCAGTCTGCTTCATGTTCTATAACCTTCCAGTACTTAAATACTGATATCTTTCTCTAGGTTTGGGAAGTTCTCTATTATTATCCCTTTGCATAAACTCTCTACCTTATCTCTCTCTCTCTCTCCCCCTCCTCTTTAAGGTCAATAATTCTTAGATTTGCCCTTTTGAGGCTATTTTCTAGATCTTGTAGGCATGCTTTATTCTTTTTTCTTTTTTTTTTTAGACAGAGTCTCGCTCTGTTACCCAGGCTGGAGTGCAGTGGCCTGATCTCGGCTCACTGCAACCTCTGGTGTTCAAGTGATTCTCGTGTCTCGGCCTCCCAAGTAGCTGGGATTACAGGCGTGTGCCACCACGCCCAGCTAATTTTTGTATTTTTTGGTAGAGACTGGGTTTTGCCATGTTGGCCAGGCTGGTCTCGGACTCATGACCTCAGATGATCCACCCACCTTGGCCTCCCAAAGTGCTGGGATTATAGGCATGAGCCACCACACCCGTCCCATTCTTTTTTATTCTTTTTTTCATTTGCCTCCTCTGACTGTATTTTCTTTCTTGTATTTTTATTTTATTTTATTTTATTTCATTTTATTTTATTTTATTTTATTTCAGACAGAGTTTCATTCTTGTTGCCCAGGCTGGAGTGCAATGGCGCAGTCTCGGCTCACTGCAACCTCTGCCTCCTGGGTTTAAGCAATTCTCCTGCCTCAGCCTCCCGAGTAGCTGGGATTACAGGCGTGCACCATCACTCTCGGCTAATTTTTGTATTTTTAATAGAGACGAGGTTTCACCATGTTGGTCAGGCTGGTCTCGAACTCCTGACCTTAGGTGATCCACCTGCCTCAGCCTCCCAAAGTGCTCGGATTACAGGTGCGTGAGCCACTGTGCCCAGCCCCTCCTCTGACTGTATTTTCACATAGCTTGTCTTCAGTCTCACTAATACCGTCTTCTGCTTGATCAATTCTGCTATTAAGAGGCTGATACATAAGTCAATATGTCAACTGCATTTTTCAACTCCAGAATTTCTGCTTGATTCTTTTTATTTCAATCTCTTTGTTAAATTTATCTCATAATATTATGTGTAAGTACTGTGTGCTAACTGATTGCACCACTGGAGCTCCTATCTGACAGTATTCTGAATTTCTTCTGTTTTATCTTGAATATTGTTGGGTTTCCTCAAAACAGACATAACCTCAAAATTTTGAATTCTCTGTCTGAAATGTCACATATCTCTGCCTCTCCAGGATTGGTCCCTGGTGACTTATTTAGTTCATTTGCTGAGGTCATGCTTTTCTGGATGGTCTCGATGCTTGCAGATGTTCTGGGGTGTCCGAGTATTGAAGAATTAGGTATTTATTGTAGTCTTTGGTGTCTGGGCTTGTGTGTACTCCTCCATCTTGGGAAGGCTTTCCAGGCATTCGAAGGAACTTGGGCGTTGTGATCTAAGTTTTTTGTTTTTTGTTTTTTGTTTTTTGTTTTTTTTATCACTGCAGCCATATTTGCATTAGGATGCACTCCAAGCCCAGTAATCCTGTGACTCTTGCAGACTCATAGAAGTACCACATTGGTATCCTTGGATAAGAACAAGAAGAAGGCCAGGCATGCTGGCTCACACCTGTAATTCCAGCACTTTGGGAACCCGAGGCGGGTGGATCACGAGATCAAGAGATCGAGACCATCCTGGCCAACGTGGTGAAACCCCGTCTCTACTAAAAATACAAAAATTAGCTGGGTGTGGTGGTATGCGCTTGTGGTCCCAGCTACCTGGGAGGCTGAGACAGGAGAATCGCTTGAATCTGGGGGCAGAGGTTTCAGTGAGCTGAGATGCACTCTAGCCTGGCAACAAAGCAAGACTCCATCTCAAAAAAGAACCACAAGAATTCCCTGAATTACCAGGCAGAGACTCTTGTTCTCTTCCCTTACTTTCTTCTAAACAAATGGGGACTCTCTCTCTCTCTGCTGAGCTGCCTGGAGCTGGGGGGATGTGTGTCACAAGCACTCCTGTGACCCCCACTGGGACTGTGCTGGGTCAGACCTAAAGCCAGAACAGCACTGGGTCTCACCCAAAACCCACTATAACCACTACCCAGCTACGGCCTATGTTCGCTCAAGGACCTAGGGCTCTATAATCAGCAGGTGGTAATGTGCTCTTCCCTCCAGGGCAGCAAGTTCTCCCTAGTCCTAGACAGGTCTAGAGGTGCCATTCGGGAGACAGAGCATTGAGTTGGAAGCCTTAGGTATCTACCTAGTGCTCTATTCTACTGTGGCTGAACTGGCACACAAGCAACAAAACAAAGCCCTTCCCACTTTTTTCTCCCCCTTCCACAAGCAGAGGACTCTCTCCCCATGGCCACCGCCACCACAGACCAGTGGGGAACACTGCCAGGCTATCACCAATGTTTAGTTAAGGCACAAGGGCTCTTCAGTCAGCTTATGGTGAATGCTGCCAGGCCCAGGACTCACCCTTCAAGAAAGTGGGCTCCCCTCTGTTCCAGGGCAGGTCCAGAAATGTCATCCAGGAACCAAGCCCTACAATCAGGGACCCCAAGCACCCACTTATTGCTCTACCCCATTGTGGCTAAGCTGGTCCTAAGCTGCAAGACAAAGTCCCATTGACTCTTTCCTCTACTTTTCTCAAGCAGGAGTCTCTCCTCATAGCCACAACAGCTGGAGATGTGCTTGGGTCATACCTGAGACCAGCACATCTCAGAGTCTCACCTAAGGTTCACAGAATGTATTACTCGGCTACCACTGCTGATTATCCATGGCCCAGGGTCTCTTTAGTCAGCAGGTGATGAATCCTTCCAGAACTGAGTCCTTCCGTTCAAGTTGGGGGATTTGATTCTGGCCTAGGGTATGTCTAGAAATGTCATCTGGGAACTAGGGTCTAAAATTTGGACCTCAGGACTCTGTACAGTGGCCTATCCTACTGTGGCTGAGCTGCTATCCAAGTTACAAGACAAAATTCTCTTTACTCTTCCCTCTCCTCCCCTCAAGTGGAAGGAATGAGTCTCTTTTGGAACTGTGAGCTTCACTACCTAGAGTTGGGAGGGGGTAGCATATGTACTCCCTTGATTGCACTGGCTGGTGTGCCCATGTGCCCCCTAAGTCCACTGGCTCTGAGCCCAGAACAGCACTAGGACTTGCCTAGAAGTTGCATTCCTTGTGGCCTAGACTGCCTTTCAAGTTTTTTTAGGGCCTCTATTAGTCCATTTTCACACTGCTGATAAAGATATACCTGAGACTAGATAATTTATAAAGAAAAATAGGTTTAATGGACTCACAGTTCCACGTGTCTGGGGAGGCCTCATGATCATGACAGAAGGCGAAAGTCATGTCTTACATGGTGGCAGGCAAACAGAGAATGAGAATCAAGTGAAAGAGGTTTCCCCTTATAAAACCATCAGATCTTGCGAGACTTATTCTCTACCACTAATGCAGTATGGGGGAAACTGCCCCCATTCAATTATCTCCCACTAGGTCCCTCCCACAACATGTGGGAATTATGGGAGCTACAATTCAAGATGAGATTTGGGTGGGGACACAGCCAAACCATATTATTCCACCCCTAGCCCCTCTCAAATCTCATGTTCTCACATTTCAAAACCAATCATGCCTTCCCAACAGTTCCCAAAGTCTTAACTCATTTCAGCATTAACTCAAAAGTCCATAGTCCAAAGTCTTATCTGAGACAAAGCAAGTCCCTTCCACCTATGAGCCTGTAAAATAAAAAGTAAGTCATTACTTCCTAGATACAATGGGGCTACGGGCATTAGATAAATACACTCATTCCAAATGGGAGAAATTGACCAAAACAAAGGGGCTGAAGGCCGCATGCAAGCCTAAAATCCAGTGGGGTAGTCAAATCCTAAAGCTCCAAAATGATCTCCTTTGACTCCATGTCTCATATTCTCATATCCAGGTCACACTGATACAAGAGATGGGTTCCTGTGGTCTTGGGTAGCTCTGCCCTTGTGGCTTTGGAGAGTATAGCCTCCCTCCCAGCTGCTTTCACAGGCTGGTGTTTAGTGTCTGTGGCTTTTCCAGGCTCACAGTGTAAGCTGTTGGTGGATCTACCATTCTGGCGTCTGAAGGATGGTGGCCCTCTTCTCACAGCTCCACTAGGCAGTGCCCCAGTGTGGACTCTCTATGGGGGCTCTGACCCCACATTTTCCTTCTGCACTGCCCTAGCAGAGGTTCCCCATGAGACCCCCGACCCTGCAGCAAACATCTGCCTGGACATCCAGGCATTTCCACACATCCTCTGAAATCTAGGTGGAGGTTCCCAAACCACAGTTCTTGACTTCTGTGTACCCACAGGCTCAACACCATGTGGAAGCTCCCAAGGCTTGGGGCTTGCATGCTCTGAAGCCATGGCCTGAGCTGTACCTTGGCCTGTTTTAGCCATGGCTATAGCAGCTGGGATGCAGGGCACCAAGTCCCTAGGCTGCACACAGCAGGAGGGTCCTGGGCCCAGACCACAAAACCATTTTTTCCTCGTAGGCCTCTGGACCTGTGATGGGAGGGGCTGCCGCAAAGGTCTCTGACATGCCCTGGAGACATTTTTCCAATTGTCTTAGCAATTAACATTTGGTTCCATGTTATGTATGTAAATTTCTGCAGCCAGCTTGAATTTCTCCTCAGAAAATGGATTTTTATTTTCTATTGCATCATCAGGCTTCAAATTTTCTGAACTTTTATGCTGTTTCCCTTTTAAAATGAAATGCTTTTAACTGCACCCAAGTCACCTCTTGAATGCTTTGCTGCTTAGAAATTTCTTCTGCTAGTTACCCTAAATCATCTCCCTCAAGTTCAAAGTTCCAAATCTCTAGGGCAGGGGCAAAATGCCACCAGTCTCTTTGTTAAAACATAGCAAGAGCCACCTTTTCTCCAGTTCCCAACAAGTTCCTCATCTCCATCTAAGACCACCTCAACCTGGATTTCATTGTCCATATCATTATCAGCATTAAGGTGAAAACTATTCAATAAGTCTCTAGGAAGTTCCAAACTTTCCCATATTTTCATGTATTTTTCTGAGCCCTCCAAACTATTCCAGACTCTGCCTTTTACCCAGTTCCAAAGTCACTTCCACATTTTTGGGTATCTTTACAACAGTGCCCCTCTCTACAGGTACTAATGTAGTGTATTAGTCTGTTTCACACTGCTGATAAAGACATACCTGAGACTCTGTAATTTATAAAGAAAAAGAGGATTCATGGACTCACAGTTTCACATGGCTGGGGAGGCCTCACAATCATGGTGGAAGGCAAAGGCACGTCTTACATGGTGTCAGGCAAAGAGAAAATGAGAATCAAGTAAAAGGGGTTTCCTCTTATAAAATCATCAGATATCGTGAGACTTACTACCATGAGAACAGTGTTCATGGAGGAAACGGACCCCATGATTCAATTATCTCCCACTGGGTCTCTCCCACAACACATGAGAATTATGGGAGCTATGATTCAGGTGAGATTTGAGTGGGAACACAGCTAAACCATATCAGTGCCTCAGAGCACTTTAGCTGTCTGTGGCAAGGCTTGCCAGAACTCAAGTTCCAACCACCGGGATGGACAATTCCCCAGTGGGTAGCGATGATCTAAATGATCCTTTTGTGGGCATCAGCTGAGTTCTGCCCAGTGTTACTTTTTGCTGTGATAGGCAGCACTGGGTTCGAATGCAAAGTCCCACAATCACTGAACTCTTTCTCCCCTCCCACAACTGCACAAATTCACTCTCTGCACCACGTGACTGCTCTCTGAAGATAAGGAAGGAGTGGCACCAGCAATTCACGACTGTCTTTCCTACCCTCTTCAGTGTTTCTTTCACTGATATGAAGTTAAAATCAGGCACTGTGATTGCTCACTTGATTTTTGCTTTTTATGAAGGTGATTTTGTGTGTGTGTATAGATAGCTGTTTAATTTGCTGTTTCTCTGGGGAAGATGAAAAGAGGCTTCTATTCAGCCATCTTGCTCCGTCTCCCTGCTTACTGTTTTAAATGAACACACATGTAACTTCCAGAGCCTGTGTTTTTTTTTACCTTGACAATTACAATGAACATTATTTTAGAAGCAATAATTAAATCTACCTAATTATGAATATCCGAGTCTACGAATGTTGTATATTTTCATGATTAGAAATATATCCTCACTATATTTTTTTCTATCTTGTAACTTTTGTATCTTATGCCTATTTTTTATTCAGTTTCACTGTACCTATATGCTATTCTTGGATTTTTAAGTGTCCTTTAAGAAAAAGCAATATAGTGGCCGGGCGCGGAGGCTCAAGCCTGTAATCCCAGCACTTTGGGAGGCCGAGACGGGCAGATCACGAGGTCAGGAGATCGAGACCATCCTGGCTAGCACGGTGAAACCCCATCTCTACTAAAAAATACAAAAAACTAGCCAGGCGAGGTGGCGGGCGCCTGTAGTCCCAGCTACTCGGGAGGCTGAGGCAGGAGAATGGCATAAACCTGGGAGGCGGAGCTTGCAGTGAGCTGAGATCCGGCCACTGCACTCCAGCCTGGGCGACAGAGCGAGACTCCGTCTCAAAAAAAAAAAAAAAAGCAATATAGTATTGAACTAACTTCATATTTATTGGTAGAATGACCAGAGTGCTTTAATTTAATGGGTTATCCATCATAGAGGAATCAAATGAAATTGTAGATATGAAAGTGCTTTGAAAACAGTAATAGGCCAGGTGCGGTGGCTCATGCCTGGATTCTCAGCACTATGGGAGGCTGAGGCAAGTGGATCACAAGGTCAGGAGTTCAAGATCTGCCTGGCCAAGATGGTGAAACCCCGTCTCTACTAAAAATACAAAAATTAGCCAGTCGCAGTGGCAGGTGCCTGTAATCCCAGCTACTCGGGAGGCTGAGGCAGAAGAATCGCTTGAACCCAGGGGGCAGAGGTTGCAGTGAGCCGAGATTGCGCCACTGCACTCCAGCCTGGGCTGGAGTGAGACTCCGTCTCAAAAAAAAAAGAAAGAAAGAAAAAGAAAACAGTAATACATTACACATATGTAAAGCTATACTATTGTTATTATTCTTTTGAGAACTATCATAAGAAAATTATGATGTGTGACTGGGCACAGCATCACTCTCACTGTCATTGAGGTGAACCAGACCACTGCTTTGACTCAGGTCAAGGGACAAAAGCCTGGTGCAGTTGTCAAGGTGCTTTATTCCACTTGTATCAGCGGCATTTTTTCAAAAAAACCAAAGCTTCTAATGTGGGTAAGTTTCTGAGGAGGTTACACACTGTGTTCAAGTTTAAGTGACCCCCTCTAAGCTTCCTGTTACTGAGATCCATTTCCCTTAGATTTTGCAGGTGTTTGGCTGGAAGTATCTCTAATTTTACCAATGTTCCACTCAGATTCAAACTCCTCAGTAGGGACGGAGTTTCCAGATACACATTCTGGATGAGTTGATAGCTATCCTGAGAAACATCCAGAGTAGTCAGATTAGGCAATGACAGAGTAGAGAAATTTAACTCCGTTAGCTTGTTCCCCTGCAGGCTCAGATGGGTCAGAGAGAGTAATAACCTGGAGTTGTTGTTCAAAGAAATGATGCTGTTACTAGTAAGATCAAGGTACTCCAGGCATGGAAGATGCTGGACTGCTTCAAGAATATTGGAAAAGTTGGTAATAATGTTTCGAGATAGGCTTAAATGTTTCAATTTGATAAGAGGGACAAAAGCAGTATTGCGAATATGGGTAATTTCATTGTGGCTCTCAGGAGCAGGGTTTCCAAGTTGGACAGGCCCTCAAGGAAGTTGTTCACACTTTGAATCTTATTTTCTACTAAATTCAAAAGGGCCAGGTTTTCAAGTCCCCAAAATCCTCCCTCACCAATCTTCCAAATGGAATTCCACTCCAGTTGCAAGTCCACCAGAGCAAACAAATTAGCGAAGCTATGGGGAGGAAGGATCTGAATTTGGTTCAGTGTCAGATTGAGGTGAGTAGCATATCCAGAGATGTCACTAACCGCATCTGTCAAGTTGGCAATCTTCTTCCGAATGCAGAACACATGATGTCCAATTGACACTGTGTGCATTTACTGAACTCATATGTCTCTGCCAAAGGCAGCAGAGAAAGCTCAATTAAAATGAGCCAGAGCTGTTGAAGAGGCAGGAGACTCTTTAAACCCATCTTGTTAGTCCCAGGCCTTAGAGTTACTCTAAGAAAAAAAACTCTTTGCATGTATGATGCTCATGTTTGAAGAAATGGCCTTTCCATTTTGACTTTGCCACAAAGAAAAGAGAAAGTTGTTTAGTTTACATTTCTGTCTCCTAACAAATATTTCATAACTTTTTCAAGGAAACTAAAGAGCTTTGCCTAAAGTTAACTTCCAAAATAAATTCATCTCCAAAGCACTCTATGTGTATTAGCAAGGACTACTACTCTTTCTCCTACAGCCAAAATTGTCACCACATGGACACAGAGAAGGCAATTGCATACCTAATTTAATTTAGGAGAATTAACAAGTTTCCAAACCCTCCTCTCACCTCTGCACAATAAAACAGCTCTCTCTTCACCACTGGAGAGGCCTGTGGAGTGGAGGGTCTATGAATCTCAGTTTAGTTAAAAGATAATCATCCATGATAGGAGCAAAAAAAATCAAGGTTTACAGGCCACCTCTACCTTAATGTGAATAAATACAGGAGTCCTTGATTTAAAGCCACTCATTTCACCACAATTTACATTTATATACGTCAGACAACTATACCTATTATCAGTATATTACATTCACAGTAAACCTAAAAATATACAGCTACAATCAACTTAAATCTGTCAATCTACTTGCCAATATGTGCTGCTCAAGGTTTCTCCAGCCTTGCCTCCTGGGTTCAACCTATTCCCACAGTCACTTGTGGTGATGTAGTGAAAAGAATCTCGCCGGGCGCGGTGGCTCAAGCCTGTAATCCCAGCACTTTGGGAGGCCGAGATGGGCGGATCACGAGGTCAGGAGATCGAGACCATCCTGGCTAACACGGTGAAACCCCGTCTCTACTAAGAAATACAAAAACTAGCCGGGCGAGGTGGCAGCGCCTGTAGTCCCAGCTACTCGGGAGGCTGAGGCCGGAGAATGGCGTGAACCCGGGAGGCGGAGCTTGCAGTGAGCTGAGATCTGGCCACTGCACTCCAGCCTGGGCTACAGAGCGAGACTCCGTCTCAAAAAAAAAAAAAGAAAAAAAGAATCTCCAGCTCAGACAGACCTGAGCTCCAATTCAGTGTCCTTTCACAAATTATTTAAACTCTCGGAACCTGTTTCCTTATCCATATAATGGGATAATAATAATACCTACTCCTTTATAACATTGTGATGATTCAAAAAAGACAACGTAAAGTGCCCAGCTTGTGCCTAGTACACTGTGAAGCTCACTAAAAGGTTCTTCTCTTTTTTTCTCTTAACTGTAGGCCAACAACAGTACACCGTCTTTGTGTGGATCTTCTAGCGCTTGTATTAAGAGCACTGGTGGCCACAGAGGAAAGAGAGAAACAGTATAGTTGACTGGGCTTCTTTCCTTTGTATATGTTTTCATATGCACACAAAGATATATAATATACTTGCTAGCACTGTTTGTAATTCTTGGAATCGCAGGACAAATATCCACTACAGAAACTGGCAATATATATGTATATGTTGTAAAATAAAAATCTGAGGCACGATAAAATGTTAAAGAGTTTATTTGAGCAGGAAGCAATTCATGAGTTGAGGAACATTAAACTGAAAAAGGTTTGGTGTTCTGATGACAAAATGTACTGGGAAAATGCAGCAGCAAAATAAATAAATTATTTGATTTGTTTGCAATTACAGAATTGCCTTTTTTAAGATACCGTGTTGGAAAGTTCCTAGTCACATAATCGTATGTTAGTTGGCTGCTTATGATTGGCTGATGTTAAGTTTTATTTTAGTCTAACATAAGCATTTATCAGCAATGACCCAACTTAAGTTTCACTTGTGTTTGCAATTTAAGCAAGACTTAGGTCACATATGAGGCTTAACTGGTTTTGTCTTCTCAAGGATTTTTCGGGCCTGGTCTCCATTTTAATTTGCTTTAACAAAGTACACCCTAAGAAATGAGAATTTCTGGGATAGGTACATTTATAATCAGGTCAGTATTACACTGAATACAGTCACAAAACATGACCTTGAAAATCTTTTACAAGTAATGTAAGCCACTTCCTGAAGTCTGTAATATTAAGACTGTCAAGTGTAGTGCACCAGATGGCCCATCTGCTTACAACATCGGTAACTTGGTATTATCCACTTTAATACTTTTTGTGATACTGGTGGTATTAAAGTGATATCCCATTGTCTTTTATGGACAATCACTTCTTATAAATAGTGACAATCACTATTTATCTCATTTCTTTTCTTCTTCTTCCCCTTTTTCTTTTTGATCCTCCTCTTCTGACATATAACTAGAGAATGTGTTATGAGTTTACAAACAGCTGGACTGTCAGGCTGCTTTTTTTCACAGATGTTTCTCCTTTGCCTTCCCTTCCCCTCTTTCCCTCCCTTTTCCTTCCTTCATTCTTTCCTTGAAGCAGTAAGCACCATTTTGGAAGCTTGAGAGAAACTAAAATGAGAGAGAGAGGGAGAGAGAGAGAGAGAACAAACACATACAAAAGAAAAGAAGGAAACATGACATGATGACATGAAGTTGGTGATCCAAGAAAGTGGAGAAGGGAGGGAGGGTTAACCATTTTGCTTATGCTGAACCAAGGGAAGAATGGGAAGCAGGAAGAGGAGGAAGGGAAAGGGGAGATATCAGAAGAAACATTGCAGGCAGAGGGATGAGGGGACACGGAGACAATTTAATACAACTTGAGACAAGACAGTTTGGCTGGTGAGGTCCTGATGTGATATCTGAATGTTTGTGATTTTAAGAATCTTTCCATATATTTGATAGCCACTTGGACTTTTCTTTCAGTGACCTGCTTATTTATTTATTTATTTATTTATTGAGACGGAGTCTCACTCTGTTGCCCAGGCTGGAGTACAGTGGTGCGATCTTGGCTCACTACAACTTCCATCTCCCGGGTTCAAGCAGTTCTCCTGCCTCAGCCTCCCAAGTAGCTAAGATTACAGGTGTGCACCGCCATGCCTGGCTAATTTTTGAGTCTTTAGTAGAGACAGGGTTTCATTATGTTGGCAAGGCTGGTCTCGAACTCCTGACCTTAAGTGATCCACCTGCCTCATTCTCCCAAAGTGCTAGGATTAAAGGCATGAGCCACAACACCCAGCCTGCTTATTTGTATCTTTTCTTTATTTTTCTATTGGATTTTGGGGTTTAAAAAAAATGATTTGTAGGCATTCATGCACATTCTGATATTGATCCCTTGTTGGTTTTAATGTTTTAAATATTTTCTGTCATCTATCATTTAATATTGTCAATGATGTCCTTTGTTGACCAGAAAATTTTAATCATGGTAAGGTAAAAAGCCATCATTTTTTTGGTTTTAAGGTTTTTCTTTTGAACTCCTGTTTAAAATATTTTGCCTCCTTAGATTACATGGATACTGTACACTTGGCTTTGCTTTTCCCACTTATGTCTAATTTTCCTAAATTCAATTTTTCCATATAGTAGTATAAGGTAAGGATCCAGCTGTATTTTCCCATTAGTGAATTAGCTCACTACAAACTAAAATAATCTATTGCTGTTCCAATGCTTTGAGGCATATCTTTATGATATATCAAATTATCATATATACTTGAATGTATTTTTTTAATTTGGGGGGGCACATAAATGTATATTTGTATGGGATACATGAAATATTTTGATACAGGCATATAATGTATAATAATTACATTAGGGTAAATGGGGTATATCCATCATCTCAAGCATTTATTCTTTGTGTTACAAACAATCCAATTATACACTTTTAGTTATTTTTAAATGTATGATTGGCCGGGCACAGTGGTTCACACCTGTAATCCCAGCACTTTGGGAGGCTGAGGCAGGCGGATCACCTGAGGTTAGGAGTTCAAGACCAGCCTGGCCGACATGGTGAAACCCTGCCTGTACAAAAATACAAAAATTAACAGGGTTTGATGGTGGGCGCCTGTAATCCCAGCTACTTGGGAGGCTGAGGCAGGAGAATCTTTTGAACCCAGGAGGCAGATGTTGCAGTGAGCCGAGATAAAGCCATTGCACTCCAGCCTGGGCGACAGAGCGAGACTCTGTCTCAAAAAAAAAAAAAAAAAAAAAGTATGATTAAGTTATTATTGACTATAGTCACCTTGTTCTGCTATGAAATAGTAGGTCTTATTTATTGTATTTTTTTGTACCCATTAACCATCCCCACCTCCCCATCACCTCCCCACCACATTTCCCAGCCTCTAGTAACCACCATTCTACTCTCTATCTCTATGGGTTCAATAGTTTTTATTTTTAGATCCCACAGATAAGTGAGAACATGTAATGTTTGTGTTTCTGTGCCTGGCTTATTTCACTTAATATAATGACCACCAATTCCATCCATGTTGTTACAAATGACAGGATCTCATTCTTTTTTATGACTGAAAAAGATCATTGTGCATATATACCACATTTTCTTTTTCCATTAATCTGTTGATGAAGACTTACGTTGCTTCCAAATCTTGGCTATTGAGAATAGTGCTGCTACAAACATGAGACTGCAGATATCTCTTTAATATACTGATTTCCTTTCTTTTGAGTATATACCCAGCAGTGGGATTGCGGGATCATATGGTAGCTCCGTTTTTAGTATTTGAGGAACATCCAAACTGTTCTCCTTAGTGATTCTACTAATTTACATTCCCACCAACAGTGTATGAGGGTTCCCTTTTCTCCACATCCTCGTCAGCATTTGTTATTGCCTGTCTTTTGGATAAAAGCCATTTTAGGATGGGTGCGGTGGTTCATGCCCATAATCCCAGCACTTTGGGAGGCCGAGGAGGGCGGATCACTTAAGGTCACGGTTCGAGACCAGCCTGGCCAACATGGTGAAACCCCATCTCTATTAAAAATACAAAAATTGGGCTGGGCACAGTGGCTCAAGCCTGTAATCCCAGCACTTTGGGAGGCCGAGACGGGCGGATCATGAGGTCAGGAGATCGACACCATCCTGGCTAACACGGTGAAACCCCATCTCTACTAAAAAATACAAAAAACTAGCTGGGCGTGGTGATGGGCGCCTGTAGTCCCAGCTACTCGGGAGGCTGAGGCAGGAGAATGGTGTAAACCCGGGAGATGAAGCTTGCAGTGAGCTGAGATCCGGCCACTGCACTCCAGCCTGGGTGACAGAGCGAGACTCCGTCTCAAAAAAAAAAAAAAAAAAAAAAATACAAAAATTAGCCGGGCATGGTGGCAGGCTCCTGTAATCCCAGCTACTCAGGAGGCTGAGGCGTGAGAATCGCTTGTACCCAGGAGGTAGAGGTTGCAGTGAGCCAAGATCATGCCCCTGCACTCCGGCCTGGGCATTAGAGCAAGACTCAGTCTCAAAAACAACAACAACAAAAAAGCATTTTAACTGGGGTGAGATAATATCTCAATGTAGTTTCAATTTGCATTTCTCTGATAATCAATGATGTTGGTCACCTTTTCCTACACATGTTTGCTATTTTATTTATTTATTTATCTATTTTTTTGAGACGGAGTCTTGCTCTCTCGCATCAGGCTGGAGTGTAGTGCCAGTGCAATCTCGGCTCACTCTAACCTTCACTTCCCAGTCTCAAGTGATCCTCCCACCTCAGCCTCCTGAGTAGCTGGGAGTATAGGCATGCACCACCAAGCCTGACTAATTTTTGTATTTTATTTTGTTTGTTTTTCTTTTAGTCTTGCTTTTTGTTTTTTGAGACAGAGTCTCACTCTATTACCCAGGCTGGAGTGCAATGGTACGATCTTGGCTCACTGCAACCTCCACCTCCTAGGTTCAAGTGATTCTCCTGCCTCAGTCTCCTGAGTAGCTGGGACCACAGGCACGCACCATCATGCTCGGCTAATTTTTGTATTTTTGGTAGAGAGGGAATTTCACCATGTTGGCCAGGTTGGTCTTGAACTCCTGACCTCGTGATCCACCTGCCTCAGCCTCCCAAAGTGCTGGCATTACAGGAGTGAGCCACCACGCCCAGCCTGTTTTTTGTTTCTGTTTTTGTTTGAGATGGAGTCTCGCTCTGTCGCCCATGCTAGAGTGCAGTGGCATGATCTCAGCTCACTGCAACCTCCGACCCCTGTGTTCAAGCAATTCTCCTACCTCAGCCTCCCGAGTAGCTGGGACTACAGGCACGTGCCACCCCACCCAGCTAATTTTTGTATTTTCAGTAGAGACAGAGTTTCACCGTATTTGTCAGGCTGGTCTTGAACTCCTGACCTTATGACCCGCCCTCCTTGGCCTCCCAAAGTGCTGGGATTACAGGCATGAGCCACCGCGCCCAGCCTAATTTTTGCATTTTTTGTAGAGAGATTTTTGCCATGTTTCCCAGGCTGGTCTCAAATTCCTGACCTCAAGGGATCCACCCATCTGAGTCTCCCAAAGTGCTGGCATGCCAGGCATGAGCCACCATGCCCAGCCTTTATACATCTTATTTTGAGAAATGTCTGTTCAAATCTTTTGCCCATTTTTATAATTAGATTATTAGATTTTTTCCTATAGAGTTGTTTGAGGTCCTTATATATTCTGTTTATTAATCCCTTGTCTATTGGGTAGTTTGCAAATATTTTGTCCCATTCTATGGGTTGTCTCTTCACTTTGTTGATTGTTTCCTTTGCTGTGCAGTAGATTTTTAACTTGATGGTATCCCATTTGTCCGTTTTTGCTTTAGTTGCCTGTGTTTGTGGGGTATTAGTCAGGAAATCTTAGCCCAATCCAATGTCATGGAGAGTTTTCCCAATGTTTTCTTTAGTAGTTTCACAGTTTGAAATCTTAGATTTAAATGTTTAATCCATTTTGATTTGACATTTGTGTATGATGAGAAATAGGGGTCTAGTTTCATTCTTCTACATGCGGATATCTAGTCTCCCCAAAGACCCAAGGCATGTACTATCCGGTTACTGCTGCTGACTGTTCAGGGCCCAGGGGCTCTTTAGTCAGCAGATGATGAATCCTGCCAGGACTGTTCCTTCTTTTTAAGGCATTGGGTACCCTTCTGGTGCAAGGTATGTCTAGAAATTTTATCTGGGAGGTAGGGCCTAGAATGGGGGCTTCAGGCAGTGCCCTATTCTACCGTGGCTGAGCTGGTATCCAAGTTGCAAGACAAAGTCCTCTTTACTCTTCCCTCTCCTTTCCTCAGGTGGAAGGAAGAAGTCTTTTTTGGAGCTGCAAGTTGCACTGCCTAGGGTTGGGGAAAGGGTAGCACAAACACTCCCTTAGTTGCACTAGCTCCTTGCATGCCCCCCATGTTCACTGGCTCTGAGCCCAGCACAGCACTAAGAATTGCCTAGAAGTTGTAATCCTAGTGGCCTTGACTGCCTTTCACGTTTCTTTAGAAACCCAGAGCCCTTTAGCCCTCTATAGCAAGGCTTGCCAGAACTTGAGTTCTGATCACTGGGACGGACAAGTCCCCTCTGGATAGAGCTGGTCTAAATGCTCGCTCTGTGGGTATTGGGCGAGTTCTGCCTAGTATTACTTTCCACTGGGACAGGGCAGCACTGAGTTCCAGTACAAAGTCTCACAGTCAGTGCACTCACCCACCCCTAGGGGCATAGCTTCTTTGCGCTCTGTGGCTGCTTCCTGGGGATGAAAAAGGGGTGGTTTCAGCAATTCAAGACTGTGTTTCCTACCCTCTTTAGTGCCTCTTTGAGTGATATGAAGTTAAAATCAGCTACTCTGATCACTCACCTGATTTTTGGTTCTCATAAAGATGCTTTTTTCATGTAGATAGTGGTTAAATTTGGTGTTTCTGTGGTGAGGATGATCAGTGGAGGCTTCTATATGGATATCTTGCTGAGCTTTCTTTCTGTTCCTTTTTTTCCTTATCAGTTCCTACAAGGGTACCATGCCATTTTATTACTATGCCATTAAAGTACAGCTTAAAATCTAATAGGGTGAATTCTTTCTCTTTGCTTTTCTTTCTCAAGTTGGTTTTCATCATGATTAACTATTCATGAAAAATTTTCCAGCCAAGCATGGTGGCTCATTCCTGTAATCCCAGCACTTTGGGAGGCTGAGGTAGGAAGATTGCTTAAGCCCAAGAGTTCAAGACCAGTCTGGGCTGGTCTTCATCTATACAAAAAATTTAAAGGGAGACTTCGTCTATACAAAATATTTAAAAATTAACCAGGCATGGTGGCACATGCCTATACTCCTAGCTATTCTGGAGGCTGAGGGGGGAGGATCACCTGAGCCCAGAAGCTCAAGGCTGCAGTAAGCTGTTATTGTACCATTGCACTCCAGCCTGAACAACAGAATAAGAACCTATCTGGAAAAAAAAAAAAAAAAAGAAAAGAAAAGAAAAAATTTTCAATATAAATGTAAGTAAATCTACCAACTTTTCCTCAGAGTCCAGTTGGAATTTTGTTTGGAATTGCATTGAATTTGCAAATTAATGTGCCATGGATTGGTACACAGATTGACTATGTCAAATCACCCTAAACATGGATATGATATATTTAAAGAGCACTAAAATACGCTCTGTAAAATCCCATGCTTTCTGCATTAGGTTGTTTCCTGAAGCCTTTTAGATCCTGTTGCTATTTTGAGGGATATCTTATTTCAATTTTTTTTCAAGCTTGGTACTGCAAGGGTATCAGAAGGTTTGAATTTTTGTTTTTCTTGTTAATCAAGCTTTCTGAACTCTTTCATTGGTTTTCAGAATTTGAGTGTTCATTCCATTAGGCTTCATTTGTTAATGATTACACTATCTTCAAGTAATGGAAGTTTTATCTTTTTCAAATTCTTAAATTATCTACGCCTTTCTTTTTTATTGGTTTTATAATATTGGTCACGACCTCCAATATTATTAATAATTAATATAATAATATATAAAACCTTAGTGGTGATAGAGGATATATTCTGGTTAATAGGATGATATCTATAGGTTTTTCACTAATTATGTTATTGGCTATAGGTTCCGGTATATATAAAGTCAGCAAAATTCTCTCTTACTTCTAATTTTTAAAGTAAGGGTATAGTTGAGTTTGACCAGAACACAAAAGAGGGACAAGGAAATAGAGGTATCAACCAAGGAAGTGTGTACAGGCACAATAAATTTAGAAGATTACATTTTTTGCACAAATGATAAACTGGCTTTAAGTATAGAATCATGAAAATATCAAACACTCACTATGTGCCATGAACTTTCATGGGAGGTGAAGTGACTTGTTGAAAGAAAAGCCATGAGAATAAAGCAAGTTTCCTGATTTTAAGATGCTCTTACCTTCCACTAAGTTGCTCAAGTAAGCTCTAGTCCACAACAGAGAAAAGGCAATAAAAATCCACTAGAAATTATGTTATTTTGCCAGATGAATGGTTATTCTACAAACCAGTCTTGATACACAGATTCCTTTAGGATAAAACCATAAAATGAGGCCAGGCACGGTGGCTCATGTCTGTAATCCCAGCAATTTGGGAGGCCAAGACAGGCAGATCACCCGAGGTCAAGAGTTCAAAACCAGCCTGGCCAACATGGTGAAACCCTGTCTCTACTAAAAAATAGAAAAATTAGCTGGGCGTGGTGGTGGGCACCTGTAATCCTAGCTACTTGGGAGGCTGAGGCAGGAGAATTGCTTGAACCCAGGAGGCAGAGGTTGCAGTGAGCTGAAATCATGCCACTGCAACCAGCCTGGGTTACAGAGCGAGACTCCATCTCAAACACACACACACACACACACACACACACACACACACAATAAAATGAAGCAAAGTATAGTTCTCCCTTAACAATATCCTTGACACATGATTTTGTATATTTAATATTGATTCTAATACTATTTTCAGCAAATCAATGTTGACCAAAAGGCTTAGAAAACTTCTTCCAAAATGAAATACTTCAGGACTTTTTTTGTATTAAAAAGACAGTATATTTGTGGATTAGTCAAACATTTATGATAAAAACTATTACTAGCTTTTCAGTTTATGTCTGATACAGAACACAAGACTTAGCTACCACCAAATTGTGTTTTTAATTCAGTGGCAAAAATAACATGTTTAATAATTACAAAAAGTAGAGCTAGGAAGCATCTTTAGATATTTTAGGCACAAAGTATCTATTACTATTATTGTTTGTACCTCACTTCACCTATAAAAAGGTAATTTGATAGAGTGGGAAAAAAATGAGGCTTCAAAATCATATTTGAATGCTTGCTCTGTGTCATTGCATGAGTGATTTAACCCCTTAAAACCTCAGTTTTGGAAGCACTAAATGAGATAACATTGGTGAAATTGCCTAGCACAAGGCTCAGCATTTTGTAGGTGCTCAATAAATGCCGATTCTTGGTAAGCAGGAATTGAGGCTCCTAAACTATCCCAAATACAAGAAGACCATGAAAGTATAAGCCTAGGTGTTTTAAGTTTGTTCTGAAATGATCAAGACATCAGGCTGGGCATAGTGGCTCATGCCTGTAATGCCAGCACTTTGGGAAGCTGAGGCAGGTGGATCACTTGAGGTCAGGAGTTCGAGACCAGCCTGGCCAACATGGTAAAACTGCGTCTCTACTAAAAATACAAAAATTTCCTTGGCATGGTGGCAGGTGCCTGCAATACCAGCTATTTGAGAGGCTGAAGCAGGAGAATCACTTGAACCCAGGAGGCAGAGCTTGCAGTGAGCCAGTCGTGCCATTGCACTCCAGTCTGGGGGTCAGAGTGAAATTCTGTCTAAAAAGAAAAAAGAAAAAAAAAAGACATCATGTTCATTGAAAACATCAATTTTTCAGGATGTGCATAACTTAGTAATCATTTCTAGGTTATATAGGTGTAACAAGAAGGAGACTATTATTCACCAAAATTCAGGGAGGGGAGTTCTCCCTACAGGAGAAAAACAGCCAGAGCAAGAGACCAGATTAGACATCCTGGGAGGTTTTATGTGTCCTGGAAGCCTGAAGGCAAAGAGCCCAGGTTTTTAGGTGTTCTGAAAAGGAAGAAGTGGAGTGAGCAGCATGGAGTGAAGAAAGAAAGGGTATGAGAATGGGTGGTGGGGATGCGAGGGAAGAGACAGATTTGAACCTGTGGCTGTGGAGACTTTAAGGGCATGGATAAGAGAAGAGGAATTTTATCAAACTTTACTGTTTGACATGCTGTGTAAATTACTGCACTGCCCCTTTAAGAAAATCTACAGAAAATGTTCTTTAAGAAAAGGCTATGGGAAGTTGCATTTCTGTGTTAACCCTGTGCCAAGACTGGACCACAAAGGGACGTAACATTTAGCAATTTGCACGGGCCTAATGCAAGTTTTTCCCATTGCATCTCTCAGCAGGAGGAACTGCACATTCCATATTGCCTAGACCCTAAGAAATTTGGAGACTTTGTGTTTTCTGAAACTCATCTGAAAATCCAGTGGGGAGTACTCATCACTCCTGGAAAGTAAGGAAAAGAGGTGGGAAGTCCTTGGGCTGACCTGACCTAAAGTAGGGTTCAGCTTTGTTGTTCTTTTGTTTTGTGTTGTGTTTTGTTTTGTTTTGAGAAGGGTCTCGCTCTGTCAGCCAGGTTGGAGTGCAGTGGTGCAATCTCCACTCACTGCAACCTCTGCCTCCCAGGTTCAAGTGATTCTCATGCCTCAGCCTCCCAAGTAGCTGGGATTACAGGCGCCTCCACAACACCCGGCTAATTTTTGTATTTTTAGTAGAGACAGGGTTTCACAATGTTGGTCAGGCTATTCTCAAACTCCTGACCTCAAGTGATCCGCACATCTTGGCCCCTCAAAGTGCTGGGATTACAGGCATGAGCCACCGCGTTCCGCCAGGGCTCAGCTTTTTTTTTTTTTTTTTTTTTTTTTGAGAGGTAGTCTCGCTCTGCCGCCCAGGCTGGAGTGCAGTGGCCGGATCTCAGCTCACTGCAAGCTCCGCCTCCCGGGTTCACGCCATTCTCCTGCCTCAGCCTCCCGAGTAGCTGGGACTACAGGCGCCCGCCACCTCACCTGGCTAGTTTTTTGTATTTTTTAGTAGAGACGGGGTTTCACCGTGTCAGCCAGGATGGTCTCGATCTCCTGACCTCATGATCCGCCCGCCTCGGCCTCCCAAAGTGCTGGGATTACAGGCTTGAGCCACCGCGCCCGGCCCAGGGCTCAGCTTTGAAGTCAGCCAAACTTGGCTTTAAATCCCAGCTCTGTTACTTATCAGATGTGTTCAAGTTATATACTTGTCTCAGCCTCAGTTTCCTCATTTGTAACCTGGAATTCAACTGATGGCCAATCATCCGGCCCAGTTAACCAGGCCAAAAGCTTTTAGTTGAGCACTGAGCCACCAGGCTTCTGGTCAGTCCACACATCTCCTGGAATGTTACCCATCAGCTGGAATTTTCTGTGCTCCTAGAGAAAAGCAGAACTGAACTGAGGGACCATGAAGCCAACTGGGGAGGGGCAGGGGGAAAACTGTTCTGTGTTGCTGAGAGGGATGCAGAGATCCTCAACCCTGCTGGGGGGGCTAGAACCATGTCCAAATTCCTGGGCCTTTTTAGCAAAACCCAATAGGACAACTGAAAGTTACTGTGCAGTTCACTGAGGCATAGTTTTACTTATGAAACAGAAACTGTTGTTGGGTAGGATTGAAAGTAAGGGAGGTTGGGGTAGGGATTGGAGAGGGGAGCTGTAATTCACCAAGACCAGAAAGATTTGACCATAAATAAAAAGGTTGTGTAAGAAGCCGGTCTAGAAAATTGTGGCTTATGTAGTTCCAATCACTAGGGAGTCTTTGAAGCAGATGGGGCTTTCCCATACCAGTCTTTCCCATACCAGAAGGTAGGCCAGCTGCTTTTCTTTTCTTTCATTTTTTCTTTTTCTTTCATTTTTTTGAGACAGAGGTTCATTCTGTCACCCAGGCTGGTGCAGTGCCATGATCATGACTCACTGCAGCCCTGAACTCCTGGGCTTAAACCATCCTCTTGCCTCAGCCTCTCAAGTAGCTGGGACTGCGGGTGTGTCCCCCTGCACCCAGCTAATTTTTAAAATTTTTTGTAGAGAAGCTGTCTCCCTGTGTTACCATAGCTGGTCTTGAACTCCTGGCCTCAAGTGATCCTCCTGCTTCAGCCTCCCAAAGTGCAAGGATTACAGGCATGAGCCACTGTGCCCAACTCAGCTGCCTTGAGGTGGAAAAGTGAGGAGTGGATGTGGGACTCAGGCAGTATTCTGACATAGGCTACCATTGCCCTTGGCTTCTATGGATGCGGTTAGAAAACCCAGCTTGAGAAAGATGAATCCTGAAATTTCCACTAAGAACTGCCTAGACTGACTGCCATTCATTTGCACCTTTCCTAATAGAGGTCAAGATTTTCTTGCCCTATGGCTTAATCCATCCTGGGATCATCTACTGATACAGCCGACTGAACTTTATTTGTTAATAGAGCCTTAAAAAGTAGTTAGAGAATCCCAGACCTGGGAGGGAATTCCAAAGGTCATCAAGATCTTGAAACAAGACTATACCTAATAAATCAAAGCAGAAGAATGCTGAGCCTGTCAGAGATGTTAGAACCAGAGCAATTTCATCTTGAATAGGGACTGGGTAAAATAAGACTGAGACCTACTGGCCTGCATTCCCAGGAGGTTAAGGCACTCTTAGTCACAGGATAAGATAGGAGGTCAGTACAAGATAAGGTCACAAAGACCCTGCTGATAAAACAGCATGCAGTAAAGAAGCTGGCCAAATCTCACCAAAACCAAGATGGCGATGAAGACCACCCCTGATGGTCCTCAGTGCTCATTATATGCTAATTATAATGTATTATCATGCTAAAAGGCACTCCCACCAGCGCCATGACAGTTTAGAAATGCCATGGCAATGTCAGCAAGTTATGCTACATGGTCTAAAAAGGGGAGGAACCCTCAGTTCTGGGAATTGCCCACCCCTTTCCTGGAAAACTCATGAATAATAATCCACTCTTTGTTTAGCATATAACCAAGAAATAACCATAAAAGTAGCCAAACAACCACAAGAAAATTTTAACACCCAACCAGCAATCCTTGGGACTGCTCCGCCTATGGAATAGCCATTCTTTTATTTTTATTTTTTTAATTGCACGTCACTTCTTTATTATACCGATCTGGAAAAAGGATTTAGTACAGTTGTGCACAAATGAACACTGGGCCCATATAGCAGGGCCAAGCAACTAGAGCGTGGTTTAAAAATAAGTCTGTGAAAGACACACTTGGAAGTGATCAAGAGGCATCTTACTGCCACAAAACAATGTGGTGTAGGGGTTCTAAAACCCACAGCAGGAGGCACTCCTACCCCTTAGAGGTCAAGGACCTTATCCCATATTGGTGTGAGGAATGGCTTATTTTCTGGTTCCTTTTTTTTTTTTTTTTTTTTTGAGACAGAGTCTCGCTCTGTCTCCCAGGCTGGAGTGCGGTGGCGCGATCTCCACTCACTGCAAGCTCCGCCTCCCGGGTTCACGCCATTCTCCTGCCTCAGCCTCCCGTGTGGCTGGGACTACAGGCGCCCGCCACCGCGCCCAGCTAATTTTTGTATTTTTAGTAGAGACGGGGTTTCATCGTGTTAGCCAGGATGGTCTCGATCTCCTGACCTCGTGATCCGCCCATCTCGGCCTCCCAAAGTGCTGGGATTACAGGAGTGAGCCACCGCGCCTGGCCTTTTTTTTTTTTTTTTTTCTTGACACAGAGTCTCACTCTGTCACCCAGGCTGGAATGCAGTGGTGTGATCTTGGCTCACTGCAACCTCCCCCTCCTGGGTACAAGTGATTCTCCTGCCTCAGCCTCCCAAGTAGCTGGGACTACAGGCGCCCGCCACCGCACCTGGCTAATTTTTGTATTTTCAGTAGTGACAGAGTTTTACCATGTTGGCCAGGCTGGTCTCGAACTCTTGACCTCAGGTGATCCACCCACTTCAGCCTCCTAAAGTACTGGGATTACATGCATGAGCCGCCACGCCTGGCCAGAATGGCTTATTTTCTGATGATCACATGTGGGACTATTTCAATGGCCACAAGAAACCCCAGAAGGATTTCTGTTTTGTATTATTTATATATACTTTTTTTTTTTTTTTTTTGTAAATGTAACACACAAACTAAATTCAGGATTGATCTCAGCCTTCTAGAGCCAGCTCCTCTGGGGTCAGGGAAGAAACAGTTGTTTTTCACATCCCCTTGCAGGTTACATTTATCTTCTACTGGGATGACTGGAGCTCCCAGGCAGTGGCTTGACTACAGAAAAGCACAGGACTGGCTCCTGGGGATAGACAGGCTCTCTTGTTTCTCCTCACTGGTCATGGCTTAGCATGGATCCTCCCCACAAGTCCGTAGTGAATAAAGCACTGGCAAAACCCCAAGTCATTACCTTTGAACTCTCTTGGGCAAGGAGAGCTTTTCCTCGGCTTGCACTAGAAGTGCTATTCTCACTAGATTGTATGAAGAGCATGGGTGCGGGAGACAAAATGGCTAAAATGAAAATGGGAGCCACTGGTCCCCATCTACAGTCACAACTTAAGATGCCTACAGATGTGGTCAGTGTGACATGTGCAGGAGGGAGGTGGTGCAGAAGAATGTGATAGGCAGGGAGGGTGCTCCTTGGGATAGTAATCTGCCCACTGGCCTTCACTTCTTGGCCTTGTGCTGGACAGCCACCGTTTCCATGGCTTTACACAGTCTCTTCATGCCCCAGGAACTGCATGGGCTTGATGAACTTCAAGTTCTTATCCAATTCATAGACAATAGGAATACCAGTCGGCAGGTTCAGCTTCATGACACAAAAAAACCCTTCAAAAAATCAATGAATCCAGGAGCTGGTTTTTTGAAAAAATCAACAAAATTGATAGACCGCTAGCAAGACTAATAAAGAGGAAAAGAGAGAAGAATCAAATAAATACAATAAAAAATGATAAAGGAGATATCACCACCAATCCCACAGAAATACAAACTACCCTTCCCCCTTTTCATTCTTTTTTTTTTTTGAGGAGTCTAACTCTGTCTCCCAGGCTGGAGTGCAGTGGCGTGATATGGGCTCACTGCAGCCTCCACCTTCTGGGTTCAGGCGATTCTCATGCCTCAGTCTCCCGAGTAGCTGGGATTACAGGTGTGTGCCACCATGCCTGGCTAATTTTTGTATTTTTAGTAGAGACAGGGTTTCACCATGTTGGTCAGGCTAGTCTTGAACTCCTGATCTCAAGTCAAATCTGCCTGCCTCAGCCTCCCAAAGTGCTGGGATAGCAGGCGTGAGCCACTGCGCCTTGCCTTCTTCTTCTTTTTTTTTTTTTTTTTTTTTTTTATTAAGACAGTATCTTGCTCTGTCTCCCAGGCTGGAGTACAATGGCGTGATCTCGGCTCACTGCAACCTCTGCCTCCCAGGTTCAAGCAATTCTTCTACCTCAGCCTCCCAAGTAGCTGGGGTTACAGGTATGCACCACCACGCCCAGTTAATTTTTGTATTTTTAGTGGAGATGGGGTTTCAGCATGTTGGTCAGGCCAGTCTCAAATTCCCACCTCAAGTGATCCACACGCCTCGGTCTCCCAAAGTGCTGGGATTACAGGCGTGAGCCACTGTGCCTGGCCAGTTTGTTTTTGTTTTTGTTTTTAAAGAAGGAAGGGGCCCACAAAGGTAAAAGTGGGCCCACATTCTACAAAAGTTATAATGTGGCCCTTAATGTGTGGCCAAACTGGGATCCAAATGCAGAACCGATACTCTCAACCTTTATATGAAAAGCAAACCAGCTAAGGGGACAAGAGAAAGACGGACTCGGAGCATCATGCTGGCTTTCTTCAGCTAGCCAAAGGGTGGCCATAGAAAGAGAATACCTCTGAGGCCGGGCGCGGTGGCTTACGCCTGTAATCCCAGCACTTTGGGAGGCCGAGACGGGCGGATCACGAGGTCAGGAGATCGAGACCATCCTGGCTAACACGGGGAAACCCCGTCTCTACTAAAAAAAATACAAAAAACTAGCCGGGCGAGGTGGCAGGCGCCTGTAGTCCCAGCTACTCGGGAGGCTGAGGCAGGAGAATGGCGTGAACCCGGGAGGCGGAGCTTGCAGTGAGCTGAGATCCGGCCACTGCACTCCAGCCTGGGCGACAGAGCGAGACTCTGTGTCCAAAAAAAAAAAAAAAAAAGAAAGAGAATACCTCTGTGCTTATCTGATGTTTCATTTCTATCTTTCTGCTTCAGCTGTGCTTATTGAAATCTTATCCAAGCTTCAAGGTACAGCTGTTACTGTCTTTAGGATACTTTACCTAAACCACCTTTCTTGGAATTAGTTTCACTTTCTTCTGTACTCCTGCAGTTCAACTTTGTACAGTCATGCACTGCATAACACCAATTCAGTCAACAACAGACCACATATATTATGGTGGTCCCATAGGATAATAATGAAGCTGAAAAATTCCTATCACTTAGAGATGTCATAGCTATCATAACATCATGGCAAGAGGTGAAGCCAGCTGAGCTTCTCAGTCGGATGGGGACTTAGAGAACTTTTGTGTCTAGCTAAAGTATTGCAAATGCACCAATCAACACTCTGTGTCTAGCTAAACGACTGTAAACGCACCAATCAGCACTCTGTAAAGTTGCACCAATCAGCATTCTGTGTCTAGCTAAAGGATTGTAAATGCACCAATCAGTGCTCTGTAAAATGGACCAATCAGCAGGATGTGGTCAGGGCCAAATAAGAGAATAAAAGCTGGCTATCCCAGCCAGCAGTGGCAACCTGCTCGGGTCCCCTTGCATGCTGTGGAAGCTTTGTTCTTTTGCTCATCACAATAAATCTTGCTGCTGCTCACTCTTTGGGTCTGCACTACCTTTAGGAGCTGTAACACTCACTGCAAAGGTCTGTGGCTTCATTCCTGAAGTCAGCAAGACCACGAACCCACGGGAGGAACAAACAACTCCAGACACGCCACCTTTAAGAGCTGTAACACTCACTGTGAAGGTCTGCGGCTTCACTCCTGAAGTCAGCAAGACCACAAACCCACTGGAAGGAAGAAACTCCAGACACATCCGAACATTAAGAACTGTAACACTCACCGTGAGGGTCTGCGGCTTCATTCTTGAAGTCATCAAGACCCAGAACCCACCAGAAGGAACCAATTCCGGACACAATAGCACAATGCATTACTCACGTGTTTGTGGTGATGCTGAAGTAAACAAACCTACTGTGCTGCCAGTAGGTTTGCACATACCATCTTACACGGTACATATTAGTTGATAATGATGATAGACAACTATGTTACTGGTTCATGTATTTACTGTACTGTCCTTTCCGTCATTATTTTAAAGTGTACTCCTTCTACTTATATATAAAAAAGTTAACTGTAACACAGCCACAGGCAGTATTACAGTAGGTATTGGAGAAGAAGGCATTTTTATCAAAGTAGGTGACAGCTCCATGCATGTTATTTTGCCCCCAAAGACCTTCCAGTGGGACAAGATGTGAAGGCAGAAGACAGTGATATTGATGATCCTGACCCTGTGTAGGCCTAGCCTAATGTGTGTGTGTCTTTTTTTTTTTTATTAGACAGTCTTACTCTGTCGCCCAGGCTGGAGTGCAGTGACCTGATCTTGGCTCATTGCAACCTCTGCCTCCCTGGTTCAAGTAATTCTCCTGCCTCAGCCTCCTGAGTGGCTGGGATTCCAGGTGCCCACCACCACGCCTGGCTAATTTTTGTACTTTTTTTTAGTAGAGACAGGGTTTCACCATATTGGTCAGGCTGGTCTTGAACTCCTGACCTCAAGTGATCCACCTGCCTCGGCCTTGTGTCTTTGTTTTTAACAAAAAAGTTTAAAAAGTAAAAATAAAATAAAATATTTTAAAATAGAAAGAAGCTTATAGAATAAAGATATATAGAAAGAAAATATTGCTGGGCGCAGTGGCTCACACCTGTAATTCCAGAACTTTGGGAGGCTGAGGCAGGCAGATCACAAGGTCAGGAGTTCAAGACCTTAGTCTGGCCAACATAGTGAAACCCTATCTCTACTAAAATTACAAAAATTAGCTGGGCATGGTGGTGGGTGCCTGTAGTCCCAGTTACTTGGGAGGCTGAGGAAGGAGAATCACTTGAATCCAGGAGGCAGAGGTTGCAGTGAGCCGAGATCACGCCATTGCACTCCAGCCTGGGTGACACAGTGAGAGTCTGTCTCAAAAAAAAAAAAAAAAAAAAAAGAAGAGGAAAGAAAATATCAAATATTTTGTAGCGCTGTACAAGGTGTTTGTGTTTTAAGCTAAGCATTAGTAAAAAAGGGTCAAAAGTGAAAAATATTTAAACATTTATAAAGTTAAAAAGTTACAATAAGCTAAGGTTAATTTATAATTATTATTATGATCATTTAAAAGAGACTTACTCTGTTGCCCATGCTGGAGTGCAATGGCATGATCAGCTCACAGTAACCTCAAACTCCTGGGCTCAAGCAATCCTCCCACCTCAGCTTCCCGAGTGGCCTGGACTACAGGCACCCAGATATTTAAAAACATTTTTTTGTAGAGACAGGGTCTCACTATGTTGTCTAGGCTGGTCTCGAACTCCTGACCTCTAGTGATCCTCATGCTTCAGCCTCCCTAAATGCTGGAATTACAAGTGTGAGTGTGTGGCAGGCCAGGTCTCACTAACACAGGCCTCCTTAACAACTGTTTCAGCACTGACTGAGTGGTTAAGTTAAATATTAAAAGCTGAAAGAGCCAGTGCTCTTATACAAAGACTGGGATGTAACAAAAGTCCACCAAGAGTTTTGCCTAGGCCCTCCTGGGCCTTGAAGCATGACAAAATAATGAAGGAATTCTTAACAGAACCTGTTTAGGATTAAACAAGTTTTATTGGGGGTCTGAAGAAACTCCCCAGACCTCCACAAACAAGTTTACTGGGGGTCTGAAGGAACTCCCCAAATCTCCATGATTTAGCTGGAGACAAAATAAGGGTAATCACTCCAGCACCTGGACCCATTTAGACTGAATAAATTTACTGAGGTTCCAGAGGAAGGTCTTCAGGACTCAGACCTTAGTTATAAATTAAAAGAAGTTAATCACTTATTTCTTTAGATAAATGCACACTTACATGTAGACATACAGCTTAGAAGTTATATAAGCGCTGGAAAACTCTAATTTTGAGTTGATCTGGAGATATTTTCTAGGCCTTTTCTGTAACCGGTTACAGAGATAAAAACTCCCTCCTTTCCCTCATCTGCATCTCGTTAGGCCACGAGAATAAGCAGCTCGACCCTTGGTTTGGTCCGGGAACAAGCTACCACACCCAGCCTCATTTATTATTGAATAAATAAAATTTTAAAAATAAATTTAGCAAAGCCTAAATGTACAGTGTGTATAAAGTCTACAGTAATGTACAGTAATGTCCCAGGCCTTCATGTTCACTCACCACTCACTGACTCAGCCAGATCAACTTCCAGTCCTGCAGGCTCCATTCAGGGTAAGTGCCCTATACAGGTGTACCATTTTTTGTCTTCTATACTATATTTTTACTGTATGTTTTCTATATTTAGGATATGTTTAGATACACAAACACTGACCATTGTGTTCCAATTGTCTACAGTATCCAGTACAGTCACCTGCTGTAAAGGTTTGTAGCCTAGGATCAATAGACTATGGTATGTAGGCTAGGTGTATGGCAGGCTATACCATCTAGGTTTGTGTAAGTACACTCATAATGTTACACAAGGGCAAAATCACATAATAATGCATTTTCAGAACATATCCTCATTGTTAAGTGATGCATGACTGTATTCACATTATAGCACGTAGCACAGTCTGCCATGTATACTAGCCATTATATGAATGTTTATTTATTTAAAGAGTCTGTAAGGTATTGGGTATATCCGTTTCTTTGTATATACCAAATAGAATGATTTGAACGTAATACAAGTTCAGCAAACATGAGCTAAGAATATTTTCTTCCCCAGCTTCCCCAGTTTATTGTTAAGTTAAACTTCTTTTTTTTTTTTTTTTTTTGAGACGGAGTCTCGCTCTGTCACCCAGGCTGGAGTGCAGTGGCGCGATCTTGGCTCACTGCAAGCTCCGCCTCCCGGGTTTACGCCATTCTCTTGCCTCAGCCTCCCGAGTAGCTGGGACTACAGGCGCCCGCCACCTCGCCCGGCTAGTTTTTTGTATTTTTTAGTAGAGACGGGGTTTCACCGTGTTAGCCAGGATGGTCTCGATCTCCTGACCTCGTGATCCGCCCGTCTCGGCCTCCCAAAGTGCTGGGATTACAGGCTTGAGCCACCGCGCCCGGCCAAGTTAAACTTCTTAACAATCAGAGACAATCCATATTGGAATGATCTACTTTTGAGATACCAAGCTCCCGACACTGAAAATTTTCAAGTGGGGCAGGGAGGGCATAGAAAGGATTCCTCTAGTGATTGGAAGGTTGGACTAAAACTCCATTAATTGCCTTTCCAACTCTGAATCTGTGGTTTTAGAATTCTGCTTGTAGCCTCAAGAGGCAGCACAGTATTATGGCTGAAAGTATGGGGTCTGGAGCTAGATTGCAAAGGTTTAACTCTGGGCTCTGCCACTTACTGACTTTGTAGCCTTGGGTAAACATTTCACCTCTCAGAGCCTCAATATTTTCATCTGTAAAATGGAGATAATAATTGTACCCACTGAAAAACATTGTTATGAGGATTAAATGAGTTAATATAGGTAAAATATTTAGAACAGCACCTAGCACAAAGTAAGAACTATGTAAAAGTTTTTCAAATAAATAAATATATTTATGATTGCTTTCCTGCCCCCTTAACTTTGTCCACTTATATTTTGAAATCCAAAGCTGAAGCTTTAAAAAACCTGGACAAAAGTATAGCCCAAAGAAAGCTGAATTCCCAACTCCAGTAGCTATTGTCTCTGATAATGTGACCCATATCATTCTTGCTATTTGAAAAGCTTTGCAAGGACCTTCTTTCACCAATCCGAAATGTTAGGATCCTATTTCAGAACCCAAGGAGAAGGGGAGACATGCTAACCCCTTTCTTATTTTCTTGGTCAGTGTCTGTGTTGCTGCAGCTGAGGAGAGAGGCCATTTCTCCTACTCTCCCCCGTCTCCAAAGAAAAGGAGGAAGTAAAAACTGAAAAATCACAGACTGATCAGGGCCACTGGCCAGGCCTGTAGGTTAAAGATTAACCCCCACCCTAACCACTTGTGCTATCTATAGATCACAGACAATGGTATGGTGAAATGCTTGCCTTGCTTACCACCCTCACCTAGTCATGTACCCCATCCTTGCTCAATCTTTCATGACCCTTTCACATGGACCCCTTAGAGTTGTAAGCCTTTAAAAGGACCAGGAACTCTTTCTTCGGGGAGCTTGGTTCTTGAGACACAAGTCTGCCGATGCTCCTGGCTGAATAAAGCCTCTTCCTTCTTTAACCCAGTGTCTGAGGGAGTTTGTCTGTGGCTCATCCTGCTACACAGCAAGAAGAGGCTCCCCCATCTTTTGATCTAAGATGTACTTTCTGGTTTGGCAGATGGTCAAGAAAACCAGATTCCAGTCTTAGCTTTAGTGAGTCATCTGGAGCAAATCCTTTATTTGCCCTGTATTGATATGCCCATCAGAAGGATCTCACTTCAGCTTGGCTGGCTTTCATAACCAACAGCATTAATGTGAGGTTTAGGGAAGTGACAACAACTCTGGTGATCATATAAGAAGAAATAGGCCATTCACAGTGGCTCATGCCTAATCCCAAAACTTTGGGAGGCCAAAGTGGGTGGGTCATCTGAAGGTAGGAGTTCGAGACCAACCTGGCCAACATGGCAAAACCTTGTCTGTACTAAAAATACAAAAATTAGCCAGGCATAGTGGCTCATGCCTGTAATCCCAGCCACTTGGGAGGCTGAGGTAGGAGAATTACTTGAAGCCAGGAGGCGGAGATTGCAGTGAACTGATATCATGCCATTTCACTCCAGCCTGGGCGACATGGTTGCTGGACATGGTCGCACACACCTGCGATCCCAGCTACTCGGGAGGCTGAGGCAGGAGAATTGCTTGAACTTGGGAGGCAGAGACTGCAGTGAGCTGAGATCGCATCGCTGCACTACAACCTGGCCAACAGAGTGAAGCGTTATCTCAATAATTAATTAATTAAAAATAAAAAATAAATAAAAATCTAGAAGAAGCAGTTGGCCTTCCTTGTACAGAAGCCTGGAAGAAGACGTTTTGCAGAAATAGTGAATAGTAGATGACGGTTGCCAAGATATAGTTATGTTAGCCCCCAAACTTTCTCTATTTCAAACGAGGCATCTCTAGTTATTTTAGTTCTTTCATCTTCTCCCTATTATGCCCAACTCCATTAGACATGTGGTCTATGACCTTGGGCTTCTTTTGCTTTCATTTCTCCATTTTAGAACAGAACCAATGCCTGTTATCACTCAAAATGTTAAGAGGACAGGCAGAGATGAGGGAAGGACCAATGAGTGGAGACTACTTACATTTGTCAATGTTTAAGATGCACAAGACAGTAAAACCATCTCCACTACACAGTGAATGTGTGTGTGTGTGTGTGTGTGTGTGTGTGTGTGTGTGTGTGTGTGTGTGTTGGGGGGTCTCAACTCTTTATCCTACTTGTTTTAAAAGTGATTTAATAGTGTTTTTCAGAGGCAAAATTTAGTTCATTCATTTAAATATTGAATTCTGGAGCAGTGGTGAGATAATACAAACTTTTCTTTGCAGTTAAGCCGATCTGTTATTTCATATCTCCTTCTCTTGGCTTCCTGTCATAAGAGTATGCTATAGACACTGAGTAATGTATATATACATTTGGCAGAAAGTATATTGAATACAGATAAATATGGTAACATTAACTGCAGGACTATGTGCTAGACATTTACATTACTTATCTCACTATATTTAATCCTTACAAAAATCTTGTGAGATTCTTATTGCCTTTTACAGATAAGACTGAGCTTCATGTGATGTGACTTCCCCAAGGAGACACAATGTCAGGCAGAACCAGGATTTGAACTTGGATATGCCTGATTTGAGGGAGCTTTTCTTCTTCTTCTTTCTTCTTCTTCTTCCTCTTCTTCTTCTTCTTCTTCTTCTTCTTCTTCTTCTTCTTCTTCTTCTTCTTCTTCTTCTTCTTCCTCCTCTTCTTCCTCCTCTTCCTCCTCCTCCTCCTCCTCCTCCTCCTCCTCCTCCTCCTTCTCCTTCTTCTTCTTCTTCTTCTTCCTCTTTTGAGATAGAGTCTCACTCTGTTGCCCAGGCTGGAGTGCAGTGGCATGATCTCGGCTCACTGCAGCCTTTGCCTCCCATGTTCAAGTGATTCTCCTGCCTCAGCCCCCCATGTAGCTGGGACTACAGGTGCATGCTACCAGTAGCCTGGCTGATTTTTGTATTTATAGTAGAGACAGGGTTTCACCATGTTGGCCAGGCTGGTCTCCTGACCTCTTGATCTGCCCACCTTAGCCCCGCAAAGTGCTGGGATTATAGGCGTGAGCCACTGCGCCCAGCCTAGATTGTTAAGGGAGGAAAGAGATGGGGGACCAATAGTCAGACAGACCCTGATTTCTCTAACAAGAAGCATAGCCATCACTCTCTAGCTAGGCCTCAATTCCATCACAGAGACAGGCCTTGGGCCAGGAAACGCCATATAATCCTAAAACTCCAACCTACAATCCCAACAAGGAGATGGAACGTTCGTGACAAAAACTTCCCATAATCCCAAGTAACTTGCCCCTAAGGAGAGAATGTGCTTGTGGTTCTCAATCCTGCCCGAACATCAGAGTTATCTGGGGATACTGGGCCCCATCCCAGAATTTCTATTTTAAAACAAACAACTTGGGTATGCAGCCCGGGTTGAAAACTAAAGCTCTTAACCCAGTAGTTCTCAAACAATAGCATGAATCAGAATCACCTGGAAGGCACGTTAAACTGTGAATTGGTAGGCCCCATCATAGCAGTTGTAGATTCACGTGTCTGGAGAGCAGCCCAAGAACTTGAATTTTCATCAATTTCCCAGGTGATGTTGATGTTACTGGTTCCAGAGACCACACTCTGCAAACAACTGGCATAACCTATCAGAGTTTGGCCTTTATTTCTTTTTTCTTTTCTTTTCTTTTTTCTTTTCTTTTCTTTTTTCTTGTTTTCTTTTCTTTTCTTTTCTTTCTTTTCCTTTCTGTTTTAGACAGAGTCTCACTCTGTTGCCCAGGCTGGAGTGCCATGGCATGATCTTGGTTCACTGAAACCTCCATTTCCCAGGTTCAAGCAAGTCTCATGCCTCAGCTAGTAGCTGGGATTACAGGCATGCACCACCATGCCCAGCTAATTTTTGTATTAGGTTGGTGCAAAAGTAATTGTGGCTTTTGCCATTAAAAGTAATATTTTTAGTAGAGACAGTTTTTCACTGTGTTGGCCAGGCTGGTCTCGAACTCCTGGCCTCAAGTGATCTGCCTGCCTTGGCCTCCCAGAGTGCTAGGATTGCAGGCATGAGCCACTGTGCCTGGCCCGGCCTTGATTTCTAAGAATTCCTATGGCCTCCTCCTCAGTTTGCCCCTGCACCAAATCATTGCTGAGGATGTTAGAACTAACCCCAAACCTCAGTTATCAAGTCAGTCTTTACCTTGTGTATCACTACAGAAAATAATCAGTTCACAACCCTCCCAAGGTCACCACAACTTAAGCAGAGGGACACACACACATATATACTCTCAAGCTGAATTTTCCCCTCAACAGTGAAACCTTCACAACTGGCTTCTGAAGAGGAGGGCTGGCCCATCAGGGAATAGCAGTCTTTGACCTCACTCTTTCACTGGAGCCTACATAATACAGAATGCACAGATGTATCCGCAGCCAAAGTAAACACTTTTCCAGCAGGAGATAAACTTAATTCTGAGATCAGAAACCTAATCTTGTCACACTTACAAGGTTTATCATACTTCACAAGAACTTCTGAGTTTCTTTCCAAGGCTGATGACCCCATTGCTTTTGCCAGCATCCTTCAAAGGCATTGCTGAACTTGTAGATAGGGGCAGAGAATAAGGGTCTATGGAAAGCTCAAAATGTGGAATGGAGTCATAGTGAGAGTTTAAAAAAAAAAAGCCATGACTCATATGGAACTCATGACTCACTCTCATGAGGAGTGTGACATTCCTTCAAATAACGCCCTATACCATCTGTGAAAAGGCACTCTAAGAGTCTCAGTCAAAAGCTTGTTATAGGTCGGGCACAGAGGCTCATGCCTGTAATCCCAGTACTTTGGGAGGCAGAGGTGGGTGGATCACCTGAGGTCAGGAGTTCAAGACCAGCCTGGCCAACATGGCAAAATCCCATTTCTACTAAAAATACAAAAACATAGCCTGGCATGATGGTGGGTGCCTGTAATCCCAGCTACCTGGGAGACTGAGGCAGGAGAACTGCTTGAACCCGGGAGGTGGAGGTTGCAGTGAGCTGAAATTGTGCCACTGCACTCCAGCCTGGGCAACAGAGCAAGACTCTATCTCAAAAAAAAGCTTGCTATAAAGTGTAAATAGCTTATTTTTAAAAAAATATTCTAGGCTTTCTCTGTGGAAGTGGAAGGAATGGATGCTTCTACCCTTGGCAGTTTTTTGACAGTGCTACTATTTGAGCATTAGTGTGGGAATGGAGGAAATGAGGGAGGAGGTGACCCAGGGTACATACTCTAGTCTAAGGGATCTAATGGAACTTGGTGCCCAGAAAAAGCACTTCGGAATTGCTTAGCATTGACAATTTTCAGTCTTGTCACATGATTTTCCATGAAGTTTTACAGAAGAGAAAAGGAGGCCCAGAGAAGTAGTGACACTGGAGGACGGGAGAGTTCCCTGACTCCCTCGAGATACTTGCAAGGGTGTAGGTAGCGGGGACTCATTTTGCTCAAATTGAACTCAAACCCCTAGAGGGAGGGGGAGCATGCAGGTGAGTGCGTGCAGGAGCCAGGTCGAGTGCTGGCAGGAACAAATCCTGTATCAGCTTGTGACAGTGTCTAGCAGTTGCCCGTGACCTCTGGAGCCCCAGAAGATGTGTGTTATAAATAATGCTCTTTTAGCAGTTGTCGTCTGTGGACAAATGACTTTCCTGAAGCCTGGCCTTCTTCCTGCACTATCCCCCTTTCAGCTCCCCTTCTGCTGAGGGCCACTTCCACTGCTTAATAAAGTCTTCACATTCACCATCCTTCAAGTTCGTGTGACCTGATTCTTCCCAGACACTTGACAAGAACCCAGTTACCAAGAGGGTATGTATGACTGAAATTCAAATCCAAGCCTCCTGACCTCAAATCCAGTGCTCTTAGCACCTCAGCAGAGGTGGTACAAAACAGACCTTGATGCCTGTTCCCCAAAGGCTACTGCATAGACGGTGGGTAATATGAGCCCAGAGTTCTGTCTAGAATTCTACCTGCTCCTTCTAACTGCCTGCTCCTGGCACATCTGAAGTGTGGTGAAACCCAATCAAGAACCACTGCAGTGGTCAAAATGAAAATTAACCCTAAACTTGTATATGCTGTCTTAGAGAGTTTATTAGACTGAACATGGAATTACATTTTTAAAGCATTATAATAACTTGCATAGCAGATTTTGCACAGTAGTTACGGCAACACCCATCTTGGGATGTATGTGAGAATCTCAAACTCTTAAGAACTGCTTAAGCTGCTGGCTATGGGCAGAAAGGTATAAGCATCAGGGATCAGAGGCTTATTGGGCAATATTAAAATAAATGCTTGTCTGCCTCTATGTAATGCCAGTGTCTATGGTGGAATTTCTGAAGTAAGTTACTTTGAAGAAAAAATTATTTTTTCTTGATCCCTCAGTCTCTAGCAATGCTATCTATTTCTTGGTACCATTCTGAGAAACCAAGGACTTCTTCCCATAATGCCCTGTATATTGCTGGGATGAAATCAAGAGTCAAGGAAAACAACATACCTGTGAGAAGCTCTTGGTACATGTGATGGTTAATACTAAGTGTCAACTTGATTGGATTGAAGGAGGCAAAGTATCGATCCTGGGTGTGTCTGTGAGGGTGCTGCCAAAGCACATTAACATTTGAATCAGTGGGCTGTGGAAGGCAGACCCACCCTTAATCTGGTAGACACAATCTAATCAGCTGCCAGCGAATACAAAGCAGGCAGAGAAATGTGAAAAGGCGAGACTGGTCTAGTGTCCCAGCCTACATCTTTCTCCTGTGTTTGATGCTTCCTGCCCTCAAACATCGGACTCCAGGTTCTTTGGTTTTGAGACTAAGACTGGCTCTCCTTCCTCCTCAAGCTTCCAGACAGCCTATTGTGAGACCTTGTGATCATGTAAGTTAATAAACTCATATATATATATACACACACACACACATATATATACACACACATATATATATACACACATATACACACACACACACATATATACACACACATATATATACACACACATATACACACACACATATATATATCTCATATATATGTGATATATTTGTATATATATTTATATTATAATACAAATATATATATCTCATATATATGTGTGTGTGTATATATATCTCATATATATATGTGTGTGTGTATATATATATCTCATATATATATGTGTGTGTGTATGTATATCTCATATATATATCCTATTAGTTCTGTCCCTCTAGGGAACCCTGACTAATACAGTACACTTGGTACACGTTCCTGTTGTTCCTCCTTCTGTAGTCAGATTTTTTCTAAAATAAGGACCTTCTCTTGGGAATCTTTAAAACTTTATGATGGTTGCTCTCACATACCAATCAGCAATCAAGATGATTGTTCACATATCTCTTCAGACACCTCTCAGGACATGTGGCCAAAAGCCAGAAGCATTCTCTTCCTTTTCAGAATTCATCTTTTTCTCCGGGCTCTGGGGAGCTTCTTCACAAGTGTCAAAATCCTGCTTGTCATGTGTTACAAAAGCGAACAGGTTTCTAATGAGATTTCACCTTCTGCGCATTACAGATTGCTCCACATTTCTTGCTCCCTGGAAGCTCTTGGGGTTGCTCAGCTGGTTCAGGCCCTGTTATGGGAGCAGTTGCAGCAAATGTGACTAGAATTGCACAGTTGACTGGTAGAGAGAGGCCTGTCTTCCTCTCTTTCCTTCCTGAAACCAGCGTACTGCTTTTACCTCTAGGTTCCAGCTATGTTCAAGTCTTGTGACCAGGCTGTCTCACCCTACTTTCTTCCCCTCTGACCCTTTAATTCTACCACAAACTTGGCTGCCTATCTGAAGAGATTTTCCATTTTGTCCTGCATTTAGTTTGGTTTAGGGTACAGAATTTGTTTTTCCCCTAAAATGATCCCCAAGAGAAGCTTGCGAGGAGACTGAATCCTTAAACTGCCATGCAATCAACAACTGATTTGAGACAACTACTAGACAGAGGGAAGAAGAAACACACAAAAACCCAGTTTCGGGGCCAGCCCTTGGCAGAACTGAGAAATTTCTAGCCAGGTCTTGGTAGTTTAACCTTCACATATCTCTAGTGTATCAGGGACCAAAATTGCCTTCTACCAGGCATGTCACACTCCAGAAACTTGGGGATGCACCTCCCTTTGATAGCCCAGTGCTCTTCACATTTTTTGTTTTTTTTAGACAGAGTCTCACTCTGTCTCCCAGGCTGGAGTGCAGTGGACAATCTTGGCTCACTGCAAGCCCCGCCTCCTGGGTTCAAGTGATTCTCCTGCCTCAGCCTCCCAAGTAGCTGGCATTACAGGTACCGACCACCACACCCAGCTATTATTTATTTATTTATTTTTTAAGTAGAGACAGAGTTTCACCATGTTGACCGGGCTGGTCTTGAACTCCTGACCTCAGGTGATCTGCTCGTCTCGGCCTCCCAAAGTGCTGAGATTACAGGCGTGAGCCACTGCACCCGGCCTGGTTTTTTGTTTGTTTGCTTTGTTTTGTTTTTGTTTTTGTTTTTGAGAGTTTTGCTCTTGTTACCCAGGCTGGAGTGCAACGGCGCCATCTCGGCTCACTGCAACCTCTGCCTCACGGGTTCAAGTGATTCTCCTGCCTCAGCCTCCCAAGTAGCTGGGATTATAGGCGCTCACCACCATGCCCGGCTAATTTTTGTATTTTTTGTAGAGATGGGGTTTCACCATGTAGGCCAGGCTGGTCTCGAGCTCCTAACCTCAGGTGATCCACCCGTCTCAGCCTCCCAAAGTGCTGGGATAACAGGTGTGAGCCACTGTGCCCAGCCCACTTTTAAGCACTAGAACCACAAGGTTTTAGTAAAGATGTAGTTCAAAGAAAGAGATAAAGATGGAATCATATATTCTGCAATAACTTCATAATGGAGAGGAGGTGAGCTACCCCCAGACAAGGTCTTTTTTTTGTAGATAAGGAGACATTCTCTACCAGGATTCATGAGATTTGTGGCAGTGTCCTCATTAGGGGTGGGAGGGGGACTCTCTTTTAACTTTTTAACACTCTTGCTGATACTATGTATCCTCTCTTGTTTTCTAATAATTATAATAGTTAATAGTGAAAATTATAGCACATATATCATGTGCCAGACATTGTAATAAGTGCTTTATATGCATTTACCCAGGTAACAAGCAACTCTATGTGGTAAATATTATCATTGTCTCAGTTTTTAGATGAAGAAATGGAGGCATGGAATGATTAAGTGGCTCAAGGCCACCCAGCCAGTGAGGAGCAGAGCTGTTACGGCAAGCCCCATTCGTCCAAGCTCCATTGTGGCTTCTGTTGATCCAATGTACTGTCTGCTGGTGGGTTAGGCTACTGCCTTCTTCATTTTGGGATCCTGGATCTCTCTTGCTCATGGCACTGCCAGCTTTTCTGAACACCCTGGATATGCTTCGAGGCCTGGGCCTTAAAAAAAAATTACTTGTTTTGGCTGAGACAATTTAGAAAACCACAAAAATTAAAAAAAAAAATAACAGTCACACTAAGTGATACCACTCCTAAAACTGTCTTTTCATTAATTTTTCTGGAAATACTATTTCCTATCAGATTTTCCTTCATAAAAAAGGTCTTTAGAAGCTTACCGGTAAGGGCCGGGCGTGGTGGCTCAAGCCTGTAATCCCAGCACTTTGGGAGGCCGAGACGGGCGGATCGCGAGGTCAGGAGATCGAGACCATCCTGGCTAACACGGTGAAACCCCGTCTCTACTGAAAAATACGAAAAACTAGCCGGGCGAGGTGGCGGGCGCCTGTAGTTCCAGCTACTCGGGAGGCTGAGGCAGGAGAATGGCGTGACCCGGGAGGCGGAGCTTGCAGTGAGCTGAGATCCAGTCACGGCACTCCAGCCTGGGCGGCAGAGCGAGACTCCGTCTCAAAAAAAAAAAAAGAAGCTGACCGGTAAGATATCCTCTCCTTCTTTGCTACTCAGAAACGGCTTCTTTACGAATTTCCTTCCAGAAACCATTTGTGCTTAGTTCTCCCAATTAAGTTACCAAGAAAGGTAAAGTGAAAGCCATACTTTAGCTCATTTTGTAAGTAATTTATGAAATAACTTCAAGTGCTAGTAAGTGCTGTTTTTTGTAGGTGAATATACCAGAATGCTGAACTGGACACTCTCAGAATTGCACATTCTTCCAACCAAGCACAGCCTATAAACCAATGAAGTCTGATGCCACAAAGAAGAAACATTTATTTGTATGCACTGTTTTTATCTCCCTAAAACAATAAAAGGAATTCTATTTTTGTCAGATGCTTTTCTTAAATCAGTACACGACTCCCTCCGCCCTCTCCTGGGTCTGAGATGAGGCCATCTAATTTCCCAGTCTGCCCTACTGGAGAAATACCTGGAGGGAGGAAGAAGAAGGGAAAATGGCAGATTGAGGATTGATTTGTTTATGGTACTGCAATAACTCTTCCTGGAAACAGAAATGGGTGCGGGAAATGGCCTCTTCTTTACTTCTCCCCTATTGAATCCACTGACAATGAAGGTGTCACTGCGTGGTCTTTCAAGAACAGGGTCAAGGTATGGGATTTCTTGTAGGTAGTACTTTTTTATTTTATTTCATGAGAAAATAAAGGGAAGGCATAAAGAAAGTAGATAGGAAGCCCCAGACAGCATGTCCTCTAGATGGTGAATAATAATTCCATTCTCCTTGCTCGTGATTGGTTTAGGAATAGGTATGTGATGTGATTCTGACCAATAAGACACCAGGTAGATTATTCTTGGGCTTCTGGGAATGTTTCCTTACTCTTAAAAAGTGGCACAAATAAGATACTGCTACACATCTATTTAAAACGTCTTAGTCTGCTGGTAAAGATGTGAAGCAACTAGAACTCTTCTATAGCACTGGTGGAAAGGTAAAATGGTACAGCCACCCTGAAAAACAATTTGGCTGTTTCTTATAAACATATGCTTTCCATGTGATCTAGCAATTGTACTCCTTGGTATTTACCCAGGGTTTCTCAATCTTGGCACCGCTGACATCTCAGGCCGGCTAATTCATTGTTGTGGGAGGCAGACTGATAAGGTTTGGCTGTGTCCCCACCCAAAATCTTATCTTGAATTGTAGTCCCCATAGTCCTTATAATCCCTGCGTGGCAAGGGAGAGGCCAGCTGGAGGTAACTGAATCATGGGGCAGTTTCCCCTGTGAAAGAAAAATATCCTGGGCCCCCAGGATCACTAAGGAAAACTCAAGCTAGAAAATGCTTAGGGGAAACCTGCCTCCCATTCTATTCGAAGTCATTCCTCTGCTCACTGAGATAGATGTATATCTCTGATTTGCCTCCTTTGGAAAGGCTCATCAGAAACTCAAAAGAATATAACCATTTGTGTATCACCTACCTGTCACCTGGAAGCTCCCTCCCCTCTTCCAGTCCTCCTGCCTTTGCTTCAAGTTGTCCCGCCTTTCCAGACAGAACCAATGTACTTCTTACGTAAATTGATTGATGTCTCTTTTCTCCCTAAATGTATAAAACCAAGCTGTTCCCTGACCACCTTGGGCACATGTCATCGGGACTTCCTGAGGCTGTGTCACAGGTGCGTCCTGAACCCTGGCAAAATAAACTTTCTAAATTAACTGAGACCTGTCTCAAATTTTCAGGGTTCACACCCCCATGCTGTTCTCATGATAGTGAGTTCTCACAAGATCTGATGGTTTTATAAGTGCTAGGTAGTTCCTCCTGTGGTCCTTTTCCTTCCTACCTACTTTCCTTCACCTTGTGAAGAAGGTGTCTTGCTTCCCCTTTGCCTTCTGCCTTGTAAGATGTACCTGCTTCCCCTTCGCCTTCTACCATGATTGTAAGTTTCCTGAGGCCTCCCCAGTCATGCTGAACTGTGAGTCAATTAAACCTCTTTCCGCCAGGCACAGTGGCTCACGCCTGTAATCCAAGCACTTTGGATTGTAATCCAAGCACTTCGGGAGGCCGAGGCGGGTGGATCACGAGGTCAGGAGATCGAGACCATCCTGGCTAACACGGTGAAACCCTGTCTCTACTAAAAATACAAAACATTAGCCAGGCGTGGTGGTGGGTGCCTGTAGTCCCAGCTACTCGGGAGGCTGAGGCAGGAGAATGGCATGAACCTGGGAGGTGGAGCTTGCAGTGAGCCAATGCCACTGCACTCCAGCCTGGTTGACAGAGTGAGACTCTGTCTCAAAAAAAAAAAAAAAAAAAAAAAAAACCTCTTTCCTTTATAAATTACCCAGTCTCAGATATTTCTTTATAGCACTGTAAGAACAGACTAATACACAGACCCGTGCATCGTAGAATGTTTAGCAGCATCTCTAGCCTCTATCCACTAGATGCCAGTAGCACTTCCCCTACCCCAAGTCTCCAGATATTGTCAAACATCCCTTGGTGGGGGCAAAATAGTCCCCAGTGAAGAACCACATCCCTAGAAAAATGAAAACTTATCTTCAGAAAAAAACCTGTTACCCAATGTTTATAGGAGTTTTAATCATAATTGCCAAAAACTGGAAACGACCCAAATGTCCTTCAGTGAGCAAATGGCTAAACAAATGGTGGAAATCTATTCAATGAATTAACACTCAGCAGTAAAAAGGAAAGAGCCATTAATAGGCATAACAAATTTAATGGAGCATTAAATAGGCATAACAAATTTAAAGAGCATTATGCTGAGTTAAATAAGTTAGCCTCAAAACATTACACACACTGTATAATTCTATTTATAGGACATTCTTGAAATGATAAAACTATAAGGCCAGAAAACAGATCAGTGATTACCAGAGGTTACATATAAAGGAAGGGTGTGACAGAGGGATAACATCAGGGAGATGTTGGGGTGATAGAACTGTTTTGTATACTCATTATGGTGTTGTTTACATGTGTGAAAGCTAGTAGAACCAAATACTTTCTGTTGTATATTGCATCTCACACCAATCCATTAATCTCCTTGTACTTCTCTGTCAGAGCTCTTACGTGGCTACATGCATTGTCAAGAAACAATAATATTTTGAAAGGAATCTATTTTTCTGAGCAGCAGGTCTGAACAGTGGGCTTAAAATATTCAGTAAACCATGCTATAAACAGATGTGCTGTCATCCAGGCTTTGTAATTCTATTGATAGAGCACAGAGTAGATTTAGCATAATTCTTAAGAACCCTAGGATTTCAGAATGGTAAACGAGCATTGGCTTCAGTTTAAAGTCACCAGCTACATTTTATCACCCAACAATTGAGTAAGACTCTCGCTTTAAAGCTTTAAAGCCAGGGATTGATTTCTCCTCTCTAGCTATGAAAGTCCTAGATGGCATCTTCTTCCAATAGAAGGCCGTTTTGTGTACATTGAAAACCTGTTGTTTAGTGTATTCACTTTCATCATCTTCTGGATAACTTACTGCAGCTTCTTCATCAGCACTTGCTGCCTCACCTTGCACTTTTATGTTATAGAGATGACTTATTTCCTCAAACTTCATGAATCAACCTTGGATAGCTTTCAATTTTTTTTCTGCAGATTCCTTACCTCTCTCAGCCTTTATGGAACTGAAGTGAGTTAGGGTCTTGCTGTGGATTAGGCTTTGGCTTAAGGGGTTGTTGTGGCTAGTTTGATCTTTTATCCAGACAACTAAAATATTCAAATTTTCTCCATATCAGAAGTAAGGCTCTTTTGCTTTCTGATATGCTTTGGATTTGTGTCCCCACCCAAATCTCACGTCCAAGTTGTAATTCCCAGTGTTGGAGGAGGAACCTGGTGAGAGGTGATTGGATCATAGGAATGGACCTCCCCTTTGCTGTTCTCGTGAAAGTGAGTTCTAATGAGATGTGGTTGTTTAAAAGTGTGTAGCGCCTCCCTCTTTACTCTCTTTCTCATGCTCCCACCATGTAAGACATGCTTGCTTTCTCTTCACCTTCCACCATAATTGTAAGTTTCCTGAGGCTTCCCCAACCATGCTTCCTGTACAGCCTGTGGAACCGTGAGTCAATTAAACCTCTCTTCTTTACAAATTACCCAGTCTCAGGTAGTTCTTTATAGCAATGTGAGAATGGACTAATACAAAAAATTGGTACCCAGGAGTGAGGCATTGCTATAGATACCTGAAAATGTGGAAGTGGCTTTGGAGCTGGGTAATGGGCAGAGGTTGGAACAGTTTGGAGGGCTCAGAAGAAGACAGAATGATGAGGGAAAGTTTGGAACTTCCTAGAGACTTGTTAAATTGTTGTGACCAAACTGCTGACAGTGATATGGACAATGAAGTTCAGGCTGAGTTGGTCTCAGATAGAGAAGAGGAACTTACTGGGAACTGGAACAAAGGTCACTCCTGCTATGCTTTAGCAAAGAGACTGGTGACATTGTGTCCCTGTTCTAGGAATCTGTGGAACTTTGACCTTGAAAGCGATGATTTAGGGTGTCTGGCAGAAGAAATTTCTAAGCAGCAAAATGTTCAAGATGCGTGTATTAGTCCATCCTCATGCTGCTATGAATAAATACCTGAGACTGAGTAATTTATAAAGAAAAGAGGTTTAATTGATTCACAGTTTCACATGGCTAGGGAGGCCTCAGGAAACTTACAATCATGATGGGAGGCACCTCTTCACAAGGCAGCAGGAAAAGGAATGAGTGCCAGCAGAGAAAATGCCAAACATTTATAAAACCATCAGATCTCATGAGAACTCACTCACTATCATGAGAACAGCATGGGGGAACCATCCCATGATTCAGTTACCTCCCACCTGGTCCCTCCCATGACATGTGGGGATTTTGATGGGATTATAATTCAAGATGAGATTTGGGTGGGGACACAGCCAAACCATATTAATTTGGCCTGGCTCCTTCTAACAGCATATGGTCATATGCATGACCAAAGAGATAATCTGAAATTGGAACATATTTAAAAAGAAAGCAGAGCATAGGCCGGGCGCGGTGGCTCAAGCCTGTAATCCCAGCACTTTGGGAGGCCGAGGCGGGTGGATCACAAGGTCAGGAGATCGAGACCACAGTGAAACCCCGTCTCTACTAAAAATACAAAAAATTAGCCGGGCGCGGTGGCGGGCGCCTGTAGTCCTAGCTACTCAGGAGGCTGAGGCAGGAGAATGGCGTGAACCCAGGAGGCGGAGCTTGCAGTGAGCCGAGATCGCGCCACTGCACTCCAGCCTGGGCAACAGCGTGAGACTCCGTCTCAAAAAAAAAAAAAAAAAAAGAAAGCAGAGCATAAAAGTTTGGAAAATTTGCAGCCTGACCATGTGGTAGAAAAGAAAAACCCATTTTCTGGGGAGGAATTCAAGCCAGCTGCAGAAATTTGCATAAGTAAGGAGAAGCTGAATGTCAATATCCAAGAAAATGGGGAAAATGCCTTGAAAACGTTTCAGAGACCTTTGCAGCAGCCCCTCCCCTCACAGACCTGGATGCCTAGGAGGGGAAAAATGGTCTTGTGAGCCAGGCCCAGGACCTCGTTGCACTGTGCAGCCTCAGGACATGGCACTCTGCATTGTGGTCATTCTAGCTCCAGCCATAGATAAAAGGTGCCAAGGTGCAGCTCAGGCTGTTGCTTCAGAGGGTACAAGCCTCAAGCCTTGGTCACTTCTATGTGGTGTTAGGCTTGCAGATGCATAGTGGGAAAGAGTTGAGGCTTGGCAGCCTCTGCCTAGATTTCAGAGGATGTATGGAAATGCCTGGATGTCCAGGCAGAAGTCTGCTGCAGGGGTGGAACTCTCATGGAGAACCTCTACTAGGGCAGTGCAAACGGGAAATGTGGGGTTGCAGCCCCCACATAAAGTCCCCATTGGGGCACTGCCTAGTGGAACCATGAGAAGAAGGTCACCATCCTCAGACCCCAGTAGATTCTCTGATAGCTTGCACTGTGTACTTTGAAAAGCTGCAGGCATTCAATGCCAGCCCGTGAAAGCAGCTTTGTGGACTGTTCTCTAAAGAGCCACAGGGGCAGAGATGCCCAAGGCCTTGGGATCCCACTTGCATCAGTGTTGCCTGGATGTGAGACATGGACTCAAAGGAGATTATTTTGGAGCTTTAAGATTTAATGACTGGCCTGCTGAGTTTTGGATTTGCATGGGGCTTGTAGCCTCTTTGTTTTGGCCAATTTCTCCCTTTTGGAACAGATGTATTTACCCAATGCCTGTACCCCCGCTGTATCTTGGAAGTAACTAACTTGGTTTTGATTTTACAGGCTCATAGGTGGAAGGTACTTGACTCGTCTCAGATGAGACTTTGGACTGTAGACTTTTGAGTTAATGTTGAAATGAATTCAGATTTTGGGAGACTATGGAGAAGGGATGATTGTATTTTGCAACCTGAGAAGAACATGAGATTTGGGAGGGGGCAAGGGTGGAATGATATGGTTTGGATTTGTGTCCCCACCCAAATCTCACGTATGAATTGTAATCTCCAATGTTGGAGGAGGTGATTGGATCATGGGGACAGACTTCCTCCTTGCTGTTTTCATGATAGTGTATTCTCATGAGATCTGGTTGTTTAAAAGTGTGTAGCACCTCCCCTTTCACTCTCTTTCACCTGCTTATGCCGTGTAAGATGTGCCTGCTTCCTCTTTGCCTTCCGTCATGATTGTAAGTTCCCTGAGGCCTCCCCAGTCATGCTTCCTGTATAGCCTGCAGAACTGTGAGTCAATTAAACCTCTTTTCTTTACAAATTACCCAGTCTCAGGCAGTTCTTTATAGCAATGCAACAATGGACTAATATACTTTATTTTTTTCCTTTTCTTTTTCAGAGATAGTGTCTTGCTCTGCCACCCAGGCTGGAGTGCAGTGGTGTAGTGGTGCAATCATAGTTTACTGCAGTCTTGAACTTCTGGGCTCAAGTGATTCTCCCACCTCAGCCTCCTGAGTTGCTAGGAATACAGTATGCACTATCACATGCAGCTAATTTTTAAAAATTTTTATAGAGAGAGTCTCACTATGTTTTCCAGGCTGGTCTTGAACTCCTGGCCATAAGCAATCCTCCCATCTCAGCCCATTTCAGACTTTTAACCTTCAAAACTGTAAGATAATAAGTTGGTTTTAACACACTATGTCTGCTGTAATTTGTTACAATAGCAATAAGAAACTAACATAGTCAGTTACCCAGCTGGTAAGTAGCAGAGTTGGTATCTTGCAAATAGGTGTGATGGATTCCAAAATCAGCGCTCTTTCCATCCATGGGGATGTGGTGGTTTTAAAGAAACTGTGGATTCAAAAGTGGAAGGCAATGGCTGTAAAAAGCAAGAAGAGTGTAGGAGTGCTGATAATGGGTTATACTTGCCTTCAAATAACTTCTTCCATATGGCCTGATGTTTTTCATGTCAATAATCATGAAGTCATTTGGGTTCAAAAGCACTCTTTTCAAATTATTGCAAATACCTCTGGCAAGATCCAAAGGTCAATGGCACTTTAGGATGTATTGAGTTAATCTCAGTTTTTCTCCTATACTCGGTGATTATTAACTTCAATGAATAAATTGGAGTTTTGATAATAGTCATCCTAACTGGAATGAGATGGTATTTCATTGTGATTTTGATTTGTATTTTCCTGATGATTAGTGATGTTGAGCATTTTTTCATATACCTGTTGGCCATTTGTATGTTTTCTTTTTGAGAAATGTCTGTTAACATCTTTTGCCCATTTTTAATAGGGTTTTTTGAATTTCTTTATATATTCCTTATATATTCTGAATATTAACCCCTTGTTAGATGTATAGTTTGCAAATACTTTCTCCCATTATGTAGGTTGTCTCTTCACTGTTAATTTAGAATGGCTATTATTAAAAAAATAAGTGTTGGTAAGGATGTGGCAAAAAAGGGAAATGCTTACGCATTGCTGGTGGGAATATAATACAGCCACTACAGAAAACAGTACGGATGTCCCTGAAAACATTAAAAATAGAACTACCATATGATCCAGAAGCCCCACTAGTGGGTGTATTTCCAAAGGAAACAAAATCAGTACATCACAGATATCTGCACTTCCATGTTTACTGCAGCACTATTCACAACAGCCAAGACTTGAAATCAACCTAAATGCCCGATAACAGATGAATGGTTGAAGAAAATGTGGTATATCTACACAATGGAATACTATTCAGCAATAAAAAGAATGACATCCTGTCATTTGAGACAAGATGGATAATCCTGGAGGATGTCATTAAGTGAAATAAGCCAGACATAGGAAGACAAATACTACATGATCTCACTCATTTGCAGAATCTAAAAAAAAGTTGATCTCATAGAAGCAGAGAGTAAAACAGTGGTTACCAGAGGCTGGGTAGGGGTGAAGAGAGGGGATGATGGAGAGAGGTTGGTCAACAGGTACAAAGTTACAATTAGAAAGGAGGAATAAGTTCTGGTGTTCTATTGCACAGTAGGGTGACTATGGTTAACAGTGAGGTAATTGTATATTACCAAATAGCTAGAAGAGAGACTTTTGAATGCTTTCACCACAAAGAAATAATAAATGCATGAGGTGATGGATATGCTAACTGCCCTGATTTGATCATTATGCAATGTATACATGTATCAAAACACTGAATTGTATCCCATAATACGCACAATTTTTTTTTTGTTTTGTTTTTTTTGTTTTTTTTGAGACAGAGTCTTGCTCTGTTGCCCAGGCTGGAGTGCAGTGGTGCGATCTCGGCTGACTGCATGCTCCACCTCCCAGGTTCACGCCATTCTCCTGCCTCAGCCTCCCAAGTAGCTGGGACTACAAGCACCCGCCACCATGCCTTGCTAATTTTTTGTATTTTTAGTAGACAGGGTTTCACCATGTTAGCCAGGATGGTCTCGATCTCCTGACCTCATGATCTGCCTGCCTCAGCCTCCCAAAGTGCTGGGATTACAGGCATGAGCCACCATGCCCGGCCCAATTAAGATTTTTTTAAAAAGAAATTGGAGTTTTGATTGGGTGAGGTGAAGCAAATAATTTTGAAGTATTGGCAGCACTTCAGTTTACAGGCAGGCCTTAGTGGGCAGAGAAGATGATGACAATGAAAAGCTTGGGGTCATTGAGGCCAATAGTTACAGTATGCCAAAGACTACTCAATCTATTTCAAACTTTCCAGTGGGTGACTGACCGTACAGATGTTTTCAAATTTCTTATACTGCACAAGACCCTCTTTATACTAGCAACTTCACTTAAACCTCATCTTCAAAAGCCTTGCCTTTTATATCTCATGTCATTTGTACAACCAGGGGTCGCACCTAGGAAGGTGAAGCTGTTAAACGAGTAGGGCTGGCTGGCCCTAGTCAAATTTGTGAAAGAGGCAGCTCTATTTCTTTTTAATTTGAGCAGGGACTTTGATGCTTTAACCTAGCAAGAATTCTCAAACAGAAAGGTTTTTGTTTTGTTTTGTTGATCTGGAAGGTTTTGAAGGCTCACCTGGGAGGGAGCCATCATTGCACATCCTTCTCTGAGGTCAGGATACCAATAAGAAAGGGAAGCTGGCAAGCTGAGTGGATGCCTTGGGGATTTTACTCCTATATTGCCATTTCCCATCTTATCTCCTCACCCTGAGTAACCCCAAGGATTCTGGGGGAAATGAAAATTAGTTTTTCCTCACAAGTAAGTTTACAATGCTTTCCTTAACTCAAAGAGGAGTGTTTGGGTATGGGAATGTATCTTGGGTGGGAACTTCAAACACTCTGTATAGGGCTCCCCAATGGCGAGAAAATCTCTTTTCTCTGTTTAGCTCATTTGGAGTAGACATTCTATTAAGAATGTATTAGAGACTACAAAGGAAAGGAGGACAATAATATTCCTTCCTTCATTTCTCATCCTCACTGAATGATATGGCAGGTGTAGTGGAGTCCGAAGGAAAATAGATTTCTTTCCTCCCATCCTTACCAAAAGTGTAGTGATGCCTATAATCCACTCCCATCATAGATGAACAGTTGAAAAAAAATCTAAAAACATAACAAAGGTAGTTCAGAACTGCTGATAGAGGGGGTTGGATGATTTAACAAAAGAGACAGACAAAAAAATTTTATAACACTATAATTATAAAGTTGAAGGCACATCCTTGGCAGAAATATGATCAATTACATGCTTATTAAAAACAAACTACTGAATATCTTAACTACAGTAGATGGATATTGCACAACATCGTCCACTGCTGTTTTGGGCACCAAACAATCAATGTTTAACAACGTTTAGCTGAACATTTCTTTAACTAAAAACATAAGGTTGAGACGCCTGGTTTTGGCTACAAAAGGCATTTGTTATCAACACTGTGAAAGAAGCTCTTTTAACTGAAGAACAAGAACTCGTGCTTTGTGCTCTATCTGGTTACTCATACCAGATGGAGGGACTGCAGAAAGTTAGTGTAAAAACAGGTAATAATTTGGCAAGAATCTGTATTTTTTCTATTTTGTAAAACAATACTTAAAAATGTAGAAAAGAAACAAAACAAACAAAAACCCAAAAGGAGTGATTCCAGGAATGTCTTTATTCTTTTTAAAATAACCAGTAACCAGATGCCTCACCCAGAGAAAAAAACAAAATGGAGTAAAATAAATATCAAGAAAAATCATTTTAAAGCATGATCCATAAGTAATAGAAAAAATTCTCTTAACATACATTTTTGATTTTAAGCTGTATACACAAAAGATATGTGCATTTAAAGTTTTGGAAACATCTTGTCTACAGTGCTATTTTAAGCATTCTATACATATGAGTAAAGAATACTTTTTAAAAAGTAAAGCACAATATAAAATTACTTGTTCACAAGACATCAAATTTGACATTCTAAAATGTTGATACTAAACTAGGAAAAATAACATTGCTATTTTCACAAATGACACACCATACATCTTGAGACTACAATGCTACTACTCTAGTTGTGTTTTAATCTTTGAAATTCAAAAGGCATCTTTGGATATTTAAGTTTAAGGTGCCCCATAGGTGAGTCTGAACCAGCACTGGATATTAAAGTATCCTTGTTATCTTCAGACTATGGGCATGGTTGCTGAGTGAACACAGAAGAATGATAAATGAAATACAAATAGAGAACTTCAAATATCAAATTCAAATATAAATCCATTTCCCCTCAGTATGGTAATATGTATGTGTATGTACATATATATGTGTGTGTATATATATATGTGAATATACACAAACACACATTTATAAAATTTCTCATTAGTAACTCCTGACTTAAAGCTAGCTACTAACTGAAAGCAATATTTTTTATTCCCTCCATAATCAGCTCTTTCTCCTGTAAATACAGCTTCTCTTTGAAGCTAATGAAAGTTCAAGATTGCAAAAAAGACTTATGGTAGAGAATTTAAATGTGGTTACATATTACTTAAAGCAGGACCCTTTCTAAATAGCATGTTTTCTATTCTTGTTGTAAGGGCTGAAATTATCTATTTGATTATTTCAATACTATAAGCTGCTCTTCCCACTGTCCCACAATATGAATACAAGACCAAGAGGATGACTCAAAGGTACACATAATAATGGAAGAGTAACTGGCTGTGTTCAACTGCTTGAGGTGGGTGGGAGGGAGAAGGAGGGATGCTTCTTTTTTCAACATTTGCCTATCAGCTGTGTCTTCTAGAAGAAACAAGTTGAGTTATAAGATGGGTCACTTGAATTAATAAATAATAAAACTCAAACTGAAAGCATGGAGGATGGCATAGGCATTGGTCTAAAAAAGGGGCCTAGATATACAAACTCATTGATATTTCAGTGAAATGGGTTTGTCTTTCTAGATTAATAGCACCTTCATCAAAAGCTTCAGTTCTCTCTTTTAGACAGCTGAGACAGAAATTAGATCTTTTCTAAATCTGAAAGACAGCATGGAATAAGATTGTAAACTTTGAATGTGTATAATATGAAAGGATAAAAGAGAAAAGGGGTAGGAAAGGAAGAACTCCATCCCCTACCCCCACCTGATTTTAAGAGTCTGCTCTAGAAAAATGATTTTTTGTATTTATTACTGACCTCAAGGGGAGAAAAGAACCAACATTTACGGAGTACAAAACCTATGTGCCAGATGTTGGGTTAGCAGCAGCTCTGCTTATGGTAATGGGAACAAAATGTTAGGAATTTACTTATGAGTCCTCTTCATTGACATATCCTGCATATGAAATTCATCTTGCAACTAACAAAGAAATTTAAATAGTCTTACAAGTACCAGATCTCTGACCAGTGTATTAGCTACCAGGCACTCACAAGGGAATTTCTAAATTCATTTGGCAATGGGAACAAGCTCCTAAATTTGTCAACCACACCAACTAGGCAAGTTCAAATGTTTTAAACTGGAGAAAAGTATATATTTAGCTAAAAAGCATCATAACCTAGGGAAATTTTAGTTTCTGTATTATGATTTTACTGTATTTTTGGCAAATGTACCTTTGTGTAATAGCATTATTTTAAAGTATGTTTGAGAGGTTATCTGAAACACTAAAAGATAAATAAAATCTATTAAATTATATATACTAGCAAAGTGATTATACTCAATTCAAAAAATACAAATTTAGGCTGGGCATGGTGGCTCACGCCTGTAATCCCAGCACTTTGGGAGGCCAAGGTGGGCAGATCACCTGAGGTCAGGAGTTTAAGACCAGCCTAGCCAATGTGGCGAAACCCCGTCTACTAAAAAATATGAAAATTAGCCAGGTGTGGTAGTAGGCGCCTGTAATCCCAGCTACTTGGGAGGCCAAGGCAGGGAGAATTCCTTGAATCAGGTAGGCAGAGGTTGCAGTAAGCCAAGATGGTGCCACTGCACTCCAGCCTGGGCTACGAGACTGTCTCAACGAGTCTCTGTCTCAACAAAAACAACAACAAGAAACAAATTTAGTGAATCCAGGTAATTCTATATGACCTGTATATGTATAATAGTGTTAATCTTTGAAAATTTTTTGAGCAGAAGAGGCTCATAATGTTAAGTTTCCGGACTGAGATCAACAGACTACATGAAGAACAACTTAGAGCCCAACTCGGCAGGAGTGAACTGAAACTGAGCACAGAGCTAGGAAACTTGAAGGAATAATTTGATCTACTTTTTACAACAGTGGAAAGATGGGGAGCAGGGAACCCTACAGACCTTTAAGGTCTTTTGAGCCACAACATTTAAAAAGGAGCAAAATATTAGAACAGTTGTCAGTTATTTTTAATCAATGAAAAACCACCTAAACTTGGTTAGCTCGAAAGAAAATAACAAAAGAAGACATACTGGAGCATCTAAAAAAGCAACTGCAAGGACAAGGACGCAGGGAGAATGGGGGAAAGAAAGCCTGCAATAAATAAGGCACATCTATTTTTAAACAGCTTCAACTGTTTCCCTTCTAAAACTAGATGTTTTATACACAGTGCTTTGAAAGTCATTGCTCCCCAACGGGGCAGGGATACAGGCTTGAGAGTATCTTCAGTATCTTGAATTCAAAAGCATGAATATCTTCATGCTCTCAAACCTTCAAATTTTTCATTATCTTCTTCTTGGGCTATTTTTTTTTTTTGGTCAAATAAAAAAAATATATTACTTTAGCAGCAGTTCAGCAATCTCTAATTGTAGGGCTTGTAAACCTCACTGCTCTACCTTATCTGTTGTTAGTGAAAACAAAAATATACTGGAAATTCAAGTTTAAATAAAGCTAGGTTCAGAGCTGATACCTTGAAAAAGATATTTTTGCCAATAGATAAACGCAACTCAAATAGAATCCCTAATATAAGAGCATGAGACCAACATAAAATCCTTCTACAATATTTTGAAAAGTGAAGGTAACATCATGAATGCTGTGTCAGTGCATGACAAGTTAAACTGGCAGCACTCTCCATGGCCTTTTATAATGCAGTGTCATCATCTTCCCTGAAGTCTCCCACCAGGAGTGAGTGCTTGTCAGGTTCACTGGTAACAACGCTGTTTAGGGAGCGTTTATCAGACAGTAGTGAGTTTATAGAGGCTCTGCTATAATTAACAATCCGGTCCAGCAAACCCAGTTTAGGAGAATTCCTTGAAGTATCATCTATCCCAACATGAACGCTGATTTCTGAAGGACTCTTCTGTCCTATCTGGCTCCGGGCAGGCAGTTCATAATTCTCATAAGTTGGTTTCCTGTAACTGGACACATGCAAAATTACATTAGTTTGAAATAACCAAAAGTAAATGAGACGCTTGCTACATGCGCAAAAGAAAGATTTGCTCATCCACACTTGGTTTTGGTATGAAATGTATACAAGTGATCACTGGTAGGAAAATAGTTGAAATGAACTGTGTGGAGTCACATCATCAGAAATCCTACTTATCAGAGTTAGTGTACTATATTTTATCCCACTCAGTGCTTGTGGTTGCTATGCATAAAGTACACGAGGTAACAATTACATAGCTAATTATTACTGTTACCTAATAATAATATATATATTTTTTGAGACAGAATCTCGCTCTGTTGCCTATGCTGGAGTGCAGTGGCACAATCTCAGCTCACTGCAACCTCCACCTCCACCTCTCAGGTTCAAGTGATTCTCCTGCCTCAGCCTCCTGAGTAGCTGGGATTACAGGCGTCCACCACCACACCACGCCCAGCTAATTTTTGTATTTTTAGTACAGACGGGGTTTCACCATATTGGCCAGGCTGGTCTCAAATTACTGACCTCAGGTGATCTGCCCACCTCGGCCTCCCAAAGTGCTGGGATTACAGGTGCGAGCCACCACGCCTGGCCGCTAATAATAATTCTCATTAAGAATGGTTTGGGCTTATCATTGATCAATACAAGAATAAAACCTACCAAGAATGACTAGATGATAAAAGGAATACAAAATACAAATGTGAGCAAGCTATCATACTTACAGTTTAAGGAAGAGAGAAGAAAGTACTACAGAAACAGATGAAGCAGCCATTGCCGCAGATCCCATCCAGGGCTGCAAAACCAAACCAATGGGCATAAAAACTCCTAAGAAACAAGTATAGATTAGTTAGAGTAGATAATACTAAACAGATTATCAATGTGTTTCTAACATATACACAAATCATTTCTTTATTTGATATTTCTTCAGCATTTATCCCCTTGGTGGTGGAGATTTTTGTTGTTGCCATTTTTTCACTAATAGAGTGTTGCAGTTAACATTCTTGTACATGTCTCCACGTGCCCATGTCTGAGAGTTTCCGTGGGGTATATACCTAGGGGTGAAATTACTGGGTCATAACATGGGCACATCTTCAACTTTATGTGGATACTCCTCAGTTGTTCTCCAAAGTGGTTTTAGTGATTCATAATCCAACCAATAGCGTATGGGAGTTCATGTTCTACAAACTCACCCACACTTGGTTTTGACAGACATAAGAATGTTTGCTCATATGATGAGGATGAAATAGACTTATACTTTTAACTTTTAATGTGCTTCTCTATATTTTTTTACTTTTTCTATGGTGATCATGTATTACTTGTATAATTATTTAAAAATTACTTGCTCCATGAATTAATCTTACATGACTTAGACTGTTCTTTAGCTCTTTGTTCTCTCAGTATTTGTGTGTCCTTGCTGATAAACAGTTTTGTAATTGTTCTCATGTCATTTCATGTCTTTCCTTGGCCCTCAAACCAGAGAGAACAAGAAGAAAACGATAATTATTTCTTTTATGTCATCATTACTAACTCCTACCAGGTCCCTAAGTTTAGGAGATTCTCAGACGCTTATTAAATAACTAAATTATTTTTTCTCAGTTATATTCCTTTGTTCACTCTCTCTCTCTCATCTGGTCTCTCAACCTAAAAAAATACCACCTGACTATAATAGAATATTAAGTGAAGAGCAGAAAATTCTCTGTGTGCTACAATCACCACTATGTAACAAGACAAAAACTGATGCAGAATAAAAAAAAGACTAGAGGAAAATATACTTGTATAATTCTTTAAAAATCATTTGCTCCATGAATTAATCTTGCTAACAATGTTTGTGTTTGGGTAGTCAGATTAAAGGTAAATCTGTTTAGAAAAAAATTAATTAATAAGCAAACAAATACATATCTCTGTGCAAATATATGGAGAAAGAGATGAAGCAATGTGACAAAATACTATCAGTTGGTGAGTTTAGGCGAAAGGCATACAGATTTTCATTGTACCATTTTTTTCAATGTTTTCGTAGGTTTGAATTTTTTTTTTTTTTTTTTTTTTTTTTTTTTTTTGAGACAGAGTTTCGCTCTTGTTGCCCAGGCTGAAGTACAATGGCACAATCTTGGCTCACCACAACCTCCGCCTCCTGGGTTCGAGCGATTCTACTGCCTCAGCCTTCCGAGTAGCTGAAATTACACACATGTGCCACCACGCCTGGCTAATTTTGTATTTTTAGTAGAAACGGGGTTTCTCCATGTTGGTCAGGCTGGTCTCGAACTCCCAACCTCAGGTGATCCACCCACCTCGGCCTCCCAAAGTGCTGGGATTACAGGCATGAAGTTTGAAATTTTTCAAAATACAAAGTTGAAGGCTGGGAGCGGTGGCTCACACCTGTAATCCCAACACTTTGGGAGGCCGAGGCAGGTGGATTACCTGAGGTCAGGAGTTCGAGACCAGCCTGGCCAACATAGTGAAACCCCGTCTATACTAAAAATACAAAAATTAGTAGGGTGTTGTGGCGGGCACCTATAGTCCCAGTTACTCAGGAGGCTGAGGCAGGAGAACTGCTTGAACCCAGGAGGTGGAGGTTGCAGTGAGCCGAGATTTTGTACCACTGCACTCCAGCCTGGGCAGCAGAGTGAGATTCTGTCTCAAAAAAAAAAAAAAAAAAAAAAAAAAAAACTTGGAGGAAAAAAAAAATGCTTATATATTCTTAAGCTATAAGAAACATTACTGAAAATTAAAATGATTGATTTTAACATTACCTCTCACCATACCAGTAAGCTAGAAACAAACACTAAGCTCAAAACTAATAGTAAGAAGACAGGCTTCCAATATGTTAGGTCTCTAATGACTTTAGTGGAAAAAGCAATACTAGTTAAGAGTCACATACCAGCAGCTATGGGAATTCCAACCAGATTATAAATTAGAGCAAAGACAAAATTTATCCGAATCCTCTTGACTGTCTTTCTTGATAAGTCAATACTTGCCACTACATCCAGAAGATCATTCTGGGAACAGAAATATTTGTGATATTAGTAAGAGACTCTAACTTAACCAGTAACTTTTACATTTGATATTGTATATATTGAAGATTACGTCTACCTTAGGGTAATATGTGAATTAACTGCAAATCTCAGATAATGCTAAAACTTGGACTCAGCTTCCGAAGGTGTTTTTCAAAAATTTTCCTCAGGGTTCTGAAAACACTTTTAGGGGTGTATGCTGGTACAAGGATTAAATCTACTTAAAATAATCTCAGCAACTATTTGTTGAAGATCATTTTATTCCAAATCCTCTTTAATCGTCTTCACTTTAGAAACTTATAATTCTCACTTGCTTATTAGCAGGGTTGAGAAAGTCAGGGGGTAAATTAGCATGACTTCCCATAATCCCACTCCATATTCTCAAACTCTTAATGGCCGATAGCATGGAACTTAAGACAGAATTGTTGTGCTCAATATACTTTATGACACTATCATTGACCATGAAGGGCAGTCTCATACTCCTCAAAGGTCAAGCCATGGCACTTACCCTTATCAAAACCACATCAGCTGCTTCAATGGCTACATCTGTGCCTGTGCCAATGGCAATTCCCACATTAGCCATTGCCAGAGCTGGGGAGTCATTGATTCCATCTCCCACCATTGCTACCCGTTTCCCCTCCTCTTGAAGTTGCTTCACTTTAGCAACCTTGTGAGAAGGTAGAACTTCAGCAAACACCTTAGTAATGCCAACCTATGTGATAAAAATAAACTCAATTCATTTCAAAAAATAATAATGAGTACCTGAAACATAACTGAGCAATAACAAGCCATCAGTTTTCACCCACAAGATGTCCACATTTTAAAAGACTGATAATATCTAGTGATAGCAAGGATGTGGAGAAATGAGCTTTTATACACCGGTGGCTGGTGCGTAAATGGCGACTCTTTTTGGAGGGCATCTGGCAGCATCTATCAAAATGTGAGCATCATTTGGTCTAGCAATTCCACGTCTAACTCTATTTTGGACAAACTTGTACATGTACAGAAAGATACATGTCCAAAGATGTCCATTATTGCCTTGTTTGCAAAAAGAAAATTTTCAAAACCACCCAAATGTCCATCATTAGGGAAATGGTTAATTAAATTATGATACATTCATACCATGGAATTCAGTATAGAAAGAATAAAGTAACTTTTTTTTTTTTTTTTTTTTTTTTTTGAGAGAGAGTCTTGCTGTCACCCAGGCTGGAGTGCAATGGTGCGATCTCAGCTCACTGCAACCTCCGCCTCCTGAGTTCAAGCAATTCTCCTGCCTCAGCCTCCTGAGTAGCTGGGATTACAGGCATGTGCCACCACACCCAGCTAATTTTTGTATTTTTAGTAGAGACAAGGTCCTACCATGTTGGCCAGGCTGTTCTCAAACTCCCTACCTCATGTATCTGCCGGCTTCAGCCTCCCAAAGTGCTGGGATTACAGGTGTGAACCAATGCACTCAGCCAAAATAACTTTTTATGTTCAGATATGGATGAAGCTCCAAAGTATATTGTTATGTAAAAAAAGCAAACTACTGAATAATCTGTTCAAAATGATCTAACGGATGTTGAAAAGACCAGAATTATACTGTATATGTACTCTGTAGATGCACATATATGCAGATGAAAAAGTGGCAGTGTGGGGGGCAGTAGGACTGGACGGGGAGCATGGGGAAAAGAGGACAACATTTTTACTTTATATCCTTCTGTATTTTTTACATAAGAAGGTGTTAATAGGATGGGTGTGGTGGCTCACACCTATAATCCCCGCACTTTGGGAGGCCAAGAAGGCAGATCACCTGAGGTCAGAAGTTCGCGACCAGCTTGACCAACATGGAGAAACACTGTCTCTACTAAAAATACAAAATTAGCCAGGCGTGGTGGCACATGCATGTAATCCTAGCTACTCGAGAGGCTGAGGCAAGAGAATCGCTTGAACCCAGGAGGCAGAGGTTGCAGTGAGCCGAGATTATGCCATTGCACTTCAGCCTGGGCAACGAGAGTGAAACTCTGTCTCAAGAAAAAAAAAAAAAGAATGTATTAAAAGATTACTTGCATTATTTATTAGAAGAGTGGAGAAGGCATTCCAAAGATAAAAAGATTGAAAAATGTTAGAGGTAAGGCAAATGTGGGAGTCAGAAGCAGAAAAATAGTACGTCAAAGTGGCACATTAGGAAAATAGTTCCATTGGTAGTGTTTAGGATGGACTAGAGAAGGATGTGTGTGGAGCTATTGCTGTGTTTCAGCCATGAGATCAGGAGAGCCCAGCTTAGGCTGGCAGCACTGGTAAAGAATATGAGCAACATTTCAAAGGACGCATCAACAGAAACTGATGTACAGTGTCACGCAAGCATCCCATGAGCCAAGCAAATACCTTTTTACTTATAACAGCAACACACAAAGCCCAAAGTCCTTCCAGCAAAGCATGGTAAATTTTCTCAAAGGAACTAGATAGGACAACTCAGTGATAATGAAAATAGTAGGTAATGTAAATTTCTTAGCATTTGAAGGCAAGACATAAAATGTATATCAATAATTTCACATACCCCTATCAATTACCTGAGAAGCAATAGATCTAGCTGTTTTGCTGTTGTCTCCAGTCATCAGAACTACTTCTAAGCCCATAGATTTCAGAATATGGACAGCCAGTTCTGCTTCCGGCTTCACTGTGTCTGCAATGGCTATCAAGCCACACAGCTCATCTAATATAGGGGCAGCACAAAATAAGAGAACTTGGAATATGGTGAAAGCAGAATAACATTCTGACTTGAAATTTCAGAATGAAATGAATTTTCTTAAGTAAAGTTGTTCAGGGGGGCATGGCTTAACTTAAAATATCTCTGAGCCCACACAGATTTATACTACAAACTCTGTAACAAGTCTCCACATTTGGTTATGAAAATTTCAGAGTGAGGTAGGGGTTACTAATAAAGTAATCATAGGAAAATATAAAGAGAGACCTTACTGGATATTAGAAGACCCTTTTTGTTCCTTAGAAAGGTATTTGCCAATAGCCTCAAACACTTTATCTAATTTAAAGGCAAATGAAACTGAAGACTAATACTTTTTTTCTTTTTAAGGTAAAGGGTGGGCAGAGAGAGACAAAATGGGTACTTTATAGTGGGAAAAATATTACCATAAATTTTATTATTTTATTCTATTTACAAAAGTAAAATGGTATTCTATGCTTCTTCCCAGACCTAAAAAGGCCATAGTAAAATACTGCCTTCATACTTAGCAAACGTAAACGTTGAGTGGAATTAATCTCACAAATAGAAATTTACCTTAAGAAATAATTGAACAAAATAAAGCACATACAACCTCAAAGATATTTATTGTAGCATCATTTACAATAGTGAAGGAATAGTCTAAATTTCCAACAAGAGGGGAATGATTATAGCGTGTAAGATTGATATATTATGCAGTATTATAATAAAATTATATAGCAACATTAGAAAGCATTAAGTAAAATAAAGCATAATAAAATCGTATGTGTACAAGTGATTTTAACTTTACTGAGGTAAAATTTACTTACAATAAAATCTACCCAGTAAAAAATGGTATATGTACTAACACTGTAATTCTGCAAACACACGCACATTTCTTTCTTTTTTAAAAATTTTGTTATTATTATTATTATACTTTAAGTTCTAGGGTACATGTGCACAACGTGCAAGTGTGTTACATATGTATACATGTGCCATGTTGGACACACACACATTTCAAGACAACTAGGAATGGAATATACAAAATTAAAACTGACATTGTGTGCCGGGCGTGGTGGCTCACGCCTGTAATCCCAGCACTCTGGGAGGCCAAGGTGGGCGGATCGCCTGAGGTCAGGAGGTCAAGATCAGCCTGGCTAACATGGTGAAACCCCGTGTCCACTAAAAATACAAACAATTAGCAGGGCGTGGTGGCGCACGCCTGTAATCCCAGCTACTCAGGAGGCTAAGGCAGGAGAATCGCTTGAACCCAGGAGGTGGAGGTTGCAGTGAGCCGAGATCGCACTATTACATTCCAGCTTGGGCAACAAGAGCGAAACTCCGTCTCAAAAACAAACAAACAAACAAACAAAAAACAAAGAAACAAACAAACAAAAAACCTGATATTGTGTTAGGATGATGGGATTATGAATATTATTTTACTTTGCTATTATTTTACTGTTGTTATTTTTAGGTTTTAAAAAATCCTTGATTAGCCTTTATTTAAAATATAGGCTAGGGAAGAAAGTAACAAAGGCAGGCAAATGCAAGATAATTTTAAATTAATCAGTAATAATCATGTGTTGTTGACATTTTCACTTTGCATTCAAGACACTTTTGAATAACCCTCATAGTTCAGAGGTCTCTCGAAAATATATAAATTAATAAAATAACAAATGATAACATTGAGTTATAGCATACTTATGGAAAACCTTACCATCAACTGCTACTAATACAGCAGTCCGACCTTTTTTCTCATGTTCAGTCATGAAATCATCTACATTGTTACTAATGACAAGACCATTTCTAATCATCCACTCCCGGTTACCAATGAGGACTTTATACTGTTGAGCATTAAGAGCATCTGAAAGTAGACAGAGAAATAACATTTAGTAAGTTCAATTAATCTTTATAAAAACCCATGAAGCAAGTTCTTCCTGTCTAATCTTGCACAGTCACTACATTGTATTGTTCCTAGAACATAGCCTCCAACAGTGATGTTCAAATTTTCTGAGAACATACTCTGCTCTTCCATGCCTCTGGGCCTTTGCACACATTGCTGCCTTCATCTGAAATGTCCTTATCCCTCCTCTCCAGACAGGAAACTCCATCACATTTCTTCAAGAGCCAGTTCAAATATTACTTTCTGGTGAGGCTTTCCCTTCGACCTTCCACAACGATTCAATCAAATTTAAAAATACTGTGCATCAGGAGCTGAATGTGGCTAGATGAACATGTATAATCATGCTGACATCTCATTTTCTTTAAGTGGGCCCTTAGTGCTATCTGGCAACTTGACTATATTTCCCTAGTCCATTCATTCTCCATTTCTTCTAGATGGCTATTTCATACCTTCTCATCTCCCTTCAAATCTCCAACTTCTCCTGCCCCATCCTAATACCAGATGATGACTCTGCTTCCTACTTCAGAAAGAAAATAGAAGCAATCAGAAAAGAACTTCCACAGCTCTCATTGCCACATTCACTCAACTACCTGTGCCTCCTGTGTCTGTGTATCTAGCTTCCCTTCTGTTATTATAAACTGATTCTGCTCCTAATTTAAGGCCAACCTTTCTACTTGTGCACTAGACACCCGCCTCCTTTGCCTATTCTAGAACACCTCTCCAATAATTCTCCCTGTCCACTCCTACACAACTTTTTTCTGCTGTACACTGTCCTAACTTAAAAAAAAAATAAAACCTCTCTTGATCTCACCCACCTCTGTAGCTACCACATTTATCTGCTTCTGTACACAGCAAAACTTCCCAAAAGTATCTCTATTGGCTGTCTTCAATAAATATCTTCCCATTCTCTTGTGAACCTACTCCATTTATTGGGGTAGTCAAAAGCTTTATGCTTTTGACTCTAAGTACTCCAGTGAATTATTACAGCCAGTGATCTTTACTTTAATTCTCAGTCCTCATCTTACTTGTCCTATTAGCAGAATTTAACACAGCTGTTCACTCCCTCCTGGAAATACTTTCTTCATTTGGCTTCTAGGATACCACATTCTTAGGGGTTACCTCCTCATTGGCCACTTCTTGGCCTTCTTTGCCCATCCCTCCTCATCTCACTAACTTCTTAATTTATAGTGCTGCAGGATTCAGTACTTAGCTCTTTCTTTCCCTTTATCTACTCTCACACCTTGGGGTTCTAATCCAGTCTCATGGCTTTAAATACCATCTATACCACTGCAGTCCAAGATAACTTTCTGTGATATTAGAAATGTTCTGTAGCTGCTATGTTTAATACAATAGCCACCAACACAGAGATGTGGCTACTGAGCACTGAAATGGGGCTAGTATGACTGAAAGATGAATTTTAAATTAAATTAAATGTAAATTAACTAATTTAAAGAGTCACATGTAGTTAGTGGCTATTTTCCTAGACACCACAGACCTATAAGCAGAGGACTCCCAAATCTACCTCTCTGATCCAGTCTGTTTCCTGGAACTCCAAACTTCTGTAGCCAACTGCTTACTTGGTATTTCCATTTATATGATATCTCCACTTGGGATATCTCTAATAGGTACTCAAACTTAACATGTACAAAACTGAACTCCTGATCTTTTTCCCAATACTGTCCCTCCTATGGGATCCCCCATCTTATTTAAATGATAACTCCATCCTTCTGCTTAGGCCACAAACCTTGGCATAATTCCTGACTCCTGTTTCTCTCATACACCATATATATCCAACCCATGAGAAAAATCTGTGGCTCTCCTTTTAAGACACATCTAGAATTCTACCATTTCTTACAACCTCTACTATACTGGTCCAAGCTACCATTATGTTTCACCTCGATTATGACAACATCCACCAACTCATCTCCCTGCTTCTGCCCTTGCCCCCCATCCCCACAAGATTCTCTCCTGCCTCAGCCTCCTGAGTAGCTGGGATTACAGGTGCCTGCTACCACGCCCGACTAATTTTTATATTTTTAGTAGACACGGGGTTTCACCATGTTGGCCAGGTTGGTCTTGAACTCCTGACCTCAAGTGATCCACCCGCCTCAGCCTCCCAAAGTGCCGGGATTACAGGCATGAGTCACTGCACCTGGTTTACTTTTAAAATGTTAAGTCAGATTGATTTTGTCCTTCTTCTACTCAAAACCATCAGATTGGTTTTGTCCTTACATATCTAGTCCCAAACCACCTCTATGACCTTGTCTTATACCCCTTGCCCACCCATTTACTCTGCACTTGTCACACTGTTCTCCTTTCCATTCCTCAAACAAGTCAAGCACATTCCTGACTACAGGCTTTGGTACTTACTATTTCTCCTGCCTGGAATGTTCTTGCCACAGAAATCCACATAGCTTTTTCTCTCATCCCCTCAGATCTTCGTTCAAACACTACCTTGTCAGTGAGGCCTACCCTGATCACCCTATATGAAGCAGAACCCACTACTCCCAGCACCCCTATACCCCTTGCCTCACTTAATTTTTCTCCATAGCACTATCTCCACTGGACTTATTATATTTTCTTATTTATTTGCTCACTCTCTTGTGTTCTTCCACCAAGAATGTAAGCTCCATGAAATAAGAACTTAGTTTATCTTGTTTACTGCTGATTCTTTAGTGCCTTGAACAGTGCATGATACACAGTAGGTGCTCAATAAAAGCTGTCAAATGAATTTCCTATTTGTCAGTGTGCTTGATACTAGAAGTTCATAGACAAATAATAAAGAAGTCACAGACTAGTAGAAATAGGCAGGTAAATAAATAATTATCATACACTGTCCTAATACAATAACAGAGATTAAGTACAGTTATGATTCAGGAAGAAGAGCAAATACCTCTGCCAATACATGTCAGTCAATGAAGGCGTCACTGAAGAGAGAGACATAAACTGGGTCTTGAAAGATAAGCATAAGTTCACGAGGTAGATTCCATTTGTGAACAAGAACATTACATAGAGAAAATGGTAAATGAAATGATCTAATAAGCAGGAAATGACACACCATAAGGAAGAACTGTAAGTAGTTAGGTAGGGATGGAACATGGAGTACATATGCAGTAGTGGAAAAAGACAAGATGAGTGATGCAGGGAGGCAGGAGACATATCATGGGGAACAGATCTTAAACAAAGTACAGAGAGACTGGACTTTGTCCAGTAGGAGAGAGAGAACCATTCAAGCTGGGATCCTTAACAGAGACCCGTGGATGGGTTTCAGGATACATGTGCATCTCTTGAAACAAAAATTTTCTGAGGGGTGGGCCCATAGCTTTCATCATATTCCTCCAAAGGTCTATGGCTCAAAAACAGCTTATAAACCACTGTAATCAAAGGTATTGATCAGAAAGTGATATGACTAGATTTGCATGTTAGTAAAATCACTCAGGCACGAATGGGGAGGGAGGTATTGGAACACTTAGTTGGGTAGATCATGTTTTGGGGGCAGATGGATAGATCAGCATGGAGCCAAGGAAACAGGACTTGGCTAAAGATATGGATTTTGGAGTGATAGTGGAAGTCTGTGGGTGGTAGAATAAGTGATGAGCATGAATAAGATTGTACAGAGAGAGTATGTATTATAAAATGAGAAAAAGACAAAGAACAAAACCCTGACAACATACTCTACATTTGAAAGCAAGAGAAATGAGGAACCAAAGGACAATTAAAAGGAACAGCCAGGGGTGCAGTGGCTTACACCTGTCATTCTAGCACTTTGAGAGGCTGAGGTGGGTGGATCACTTGAGGTCAGGAGTTTGAGACCAGCCTGGCTAACATGGTGAAACCCCATCTCTACCAAAAATACAAAAAATTAGCCAGGCGTGGCGGCATGCACTTGTAATCCCAGCTTCTTGGGGGCTGAGGCAGGAGAACTGCTTGAATCCAGGAGGCAGAGGTTGCAGTGAGCTGAGATCGTACCACTGCACTCCAGCCTGGGTGACAGAGCAAGACCCCTTTTCGAAAAAAAAGAACAGCCAGGGAGGTGAGAGGAGAATCTAAACAAAGCAGGGTCATGGAATCATCCCTTAGGAAGGAAGGGATGGTCAACATTGTCAAATATCTTAATGAGGTCGTGCAGGATGAGGACTGAAAAGTGACCACTGGAGAGAGCACTGAGGTCAACAATCATCAGTTAACTTAGAAAGAATGGATTCAGTAGTATGGATGGGGGAGAGGCCAGACTGCAATGAACTGAGGCCTGACTGTGGAGTAAGTGAATTCAACAAACCTAGATTACCCTTTCTAGAAATTTGATATAAAAGAAAAAGACAGAATCTATATGGGAATATAGATGGGAAAGGACAAAATCTAGATGGGAATATAGTTATTTTGATGGAAGAAATATTTATATGTTTAGGAGAAGAAACTAAAACAGAAAGAGATGAAAAATGAAGAAGCAAGGAGACCTAACAGAAAGAGGGAGGTCCCTGATGAATCAAGAGAGGGTGGGATCTAGATGAAGGGATTCATTAGGCAAGATGAAGGATACTGCTTTGCCTGAAAAAAGGAATGATTCTGGGCAAAAATATGTAAGAACACATGACCAAGAACCATAATTTTCTATATAAAAAATAAGATAATTTGCAGAGGGGACAAAGGAGAGGGTCGCAGGATCTTGTGAAAGATAGAAAAGGTTTGGAGCAGTTGTAGTGAAAAAAGAATGATCATGGATAATCAGCTAAGGCTAGACCTCATCACCCTATGGTGGTGTTAATGACCACAGTTGGGAAATGTTCTTGACTAATTTGAATGATCAGAAGGCATAGGGTAAAACTGACTTGAGGACAAGAAATTATGATGCCAATTTTTGTTTCTTCTATAACAGTTCAGGGTTATAAAGTTAGCCATATGTTCATAATTGCCCCATAACTGGTACTACAAAGAAAATTAGCTTACTTGAGATCTGGGCATCAATAATCATGGAAGACGAAGTTGATGACTGTTCATTACTGGCATCAATTTGAACCAGGGATGCATTTTTAATATTATTGTCCTCTATATTCCAGTTATTCTTATGTAGCAAGCCTTCAATATTGGTGACTTTACAGCTAATACCACAGCCTGGCACAACCTGGAAATCTATGCAGGTACCCAAGGTTTCAGTGTCCAGTTCCTAACAAACAGAAACAAAAGGATTTCCTCTACTGTTCTGATAATGCAAGGTCATTTATTAGCACAATAAAAGATAACACCAAGTTAATTCTAAATGTTTGTAATAAAATTGTCACTTATTGCCTACTTGACAGTGGATTTTGATAAGGACAAAGGAATAGAGCATCAAACATAATAATCAAAGTTACAGAAGTGCCTCAAAATCTTTGTTTTGGCCAGGCACAGTGGCTCACACCTGTAATTCTAGCCGAAGAAGCCGGCTAGGAAGCCAAGGTGGGCAGATTACCTGAGGTCAAGAGTTTGGGACCAGGCTGGCCAACATGGTGAAACCCTGTCTCTACTAAAAGTACAGAAAAAAATTAGCCAGGTGTGGTGGTGCACACCTGTAATCTCAGCTACTAGGGAGGCTGAGGTGGGAGAATCGCTTGAACCCAGGAGGTGGAAGTTGCAATGAGCCGAGATTGCGCTATTGCACTCCAGCCTGGGTGACAGAGAGAGACTCTGTCTCAAAAAAAAAAAAAAAAAATCTTTGTTTTAATCCCACTCTCTAAAATTTATAGAAAACATGGAAAGCTTATCAGTATTCTCTGATCTTTCCAGTAGATAATTACAAATTAAAATTTTAATTCTGTAGTCAAGTCAGGTTTTCTATTCAACACAGGGCAACAAAGGGTAACAAAGTATATATAGGGCCTTTAGTTACTAGGGGCTCTCCATCTGCTCTCTAGTCTACGTCTTTAGTAAGCCGAAAAGTTCTGGGGGCCCTCATTGTTTCCTAGCTCTTTATAGCTTCATCCTCTCTGCTGTTTGATTTTGGTGTAAGGAAGCCAGATCAGGTAATAGGTAAAAGGGAAAGAACAAATAAATGAATGGCAACACCAATGGTCGAAACTGCCACATTTTAAGTATAAAATTAGTGTGAGACAATTCATAAAGAACTCATGCAAATGAATAAGAAAAAGACAAACAATTCTGTGGAAAAATAGGTCACAAATACAAACAGGTTAGAGGAAAAGAAATTCAAATAGCCAATAAATATATAAAAAGATGCTCAACCTTATTCATAATTAAGGAAATGCAAAGCAAACCATCAAGTAAATAGTTTTTCACCTATTACATTGAGAAAATAAAAATAAAGTGTCGGTAAGAATGTGGGGAAATGAGCACTCATAATTTTTGGTGCAGGTATAAATTGGTATAACCCCTCATGGGTATTGGTAATCCTCATCATATGGGTATTGGTAAGATTCATCAAAATTTAACTGCATACTCCTTTGACTTAGCAATTGCATTGATAGGCATTTAATGTAGAGACAGACTTGCAAAAACTGATAAGGATGTCGAGTGTATACTGTAAAAGCCAAAAAAACCAAACAATCACATTATAGAGTATAATATAGCCATTAAAAACAATGAGGCAGATCTGCATTTCCTGATAGGAAAATTCACTTAATAAAATAAAAAAGCAAGGTAACAAAGATTGATCATTGTATGACCTTTCTGTATAAAGTTTAAAATATGATAAATACATATATGTGGCTATATGCATTAAAAACTGTTAACAGATGCACACCTTTATGACTATACTAAAATTATTGAATTATACACTTTAGAAATGTGAACTTTATAGTACATGAATTATATTTCAATAAAGCTGTCATTTTAAAAGACTTAATAGGTTAATAGTTGTTAAACTTTGGAGAAAGGAATTATGGAAGGGGGCAGGGAATGAGGTTTACAATTTTCAATATGTAATTCTCTGAACTATCTGAATTGTCCTTCCACAAATATGTACAACTTCTATTTTAATTTTTTGGTCAACAGGAGTTATCTGTGTGATAGGATTATAGTTCATTTGTTTTCATCTGTATACTTGTCTGTATGAAGAAATGAGTTACATACAATTAAATGAGAAAATACAGGTCTTTTTAGTCTCATACCAACCATACATGCAAATCAAACACCAGTCTGGATTTGATCCGGGGAATTCCTACAGGAGATAACTACATTAATAAACAAGAGGAAAAAATGTACCTGTTTGCAGTATTTGGTTATGGCTGCTCCTAGAGGGTGTTCACTGTTACTTTCAGCAGTTCCCACAATGGCCAAGATTTTATGGTGTGATATTCTGTTACTTTCCATTAGAAGCTTTACTTGATTCACTACTGGGGTTCCATGAGTAATGGTTCCAGTCTTATCAAATACCACTACCTTTACCTGTAAGAAAATTAAGATACAATGACTTGATGATCCTCCACATCACCTTTCCAGAAATAAGAAAAAGGTCTGTTTTGACAAACAGATGACTATTTAGTTTCTTAGTAAACTGACCTTTGACTTAATTTGACTTAAAAAACTGATGATCTTTGGGAAAATAAAAGAAGAAATACTCTTAGTTATACATAATAGCTCTCCTCTGCCAATGTTGAACTGTTTGTTCATACTGAATGACTGTGAATATATGTTAAACAACCAGAGCTAATTTTTAAGGGTTGACTGTTAACAGGTAATTAAGAGACGCCTCTGGTGCCTCAAGGTAAAAAAGAAAGGCTTTCAATACTAATGAATTATAGATCTGATGGGAAAATCTAGGCAGTAGGGAAATGATTATAAGAATAAAGGTAAAAGGCCAGGTGTAGTGGTTCAAGCCTATAATACCAGCACTTTCAGAGGCCGAGGTGGATGGATCACCTGAGGTCAGGAGATCGAGACCAGCCTGGCCAACATGGTGAAACCCCATCTCTACCAATAATAAAAAGTTAGCTGGGCGTGGTGGTGCATGCCTGTAATCCCAGCTACTCAGGAGGCTGAGGCAGGAGAATCGCTGGAACTTAGTGGGTGGAGCTTGCAGTAAGCTGAGATCGCACCACTGCACTCCAGCCTGGGCCACAGAGCGAGACTTCATGAAAAAAAAAAAAAGGAAAGAAAGAAAGAGAAAGAAAGAAAGAAGGAAGGAAGGAAGGAAGGAAGGAAAGAAGGAAGGAAGGAAGGAAAGAGAGAGAAAGAAAGAAAGAGAGAAAGAAAGAAAAAGAAAGAAAGAAAGAAAGAAAGAAAGAAAGAAAGAAAGAAAGAAAGAAAGAAAAGAAAAGAAAAGAAAAGAAAAGAAAAGAAAAGAAAAGAAAAGAAAAATAAACCAACAAAGTATGATTCTGGACAGGGGAAAAAATAGCTATCTCGGCTCACTGCAACCCCCGCCTCCCGGGTTCAAGCTATTCTCCTGCCTCAGTCTCCTGAGTAGTTGGGATTACAGGCATGCTACCTCGCCCAGCTAATTTTTGTATTTTTAGTAGAGACGGGGTTTCACCATGTTGGTCAGGCTGGTCTCAAACTCCTGACCTCGTGATCCGCCTGCCTCAGCCTCCCAAAGTGCTGGGATTACAGGTATGAGCCACTGCACCAGGCTAGTCTTGCAACTTTTAATTTTGAAATTATATCAAAATTTAAAATGTCTATAAAAATTACTAGCCTGTATTCTCTGGCTAGGTGAGTTTCCAGATTTGTTCTAAGATATGTTCTATGTTTACTACATACCTATGTATATAGCTTACATTCTCATAATAAGAACATACTGGTAGAAACATGGTTTTAGTTGAAGTCATGTAGCCTTGCGATGATTATGGAAAGCGTAATATGAGATCAGAGATAGGATTATATTCCTAAAGTGATAGCTGCAAACTGTCGGCTGGTGGCAGCAAAGGCAAAGAAATGGCACTGTAATTGAAGGTCCCAGTGAAGAAAACAAGTCACACACAAATAAGAAGGCTGCTAGAGTTTGGCAAATTTTCCTGGGCAAATACCTATTCTGTCTTTCTGCCATAAAGACTAGTCTAGTCTGAGCTAGGATAGGAGTCCAGGTTTTCCATATTAGGGTCTGCTCTAATAGAATAGGCCTGGAGTAGTTTTAGGGATCTTAGGCAACTAAGGCCAATCTGGAGCAGAACCAAAATAACACCTTTCCTGCCTCAAATCTCTGGATAGTCCTAGAAGCAACTCAGCTCATGGACCACAGAGACATAATTTAGGAGTATGTGTTTCTCAACAGGGGTGATACTGATAGTTTGGTGGGACAAGTTTTAGTTCTGGGGACTGTCTTACCTTATGAGCCATCTCCAATGGCTCTCCACCTTTTATTAGTATGCCATTTTGAGCACCTACTCCTGTACCCACCATCACAGCAGTTGGAGTGGCCAGTCCCAGTGAACAGGGACATGCAATACACAGAACTGTGATAGAGGCTTGGAAAGCAAATCGTATTATCGTTTCTGTTCGGGAGATACTTCTATTGTAGCCCTTTAGAAGAAAGGCATAAATTTTCATTATTAATTTAGAGCTGTACAAAACAAAAGAAACAAAACTTAACATTATTTAAATAAAACCACAATTTAAAAAGTGACATATCCTACCTAGCTACCTACATATATTTTTTAGTTACAGGTAAGAAAACACTTTCTTTCTTTTATGAACATAAGAAATTAGGACATACTGAGATTCTAGAATTACAAACTATGGACTGAATATAAGGGCTCCATATTGAGAATGAATGTGTTTATTAGAGATCTTCAGAAATAGCTGCAAATGTGAAACATAATTTTCAAAAAATTTGATACTGAATAAACAGAAGTCTCAATCTCTGTATAGTAAAACCATAAATCTGCCTTTCACACTATTCTTGAAAGACAATGAAAAAGAATCACATGGCATGCAAAGGGACCTTAGTCATATTTCAACAAAATCCTTTTGGACATAACAATGTAAATCAACTATATCTGCTAATTAAACTCTTAGTGACGTTCAGTGTTCGCTCATGTGGGAAAAATATAATTGGTAGTTTTAGAAGAAATCTCAGACATCCTGAACTCATGAGAAAAATTCCTGAAGGAAACACATTCCAAGCTACTTGCCGGCCTGTGCACTGGCTCATATCTGTAATCCCAGTGCTTTTGGAGGTTAAGGCAGGAGGATCATTTGAGGCCAGGAGTGTGAGACCACCCTGGGCAACATGGTAAGACCTCATCTCTACAAAAAAATTTTTTTTTTTAGTCAGGCATGGCCGGGCATGGTGGCTCACGCCTGTAATCCCAGCACTTTGGGAGGCCAAGGCGGGTGGATCACCTGAGGTCAGGAGTTCAAGACCTGCCTGGCCAACATGGTGAAACCTCACCTCTATTAAAAATGCAAAAATTAGCTGGGCATGGTGACACATGCCTGTAATCCCAGCTACTTGGGAGGGTGAGGCACAAGAATTGCTTGAACCTGGAAGGCAGAGGTTGCAGTGAGCCGAGATCATGCCACTGCACTCCAGCCTGGGCGACAAGAACAAAACTCGATCTCAAAAAACAAAAAAACACAAAACATTAGCCAGGGATGGTGGTGCATGCCTGTAGTCACAGCTACTCGGGAGGCTAAGGTAAGAGAATCGCTTAAGCCCAGAAGTTTGAGGCTGCAGTGAGCCATGATTGCACCACTGCATTACTGCTGGGGCAACAGAGCAAGACCCTGTCTCAAAACAAACAAACAAAAAAAACAAACCTTCTCAACAATCCTTTTGTTCAGTGTGTACTAAACAGACATAAATCATTTAAAGAAACTTTTTAATATTACAGTAATGGGTTGGACATGGTGGCTCATGTCTGTAATCCCATATAATAATACCATATATTGAATAGGGTGTCCTTTCCCCATTGTTTGTTTTTGTCAACTTTGTTGAAGATCAGTTGGTTGTAGGTGTGTGGCTTTATTTCTGGGTTCTCTATTTTGTTCAATTGATTTACATGTCTATTCTTGTATCAGTACCATGCTGTTTTGATTACTATAGCCTTTTAGTATAATTTGAAGTCAGGTAATGTGATGCCTCTAGTTTTATTCTTTTTGCTTAGGATTGCTTCGGCTATTTAGGTTCTTTTTCCATATTAATTTTAGGATTGCTTTTTTAATTCTGTGACAGAGGACATTAGTTTTATATGAATTGTGTTGAATCTATAGATTGCTTTGGACAGTATGGTAGTTTAAATAATATTAATGCTTCCAATCCATGGGCACGGAATGTTTTTCCATTTGTGTCCTCTTCAGTTTCTTTCATCAGTTTTTTATGGTTCTCTTTGTAGAGATCTTTCACCTCCTTGGTTAAATGTATTCCTAGGTATGTTTTGTGTGTGACTATTGTAAATGGGATTGAGTTCTTGATTTGGTTCTCAAGTTGGACACTGTTGGTGTATAGAAATGTTAATAATTTTTGTATGTTGATTTTATATCCTGAAACTTTACTGAAGTAGTTTATCTGGTCTGAGAGTCTTTTGGAGAAATCTTTATGGTTTTCTAGGTATAGAATCATGTCATCAGGAATAGAGATAATTTTTTTTTTTTCAAGATGGAGTTTTCTTCTTGTTGCCCAGGCTGCAGTGCAACGGTGCAATCTAGGCTCAGTGAAACCTCCCCCTCCTGGGTTCAAGTGATTCTCCTGCCTCAGCCTCCCAAGTAGCTGGGATTACAGGCATGCACCACCATGCCCAGCTAATTTTTGTATTTTTAGTAGAGACAGGGTTTCACCATGTTGGCCAGGCTGGTCTTGAACTCCCGACCTCAGGTGATCCACCTGCCTCGGCCTCCCAAAAGTGCTGGGATTACAGGCATGAGCCACCACACCCGGCAGAAATGCATTAACTTCATTGTTTACCCAAAATTTATTCAGGGGTTGGTTGTTTAGTCTCCCTGTACTTGTGTGGGTTTTCGAGTTCCTCTTGGTATTGATTTCTAATTTTATTCCACTGTAGTGTAGGAAGATGCCTGATCTGATCTAGTTGTTTTTTAATTTATTGAGACTTGCTTTATGACCAAGACTATGGTCAATGTTAGGGAATGTTCCATGTTCATATAAGAGGAATGTATATTCTGTGATTATTGAGTGGAGTATTCTGTAGATATCTATTAGGTCCACTTGGTTGAGAATTCAATTTAAGTGCAGAATTTCTTTGCTACTTTTTGTCCTTGATGATCTCTCTAGTGCTGTCAGTGGGGTACTGAAGTCCTCCACTATTATTGTATGGCAGTCTACCTCTTTTTGTAGGTCTAGCAGTATTTGTTTTATAAATCTAGATGCTCCAATGTTGGGTGCATATGTATTTAAGATAGTTAAATCTTCTTGTTGAATTGAGACCTTTATCATTTTGTAGTGCCCTTCTTTGCCTTTTTAAAAACTATTGTTGGTTTAAACTCTGTTTTATCTAACACAAGAATAGCAACCCCTGCTCTTTGTTTTCCATTTGCATGACAGATCTTTCTCTATCCCTTCACCTTGAGCCTATGAGTTATTACCTGTGAGATGGGTCTCTTGATGACAGCAAAAGGATGGATCTTGTTTTTTTATTCCAATTTGCCACTCTATCTATGTCTTTTAAGTGTAGTATTTAGGCCATTTACATTCAAGTTTAATATTGATATATGAGGTTTTGTTCCTCATGGTGGTGTTTGCTAGTTTCTTTGTAGTCTCAATTGTGTAATTGCTTTATAGGGTCTGTGAGCTTTGTATTTATACATGTTTTTGTGGTGACAAGTATCATTCTTTTGTTTCCATGTTCAGAACTCCTCTGAACCTTTCTTATAGCTCTGGTCTGGTGGTGACGAATTTCCTTACTGTTTGCTTGTCTGGGGGAAGACTTTGTTTCTACTCCATGTATGAAGCTTAATTTGGCAGTATATGAAATTCCTGGTTGCCAATTTTTTTTTCTTTAGGGAAACTAAAAATAGGCTCCCAATCACTTCCAGCTTTGTAACATTTCCACTGAGAAGTCTGTGGTTAGCCTGATAGGTTTTCTCTGTAGGTAATTTGGCCCTTTTCTGTAGCTGCCTTTAAGACTTTTTTCTTTTGCATTGACTTTGAATATTCTAATGCCTATGTGCCTTGGGGATGGTCATCTTCTATAATGTTTTGCAGGAGTTCTCTGGATTTGAAATTCCTTTAGTGAATTTTTCAGTTCCAGCAGTTCCATTTTTTTTTTTTTTTTTTCTTAATATGGCTACCTCATCTTGCATATCCTGAATCGTTTTTCTGGTTTCTTTATACTGGATTTCAACTTTCATTTGGATCTCATTGAGGTTTCCTTGCAATCCATATTTTAAATTACTTATCTGTCATTCCAGACATTTCAGTCTGCTTAGGAGCCATTGCTAGAGAGCTATAACAATCCTTTGGTGTTGTGAAAACACTTTTTGTACTGCTGGAGTTCTTGCACTAATTCTTTCTCATCCAAGGGAACTTTTGCTTCCTATTTTTGAATTTGCTATCATTTCCATGGGACTTTTTCTTTCCTTTGGGTGCTTTACTGTGGTACATGTTGTGTATGATTATTTAGCTTTGTTTTTGGTACTTTTAGGGGGCCAAGGTGCTGTACTGATTCCTTGGTTGTGGATAGCTTCTATGCTGTAGCTTTCTCAGATGCTGCTTTTTGTAGTGAGGTATTAGCCATTAGAGCTGACAATCTCCTGTAGGGTTTAGGGTGCAGAGGTCCCTGTGGACTTATCTTAAGGGCTAGAATTAAGCCTTTCTCTTAGCAGATTTTAAATTTTATGATGCAGTTCAGGATACAGACCAGTAGATGGCACTCAAAAGTAAGAGACAGCAGGTAGGTTGGTGTCAGGTGGAAGTACCTGCCCTGATGCAGGGATGGTGGGAAGAGATTACATTAGGGTGCACTCCCATTCCTGATCCTGTGCTGGCAAGAACATGATCAGCTTCTCTTTTGTGCCCTTGTTGTAGGGCTCCTGACTTTCACTTCATAAGGACTTTGTCCTTTGGTTCCCATGAGTATGCCCCTCCGATAGCTACCACTAAAATGGGTTTGGGTTAGTCTTTTCCCCCAGACCAAAGCAGGCAACTCAGTGATTTGTCTGTCCCTCCTTGCTGGGACAGTGCCACTCTGTCGGGAGAAGAAGTTGAGCCTTGCCCTTGGATAAAGCCCAAGCAGCATGTGACTCACTTGTAGTAGGGCTGGAGCCACCATGTAAAGCATGAAATATGCTTTGTCCAAGTGTGCGTTAGCTGGCTCCTGGTGGGAAATACCACTGCTGCATCTGTAGCACTGTAGGTGTGGGGAAAGGGTTTGGCAGGAGATGATCTTCTCTCCATGTCTAACCCTAACCCTAACTACCATCCTGTCCAAAGCAATCTATAGATTGAACACAATTCCTATAAAACTACTACTGTCTTCTGTCACAGAATTTAAAAAGCAATCCTAAATTTCATATGGAAAAAGAACCTAAATAGCCGAAGCAATCCTAAGCAAAAAGAATAAAACTAGAGGCATCACATTACCCAACTTCAAATTATACTAAAAGATTATAGTAATCAAAACAGCATGGTATTGATACGAAAATAGCCACGTAAATCAATTGCATAAAATAGAGAGCCCAGAAATAAAGCCACACATCTACAACCAACTGATATTCAACAAAGTTGACAAAAACAAACAATGGGGAAAGGACACCCTATTCAATATATGGTGCTGGGAAAACTACCTAGCCATGTGCAGAAGAATGAAACTGTACTCATATCTCTCACCATATATAAAAATTAACTAAGGATAGATTGAAGACTTAAATGTAAAAACTCAAACTATGAAAACCCCAAGAAAACCTAGGAAAAACTCTTCTGGACATTATCCTAGGGAAAGAATTTATGACTAAGACCTGAAAAGCAATTGCAACAAAAACAAAAATTAATAAAGGAGATTTAATTAAACTAAAGAGCTTCTACACAACAAAAGAAACAATCAACAGAATAAGCACAGAACGTACAGACATACAGAATGGGAGAAAATATTTCCTAAGTATGCATCCAACAAAGGACTAATATCTAGGCTCTATATGAAACTTAAACAAATCAAATCAATAAGGATAAAACAACCCTATTTAAAAGTGGGCAAAGGGCATAAATAGACACTTCTCAAAAGAAGACATACAACTTATCAAAAAACACATGAAAAACTACTCAACATCACTAATCATCAGGAAAATGCAAATTAAAACCACAATGAAATACCCCTTCACACCAGTCAGAATGGCTATAATTAAAAAGTCAAAAAATAACAAGACGTTGGCAATGATGCAGAGAAAAGGGAATACTTATATACTATTGGTGGGAATGTAAATCAGTTCAACCTCTATGGAAAACAGTCTGGAGATTTCTCCAAGAACTTAAAATAGAACTACCATTCAACCCAGCAATCCCACTACTGGATATCTACTCAAAGGATTTTCCTTTATTTATTTTAAATTGTTTTATCAAAAAGACAACTGCACGTGTGTGTTTATCACAGCACTCTTCACAATAGCAAAGACTTGGAGTCACCCAGGTGCCCATCATTGATGGACTGGATAAAGGAAATGTGGTACATATACACCATGGAATACTATGCAGCCATAAAAAAAGAATGAAATCATGTCCTTTGCGTAGCATGGGTGAAGCTGGAGGTCATTATCCTAAGTGACTTAATGTAGGAACAGAAAATCAAATACCACATATTCTCACTTATAAGCGGAAGCTAAACAATGGTTACACATGGACATAAAGATGGGAATCAATGAGCAGTGGGGCCTCCAAAAGGTGAGAAGAAGGGAGGGGGACAAGGGATGAAAAACTACTTATTGAGTACCATGTTCACTATTTGGGATATGGGGTCACCATAAGCCTAAACTCCAGCATCACCCAATATACTCATGTAATAAACAATACACCCATGGGCCGGGCACGGTGGATCACGCCTGTTATCCCAGCACTCTGGGAGGCCGAGGCAAGTGGATCACCTGAGGTCAGGAATTTGAGATCACCCTGACCAACATGGCGAAACCCCATCTCTACTAAAAATACAAAAATTAGCTGGGCATGGTGGCATAAGCCTGTAATCCCAGCTACTCGGGAGGCTGAGGCATGAGAATCATTTGAACCTGGGAGGTGGAAGTTGCAGTGAGCCGAGATCGTGCCACTGCACTCCAGCCTGGGTGACAGAGCAAGACTCTGTCTCAATAAATAAATAACAAACAAACAAACAAACCTGAACATGTACCTCCTGAATAAAAAATAAAATAAATAAACACAACAAACTAAGGCTTTATTTACTGTGAGTAGGAGTCTCTCTCTGTTGCTCAGGCTGTAGTACAGTAGTGAAATCATGGCTCACTGCAGCTCTTATCAGTAATAGTTTTACAGTGTTAGGTTCTTATTAAGTTCTCAAATACTTCAATATTTATCCAAGAGTTACAGATGGATATAGAAACACAGCTGGAAGGGGCTTTCACGTATTTCTAGGCTTATGCTTCCATAAACTTCATAGATGTACACATGTTGTTGTAGAAAAAGAACAGATGCTTGTCACAAGGCCAGGAAAGATTAGGTTTGCAGACACTTTGAAGGGTGAGGGGGAAGGGAATTTGTTGGCCAAAACGGAAAAAGGAAAAACAACTCAGCAAAATGAGATTGAGTCCTGTTAACAGGCTCTCCACCTCACCGACTGAACCCCCGGTACCACCCAGGAACAGGACAGGTCAGACTCCTCTCCTATACAAACGGGGTGAACTTCCCGGGGCCCCACCCCATCCTCCCAGTGCATAGGTGGACATTATTTAGAAAGAATCAGTGGGGCGTTGGGGGGTAGGGCAGGCTTCATCTGGGACCAGCAGTCTGGTGTTTCAACCTTCAGGATGTTTTAGGCTTAAAGGTTTTCAACCTTCAGGGGTTTCACTGGGGGACCCTTGGCTGTCACCTGCATCTGTCAATATGTTAGATGCTTTCACCTATACTAATTCCAATCCTGTATCTTAGGTATTATTTTCCCTATTTTACAGATAAGAGAACTGAGGATAGTAAAAGTTACATGACTTAAAGTTTATATATCTAATTTGAGGCACAGTCCAGTTCTACTACTTTACCACTTTACAACACCATAGAGAGCATCAGAGAACTAGATGAGCAGACACTAATAATAGCCTATATTTGTAAAGCATTTAATAAATTACAAATTATTTCTATTATCTTATTTAACCTTCACAACAATCTTAAGTTACACAAAATGGGTATTACTAAAACTTCACTTTATAGTTGAGGAAACTGAAGCTCAGAGAGCAATTAAGTAGTCTAAGATCACATTGACAGTAAATGACGGAGCTGAAATCCTGAGGTTTTCCTCAATATATCTATAGTCCTTTGTGAAAGCAAAACCATGTCAGAAATGAGACTAAGCATAACATGTAAAAGTTTGGTATTTGTTTTTGAAAAATCACAAGTCATAATAAAAATTTTTCTCCAAAAGGAAATTTTTTATATTTATGAAAATGCAAATATTATTCTTATCACCCTCCCACTCCAAACCTTTAAAGGTCCTGGTAATTATTAAAGTTATTTCCACTGAATTACTAATGCAAAAGACTCACAAATTGTTCTGCATATAGTAAAGAGTTATTACAAGTCACTTACAGGAAAGTAGGTTTCCACAATTTCAAAATTCAGAAATCCAATTACAATCCATACCAAGAGGGTGGCAATGGAAACAAAAACAATAAAAGGAACAAAATAGCCACTGAGTTTGTCTGCAAACTGCTGGATAGGAGCCTAGAATTAAAAATAACAACAATAATAAGAAGAAGCATATCAAAGTCTTTTCTGATACTGAATGCAGAGTATATTTAGTAGTTAGCACAAATAGAAATATTTTAACAAACTTCATGTTAATGGCCAGGTGTAGTGGCTCACACCTGTAATCCCAACACTTTGAGAGACTAAGGCAGGATGATAGCTTGAGTCCAGGAGTTTGAGACCATCCTGGGCAACTTAGGGAGACCCTGTTTGTATAAAAAAATTTTTTTTAAAATTAGCTGGGTGTGCGGGCATGTGCCCACACACAGTCCCAGCTACTCGGGAGGCTGAGGCAGAAGGATTGCTTGAATTTAGGAGGTCAAGTGCAGTGAGCCATGATGGTACCACTGCACTCCAGCCTGGGCAACAGACTGAGACCCTGTCTCAAAGCAAAAACAAACAAACTCCATATTAATGCAACTAAAATTTTTATCGGAAAACGTAAAAACTAGGTGAAGATTTATACTGAGAAGGCTTTAAAGAAAATAGTTTGTTTCTCCTAGCGAGTTAAGTTACCTTTGATGTTTGTGCCTCTTCCACAAGTTTGACAATTTGAGAAAGGGTTGTGTCTGCTCCAACATGAGTTGCACGGATAAGCAGCGACCCATTCTGGTTAATGGAACCAGCAATCACTGTGCTGCCAGGTTTCTTAGCCACAGGCATTGCCTCCCCTGTATGGAGAGTAGAGATACATTTAAGGAGCATAAATGATCACTATCATGAAACATATCATTATTTGTTACTTGCCAAAAATATCTAGATATAAAATAGAATCTGAACAAATGCCTAGGTAAAAGTTGCTTTCCCCTTTCCCTTGTATCAATTCCCTAGGCCAAAGCCAGGAATATAAACCTTGAACGGGAAAAACCTGTATGGTAGCTCTTGTTGGCAGATACTTTTAGAGTTTCACCCTAGTTCTAGAACATCGGTTCTTAACCTGTTCTCAAGGAACATTTAGAAATGTAGGAGGGAGTTTTTGTTTGTAATAATGACTGCACGGGATGGGGAAAGGGGTGCTACTACTTCGATTTAGTGTGCCAGTGCCAGGGTCAGGGACACTGAATTGTACTACAGTGTGTAAGAGAGTCCCCCAGAACTAAGAATTGCTCCATCCAAACTGGCAATAGCACCCCTATAGAGAAGCACACAGTCTCGTTGGGCACAGTGGCTCATGCCTGTAATCCTAGCACTTTGGGAGGCTGAGGCAGACAGATGGCTTGAGCTCAGCAGTTCAAGTCCAGCCTGGGCAACATGGCAAAACCCTATCTGTACAAAAAAAATACAAAAGTTAGCCAGGCATGGTGGCATGCGCCTGTAGTCCCAGGTACACGGGAGGCTGAGGTGGGAGGATTGAGCCCAGGAGGCAGAGGATACCATGAGTCGAGATTGTGCCACTGTACTCCAGCTTGGGTGACAGGGTAAGACCCTGTCTCAAAATAAACAAAATAAAATAAAGGAAGAAACACACAGTCCCACATTACTTCCACATGGTTCATAAACTGAGTTTCTTCTAGGACTATCAGAGAGTTGAGATGGGAAAGGTATCATTTTGGTTCTGCTTCAGATTTTACCTAAGATTTCTAAAACTATGCCAGGCTTATTCCCTTAGAGTAGACCCTGATGTGGAAAACCTGGACTCGTATCATAGCTCAGATTAGACCAGTCTTTACAGCAGAAAGACAGAATAGGTATTTGCCCAGGAAAATTTGCCAAAGTCCATCAGGTGTACAGGAAACTGAGACAACTTCCTTTGGTTATGCATTCTAGTAGCTAATAATCTCCAGTGATAAAAGCCTTCAATAGCTGATATGGTTTGGCTCTGTGTCCCCACCCAAGTTTCATCTCTAATTATAATCCCCACATGTTGAGGGAGGGACCTATAATCCCCACATGTCAAGGGAGGGAGGTGATTGAGTCATGGGGTGCCATTTCCCCCATGCTATTCTTGTGATGAGTGAGTTTTCACGAGATCTGATGGTTTTGTAAGTGTCTGGCATTTCCCCTGCTGGCACTTCTCTCTGTTGCCTTATGAAGAAGGTCATTGCCCCTTTCACCTTCTGCCAAGATTTTAAGTTTCCTGAGGCCTTCCCAGTCATGCAGAACTGTGAATCAATTAAACCCCCTTCCTTCATAAATTACCCAGTGTTGGATATTTCTTTAGAGCAGTGTGAAAACCGACTAATGTAGTAAATGGAGTAAGTTGTTACCACAGGGAGTAGGGCACTGCTATAAAGATACTTGAAAATGTGGAAGCGACTTTGGAACTGGGTAATGGGCAGAGGCTGGAACAGTTTGGAGGGCTCAGAAAAAGACAGGAAAATGTGGGAAAGTTTGGAACTTCATAGAAACTTGGTGAATGGTTTTGGCTTTTGTTTTTTGTTTTTTGTTTCTGTAACAGAGTTTCGCACTTCTTGCCCAGGCTGGAGTGCAATGGCGCAATCTCGGCTCACTGCCACCCCTGCTTCTTGAGTTCAAGTGATTCTTCTGCCCCATCCTCCCAAGTAGCTGGGATTACAGGCATGCTCCACCAAACCCAGCTAATTTTATATTTTTAGTAGAGAAGGGGTTTCACCATGTTAGTCAGGCTGGTCTCAAATTCCTGACCTTAAGTGATCCACCAGCCTCGGCCTCCCAAAAGTGCTGGGATTACAGGCATGAGCCACTGCACCCAGCCAAACTTGTTGAATGGTTTTGATCAAAATGCTGATAGTCATGTGAACAATGAAGTTCAGGCTGAGGTGGTCTCAGATGGAGATGAGGAACTTATTGGGAACTGGAGTAAAGGTCCCTCATGCTATGCTTTAGAAAAGAGACGGGTGGCATTTTGCCCCCACCCTAGAGATCTGTGGAATAGTGAACTTGAGAGAGATGATTTATGATACCTGGCAGAAGAAATTTTTTCAGCAGCAAAGCATTCAAGATGTGACCTGCATTATTCTGAAAGCATTCAGTTTTATGTGTTCACAAAGAGATGGTTTGAAACTGGAACTTACGTTTAAAAGGGAAGCAGAGCATAAAGGCTTCGAAAATTTGCAGCCTGACAATGCAATAGAAAAGAAAAACCCATTTTCTGGGGAGAAATTCAAGCTGGCTGCAGAAATTTGCATAAGTAATGAGGAGCCAAATGTTAATCACCAAGACAATGGGAAAAACATCTCCAGGACATGTCAGAGATCTTGGCAGTAGCCCCTCCCATCACAGGCCCTGAGGCCTAGGAGAAAAAATGATTTTGTGGGCTGGGAACCAGGGCCTCTGATGCTCTGTGCAGCCTCAGTGACATGGTATCCTGCATCCCAGCAGCTTCAGCTCTAGTCAGGGCTAAAAGGGGTCAAGGTAAAACTCAGGCCATTGCTTCAGAGGGTGCAAGCCCCAAGCCTTGGCAGCTTCCATGTGGTGTTGGGCCTGCAGGTACACAGAAGTAAAGAACTGAAGTTTGGGAATCTCTGCCTAGATTTCAGAGGATGTATGGAAATGCCTGGATGTCCAGGCAGAAGTCTGCTGCAGGGGAGGAGCCATCATGGAAAACCTCTGCTAGGGCAGTACAGAAGGGAAATGTGAGTCTGGAGCCCCTACACAGAGTCCCCAATGGGGCACTGCCTAGTGGAGCTGTGAGAAGAGGGCCACTATCCTCCAGACCACAGAATGGTAGAGATTCACCAACAGCTTGTACTGTGCACCTGGAAAAGCCACAGACACTCAACACCAGCCTGTGAAACCAGCCATTTTGGGGGGGCTGTACCCTGCAAAGCCACAGGGGTGGATCTGACCAAGACCTTGGGAGCCTACTTCTTGCATCAGCATGACCTGGATGTGAGACATGAAGTCAAAGGAGATCATTTTGGAGCTTTAAGATTTATTAAGATTTAATGACTGCCCCAATGGATTTTAGACTTGCATGGGGCCTGTAGCCCCTTTGTTTTGGCCAATTTCTCCCATTTGGAATGAGAGCATTTATCTAATGCCTGTACTCACATTGTATCTTGGAAGGAAATAGTTTTTGATTTTACAGTCTCATAGGTGGAAGGGACTTGACTTGTCTCAGATGAGAGTTTAGATTGTGGACTTTTGAGTTAATGCTGAAATAAGACTTTGGGGGACTGTTGGGAAGGCATGATTGGTTTTGAAATGTGAAAAGACATGACATTTGGGAGGGGTCAAGGGTGGCATGATATGGTTTGGCTCTGTGTCCCCACCCAAATCTCATCTCAAATTGTAATCCCCACATGTCGAGGAGGGGAGGTGATTGAATCATGGGGGCAGTTTCCCCTATGTTGTTCTCATGATAGTGAGTTCTCATGAAACCTTATGGTTTTATAAGCATCTGGCATTTCCCCTGCTAGCACTTCTCTCTCCTGCTGCCTTGTAAAGAAGGTCCTTGCTTCCCCTTTTCCTCCACCATGATTACAAGTTTCCTGAGGCCTCCCCAGACATGTGGAACTGTGAGTCAATTAAACTTCTTTGTTTTATAAATTACCCAGTTTCAGGTATTTCTTCATAGCAATGTGAAAATGGACTAATAGCATAACTAAAGCCACAAAGTAAATCTGAGGAAACTGATTTAATACAGTCTTAAAAGAACTTATTTTCTTTGTTCATAATTTATGTATTCATAGCTTCGACAAAAAGTGCTTCATCTTTCATGTCTATTCTTCTTAACATTTTGGTCATGATCCTTTGAAAGAACATACCTGTGATGAGGGACTCATCTACCATAGAATGTCCTTCAATAACACGACCATCCACTGGAAATTTGCCTCCTGGAACTACTTTAATGATATCTCCACGTTGTACAAGTTCTACATCCACTTGTTCTTCACTGGATATAAGTTAACATAAAAAGCACCATTATAATATGCTTCCTACCCTGACCTCTCCATGCAAGCTCTTTAGTTCACGTCAAGCTTGTGGCTCCATAATTACTACCAATGGAAGCTAGAACCAACATTTAAGCTAGGAACTAGTATGTCAGTCTTGCTTACTGTTAATGAACAGTACAGTAGCTAGCACAAAGTAGGCACTCTAAATATTTTTTTGAACAGTCATTGTTAAAAAATGAAAGTTTTAAAAAATAATGTAATAGGTTTCATTTAACTAAAACTTTATTTATTATGTAACTTTGCCTAAACAATTTTATGAGTATAAAAATGAGGAATACAAAAGATTGAAATCTAATCAAGTCTTTAGCTTTATCTTCCAATTTACAAGTAACACAGGAGTTATAGAACAAGTTAAATGAAACCAAAAGGAAGCAAAGAGATAAATTCAGATTGTGGGATATTCTACAGAACAACTGATGGCTATTTCTTCAACAAGTCAATTGTTTTGGGGGCAGGAGGGAAGGAAGGAGAATGAAAAGAAAGAAGGGAGGTACTGTTTTAGATTAAAAGAACATAAGTCATATGATAGTCAAATGCGATGATGCATGGATCTTGTTTGAATTCTATTTCAGGCAAAGAGACTTAAAACATTTTGGAGACAACAGGAGAAACATGAATATGAATTGGGTCTTAGGTGACATTAAGGAATTAATGTTCATTTTGTTAGGTACAATATGGTAGTATAGTTATATCAGAATATATCCTTTTTAGAGATAATACAGACTATTTAGCAGTAAAACAATATGACTGACATTTGGTTTAATACTACTGCAACAAGAAAGAAAGATAAAATGGATAGATGAAGCATGGCAAAATGTGGATAATTTTTATATCTGGGAGACAGATTATGTGAATTCATGATAGTCCTTTTTTTACTTCTGTGTATATCTGAAATTTTTCTTAAGAAGTTAAAAAAAGAGAAGAGGGAAGAGGGAAGATAAATACCTGAGGAGGATATTATCAGAATCAAGAGTTACAATAGTTGCTTCTGTAGCTTGTAGTGAAATTAGCTTTGCAAGAGCCTCTGATGTTTTGCCCTATAAATTAAAACAAACACATTGAAAATGCTAAGGAAGAAAAAGTTCAAGTCTTAACTAAAATAAAAATACAATCTTTAGCATTTACCCAAAAGACAGCTTTAGGAATATTAATTTGTTCAAAAATTAATATGAAAATGTTTCACTTCAAAATGTTTGAATGTTTTACTTCAAAATGTTTCACTAGAAAATGTTTCACTTCAAAAAGATAAAGTACACAAAATATTTTATTTTTTATTTATTTATTTTTTTGAGACAGAGTCTCACTCTGTTACCCAGGATGCAGTACAGTAGCGTGATCTCGGCTCACTGCAATCTCTGCCTCCTGGGTTCAAGCAATTCTCCTGCCTCAGCCTCCCGAGTAGCTGAGATTACACGCCTGGCTAATTTTTGTATTTTTAGTAGAGATGGGGTTCACCATGTTGGCCAGGCTGGTCTCAAACTCCTGACATTGTGATCTGCCCACCTCGGCTTCCCAAAGTGCTGGGATTACAGGCATGAGCCACTACGCCCAGCCTAAAAGTACACAAAATATTTTTAAAAGTATTATTAGGGATAATTTATGAAGAAATTATATAAATTAATAAGAAAAACATGAGGAACCCAATAAACACACAGGCAAAGGACATATACAGGCAAATCATTCAAAAGGAATATAAACATCCGATGATGAAAAAATGTTTATCCCTACCATTAATGGAAGAAACACAAACTAAAGTAACCCTGTAATACCATTTAATGTCTATTAACTTAGCAAGAATTTGGGGGGGATGCAATGCTGGTGAAGTTGTAGTAAAAATACTTCACTGATGTACCCCTGCTGGCAAAAACTGTTACAACTTGTAGCATGAACCAGAGAAATATTTATGCCCTTTAACCCAGTAATCACATCCTCTGTAATGTCTTCCAAGATATTAGCTCAATGGAAATGACTATTAGACATGAATATGTTCAATGCAGGATTATCTAAAAATAAAAAATTAGAAACAATCTAATGGTGAAAAATACCTGAATGGTTTAGTAAATTAAAGCAAACTGACATGACAGACTTAGTCAGAAATATTAGATAATTATCTAGACTGCAAAAATGGGGAAAAACTTTACAGTGTTAAGGGTACAAAGTAGCATGAATACTACATTTGCAACTCTGTTAAATAGAAAGGTATGTAGAATGGAATTAGAAAATGATTTACATTATAGCAAGGGAATATGGGTGAATTTTTTCTATCATTATTTTAAACCATGTGGTCATGTCAATTTTCAATTAATAATGTGATGTAAGTAAACAAGTGATAAGTATTTCTCATTTGTCTCTCTTAAAATAAACAGACATACTGTACAATCTACAGTATTAATTCCATATTTGGTAAATCTTCTAAATGGATATTTAACTTAAAATATTGCCAAAATGAAAATACGTCTTTCAGTAAATGGTTAACTACATAAAAACATGTATTTCCAATGATTGGCCTAAAAAATACTATGGTCATTTATCCACCCAACATTTTAACAAATGTCACCCTTTCTTACTTTACCTTTGCTATATGTTCCAGCCATCGGCCTAGTGCAATAAACACAAACAGCATAGGGGGTGTGTCAAAGAAAGTAATAGGGTTCACTTTGGCTCTTTCATACATTGCAACTAGAAGAATAACCAAAGAGTAGGCAAATGCAATGGTGGTTGCCAGCACAATCAGTACGTCCATATTTGCTGTCTTATGCTTCAGTGCTTTATAAGCCTGAATGTAGAAGTACCAGCCTCCGAAAAACTGCAATATAGGAATGATAATCAATGAATTTTTAAAAATTCATATATATATCAACAACTTAAAGTATCAATAGTCATTTTCTTTGGCTTTTAGCTAACCCATAAACATTAAAAGGAGATTAAGCCAAAACAATCATATTTGTATTTCAATAGATGTACATGCAGAGGGAGGTATTCAAATTGCTGCATAAGCCTGTGGGGGCTATCATCTACGGTCCAATGGATATTCCATAATACAAGGAAAATCAGATGTTTCTTCCTTTTTTTTTTTTTTTTTTTTTTAAGAGACGGTCTTGCTATGTTGCCCAGGCTGGTCTCAAACTCCTGGCCTCAAGCAACCCTCCTGCCTCGGCCTCCCAAGTAGCTGGGATTACAGGCATGAGCCATCACACCAAGCAGATTTTTCTTTCTGAGGCCAGCAAAAACAGGAACTAGGAAAGGAATTACTTTTTTTTGTATAAAACTCACCCATCTTTCCAAAACTCAAACTAAGTGGTGTATCACAAGCTATGAAATCTGTTGGCTGTTTTTGTTGGTAAATATAACTGGAAAGCTTATTTCATTAAAACAGAGAAACTTAAGATTTTTTTAAAAATCATTATTGCCTTTTATAAGGATCAGATAAAGGAAAATATTTATTTGATAGAAGTATTCTATTCCTCAGTAAAAGTTTATCTTGAAAAAAGAGTTTAAAACATACAGAAAGTAATGAACTGAAGTGCCAGGAAGAAATAACAAAAATAAAGTCATTGAGCTGGGTGCAGTGGCTAGTGCCTGTAAGTCCCAGCTACTCAGAAGGCTGAGGCAGAAGGACTGCTTCAGCCCAGGAGTTCAAGACTGCAGTGAGCTGTGCTTGTACCACTGCATTCCAGCCTGGGTGACAGAGCAAAACCCCATCTCTAAAAAAAAAATAGATAAATAAAAATTTAAAAATAAAATAACGTTATATACAGTAGTAGATATAAATACGAAATCCAAAAAACTTGACCTCTTTCTTAGGGGATAAATGGCGTCTATTATCTACTTAAATAACTACTCAGTTGAAGATTATTTCTGTAAAGCATATGGCATAAAATGATCAGACTTCTGGCTAACATCAGTTTTGCAGTTGAAAATAAAACCTTGCCTGCCAAATTTTGCTTATTTTTCATTATTAACAAATATATTTGCTAACAATTCACTTGCCTGTACAGGTACACACAATAAAAAGGACAGCAAATTCATAATGGACAATCCTGGAAGAATCTGGCGCTCCAGGAACATAGAAGAATGAAGGTTGATCATTTCTTCTTTACTCATGTTTTGACTATGGTGAAGAGTTGCAAAGTGGTGGTCCATAACCATCATATATATCATCAGTCCCATTACAGGAATACAAAAAAACAGACTCACAACAAAAGACCGCCTCCATCTTATATGGAAAAAATAAAAAAAGAAAAATAATGGTCATAAATAGCTAACAGGTAAAGATTCTATGTACTATAGAGAGATACACATTGTGACCATTTCATCCAGTATAAGGATGATATTATAAAAACTGACATGCAAAAAGGATGTTAAACTTGTAATAAGGAGTCAAAATTTGTTTCTTACTGACACTCTAAAAGTACTTACTGTCTTATTTCTCGTTTATGATCTAGGTGACTTGCTGACCGATCCTTCTTGACCAAAGAAGCTTCAAAACCTAAGCTCTAAGGAAATTCATGAGAAAAAATTATTTCAGTGAACATACGTTGGGTACAGAAATTCTAAGCCATGGTATTGTCATTAAGAACAGTTCCATTACTGAGGGCAAGTCACTCTGGGGAATACAAAGATGAAGATGTGCTTCCTGTTCTTGATTGCCTTTATTTCCAAACTTTCATCAAAGAAGTGAATATTTCCTTAATTCTAGTTAATACCTATCCTATATATAACAGTTTAACTCAAGTACAACTGTCCTCAGTAGAGGTTCTCATTAATAGGCCATAAAAGCTAGCACCAGGCTGGGCATGGTGGCTCATGCCTGTAATCCCAGCACTTTGGGAGGCCGAGGCAGGCAAATCACAAGGTCAGGAGTTCGAGAGCACCAGTCTCTACTAAAAATACAAAAAATTAGCTGGGCGTAGGGGCAGGCGCCTGTAATCCCAGCTACTCGGGAAGCTGAGGCAGGAGAATCACTTGAACCCAGGAGGCAGAGGTTGCAGTGAGCTGAGATCGCGCTACTGCACTCCAGCCTGGGCAACAGAGTGAGACTCTGTCTCAGGAAAAAAAAAATAAAAGCTAGCACCATACTAAATAGATTATTCAAGGCCTTGCATATGCAGTATTTATTCTTGTTTTATCAGAAAAAGAACATGAACAAAAATCATTTTCCCCAATAAAACAAAGTATAAAAAGGAAACTACCCCTAAGCAAGACTTATCTGACCATAGATAGTAATACACATTATATTTCCAACTGCTAGGGGAAATGCTGCCATCTTACATTTGTTGGCAGTGCACAGTGAATAGAACAAGCATGAGCTTTGGAGTCAGAGTAATTAGGCTCAAATCCCAGTTATGACAGTTACTAGCTATGTGACTCTGGTAAGTAACTTAACTTCTCTTAATCTGGGTTTCCTCACCTCCATAATGAGTATGACCACATTGCTGTGGCAATTAAGGGTTGAAGCTTTGCAGTCTTGGTAACCGGCACATAGTAGGTACTCAGTAACACTAGTTTCACAAAAATGGTAATGGTAATGTCATCTATACTAATAGGATCTTAATTGAACCATTAAGATGCTTTAAATCACTTGAACACCAATTCTATAGCATACTGAAACTTTTAAAATACATTCACATGTATTACCACTTAAGATTTATTGAAGAACACAGGATGAATCTGTCACAAAGAAAGGGTTGTGTTGTTTGTTTTAGAGACAGGGTCTCTCTCATGGTAACCTTGAACTCCCGGGCTTAAGCAATCTTCCTACCTCTGCTTCTCATGTGACTAACACTATGGGTGCGTGGCGCCACACCTGGCTAATTATTTTCATTTTTGTTGCAGAGACAGGGTCTCACTATGTTGCCCAGGATGGTCTTGAACTCCTGGCCTCAAGTGATTCTGCCGTCTAGGCCTCCCAAAATGCTGAGATTATAGGCATGAGCCACCACGTCCAGCTGGGTTTGGTCTTTTAAATTTCTTACTTTAACTTAAAAATAGGTCTTTTGTTTTGACCTAACAAACAAAAAGCCATCAAGCAGGATTCTTCACTTTCTTAGTAACTACTATGAATCTTATTTATAACAAATTATACTTTATTTTCATTTTCTAAATATTTTGCGTGTTTTGTGGTTCTAACTTGTTTGCTCCTGATTAATAGTGTAAATGTACCTTTGCCTAACTTTTCCTGAAAAAGACCAAAAAAAAAAAAAAAGCAGACACATTTACATTAAATTTTGAGACAGATCTTGTTTGAAGTATTCAAAGGAGTTAGATTTTTTTTTTCATTGCCTCTATCTGATGCAAACCAGAAATGATTCACGGGAATGCTGATTAAATAGGTAAGAACACAGAAACATAAATTCTTGGCACTTACTTCAATTGTATGGATAATATCTCTGGGACCAATAATTTCTGGGTCATATTTAATATGTGCTTTGTTGGTTGCCAAAGCCACGGAGCAGTACAGGATCCCTCTGTGATTTGTGAGACTCGACTCTATTTTATGTACGCAGGAGGCACACGTCATTCCTCTCACCTGTTAAAGACAAAGCATTTATTATTCAGGAATATACTTTTTCCACCATTAAACATGAGTTATCTTTTTTTTTTTTTTTTTTTCCAGACAGAGGCTCTTGCTCTGTCACCCAGGCTGGAATACAGCGGCGCAATCTCGGCTCACTGCAACCTCAGCCTCCCAGGTTCAAGTGATTCTCCTGCCTCAGCCTCTTAAGTAGCTGGGGTTACAGGCATGTTCTACCATGCCCGGCTAATTCTTTTGTCTTTTTTGTAGAGACGGGGTTTCACCATGTTGGCCAGGCTGGTCTTGAACTCCTGACCTCAAGTGATCCACTGTGCCCAGCCCGAGTTACCACTTTTCACAAAAGGACTCATGGGATTGCCACACAAGATCTTAATTGCACTACTAGTATGCTTTAGATATGATCATTAGGATATCATTTTTATACCACATTCAACAAATATATGGTCCCAGATAGAAAAGGATCTCATTAAAAGTCTCCCAATTCCTGTCACTACTACTTAGTGATAGAGGATTTGACATTTATTATTGTTTCTTGTATCCAAAGTCTTGCTTCCCTCTGGATTTTTTTTTTTCATCCTGCTAAAGTATATAACCACTAGTATAACTTTTAGTGAAGTTAATGGATGGCAAAAGTGTTTTGACTATTTATGTCTAAAAAATGTATTTTTCCCTATATCTTGAGTGGGGTTATAGTTTAGCTGGGCATTAAATTCTAAGATGGATGGGCATGACTTCTAGAATGACTGTGTGAGGAGCTCAGCAATCCTTTCCTCAAAAAGCAATGATAAAACTGACAAAAGTATCAAAAAATAGCCATTGAAATACTCTGGAAATTGACCAAAGGGCATACCACAAATTAAGAAGGATTTATTCAAGAATATCTGCTGAAGGGATATCAGTGCAAATGGTGCAGTAAGACCTCTAAAATTCTCTCTGTAAAAGCCATGAGAAAACGGGCAGAAATTGTAAGAACCATCTTTTTCCAGAAATCTGGAAATCAAACAAAAGTTTGCAGCAATCTAGGAAGCATTTATTCAAGAAAACAAGATGGAGTACAAAAAAATAGAATGAATAAGACATAGTATTTCATAGCACAACAGGATGAATATAGTAATAATAACTTAATCATACATTTAAAAATAACTAAAAGAGTATAAATGGATTATCTGTAACACAAAGGATAAATGCTTGAGGGGATGGATACCCCATTTTATATGTGTTTGTTACTCATTGCATGCGTGGATCAAAACATCTCATATACCTCATAAATATATGCACATGCACCTACGCTGTACCCAGAAAACTTCTGTGTTCTAAACAACACCACCAAGGAAGTAAAGAGACAATACCAGAATGGGAGAAAATATTTGAAAATCATATATCAGATAAGGGACTTGTATCTAGAATATATATTCTTACAACTCAGTAATAAAAAGACAAACAATCCAATTAAAAATGGGCAAAAATGGTCAGGCGCGGTGGCTCACGCCAGTAATCCCAGCACTTTGGGAGGCTGAGGCGGGTGGATCATAAGGTCAGGAGATCGAGACCATCCTGGCAGCATGGTGAAACCCCCGTCTCTACTAAAAATACAAAAAAATTAGCTGGGCGTGGCAGCGGGCGTCTGTAGTCCCAGCTACTCGGGAGGCTGAGGCAGGAGAATGGTGTGAACCTGGGAGGCGGAGCTTGCAGTGAGCCGAGATCGCACCATTGCACTCCAGCCTGGGCGACAGAGCGAGGCTCCGTCTCAAAAAAAAAAAAAAGGCAAAAATTCGAATTGTTTCTCCAAAGAACATTTATGAAAGGCCAATAAGCACAAGAAGAGATACTCAACATCATTAGTCATCAGGGAAATGCAAATCAAAACCAAAATGAGATACCAGTTCGCTTCCACTGAGATGGCTATAATAAAAAGGTAATAGCAAGTGTTGACATGCATATGGAACAATTGGAACGTCAATACAATGTTGGTGGGGATACGAAATGATACAGCTGCTTTAGAAAAAGTTTGGCAGTCCCTTAAAAGGCTAAATATAGAGTTACTAGATGACTTAGTAATTCCACTTCTAGGTATATCCCCAAGGGAATTAAAAACATAAGTTCACACAAAAACTTGTACATGAATGTTCATAGCAGCATTACTTACAATAGCTGCAATATTCATAAAGTGGAAACAACCCAATTGTCCATAAACTGATGAATAAATCAACAAAATGCAGTATATTCATACACCAGAATATTATTTGGTAATACAAAGGAATGCAGTAATGATACACGCTAGAACACGGATCAACCATGAATACACTATGGTAAATAAAAGAAGTCGGTTACAAAGGACCACATATTATATTATTCCATTTATATGAAATGTCCAGAATAGGCAAATCTATACAAATATAAAGTAGATTAGTGGTTGCCTAGGGCAGAGAGAGCAGAACCAGTACAGATAAGAGATTAGGACTAAAGAATGACTACTAATGAGTTTTATTTTAATGGGGATGAAAATGTTTTGAAATCAGATAGTGGTGATAGTTGCACAGTCTGTGAATATACTAAAATGTACTGGGTTGTACACTTTAAAAAGGTGAGTTTTATGGTATTTCAAAAAAGCTATTATTTTTCAATCCTTAAAAACATATAAAAGCCTACTCATTCTTCATCATTCTTTTTAATATCTACTCAGTATCCCATGATATGGATGTATCATAATGTATTTAGTCCCTAATGACTGAAATTTAGTTTTTCCCTATCTTTTGCTATTGTAAACAATACTATAATGAACATCTTTGTATATATATCATTTCATACATATGCAAACATGTCTGTTGGATAAATTTCTACAAGTGGAACCTCTGAGGCAAAGGCTGTGTGCAATTTCACCTTTGACAGATATTGGCAGCTTGTATCAATGTACACTCCACCAGCAATACATGAGAGATCAAAAACACAGTGTTAACAAAATTGTTAACTTTACCAATCCAATAGGTGAAAATGGTACTTCAGTGCCATTTTAATTTGCTTTACTCATTACAAATGAAGTTGAACATCTTCAAGAGGTATCGTTTTTGCTTTTCTGTGAACTGTCAGTTCATATCCTTTATCATCAAAAAGAAATTTTGGGTTGATGACGTTTGTCTTATTGATGTATAAAAGTTCTTCATATATGAAGAAAATTAACCTTCATCTATGATATGAATTATAATTATTTTAATTGCCTTTTGACTTTCCATTCAGTGTTTTCCTCCCAAGAAGAAATGTTTAGGTATCTGAATTCATCAATCTATTAATCTTTTCTTTTATCGGTTTTGTATCATATTTTAGAAAAACGCTTCCTACTCCAATTTTTTTTTTTTTTTTTTTTTTTTTTTGGTGAGAAGGAGTTTCACTGTTGTTGCCCAGGTTGGAGTGCAATGGCATGATCTTGGCCCACTGCAACCTCCGCCTCCCAGGTTCAAGCAATTCTCCTGCCTCAGCTTCCTGAGTATCTGGGATTATAGGCGCATGCCACCATGCCTGGCTAATTTTTTGTATTTTTAGTAGAGACAGGATTTCACCATGTTGGCCAGGCTGGTCTTGAACTCCTGACCTCAGGTGATCTACCCACCTCGGCCTCCCAAAGTGCTGGGATTACAGGCATGAGCCACTGCGCCCGGCCTCTAATATTGTTGTATAAATGAATTAGATGTTATCATTGGGAAAAGCTAGATGAAGGCTACATGGAAATTTTCTGTACTATTTTTGTACTTCCTTGTGAGTCTAAAAGTATTTCAGTGATGAATTGATGGATTGATGTATGATAAAGCAAATACAGTAAAATATTAATTGTAGAATCTAGCTGGTATATATAGGGTATCTACTGTACAATTCTTCTGACTTTTCTGTATGTCTGAAAGTTTCATAATATTGAAAAAAAAATGCTCCAAATATTTCTTCTAGTAATTTCATGATTTCATTATTTACATTCAATTTTGGGAGGCGGGCAAAGTCTTGCTCCGTCCCCTAGGCTGGAGTGCAGTGGCATGAACACAGCTCACTGCAGCCTCAACCTCCCAGGCTCAAGCAATCCTCCCACCTCTGCTTCCCGAGTAGCTGGGACTACAGGTACATGCCACCACATCTCGCTAAAGTTTTACTTAATTTTTATTCTTATTTTTATTTTTTAATTTTTTGAGATAGAATCCCACTGTGTCGCCCAGGCTGGAGTGCAGTGGCACAGTCTTGGCTCAGTGCAACTTCCACCTCCCAGGTTCAAACAATTCTCACACCTCAGCCTCCCGAATAGCTGAGATTACAGGCGCACGCCACCACACCCAGTTAATTTTTGTATTTTTAGTAGAGAGGGGTTTCACCATGTTGGTCAGGCTGGTCTTGAACTCCTGACCTCAGGTGATCTACCCACCTCGGCCTCCCAAAGTGCTGGGATTACAAGCATGAGCCACCACGACTGGCCTAAATTTTTACTTTTTGTAGAGGTGGGGTTTTACCTGTTGCCTGGGCTGGTCGTGAACTCCTGGGCTCAAGTGATCCTCCCACCTCAACCTCCCAAAATGCTGAGATTACAGGCGTGAGCCACCACACCCAGCCTACATTCAAATTTTTGCTTAAACTGGAACTTATTTTGGTACAAGGTTAATTTTTTTAATTATACAAATAAATACATTCTAGCTGTAAAATTTTCAGTGTTGAAACGATGCAAGTTTCTCTTTGCTCTTCTCCCTCAATCCCATTCTCTTCCTGAGATAAACACTGTTAATCATGTGTATACACTAGTCTTTTCTCTAGGTGTTTATATACATACATAAGTACATATACATGTAGTTTTGCATTTTTTACTAAATGGGATTATGCCACAAGTATTACACTGCAACTTGTTTTGCTTAAGTAAATAATAGGTCCTAGAAATCTTTACTTGTCAGTTAATATTGATTTATTTTACTCTTTTAACATATGTATTGTATTCTACAATATGTCTATACATAATTTATTTAAACATTCCCTATTAAAGGACATTTAATATAGATTGGTTCTAAATTTTTGCTCTTAAAATTATATAATAAATATAATCTTATGAATGTTCATATTCCTTTTTTTAAAAAAAACAAAGTCTCATTCTGTCACCCACGCTGGAGTGCAGTGGTGTGATCTCAGCTCACTGCAGCCTCCGCCGCCTGGGTTTAAGTGATTCTCATGCCTCAGCCTCCAGAGTAGCTGGGACTACAGTAGCACACCATCACACCTGGCTAATTTTTGTATTTTTCATAGAGATGGGGTTTCACCATGTTGACTGGGCTGGTCTCGAACTCCTGACCTCAAGTAATCCACCCACCTCAGCCTCCCAAAGTGCTGGGATTACAGGTGTGAGCCACCCTGCCCAGCCATATATGATCATATTTCCACAGGAAAGAATCCTAGCAGCTGATTTGCTGGGTTGGAGAAAGTGATCAATTTAAATCAATATGCCTTACACCGGGTTTTAAGACTTTATAAAATTTGAGTCTTTAATGCATCTGGAATTTATTCAATTACATGCTACTAGATAGGAATTATACTGTATTTTAAAAGTTAATTTTCATTTATTCATTCAAACCCAATTCTTTTTTGGTTAATAGAGATATGACAATTATCTTTTTACATTCCATGCTTGAAGAGTACCATTAAATCATACCTTATCCTTCCATTTTCCAGTTTCCTTAATTTTAATCATATCTTATTTTCCCCACCTTTAATTATCTTCACAACTCTTCTCTGAACCTTACCAAGTTTTTTTCTGGAAATTTTATTAATCACACAAAAATTCTTACTTACAACAAGTTCCAAAACACCATCTCCTTCATCAGCATTTTCTATCACAGTGGCTCCAAATCCAAGCTCTCGGATGAACTCTGCTATCATTGGGGGTTGTATAACAGTAGGATTATACCTTACTTCTGCCTTGCCAGCCATCAGGGCCACAAGTATAGAATATATTCCTAAGAGCATTGATAAGAAAAACAATACAGGTAACATTCTTTTTAAAAAGAGTAATGTTATAATTACCTTTTAATATTCTCAAATATGAAAGGATTTCTCTTAAGTATGAAAGGATTAAAGTGAATCTGGAGAAATTTATTATTTAACTTTTATACCAGTCTTGACCCCAAGCAATTAGAACTATTCCAAAAGATCGCCTCATTTTTCTTAAACTTTTTATTATGGAAATTTTCAATTATGTGTGTGTGTGTGTGTGTGTGTGTGTGTGTGTGTATAAGAACATAATAAACTTGATGTACCTATCACCTTGCTTCATAATACTTGGCTAATCTTATTTCATATACATTCTTACACCCACCACTAACTGCCCTCTACCCAGATTATGCTGAAGCAAGTCCCAGACATCACATCATTTCATGTGTAAATATTTAAATATGTACCTCTAAAAAATACAGACTCTTTTTAAAAAATCAAAATACCATTTTCACACCTAAAATAATTATTCAATATCATCAAATATCCAGGCAGTATTCACTTTTTTTTTTTTTTTTTTTTTTTGAGACGAAGTGTCGCTCTATCACCCAGGCTGGAATGCAGTGGCCGGATCTCAGCTCACTGCAAGCTCCGCCTCCCGGGTTCACGCCATTCTCCTGCCTCAGCCTCCCGAGTAGCTAGGACTACAGGCGTCCGCCACCTCACCCAGCTAGCTTTTTGTATTTTTTTTTAGTAGAGACGGGGTTTCACCGTGTTAGCCAGGATGGTCTCGATCTCCTGACCTCGTGATCCGCCCGTCTCGGCCTCCCAAAGTGCTGGAATTACAGGCTTGAGCCACCGCACCCGGCCAGTATTCACATTTTTACAATTGTCTTATAACTGTTTACTAGTTTAACAGTTTTTTCTTTGACTTGGATCCAAATAAGGCCTATGAATTGCAATTGCTTGAGACTGTATCTTGTACATATAAAGCATTTTTAGAAATTAATAAGACAGAGTACTAGAGAAAGGGACTCGGCTGGGCATGACTGCTCATGCCTGCAATCCCAGAACTTCGGGAGGCCGAGAAGGGCGGATCGCTTGAGTCCAGGAGTTTGACACCAGCCTGCGCAATATGGCAAAATCCTGTCTCTACAAAAAAATACAAAAATTAGCTGGGCATGGTGGTGCATGCCTGTGGTCTCAGCTACTCAGGAAGCTGAGGTGGGAAGATCACTTGAGCCTGGGAGGTCGAGGCTGCAGTAAGCAGTGTTCATGCCACTGCAATGCACCATGTGTGACGGAGTAGGATCCTGTCTCAAAAAAAAAAAAAAAATAGAGAAAGGAGTTCATGCACTTATGAAATCATAATTGTAGCAAAGAATCCAAAAATATACCAACATACACATTATAATACTATCAAATAATAGTCATTTATTTAAATTATCAGGTTTTAGTGTCTGACACACAGTAATCTAAAAAGCTCTTATTCCTAGAAAAAAAGTCCCACGCAACTTGCTAACCAAAAAAAGGAGTTCATTTTATGGCAGTCATGCTGTTCACTAGTGCAAACCTTTTTTTTAACAACCATTCCACTTTTCTAGGCCAGCTAATGCTGCCATTGCCAGGAAGAAAATTAATTCTACATAGCAAAAATAAAGCTCTTTCTAGGAATCTGTGGCATTTGATGGCTACCTGCAGGAAATGGTGATCAACAGTCCATAGGTCAAGTCTGAGGTTTGATAAAAAAGAAAAAATGATTAAATATTAATTTAATAGCTTTAAATAAGTAAACAGAATAGTGGAGGGTGTAAGGGGAAGTGGGGATGGTTAATGGGTACAAAGAAAAAGAACGAATAGGACCTAGTATTTGATAGCACAACAGTGTGACTATAGTCAATCATAATTTAATTGTACATTTAAAAGTAACAGAGTATAACTGAATTGTTTATAACACAAAGGATAAATGCTTGAAGGGATGGATACCCCATTTTCCATGATGTGATTATTATGCATTGTATGTTTGTATCAAAACATCTCATGTACCCTATAAATATACACACCTACTATATACTCACAAAAATTAAAAATTAAAAAAATAGATAAACGTATACACGGTGAAAAAAAGAAAACAAAATACCTAATATAATCTAATTTTTCTATATAAAGTGCTTACATTTTGGGCTTTGCTGGTATCAAACAATTCAGGTGATCAGTTCATGGGGAAGTGTCAGTAATATGGGAAAGGTATAGAGAAAGTAGGAAAAAATCTTTTTGCTTCAGCTGAATGTAATCTATGGGCAAACAGAAATAGAAGGGAAAATTTGATTTTTCAAATGCCGAAAACATAAGTTGAATACTTATGTAAATTGCAGATAGTTTAAAAAACTCTTCAAACGATCATAAGAACTCTTTCTATTCATTTCTTAAAATATAATGCAGGGCCAGGTACAGTGGCTCATGCCTGTAATCCTAGCACTTTGGGAGGCCCAGGTGGGTGGATCGAGGTCAGGAGTTCAAGACCAGCCTGGCCAACATAGTAAAACTCTGTCTCTACTAAAAATACAAAAATTAGCCAGGCATGGTGGCACACACCTGTAGTCCCAGCTATTAGGGAGGCTAAGGCAGGAAAATCGCTTGAACCCAGGAGGCAGAGGTTGCAGTGAGCCGAGATGGTCCCATTGTACTCCAGCCTGGGCAACAGAGTGAGACTTGTCTCAAAATATAAATTACATATATATTTCATATATTTCTATATTATATTAATATACATTTATATATTTATATATAACATATATTATAAATATATATATATGTATAATGCAGACTAAATTGAGAGAAGACCAATGCTACTTAGTCAAAAAAAAAAAAGTGAATGTAGTGACTCCACCTAGGCTAAAGTTATTTCTAACTGGGCTAAGAGGTTGTAAAAGGGATAATATGGAAGTAATTAGAAGAATCAGCTTAACAGACTTAAAAAAAAAATTGTAACTGGCATAAGCATTGCTTGTCTCATGAAGAAGGTTATTTCTGAATTGCCCCAAAATAGTTGGTTCTTAAATTAAATAGAAACCTTGAATGCTTCTTTTTGCTTTCATTTGCTTGGCAACCTCCCTCCTTTTCTTTTTAAATTAATCTAAAAAAGAATAATAGAAGCTTTAGCCTTGAGTGCATCCCAGTTAGAAAGAATGGAGGCTAAACTGAAGCAGAAATCATAGAATGCAGACAAGGTAATATTGAACTGAAGATGGCTCTGTATACCATACATTTTGTTATAACAATGTTCTGCCCTTAATATTAATATATGAGGTGAGGTGATTACTATATACATTTTCAGTAATGTTCTTAATAGTGGGGATAAGCTTATACTAGTCCATACTTCTTTATTTAGCTCTGTGACTAACCATATGTATCATTAAGACACCTAGCGCTAGGGCAGCCAAAGTACCAAATCTATGACTTTGATCTCATGAAAACTCATCACATATCTTTTTTTCTTTCTTTCTTTTTTTTTTTTTTTTTTTTTTTTGAGATGAAGTCTTGACCTGTCGCACAGGCTGGAGTGCAGTAGCTGGCACAATCTCAGCTCACTGCAACCTCTGCCTCTCAGGTTCAAGCGATTCTCCTGCCTCAGCCTCCCGAGTAGCTGGGACTCCAGACATGTGGCACTACACCTGGCTAATTTTTGCATTTTTAGTAGAGATAGGGTTTCACCATGTTGGCCAGGCTGGTCTTGAATTCCTGACCTCAGGCGATCTGCCCACCTCGGCCTCCCAAAGTGCTGGGATTACAGGTGTGAGTCACTGTGCCTGGCCATCATCACATATCTTTATGGTTAACAAATCTACTGTGCTATACTGGGAAGTCTATAAATATGAGTGCAAATTAATAAGCCAAAACATCTGAATGTGACTGAATTTTAAAAACTGTGGTATACATTTTCTAAGATTTGTAGCCTAAAATTAACACTTGTATACAATATTAAGTAACTTGTGAACATTTTTACCACAAGCAAAGAGAACAATGTAATTCTAAACAAACTTGTTTTTGGTCTGGTGCTTGGTCTGGGTATAGTAATAATGAAACTCTTAAATATTCTAGTTGTCAGTTTTAGGCATAGCTTTAGAAGAAAATTTATGGGCCGGGTGTGGTGGCTTACGCCTGTAATCCCAGCACTTTGGGAGCCCGAGGTGGGTGGATCACCTGAGGTCAGGAGTTTGAGATCAGCCTGGTCAACATGGTGAAACCCCGTCTCTACTGAAAATACAAAAATTAGCCGGGCGTGGCGGTACGCGCCTGTAGTCCCATCTACTTGGGAGGCTGAGGCAGAAGGATCACTTAAACCCAGGAGGCAGAGGTTGCAGTGAGTTGAGATCGCGCCACTCCACTCCAGCCTGGGCGACAGAGCAAGACTCAGTCTCAAAAAAAAAAAAAATATTATGTTCCTTTAAATCCAACACAACCATGATCTATAAAATATAGTAATCTCGTGTATTTCTTTCTGCCATTTTTTTTACGAATTTCATAGATATACAAATGTGATCATGAGGTAAACAAGAGAGGAACTTTATCTAAGGGAACAAAACACTAACAAAAACTGGCTTCCGGGACATCAGGGTTGTCCCACACATTACTGAAAATGAAAATTTTTATGAGGCCTTATACCAAGAATCATAAACATAGTTACAAAACATGTAAGAGAACAAAAAAGATGGAGTTCCCAAACTAGCACATAAAATAACAAGCTTCAAGAGTGTCTCACCTTCTTCCCGTCTTAAATTCCGTTCAATGTTTGCTACACAGGAAGCACAAGTCATGCCAGTGACCTGTACGTAACACTTAGATGAAGTCTTTGCTTCCTCCTTGTCTTGAACTGGTGTCATCCCTTTAGTATAAAATTCATTAGTTGAAGTCAAAAGTGGCATTTCCGATGAAGGCTGAGCTATTACTACCAACGGCTCATTCGTGTCTGTGGAAAGGGAAAGATTCTTTTCATTTGCAGTATTGATCATTCAACTGCATCATTGCCTCACTCACAATCCATACCTCCAGGCACTGACAATCTATTCTTTTAAAACCAGCAAGTTCCTACTATCCATTAGCATTAAGTTATCTCTACACTTTTCTCTGCAGTGACTTCCTATGTCAATACTTCCCATCCCAATTCCCAGGAAAATCTGAGTTACCTGAATAAACAAAACTTTTTTTCTTCTAGCCATTATCTCTACTCCCAATCACAGAGAGAGAGTAGTTTGTTAATGGATAGTTCTTATTTTTATAATGAAATTTGACCATCATGTTGATGATCGGCATACTGGCATCGAAGCAATTCACAATATATTAAGTGGAACAAAAAGCAATTTGCAAAAACAGCACTGCAGTGTGCTGATATTTTAAAAAAACTTTTAGTGTATGCATAGATGAGAACATGCATAAGAAAGGCTGAGGGGTTACATACCAAACTATTAACAGTGGCAGGAATATAACCACAGACAGATGAATAAATTTCCTCTATCTATACTTCTATATTTTTTGAATTTTTAACATACATATATAATATTTAAAAATTTTTAAATGTCTGTGGACAGTGGAAGAAGAGGCAAGGAATAAGTCAGCAAAAAATCTATTTTGCACAATGGAGTATTCGGAGAATATTTATGGACTGTGGAAGCTCATATCATCCCAGAAGCTCCCCTGAAGTCTCTGAAATTCTGCTATTTTGTTTTAGTTTATCCACTGCAGTATTAATTACCTCCCAAGAAAGGAGAAATTATTCTAACACATCCCTGCACCTGAATAAAAAATAAAAGCCAAAGATTTTCTCCTCCCTCATAGAGAAAAGGAAGAAAAGAGCAAATTTCCACTAGCCTATCTAATTTGTTCATTCTTGTCCTTAGACAAAACACCAGCTCATGTCTATTTAGCTAGGACACAAAGGAACCCCTGCACAGAAGAGTTGGTTTGCAGGATGTTGAAGATGAGCATGTTTGGAAGAAACTTTAACAAAAGCCTGACCATTTCCCTACAGAATAATGTAGACTTCTCAAATAAGTATATTAATGCCTCTTAAATCTGAATGCATATACAATCACCTGGGGGAGCTTGTTAAAATGCAAGTTCTGGCTCAGTACATCTAAGGTGGGGTCTGAGATTCTCCATTTCTACCAAGCTCTGAGGTGATGGCAGTGCTGCCAGCCTAGGTCTGAGTATAGCAAAGGACACTTAAAAAAAAATTTTCAACTTTTATTTTAGATTCAGGGGGTATGTGTACAAGTCTGTCACATGGGAACACCGCATGACACTGAGGTTTGGATTTTGGATGATTCCAGCAAAGGACACTTTGAACAGTACAGTGTTCCTTAATTAGCCCATCTCCGGTCTTAATTGAATCACTCTAGAAAGATACTGATTCAGATTGTGAGAACATTATTTAGAACATAGACTGTGAAATTTACCAAATAGTACTGCTGTTACGTTTTTTAAAAAACCAAAGAAAAACAAAAAGGAGGCTCAGTAGCCAAAAAGAAATCGCTTTGGTTTTGAATAAAACCATTATTTTAATCCAACCAGAAGGTTCCTTCATTCTCTCATAATTACTATTGAGATTTAATTATGAACTTGGACAATGAAAATAAAGTTTCTTCTGTCCATCACTTTACCTGTTGTTCCAGAGCAATTTCATTATTTTAGGTACCAGAGGTAACCTAGAATACCGTCTGCAATTTTCACACTCTGGAAGTACAGTGTTATATTAAAATAAGTCACAGAGGTAGTCTCTTTTAGCTACCTTAGCATGACCTCTAAACAAAGATCCATAAAATTGTATCCTTTAGCTCTGTGAGTGTGGCAAGCAAAAAAGCAAAGGCTTCTCCATCCTCCACAGAGACAACAAGGGTGTTAAAAGGTCACAATGAATAAAATGCCTGGTTTCTTTTAATTAATTTTTCTACAGGCTGTAACAACACTACTTAAAATTTAAATAAATTCAAAGGAAAGTTGATTTTCCCGCACTTGAGGCAACAATTACAAACTATTCCAAATATTTCAAGAAAGGATTTCCAATCTGATACTCAAAACTGATGTGAAGTTCAGCCTCTGGTGTAATGTGAAGAATAAATAAATAATCTAAAAATGGCTTTAAAATAATTATAAACATCATGTCTGCAGCTTACTCTCAAATAGTTCAGAAAAAAATGTATGTATGTGTGTGTATATATATAAATGTATATCTATCTATTAAGAGAGAATGATAAGCGATGTAAAATATTAACTGTGGAACCTGCATGAAATTGGTAAACAGGAATTCTCTACTACTTCTTGAAGTTTTTTGTAAGCTTGAAATTAGTTAAAAATAAAAAGTCACAGCCGGGCGTGGTGGCTCACGCCTGTAATCCCAGCACTTTGAGAGGCCAAGGCGGGTGGATCACAAGGTCAGGAGTTTGAGACCAGCCTGGCTAACATGGTGAAACCCCGTCTCTACTAAAAAAAAACACCAAAATTAGCCGAGCATGGTGGCGTGAGCCTGTAATCTCAGCTACTTGGGAGGCTGAGGCAGGAGAATCGCTTGAACCCAGGAGGCAGAGGTTGCAGTGAGCCAAGATTGTGCCACTGCACTCCAGCCTGCGTGACAGAGCAAGACTCCTTCTCAAAACAAACAAACAAACAAAAATAAAAAGGCACAAAAAGGAAGGAATTTAATCAAGTATTTAGATTGCTTTAATTGGTTAGTGATTACTTCATATATTATGCCTTTTTACTTTAAGGAAATGATGATATAGATAGTCAGGATAAAAGGCATCTCCCATTTTTCTATCTCTATTTTTTTTTTTTTTGAGATGGAATCTTGCTCTTGTCACCCAGCTGCAGTGCAGTGGCGCAATCTCGGCTTACTGCCACCTCCGCCTCCCAGGTTCAAGTGTTTCTCCTGCCTCAGCCTCCCTCCCAAGTAGCTGGGATTACAGGCGCCCACCACCACGCCCAGCTAATTTTTGCATTTTTAGTAGAGACGGGGTTTCACCATGTTAGCCAGGCTGGTCTTGAACTCCTGACCTCAGGTGATCCACCCGCCTCGGCCTCCCAAAGTTGTGAGATTACAGGTGTGAGCCACTGCGTCTGGCCTCTCAGTACCTCTTTTAAGATTTATAGCTCACCTAGGACTAGTATGATACAAAGGCAAAATGTGTCAATCCTTCTGTATGAGAATGGGTTGCAGAGGTAGACTGTGAGACCTGGATCAGCACTGACACTTACACTTAAAAAAATGGGTAGTTACAATTCTGGTGAAATCTTAAACTCTAATCTCTAGCAGAATCACAGAATGCAATCATTTCATATCAACCTTTTGTCCCGATAATATGGGTCACTGTAGTTAAGCTCTATCAATTATTTTATGATGACACTCACTATGCCAAGGTTTTTTTACCTACCCATCATGGCCATTAGTATGTATGTTATAAGCCCTAACAGATGCAGGGCATATAACTGGCTCCTGGTAATCATTTGTTGAATAATTGATTCCCGGGGCCCTTAACAATAGTAGGTTGAGGTAAAAGACATTGCTAAAAGTTACTGAGGCCAGGCATGGTGGCCCAAACCTGTAATCCCAGCACTTTGGGAGGCCAAGGTGGGTGGACTGCTTGAGCCCAGGAGTTTGAGAACAGCCTAAGCAACAAAGTGAGACTCCATCTCTACAAAAAATACAAAAAAATTAGCCGGGTGTGGTGGTACATGCCTATAGTCCCAGCTACTCAAGAGGCTTAGGTGGGAAGATAGCTTAAGCCCCGAAGTCAAGGCTGCAGTGAGCCGTGATCATGCCACTGCACTCCAGCCTGGGCAACAGAGCGAGATTGTGTCTCAAAAAAAAAAAAAAAAAGTTAGTGAACATGCTGCAGTCATAGTTCCTAAGGAGTAGGTAGATGCTATACATGGTGCCAGAGAATGTTCAAATACTCCTGAATTCCATTTACTAGTTTGATCACCTAAGGTAATTAAAAAGTTGCTTTTACTCTGCTCACATCTGTTATATAAACCCTCATAAAATGCTAGCTATTTTGGCTGGGTGTGGTGGCTCACACCTGTAATCCCAGCATTTTGGAAGGCCGAGGCAGGCGGATCACCTGAGGTCAGGAGCTCAAGACCAGCCTGGCCAACATGGCGAAACCCCGTCTCTACTAAAAATACAAAAATAGGGCATGGTGGCATGCACCTGTAATCCCAGCAACTCGGGAGGTTGATGCAAGAGAATTGCTTGAACCTGGGAGGCAGAGGTTGCAGTGAGCCGAGATCACACCATTGCACTCCAGCCTGGACAACAGAGTGTCAACTGTCTCCAATAATAACAATAATAATAATAATAATAATAATAATAATAAAATGCTAGCTATTTTAGCTATCCATATTGTGTTAAATCTAAGCACCGAAATGGGCAGTTTCTCCTGTATCTTTGAGTCTTCATTCTGAAGGCTCCCATGTCATGTAAAACTATGATCAAACAAATTTATATGCCTTTTCTCCTAAAAAAAAAAAAGCTATTTTAAATTATAATATTTAATATTATACAGTCATGAGTCACTTAAATGATGGGAATATGTTCTGAAAAATGCTTTAGGCAATTTCATCATTGTGTGAACATCACAGAGTGTACTTACACAAAGCTAGATGCTCTTTGTATTTATATATATTTTTTCAGATGGAACACCAAATGTCCCAGCACCATTAATGAATATCATTTCTCCTGCTTGATCTGCTATGCCAATATCAAATGCCTTATATGAGGTTTCTATATATGCTCCATTATAATCTTATGGGACCACCATCGTCTATGTGGTCCATTGTTGATCGAAATGTTGTTACGACTGATATTACTATTGCCTTCAGTCAAATTTCTGGACTTGTTTATGTAAACAAAGTTATTATAGATTTAACTTAGAGATTTAAAGGTCAATGCATCGCATTATGTAGATCAGTGTTCTCAAATTTTAATGCGCAAATGGATTACCTGGAAAGCTCATTAAAATTAAAATGGAGAATTTGATTTACTGGGTCTGCAGTAGGGCCAGAGTCTGATTTCTAACAAGGTCCCAGGTGCTGCTGGTCTGTGAACCACACTTGTAAAAATGTAAGTCGCAAAAATATAAACCCAACTGAATAGAAAAAATTCTGTTTTTGAGTCCTATCTGAAAGTTTATGATGCCCTTGCTTACTGTAATGACAGATACCATATGTGAACATGAAAAATATTTCAGTTTTATACCATGTGATATAAGATTATATTTGGGTTCCTATATGTCAGAGGCATAGGAATATTACAATGTAAGTAACTTGTTTTGGTGATACTGATATAAACTAATTTATGTGGTGTTCATTATTGACAACATAATCCCTTATGCATATCAAAGTATTTTAATTTAATAGAAGCTCTGAGAAATAATCCAACATTATGAAGTAGTGAAATGTGAATCAATATAATTTCAAACACTGTCATTTTCAAAAATTTTAAAAAATGTAAGTGGGCCAGACACGGTGGCTCACGCCTGTAATCCCAGCACTCTGGGAGGCCAAGGCAGGCAGATCACCAGAGGTCAGGAGTTCGAGACCAGACTTACCAACACGGTGAAACCCTGTCTCTACTAAAAATACAAAAAAATCAGCTGGGCATGGTGTCGCGCACCTGTAACCCCAGCTACTTGGGAGACTGAGGCAGGAGAATCGCTTGAACCCGGGGCGCAGAGGTTGTAGTGAGCCAAGATCGCGCCATTGCACTTCAGCCTGGGTGACAGAGCAAGACTCTGTCTCAAAAAGAAGGAAAAAAAAAATTAAGTGGTGACAGGTAAAACAAAAGTTTGCTGAAACTAATTTCAGTTATTTTTATGACTCCCTGATATAACTGCACTTATTTCCAACTTAAATTTTTCTTCTGGTTTCATAATTATTTCCTTTTGCAATTATGGATTTCCTATACTTTGTTCAGGCTTTTGGTACTAGAGTCTCTTTAACATTTTAGTGTTCTATATGAATTTTCTGATAGAGAACTATGTATCTCATTTTTAGAGCAAAAGAATCTAAAGGCCAGGCATGGTGGCTCACGCCTGTAATTCCAACACTTTGGGAGGCAGAGGCCAGTGGATCACGAGGTCAGGAGCTCGAGACCAGCCTGACCAAGATGGTGAAACCCCATCTCCACTAAAAATACAAAAATTAGCCAGGCATGGTGTCAGACACCTATAATCCCAGCTACTCAGGAGGCTGAGGCAGGAAAATTGTTTGAACCTGGGAGGTGGAGGTTGCAGTGAGCCGAGATCATGCCACTGCACTCTAGCCTGGACGACAGAACAAGATTCCGTCTCAAAAACAAAACAAAACAAAAAACAAAAAAAGAATCTATTTTTTAAGATTAGATTCTAATCTAAAATCTATTTTTTTTTAAAGACAGGGTCTTGTTCTGTCACCCAGGCTGGAGTACAGTGACATGATCACGGCTCACTGCAGCCTTGACTTCCAGGCTTAAGCGATCCTCCCATCTTAGCCTCCTGAGTAGCTGGGACTATAGGTGTGTGTCACCATGCCCAGCTGATTTTTGTATTTTTTGTAGGGACGGGGTTTCATCATGTTACGCAGGCTGGTCTCGAACTTCTGCGCTCAAGTGGTCTGCCTGCCTCAGCCTCCAAAAGTGCTAGGATTACAGGTGTGAGCCACCGTACCTGGCCAGATTCTGAGAATTTCAGATGGTAATGTAAAATGGCACAGCTACTTTGAAAAACAGTCTGGCAGTCCCTCAAAAAGTTTAGTTGCCATAGGACCCAGCAATTCCACTCCTAGGTATATACCTAGGAGAAATAAAAACATATGTTCATACAAAAATTTGAACTCAAATTGTTCATAGCAGTATTATACATAATAGGCAAGAGAGTGGAGACAATCCAAATTCCCATCAACTGGTGAATGAAGAAACAAAAATGTGATATATCCATACAATGGAATAACATTCAGCAATAAAAAGGAATGATGTTCTAATACATACTACAACATGGATGGACCTTGAAAACATTATGCTGAATAAAAGAATCCAGGCACAAAAGGACAAATGTTGTATGATTCCACTTAAATGAGGTACCTAGAATAGTCAGATTCAGAGACAGAAAGTTGAACAGTTGTTATCAGGAGCTTGGGGAGGGGAAGAAGAAATGGGCAATGACTGCTAATGGGCATGTGATTTCTTTTGGGAGTGATAAAAAAGTTCTAAAATTATATAGTGATGATGGCTGGAAAACTCTGTAAATATACTAACAACCACTGGGTTGTGTACCTTAAATGGGCAAATTTTATGGTACGTGAACTATGTGTCAATTTTTAAAAGTGAGAATTCTCACTCATAGGTGGGAATTGAACAATGTGAACACTTGGACACAGGAAGGGGAACATCACACACTGGGGCCTGTCGTGGGGTGCGGGGAGCGGGGAGGGATAGCATTAGGAGATATACCTAATGTAAATGATGAGTTAATGGGTGCAGCACACCAACATGGCACATGTATACATATGTAACAAACCTGCACACTGTGCACATGTACCCTAGAACTTAAAGTATAATTTAAAAAGTGAGAATTGTATAATTTCTACCATTTGTCATCAATACAAAAGTTAAGAACTAAAAATTAATAATGGTATACCTCTGAGTCCTCTCTCACTGACATTAATCTACCATAACAATTTAGACATGTGTTTAGTAAAATCTTTTACTCAGCTTCAGGGAGTCTAAAAAGGGAATATTACTATTTGATATCTTTCATTCTAATCAGGATAGCAAAGATTAATTATATTGTCTAGAAATTGGTTGTAAAACTTTTCAATTGTTATTTCAAGCAAAAAATTTCATCTGGGCATTTTCCAGTTTAATTCAAGGCCAGGTTCAATTCTGGTTCAAAAGAACAATTTCACATAATTAAATTCCATTGAATACAGTTTTTGTTTCAATTCAAAGGTAAGAGCTGTCAGGAAATACGAAAACTTTGTGACGGCTCTGGAGTCAGTTTAATTTGAATGCCTAAATATAAAATTATAGTTAAAATCCTATTACTTATTTCAATTACTTTTGTTTTTAAAAGAGCACTGGTTTTCCCCATTATATAAATACATAGCTACATACATACATTCTTATTGTAAAAACAACTTATAAACCCAGGAAAGCACAATGGAAACAAAAATCACATTTATCCTACCACCCAAAGATAATCACTGTTAAAATTCTGGTTCATGTCCTACCAGGAATCTTATTCATATACATAAACAATATATACATGGTATAAGTTCAGATACATTTCTTTATAAAATGTTGATCACAGTATATATATAGCTTTTCAGCTTTTTTTTTCATTTGACAAAATATCTCAGACAGCTTCCTGTGGCATTAATTATCTTTAATGCCATAATGTTTTATGACTTCATAGCATGTCATCATGAGTTATTTATAGTTGTACCATGAGTTATTTATTGTTTCCAGTTTTTAAATATCATAAGCAATTATACAAACATCCTTATGCATCTTTGTATACACTGTTGGCTACCTCCATAGGACTTATTTGCAAAAGTGGAATTACAGTGCCTAAGAATCATCTCTCATTGATAAATGCCTAAAGCAGCGCAAAATGGAAGTAAAAGAACATTAGGGTAATCAAAGAAAAAATGATAATTACCTGACAAGGTAGCATCAAATCCCATGTCTTCTATTGCTCCTCTCAAGGTTTCTGGAGACGTTAGTAAAGGATCATACTCAACAGTCCCATTGCTATTTGCAAGGGAGACTCGTATGGATTTTACACCTGGCTTTTTTGATATGACACCCTCAATAGACTGCACACAGGAATTACAAGTCATGCCATCAATGTTTATCACAGTTTCTTGTGTCAGAGGCTGGCTAACTACATTCAAATGAGTCTTCTGAAGAGATGAGCTGGAGGGAGAGTTTGAGGTACTCTCAACTTCACTTGCGATACTAACTCTATATTGCCCTGGTGATACAGCCTCTATTGCTTTTCTCAGGGATTCTGGAGTGACTGAGCTTGCATTATACTTCACAATGGCAGACCTATTCTCTAGAGAAACTACTATGCTGCTTACATATTGGAGTGCAGATAAAGTACTTTCAATATTTGACACACATGATTTACAATGCATGCCATCAATGATGAAAGTGGCTGTTGAATTATTGGTATATGATGGGCTCCTTTGCTGTGAACCTTCTGAGGATTTAACTGGTGTGTTCTTTAGACGTTCTACATCAATAGCTCCCAATTTGAGGTACTTGGGCTGCTTTTTGACAAATGCTGGAAAGCCCATAGCTTCAATCTGTTTTTTCATTTCTTCTACTGAGATAAGATGAGGTTGATAAACAATGGTAGCTTCTTGATTGTCCAGGGAGACTAGTTAATAAAAAGAAACATAATTAATTTAGTTATTCCTGGGCTACTTCAGAAAACATCCTGTTTTCTAAATAACCACAAGTAATTGTTTCTTTCTCATTCTTGTCATCATCTTTTCTTAATTTTTTTTTTCAGAAAATGTTATTGGCATAGACTAGAAACAAGTAAGAGATAGGACCACTGTAGCTATGGTCTCCAAGTTTCTCCATGCCTGAGTAAAATATATTAGAGGTAAAGAGTACACTAGTCATGTTGTGTTAAGAATCCTGAATTCCATGAATTGCCAACCCAGCTGCCTTTTCTTCAGTTCAAGGTTTATGTAACCTTTAATTATAATCATTACTTTCCTGACATTAATCCTGGGAATATGCTGTACCTCAATGATACAGCAAGCACTCTAGTCCCATGGATTCAAAACTCATGCTTAAGAAGAAAGGAAAAAGTTAAAAGATCAAAACAGACACCTAAGCCTTACAAAACAATCAAACAACACCAGACACATTACCTTTAATTCGCTGAACACCTTGCAGTTTCCCAATCTTTCCTTCAATGGTGCTAGTACATGAATGGCAGGTCATCCCTTCCACTTTCATCTTCAGCATGACTTCACCAGCTTGAGCCATACTATGATCTTCACAAGCTCCTGACTTTTTCTCCAGTGTTCCAGTATCTAAACTGAGATCTGGAACTAGCTCTTTTATCTGATTGGCATTCACTATAGAAGGGATTATTGTCACTGCTACAGCTCTTTGCTGAGGGTAAATTTTAATGTGTGTCACACCCTTGGTCTTGAGCAATGTGCTTTGGATATGGTCCCATGGCAAAGCCAGTGAAGCCGTAACAGTCAGAAACAAGGTGTCAGTTAAAACAGGGAGAGGGTCAGGATTATGGAGAACAGCATCAAAGCCCATGTCCTCAATAGCTTCCTGTAGGGTCTTTGGAGTCTGTAGTTTAGGGTCATAAATAATAGTTGCATTTTTTTCTTCCAGTGATACCTTTTGGAAGGAAATTCCAAAAGTCAGTTTAATTAAATTCTATCACATAGGATTTAAAATATCAATCATCACACCACATTCAAGAAGAGTGAGACAACTCAGTCTAATGGAGTTTCCCTATTAGTTTTCATTTTTACTCTTCTTGTTAGAAAGAAACATAAAATGTCTTGTGTACCTACAAGAATGGTAAAGTTATATATGCAGACATATGTGACTATGGTACCTATCAGGCATTTGAAACATGTATATTGACAAACACACCCTAGAATTTCACAACAGAGTACAAGCTACTCTTTCCTTCCACCTCCTTTCATAAATTACTCCAACACTTCACACTCTACCAACTGAAAAGGTTATACATGAAACAGGATCAGCTCCAGAAAAACAAAAGGTAATATAAAGTTTAATCTTTTAAAATGTTCAATTTCCTAAAAATATGTATAACTATTATATATCATTTTTAAAAAATAAAAATAATGTTCAATTAGGATAACTTTGTTGGCAAGAAAAAGTATAAACATGCCAGTTTATGAGTGAAGGCAGTATTCATAGGATTTTATAGCATATACTCCTATATCCCCCTAAGTCACTAGAGCATACTATTAATTTTGTTCAAAATAAGAACATCTTTATTGTTTTGCCCAATTAGATGATAAAACAATTATTATATTCTTAAAGCTTAGTTACTGCATATAATTTAACTACTGTCATGACTGCATCTCTTTGGCTGACATCTTACAAAGATTCATGATGAAGATACATAAACACACACACACACACACACAGACACACACACAAATATCCGGTTGGGAGTCAAAACATTTAAATTCCAGCATCAATTCTCCACTTATTAGCTAACCACACTTATTAGTTCTACCATCTGAAAAATGAGAAAATATGTCCTATTATCTTCCAGGGCTATTATAAGGATCATATGAGTAAATAGATAGGAAAGTTCTTTGTAACAGCAGTGAATTTATAAAATTAAACATTGAGCAACTACTATTTATTGAGCAACTTATTATGTGTGTCAGGAACTGGGATTCTCAGGATACAAAGCTGAACATGTCACAGGAACAATAGGACAGAGAATACAGAAAAGGGATACCCATTCATCCCTGGGAATAGGGGTCAGAAAAGTCTTCTTAGGAGAGATAATACCTGAGTGTTAAAGGACAAACAGGAATCAGCAAGGATATATGAGGCAGGGAATTTCAGACGAATGGAAACAAAAAAGTAGAGAAAGGTAAGAGGCTTGAGAATTCAGCAACTGCTCTATTATGGGGTTCTATATGCCAATTATGGTTGTGATTTATCCTATAGGTAATAGAAAGCCATGGAAAAGTTAAGCAGAGAATTATGTGATTAGATTTTCATTTTAGAGAACGATCATTCTGGAGGCAATGTGGAAGATGACAGTGGAATAGGGTGGAGTGATACAGGAGGGAGGACTATCAGCTAGGAGGCTACTGCAATAGTAGTGCAATAGAGGGTCTGAATTAAGACATGAATATTGGGGACAAAGAGAAAAGAGGCAGCTCCAAGATACATTTAGGAGGATAGGGCCTCCTAACAAGATGTATAGGGTAAAGGAGGTGACTTGAATGACTTAAAGGTATCTGGTTTGGGACAGTGGATAGATAGATGGTGGTGCCATTAACTGATATCAGAAAGAGAGGAGGAAATCAGGAAGAAATTAAGAAGTTAAAGTGGAGGGAAAGGAGAGATGATAAATTCAGTGCTGGACCTATTGATTTTTGAGATGGCAGTAGGATATTAATATTCAAAAAGCAGTTAAATATGAGTGTTATTAATTTCTAGTGAAAAGCCTTGCTCTATAAAATAAAAACTCAAAGATATAAGTAATTCAGCATAGAAAATATCTCTTAAAATTGTCTACAATAGTTAGTTAAATCTTTTACTTATTTTAATGAACATATTTTTATTTTTTCCTTTAGCTTGATAATTGATGACTGTGTATTTGGGTGAAAATGTGAAATGTACCCATGGCATGGAAAGTTTCTAAGACTCTGATAATTCTACTTGGCTAGTTGGTTCTTAGGGATGGAGGAAATCACTAGCATAAATGATCCAAAACAGAAGTGGAGAAATAATTTATATTTGGTTTTGGATTATACTATATAACATTTTCCATGAAAAAAAAACGCAGAATAGTCAAACCACGTATAGTTGAGACATATACTACTGAAAGAGATGCAATATAACAGTAGCCACCATCAAATGAAGGCTTTTGTGTCCTTGTGTTTTTAGAGGGCCTCTTTTAAACTTTAATTTCACTCCCCTGAGGTGATTTTAGGATTAAGAAAATGACTGTAAATAATTTAAACTTTCTGACTAAAGGGGAAGATGGAGAACAGAACAGTAGTTTCCAGGGGTTAGAAGTAGGGAAAATGGTAGCAAGAGGGAGTTTTTTAGGGGTAACAGGGCTGCACTATGTCCTGATTGTGTTGGTGTCAAACAAATCTATACATGTGTTAACATTCACAAAACTAAAACAAAAAATTCATAGAACTATATACCCAAAAAAGTCTATTTTACCAGATGATTATTTTTTAAACAAAAAAATTATTAAATAAGATTAAAAATTCAGTTCCTCGGTTGCACTAGCCAAATTTCAAGTGCTCATTGGACAATGTGCTTAGCCCTACCAGACAGGGCGGATACACAGTATTTCCATCATCACAGACCATTCTTGGGTGGTATTGCTCTAGGTACTACTATACTTTTTCTGATAAAGTACCAAGGTAAAGGATTCTTGCCCTTCAAATACGTTGTATCTGGCACATCTTAAACAAGACCTGGTTCCCCTGTACCCACCCGCTCCCCGAAAATATCAATTTACCAACATAGCCAGTCAGAAATTGTTCTCATTTTAAAAGCAAAAATCATTTCGTCAGGCCGGGTGGCACACGCCTGTAATCCTAGCACTTTGGGATGCTAAGGTAGTTGGGCAGATAGCTTGAGCTCAGGAATTCCAGACCAGTCTGGGCAACATGGTGGAACCCTGTCTCTACAAAAAGTACAAAAATTACCCAGGCATGGTGGCACACTCCTGTAGTCCTAGCTACTCAAGGGGCTGAGGTGGGAGGATTGCCTGAGGCCGAACGTCAAGGCTGCAGTGAGCCAAAATCGTGCCACTGCACTCCAGCCTGGGTGACAGAGTGTGGCTCTGTCTCAAAAAAAAAAAAAAAAATCACTTTGTCACTGGATGGTTTGCTATACTTTCTAACTGCTTTAGCCTATCTTTTATTTATAAAAGGCATAAGAAAACTATGCATAAAATTCTATACAAAAGAGAAGTCAGAGTACCCTATGCTATTTGCACGCTGCAGATGAGAAAACACTTCCTTTAGTAAATTCTATTTCTGTTTTAAAAACTGACCAACCACACTCAGCACAAACAAAAGTATCCGTCTTCAGGGTTAACAGCACTCAACTTTTCCTCTGAATGTTAGATAGCAAAGAGACTTTTCAAACCTAAGGTCTCAAAGGAAACAAATTCACAGTACAGCTCTGGGTGCTAAATCTTTGAGCAGGAAGTCAAAATGGTACTTATAGGCCAGGCACGGTGGCTCACACCTGTAATCCCAGCACTTTGGGAGGCTGAGGCGGGTGGATCACTTGAGATCACAGTTTGAGGCCAGCCTGGCCAACGCAGGGAAACCCGTCTCTACCAAAAATACAAAAATTAGCTGGGCGTGGTGGCGCATGCCTGTAATCCCAGCTACTCGAGAGGCTGGGCCAGGAGAATCACTTGAACCCGGGAGGCGGAGGTCGCAGTGAGCCAAGATTGCGCCACTGCACTGCAGGCTTGGCGGCAAAGCAAGACTTCGTTTCAAAAAAAAAAAAAAAAAAAAAAGGTACTTACGTATTCAACAAATATTTAGTACGTATTCAACAAATATTTACTGAATGCTCATTATGTGCCGGCAGTATGGTGAGCATTTCCAGGCAAACTCCATACAGCTGGAAAGTGCTGGCGGCAGTCTGATTCTGGGTCTGTGCTGCTCTCCTTTCATACGTCCTCTAACCCCAACCCCTGCTCCAAAAATAATCTCCCTTCTCTGCCCTATCCCACCTTCCTCATTCCCCACATTGCTCCAATATTTCAACAGCTTGTCTTTTTCTCATAATCTTTTTTAGGAACCAAGGCTGTTATTTTTATTTTCAGAGGAACTATTTTTCCATTATATCAATCGTTCCTCTGGGCCAGAGTGGTGACTCATGCCTGTAATCCCAGCACTTTGGGAGGCCAAGGTGGGTGGATCACTTGAGACCAGGGGTTCAAGACCAGCCTGGTCAACATGGTGAAACCCCATCTCTACTAAAAATATAGAAATTATCTGGGCATGGTGGTGGGCGCCTGTAATCCCAGCTACTCAAGAGGCTGAGGCACAAGAATCGCTTGAACCCGGAGGCGGAGGTCGCGCCACTGCACTCCAGCCTGGGCAAGAGAGTAAAACTCTGTCTCAGGAAAAAAAAAAAAAAAGTTCCTCTGAAAATAAATGTAACAGCCTACAAATTATAAATATAGCTTATAGGAAAGACTGACGATGGAGGACTATTCTCTGTTATTTTGATAAAGGCAGTAGTGGGAGAGAAAAAAGTAAAATATACCAAACGTACTGTGTGGCCTTCATAGTATTAATGGTGGTGTAGAGTGCTGTCACAGGGATTGTAAAGATCCTTTATTTTAATCTTTGTGGTGTTCTGTGTCTCTTGAAATGTCAAACATGAAATTCAGGCACAGTATACTTTATTTGCATATGATTTCTGTATAATTTGCATAAACCCACAAAGACTGCATCTTCTATTCTTAGGCAATATGAAAGCTAGAACCTTAAACAAATCACCCTACCTCTGAGGGCTTCAGTTTCCTGAGACTAGATAAAATAATCTTTTCAGTTCTAACTTTCTATAAAAACTAAAAAACTATGTTACTGCCACTTCTTAGGTTGTCATCAGTACATGTTTTCTCTTCTGTATTCTTTCTTATTTGATAAGGAAAGGTGCTATAATCTGAAAATGTCCCTCAAAAATTCATATGTTGAAATCCGAATTCCCAAGGTGATAATATTGGTGGGAGGGCCTCTGGGAGGTGATTAGATAATGAAGACAGAGCCCTCAAGACTGGGATTTGTGCCCTAATAAAAGAGGTCCGAGAGAGCTATCCTGTCCCTTCCACCATGTGAGGACACAGGGAGAAGGTGTGCCATACATGAACCAGGAAGTCAATCCTCACCAGACACCAAATTTGCCAGCACCTTGATTTTGGACTTCCCAGCTTCCAGAATTGTGAGAAACACATTTCTGTTGTTTATAAGCCACCCACTTTATGGTATTTTCTTATAGGAGCCTGAACAGAATAAGACAAAGGTGATCCAGGTTCCTATATGAAGGCCAGGAAATTGAATAAATTGCCCAAGGAACCCAACAAGAAAATGAAAGAGCTAGGGTTCAAATGCAGGTGTATGTAACTCCAAAATCTACACTCTTTCCATCTATAAATGATTAGGCTAGATAATCTACAATTTCCTTGGAAAACTAAAATTCTATGTCTATGTTTGAGCAATGTATGGCTTATAAATAATCTGAACAGTATACAATATTTCTAGTGTTTGAACCAAATTTTAGTTGTTTTTTCCCCTCACATTTCACATATTCTCCCATGCTAGTTTAAATTTGAAATGGTTTTAAAACATATTTGAGTTTTTAACAGAACTGACAATCAGAACATTCTAATATTTCCACATTTTTAAAAGTCACTATGGGAAAATAACTTAGCTCAAGTTTTAGCACATTGAAATTCCTTTTAATCCCCCAGGAATCAATTTATACACGATCATAATAAATTCAGGTTAGCATGCTGCTCAGTGTGGGAGTCTTCAGATAGTTTAAAGCTTACTTTCTTACACTTTCATATAACAACTCAACATAAAGGTAATAAGAGATTTTTCACAGCTTGAAAGGATTGTTATTTTATAGATGTGGAGACTGAAATCAGAAAAGTGAGATGATTAATCAATTATCCTGAATGTCTAATATGTTTGATTCACCACCCATAATATACTTTTGAATCAACTAAAAACTATTTATAATAAACAAAACGATCCTCATTTATAATACATACAGTCTCAATACAAATTACATTATGGTTTGTTGAAAAATAAAATGTGTTTACATTAATAGGGCAACACTCTATTTGATATTTCAATATAGAATATTGAAAATTAAAATATCATAAGAGGAAGCCATCAAGCTCCATTAACATTTATCCTATTTGAGTAACTTAAATAAAGGTTACCACTTTAAAACTTTTAAATCAGATTATAAACTAGAAAAAGACAATTCTTAAAAACTAAATAATAGTTCAAAATCAATCTAAAACTTCAAAAATCAAATATTTTAAGATGAAAAAGATGCATATTCTGTTAGTTTTTATTACGTTGTAGCATTGCTTTTCACGAACTAAACTATCTTTAAACTGAGTACTTTGTCAGAATTCTCATTTCTAATATATTCTCATTCTCTCCCTCTCGCTTTCTTTCTCTCTCTTTTTAAAAGACAGGGTCTTGCTATGTTGCCTAGGCTGTTCTCAAACTCCTGTTCTCAAGCAATCCTCCCACCTTGGCCTCCCAAAATACTGGGATTACAGCATGAACCACTATGCCTGGCCATTTCTAATGTATTTTCACTTTGCTTCAAAAATTATACAACAAATGTATGATTGTTTGCTATAAAAATATAAATACAAAAATATACAAAAGAAATAGTGAAAGTCCCTCTTTACACCATTCCTTCACTACTAATTTTTTTATCTTGGATTTGACCTTCCCCTGATCCTCAGAATAGAGTTCAACTAAATCAGAAACCTAATCCTCTTTGAAGCTGATTCTACATCTTCATAGATAAATGATTATTACCTACTAATGTATAATAATAAAAATGCCTATGTTACCCTAATATAGTATTGGTGACAGAGCACCAGTTTGAAAAACAGAATATTCAATGCACTGTCATTTGCCATAGAAAAAGCTAAGAAGCCAAAAAAAGAGTCCCACATAGAAAGAAAAAATATTAGATGGGTCTCTATATATTGATGTGGAACAATATCTAAGATATATTTGCTAATTTAAAAAAAAAGCAAGGTGCAGAATGATGTGCATAGTATGCTTCCATTTTTAGAAAAAGTGGACACACACACATCAAGTATATATACTGATGTACATGTAAACAGTTTTGGCCAGGCACGGTGGTTCACGCCTGTAATCCCAGCACTTTGGGAGGCTGAGGCAGGCGGATCACCTGAGGTCAGGAGTTCGAGACCAGCCTGGTCAACATGGCACAAAACCCGTCTCTACTAAAAGTACAAAAATTAGCCAGGCATGGTGGCAGGCACCTGTAATCCCAGCTACTCAGGAGGCTGAGGCAGGACAATCACTTGAACCCGGGTGGCAGAGGTTGTAGTGAGCCGAGATCACACCACTGCACTCCAGCCTGGGCGACAAGAGCGAGAGATTCCATCTCAAAAAATTAAAAAAAAAATTTTTTTATATTAATAGTCTTTCTGGAAGGATACATATACATAGGACAACTGGTTTTCCTTGGGAGAGGAATTTTACTCTGTATATGTGTTACTTTTTCAATAATAAAAACACCAATTAATTGTAAGGGGAGTAACGAATGTATTTATTGATCCAAAGGAGGAATTTAGTAACTGCTAGCATTTATGTAGTCATTTTCATTTTATTTTATTTTATTTATTTATTTATTTATTGAGTTGGAGTCTTGCTCTGTTGCCCAGGCTGGAGTGCAGTGGCATGATCTCAGCTCACTGCAACCTCTGCCTCCAGGGTTCCAGCGATTACCCTGCCTTGGCCTCCTGAGTAGCTGGGATTACAGGCGCACGACACCACGCCCGGCTAAAGTTTTGTATTTTAAGTAGAGATGGGGTTTCAACATGTTGGTCAGGCTGGTCTCGAACTCCTGACCTCGTGATCCGTGATGTGGTCATTTTTCTAAAGGATAGTCTATATTAAGAGAATGGACTATAGCCTTTATCTAATCAAAGGGGAAAAGCACTTAAAAAGTTAGCATTGTAAGTTTCAGGGACAAACTAATTTGTTAATAAAGCATTAACCTTTGGAATCATTCAGTACTTATATCTTATTAAATTTGTTTTTACATTTCTACTTTCAAAAAGGCCAAACAACCCCAGAGAAAGATCTTCACATTATCTGCCTATTTTACTTTTCCTTTGAACAGACTACCGGGGTGATTAAATTAAACTTCAGGTTAATCCCTTTAAAGTCTACAGTCTTAACACTGGCAGGACAAACAAGAAGATTACATTTATGTACTGTATAACTTAGGACATAATTTCCAAAATGTATTTAAATTCTAAAGTTGCAAAGGCAAACAGTCATATTCTATTTATTCCAAAATTAGAGATTTCCTGACTATTCACTCTCTTTGAATTCTGTTAATTAAAGCTCTAATCTGTTCTGCTGTTGCATTTTACAATAAAACAACTTACTCAATTTAATATCACAATTATATTACTTCATTCCAAACACTACCAAGAGCTCCTTGACTTAGTTGAAACACTCTTCTCTCCAAATCTGGTTTCTAAATGAACTGCATCTCAGGCTTAATTATAATCCTAGAAGTTATGATACAGAAATATTATTTTTTGTGTACATTTCTTTTTTAACTTTTATTTTAAGTTCAGGGGTACATGTGCAGGTTTGTGATATAGGTAAACTTGTATCATAGAGGTTTGTTGTACAGATTATTCTGTCACCCAGGTATTAAGCCTGGTTCCCATTAATTATTTGCAGAAATTTTAAGCTTTAACATTCTTTAAAAAGTAATCAATATTTATGTATGATCATGTTGAACTACATTCTGACTATAAATTATGTTTGGGCAAAGACAGTTTTCTATATGATGTCTAGAAAGAGAGGAATTCACACTTTGTGGCGTCTGAAACTTAAACAATTTGAAGGGCCTTCTTTAAAAAAAAGAATACAAAACCATAAACAACAAAATTTTGTACCAAAGAAAATATTCCGAGCGCATAACAAAAATCATAAGTTATATGGCCGGGTGCAGTGGTTCACACCTGTAATCCCAGCACTCCGGAAGCCGGAGGGGGGCGGATCATCTGAGTTTGAGACTAGCCTGGCCAACATGGTGAAACCCCATCTCTACTAAAAATACAAAAATTAGCCGGGCATGGCGCCGCGTGCCTGTAATGCCAGCTACTCAGGAGGCTGAGACAGGAGAATTGCTTGAACCCAGGAGGGCGAAGGTTGCAGTGAGCCGAGATCGCACCATCGCATTCCAGTCCAGACGACAGAGCAAGACTCTGTCTCAAAAAAAAAAAAAAAAAAAAAAAAAAAATTTAAATCACGAGTTATAAGTTTTTAAAGCTAACAAATATCATAAAAATCCATAACAAAAACATTTTTATTAATAATGCCTGATATACCTCTCTGATACTTTCTTTTCCTATATTTTTGGCTGTATATTCTTTAGCGCTTCATTTGACGACTTTATAAAATCACTTGTATATAAAGAAAATAAAAATAGTTAAATATTTTCTCTAGATAAAATTTTTTTAAATTAATGATAGTTTAGAAATGTTCCTTTCAACATAACAACTAGGCATTGATAAATTTTTAGAGCTGCTGTCAAATTTGAGAAAAGAGTTTCTTTCATATATGAGCTGTAAGACTTCAGGGCATTTCAAATTTACTTGTGAAGTGACTAATCTTACATATTCTTTGAACTGGTAACATTCATTTACCAGTTTTACACTGAGCCCCACACCTTCATGTCATGATGCTTAGTGAGTTGGCACCATGAGTAGTAGGGGTGTTCCAAGAAGCCATCCCTATATCAGAATTCCTTGCAAAAACTCCACTATACACAGAAGTGACAAAGAATCACCTATATAGTCAAATAGCCTACTAACCCCGAACTAAACATATCCCCAACTCAACCTCCCCTTAGTCACATCCCCAAAATGCTCATGGCCACTCCAATATCACGCTAACACAAAGGGGAGGTCTAACAGAAGAGTCATCGAAGTAGAAATGGACAATGGTCTTGAAGGGCTGTGGTTAAATTTTTTTTACTTTTTCAAATTGTACAAAAACACATGACCATGTAAACACACTGCTGATACTCCTTCTAGAGTCTTAGAAGGTCAATGCAAATGAGGAGCTCTGAAACTTAAGCTTCATTAACTTCACAGGAAATCTGTCTCTGGCCCTCGAAGACTTCACACTTAGTAAAATATTTTTTAAAAAAAGAAAAAAAAGAATAAAGGTTACTAACATAAGGGCTTTTGACTGAAAGAAGAGAGGCAGAGTTGAAAAAGGCAGAATAAGTGTATTTTCTTTTATTTTTAGCAATGAAATTATGAATGTGCCCTGGAAAGTAGTCTTGAGTATCTGTCACCGGGATTTGTATAAATCACTGCTGACAACACAAAGTGCTTTCATATTATATTGCTGCTATTCTTCATTTTCAATGTAATCAAAATTCAATTGCATTTGTTTGACCTTAAACAGATCTTATTAAGCAGTGGTGAACTTTGGGAAGATGCAGTGGAAATAGTCATCTTATATATGACTGTGATGCAAACAGGCTGTTTTGGGAAGCAAGAATGTATTTGCAAATATCAAAGCAGAATCTAGTTTTATAGTTATGCATGGATATGTTGGCAGAGACAAATATTCACCTACAATAGTTTACTAGACAGAGAGTTGAGGGTTTTGGAAAATACTTTAGCTGTCAGTAGACAATAAGTACCTAAGTCACTTGGCAAAAAATTACATGAACTAGTTTCCAAATGGTTAAAACAGCTTTACTGCAATTAGCAGACACTACTATATAATTAGTAAGGTTCAGCTTCTGTTCTGGCCCTCAACACCAGCCCCACCTTAGATCAAGTGGAGGAGGTTTAATTAGTTTCATTTGAGGATAAATCAAATGCATGTGTCATACTTATTACTCATTGAAATTAAGCGACTCATTTTTAAAGCGTTAGCACTGAGGTTGCAGAGCTACTTTTGCTATTCTCTTTCCTAATCAACAAACTGCAAAATATGCCTTTAACTTTTGCATAGATATGATTAGGGGAAAATATTTTTATATAAATTTGAATATTTTGAAGATAAATACATAAAATAATTACCTGTCATCTCTCAGCTTTTCCAACTTGGCTCTTTCCCCAAAGATCATTAAAGGCAACTGTATCCCTGTTCGGGGATGTTGCTGGGAAGAAGCAATGTGGGAGCCTCTAAGACTGGAGTTATGCCATGGTAGATGGTGAATACAAAACAAAAAACAAAACAAAACAAAAAAACTCTACCTTTGGAGCATGTGAAAATGGAAAGTTCCTATCTAAGTATTCACATGGATGTCAACAGTACAGAAAACTTAGGAGAAGGAATACATACTATGCAAATAAAACTTTTCTAGCCACAGCTATCAACATAGTCTTAGCTAATCAGAGTGTAGAGTCAAGAAATGAGAAATACTGCATTTTCCCTCACACAAATAGTAATGTGGATCCAAAGTTTACTCTCTGGCCAAGATGAATATAAAACTTAGACATGGAAAAAATCACCTACAGTTTCAGATTAGGAAGAGAAGAATTGTCCACATATTAGCACCACACTTCATAGGACTCTTGAATTAAGGAAATGTATCAGACTTCATAGAGAGTAATGATGGGCTAATCAGCCAATTTTGGGTAATAAAAACAAGGCAAACTGAAACCAATCTACTCAAGATCTTATGAGAAATCAGAATTTTAGATAAGAATACTGCAGAGATAAAGTATAAATTCTGTATTTCACTAAAGAGCCAAGACTATTTTGAAATCTCTGAAAAATAAATGGTAAAAATTAATGTTTAGATCAAGAATAGTTAAAAAGTAGAGCTGTCACAAGTATCTGATCTGGAGACACAAAATATTGTAGTTCCAATGTAATCATTCATGCCCTTAAAAATATAATGAGCTTCTGATAATTAGAAAGAATCCATCATGTCCCTAATTTTGAATTTTGTGCTAAATCTGATGTCCAGTTGGACAAAGCTTTCATTATAATGTAAACATCTGCTCCTGGTAGTATGTCAAAAAAATGTATTGCATGTGAATCTCAACTAGTCATAGGAAAACCATTCTGGTATTGATGCAAGCTGATCAAATTCCAAAGGGGCATTAACTTCCCGCTATTACTGTAATGAACATTGCATAAAAGCAAAATTACAGAGAACCTCCAGCAAATAGAATTACCACCAATATAAAGTTGTTTTAATGACAAAATAACATTAAAATGATAAGTATATTACACAAATGAGAATACAACTCAGCTAAAATGACACATCCAATACTGACTCATTAAGGCCTGGCAGTAAAAATAAACATGTTTAAGAGTAAGTAATTCAGGCCGGGTGTGGTGGCTCATGCCTGTAATCCCAACACTGTGGGAGGTCGAGGCGGGAGGATCACCTGAGGTCAGGAGTTCCAGGCCAGCCTGGCCAACATGGTGAAACCCCATTTCTACTAAAAATACAAAAAATTACCCAGGAATGGTGACGTGCACCTGTAGTCCCAGCTACTTGGGAGGCTGAGGCACAAGAATCGCTTGAACCCAGGAGCCAGAGGTTACAGTGAGCTGAGATGGTGCCACTGCACTCCAGCCTGGGCGATAGAGTGAGATTCTGTCTTTAAAAAAAAAAAAAAAAAAAGTAAGCATAATATTTAAGCAAAAGCTTCTGTATGTTATTGTCAATACAGTAGGAATCCTCAAGCTTTTGGCATGAGATACTGTTAATTCTTTGGATCCTGAGATACAAGTTGGAGAGAAATAGGAAAAAAATATGTTCAAAAACAAACTAAATAAAGCATGGGAAAGAGTACTGAAATTATATATACTACAATTAGGGCTGAGAATTGCGAAGAGTGACAAGGGAAAGGGGCGGGTAGGGGTGGTGGCAGGGGGTGGCCGAAAGGCTTAGAAATGGCAACTGGTATGGAGATATACTACGAAGTTCCAATCTACTAGTCAGAGACATCTACCTTAACAGAATACAACAGGCAGGAAGGCCTAGACCAACTCTTAGGACCATCCGCAAAACACATTATTAACTTCAACTGATAAGAATGGCATGCAAATAAATAGCAAGGATTTTTCTAGGTGATGGGTATAGGGTAGATCCTTGTACTATTAATAGTTTCTCCACCTTTGTGTATGTTTGAAATTTTTAATGAAAAGTAAGTCTTCTTTGACCAAGTGAGGCTTATCCTGGGAATGCATGGCTGGTTCAACATTTGAAAATCAATCAGTGTAATTCACCATCTTAACAGACTAAAGGAGAAAAATCATATGATCATCTCTATATACAGAAAAAGCACTTGACAAAATTCAACATCCATTCATGATGTTTAAAAAAACCCTCAGCAAACTAGTAATAGAAATAACTTCATTAATCTGACAAATAGCATCTACAAAACTCTACAACTAACACAATGCTAACAGTAAATGACTGAATGTTTCCCCCCACCATCATTCACTCTCACCACTCCTAATCAAAATTGTAATGAAGGTTTGATAATACAAGGGAAAAAATAAAAGATATACAGACTACAAAGGAAGAAATAAAACTATGTGACCAGGCGCGGTGGCTCACACCTGCAATCACAGCACTTTAAGAGGCCGAGGTGGACAGATCACTCAAGGCCAGGAGTTCAAGGCCACCCTGGCCAACACGGCGAAACCCCAACTCTACTAAAAATACAAAAATTAGCCCGGTGTGGTGGCATGTGCCTGTAGTCCCAGCTACTTGGGTGGCTGAGGCATGAGAATCACTTGAACCCAGGAGGTGGAGGTTGCAGTGAGCCAACATTGTGCCATTGTACTCCAGCCTGGGTCACAGAGTGAGACTCTATCTTAAAACAAACAAACAAACAAACAACAACAAGAAAAACTATTTATATACCTTGATGACATAATTACATAGAAAATCCCAAGAAATCTACAAAAAAGCTAGTAGGTTTGATAAGTCAGTTTAGCTAGGTTCCAGGATACAAAGTCAACATACAAAAACCTCATAATGAACAACTGAAATTAAACTTAAATTTAAAATTTTAAAAACAGTACCATGTATAACAGCATTCAAAAACATAAAGTACTTAAAAATAAATCTAACAAAATATGTACAGAAACTGCATGCTGAAAACTACAGATTGCTGATAAAAGAAATCAAAGAATACCAACATAAATAGACATATACTATGTGCATGGATTGGAAAACTCAATATTGTTAAGATGTTACTTCTGTCCAAATGGATCTGTAGAAAAAACACAATCTCAATGAAAATCCCAGCAGATATTTTTATAGAAACTTACAAACTTTAGAATCCATACAAGATTCTAAAATTCCTATAAGATTTAGAATCCATATAAGATTCTAAAATTTATATGGAAAGGAAAAGGGCCTAGACTAACCAAAACAATTTTGAAAAAGAAGAAAGAGTTAAGGAATCACAGTATCTGATTTTAATGCTTATTTTAATACTTATTATAAAGCTACAATAACCAAAACTGTGTGGTATTGGCCAAAGGACAGACATACAGATCAATGGAACAGAATAGCGCAGAAAGAAATAAACCAATAAATATATGGTCAATTGATTTTCAACAAAGGTTCACAGGCAATTCAATGGAGAGAGAACAAACTTTTTAACAAATGATGCTGGGAAAAATGGATATTCATATCCGAAAAAAAAATTAACTTCAACCAGTATCTAACAATGTATACAAGTTAATTCAAAATGGATCATAGACCTAAACATTAAACCTAAAATCATAAAGTCTTTAGAAAAAGACATAGGAGAAAAATCTTTGTGACCTTGAGTTAGGCCATGATTTCTTAGATATACTAAAGCATAAGGCATAAAAGGAAAAAAGGTGGATAAACTGGAATTCGTCAAAAATAAAAACTTCTGCTCTGCAAAAGACACTTTTTAAGAGACTGAAAAGACAAGCCACAGACTGGAAAAAAGTATTTGTAGAACACATATCTGACAGAAGACTTATATTCAGAATATATAATCAAAATTCAGTAACAAGAAAACAAAGAAAACCCAACTAAAAATTTGGCCAAAGGGTTTAACACACATTTCACCAAAGAAGGTATACAAATGCCTAATAAGCACATGAAAAGATGCTCAACATCATTAGCCATTAAGGAAATGAGAATTAGTGACATAATATTACATACCCATTAGAATGTCTGTAATTTAAAAGACTGACAATACAAATTGTTGGAGAGAATGTGGAGAAAATGGAACACTTTCAAAGTGGAACACAAACATTGCTGGTGGGAAGACAAAATGGTATTTCTACTGTGGTAAATCATTTGGCAGTATATCACTTACCAATGAGGACACCACATATGGGCTCTGTCACAACTATTCAACTCTGTGGTAGTGAAAAAAAGGGCTGTACACAATACGTAAATGAATGAGTGTGGCTGTGTTCTAATAAAACTTTACATTACTAAAACTTTACTTATAGACACAAAAATTTGAATTTCACATGCTTTTCAAAAGTTCCTAAATATTTTTTTTTATTTTTTTTCAACCATGTAAAAATGTAAAAGGTATTCTTAGCTTATGAGCCATATGAAAGCAGTTGGCAAACTGGGTTTGACCTGCAGATCATCATTTTCCAGTCCCTGCCATATATGCATGAAGTTTCTTATGATAACCATAGGTACTTCATGCAGTATTCAGAAGGCTTTTTTATAACCTGAACTACATCTTTAACCACAGTGTATCTAGAATGTTGTTGATGCTCAAGGAATGTTAAACAATAATAGCGTCTTCAACTTAAAGTCCAAGAGTCTGAAAAAAACAAACAGAAAAACCAATAATAGAGTCTTTCTTAGGCATATCATACAAGGTGTACTAATAATTTTGGCTGGGCATGGTGGCTTACACCTGTAATCCCCACACTCTGGGAGGCCCAGGTGGGAGGATCACTTGAGTCCAGGAGTTTGAGATCAGCCTGGGCAACACAGTGAGATCCCCATCGCTACAAAAAATAAATTAAAAAATTAGCTGGCATGCAGCTGGGCGCAGTGGCTCACGCTGTAATCCCAGCAGTTTGAGAGGCTGAGGCGGGCGAATGACCTGAGGTCGGGAGTTCGAGACCAGCCTGACCAACATGGAGAAACCCTGTCTCTACTAAAAATACAAAATTAGCTGGGCGTGGTGGCACATGCCTGTAATCCCAGCTACTCGGAAGGCTGAGGCAGGAGAATTGCTTGAAACCGGGAGGCGGAGGTTGTGCTGAGCTGAGATCGCGCCATTGCACTCCAGCCTGGGCAAGAAGAGCAAAACTCCACCTTAAAAAAAAAAAAAATTAGCTGGCATGGTGGTGCACGCCTGTGGTCCTAGGTACTTGGGAGGCTGAGATGGGAGGATTGCTTGAGCCTGGGAAATCTAGGCTGCAGTGAGCTGTGATTTTGCTACTGCACTCCAGCCTGGGTGACAGAGCAAGATCCTGTCTGAAAAAAAAAAAAATTAAAAATAAAAACCAAAGTATACTAGTCATTCTCTAGACATTTTCTCTTCAATTTTTAATTGCAAAATAATCACCATGTTATAAAAGAAAAAGAAAACCTCAACCCATTGCCTGAGAACATATATTTTAGTTCAGTATGATATTCAGAGTAATAAGCAGTATATAAATACTCATATACTTATAATATAATATAAATCTGTAAATATACAACCACAATATCAAGATTCCATGTTCAGATGTTTTTAAATTGAAAATATATCTTTTTTCTTCAGAAGAGGAATAGGTCAAAGAAAACTTATTTAGCTTCAAGATAAGAAAAACAATAGTTTTTATTGCCAAATGTGTCAGTGTCTCTGCTTCTAACTCAGTGTTAGAAGTAATTTCTAGTAGAATTCTCTTCCATGGCATTTGACGTCAGTTTCCAAAGAGTAACTTACCTTAATGTGATGCACGCCATTCACTTTTCCAATCTGCTGCTCAATGGTCCAAACACAGGAATTGCAAGTCATACCCTCAACAGAAATGGTAACAGAATTCACACCCATACTTGGATCCATTTTGATTTCCTCTTTACATTCCTGTTAGAAACAATAAACCCATTAATTTCAGCCATGCAAATAATCTTTCCTTAACTTTTCCCCCACCTCCCCAATTAAAAATATGCTATATTTTATATATGCTCAAGTGTCATGTTTAAAAAATTAAAATCTGCTAGTAATAAAATATGGTAAGCATTCTTCTTGCTTAGAAAAAAAAATTCTCATTACCTTTGATGAAGTAAAGGAAAGTTGTTTCTACGGCTATGATAACTAAAAATAAAAATTTCAATACTTTAATACAAGTAACTAGCTTTCATAGAGTGCTTTCCTGATTACTAAAGTTTCCTATACATAATCTCATTTAACATTTGTAAGTAGAAATTAAGAACTAACCAAAAATGCCCCAAATCCTTACAACAGCCAGTGACGTCCCACATGATTTCCCATGCCTGTCCCCCTCGAATTTACCTGACCTCCTCTTCTACCACTCACCAAACCCTTCTCTGTGCCAGTCATACTGGCCTCCTGGCTGTTACTCATGCAAGGATGACTCCTCACTCAAGGCCTTCATTTTAGCTATTCTCTTGCTTTGGGACTTTCTTCTTCCAGATAACTGCTTGGCTAACTTCTTTGTCTGCAAGTCTTTGTTCGAATCTAACCTTAATGAGGACTATGCTGACCATCCTATTTAAAACTGCAACCTACATCCCTTCCACACAAACATACTCTGATTCCCCTTACCTCTGCTTTTTCTTTTGCTTTCATAGAACTTACCACCTGCTAACATACTCCATAATTTGCTGCTTTATTCTGTTTATTGCTTATTGTCTGCCTTCCTGTGGTGGTTTTAACATATGCCCACAAATTCTTTGCTACTGCTTCCTTCAAGAGGTGGAATTTAATCCTTTCCCCTTCAGTGTGCCTGAACTTAATGACTTGTTTTTTGGTTTTTGTTGTTGTTCTGTTTTTTTTGTCTTGTCTTGTTTTGTTTTGTTTTGAGACAGGGTCTCATTCTGTCTCACAGGCTGGAGTGCTGTGGCACGATAGCTCACTGCAACTTCCGCCTCCCAGATTGAAGTGATTCTCCTGCATCAGCCTCCCCAGTAGCTGGGATTACAGGCGCATGCCACCACATCCAGTTAATTTTTTGTATTTTAAGTAGAGACAAGGTTTTACCATGTTGACCAGGCTGGTCTCAAATGCCTGACCTCAAGTGATCCACCGGCCTCACCCTCCCAAAGTGCTGGGATTACAGGCTTGAGCCACCACACCCAGCCTAATGACTTGTTTCTAATGAATAGACTAAGATAGAAGTGACAAGGTGTAGCTTCCAAGACTAGGTCATAAAAAACATTGCAAGAGGAGAAAAAAGCATTGTGTTTTCCTTGTTGTCCTCTCTCCTGAATCATGCAATCTGGGGGAAGCCACCTACCATGCATGAAGACATACAAGCAGCCTTATGGAGAGGTTCATATGGCGAGGAACTGAGGCCTCATGTCAAAAACCAGCAAAGATCTAAGGCCTCCTGCCAATATCCAGGTAAGTGAACCACCTTGGAAACTGCTCCTTCAGACCCAAGTTAAGCCTTTAAACTACTGCATCCCTAGACACCACATCGACTAAAACTTCATGAGACACCCTGAGCCAGAACCACCCATCTAAGCTGCTCCCAAATTACTGAGTCATAGGAAGTCAGATAATAAATGTTTGTTGCTTTAAGCCACTAAATTTTGGGGTTATTTGTTACAATGCAATAATTAAGTAATACATTTCCCACTAGAATAAAAACTCCATTAAGATAGGACTGTTTTTTCACTGATATTAGGCTGAACCACCTAAAATCATCATAGTCAAACACTGGCAATTTCACATAAATCAATCTAATATATACCATGGAAACAGTGGTTCCTCTGATGAGGGGAAATGAGTGGTTAGGGAACAAGGGTGGGAAAAAGAATTTTCAGTGTATAACCTTTTGTACCTTTTACTTCAAATGGTATAAAACGTATTACTACATCATTTTAGTTTTGGTGAGCTCAGAGAAACTTTAACAGAAAATGCTGAACCATGCCCACTGCTACTAACAAAGCAAGATGATTAATGGACTCTTGTAACTTCTCCAACTAGTTTCTGTGGAGCTTTGAACAATTAGACCACCCAGTCTATGGTATTATGTTATAGAAGCCTGAACTAAGACATATGCATTCTTTTTAAAATTGGGATATAATTCACATGCTTTAAAATTCAGCCTTTTAACCTACAGAATGGGAGAAAAAATTTTGCAATCTACCCATCTGACAGAGGTCTAACATCCAGAATCTACAAGGAACTTAAACAAACAAAAACCATCAAAAAGTGGGCAAAGGATATGAATAGACATTTCTCAAAAGAAGACATTTATGCAGCCAACAAACATATGAAACAAAGCTCAACATCACAGATCATCAGAGAAATGCAAATCAAAACCACATTGAGATACCATCTCACACCAGAGCGGCAATTATTAAAAAGTCAGGAAACAATAGATGCTGGCGAGGCTGTGGAGAAATAGGAATGCTTTTACACTGTTGGTGGGAATCTGAATTAGTTCAACTATTGTGGAAGACAGTATGGTGATTCCTCGAGGATCTAGAACCAGAAATACCATTTGACCCAGCAACCCATTACTGGGTATATACCCAGAGGAATATAAATCATTCTACTATAAAGACACGTTCACACGTATGTTTATTGCAGCACTATTTACAATAGAAAAGACTTGGAACCAAACCAAATGCCCATCAATGATAGACTGGATAAAGAAAATGTGGTACATATACACCATGGAATACTATGCAGCCATAAAAAGGAATGAGATCATGTCCTTTGCAGGGATATGAATGAAGCTGGAAACCATCATCCTCAGCAGACTAACACAGGAACAGAAAACCAAACACTGCATGTTCTCACTCATAAGTGGGAGCTGAACAATGAGAACACATGGATGGACACAAGGAGGGGAACATCACACACTGGGCCTGTTGTGGGGTGGGGGTTGAGGGGAGGAAACTTAAAGGACGGGTCAATAGATGTAGCAAACCACCATAGCACACATAAACCTATGTAACAAACCTGCACATTCTGCACATCTATCCTGGGTTTTTTTTAGAAGAAATGAAAAAAATTCAGCCTTTTAAGACACCCAATTCAGTACTTTTTAGTACATTCACAAGGATGTGCAACCGTAATGACTATGTAGTTGCAGAACATTTTCATTACTCCAAAAAGAAATCCCATGCCCAGTAGCAACACTCCCCATTCCTCTCTACTCACAGTCCTTGGCAAACACTAATTTATTTCCTATCTCTATGAATTTGCCTGTACGGTCATTTCAAATAAATGGATTCATTCAATATGTGCCCTTGTGTGTCTGGATGCTTTCACTTAGCATAACGTTTTCAAGGTACATTGATGTGTAAAATGTATCAGTATTCCATTCTTTTCACTTTCTTGATGGTGTCCATTGAATCACAAAAGCTTTTAATTTGTGAAGTCCAAGTTATCTTTCTTCTTTTGTGTTTTTTGTGTCATATATAAGAAACCATCGCCACATTCAAAGTTATGAACATTTACTGCTATGTTTTCTTCTAAGAGTTTTTGTAGTTTTGGCTCTCATATTTAGGACTTTAATCCATTTTGAGTTAATTGTTGTACATGGTGTATGGTAAGGATCTAACATACATTGTTTTACATGTAGATGTCCTGTTTTCCCAACATCAGTTTTAAAACATTCTTGAGATGTAGTTCACATATTACATAATTCACACATTTAAAGCGTAGAATTCAATAGTTGTTAGTATATTCACAGACATGTGCAACCATCACCACAGGCAATTTCAGAACATGTTTTTCACCTAAAAACAACAATAACAACAACAAAACATACCCCTTGGCTATCAGTCATCATCTCCTCAGTCTTCTGTCCTAGGCAACCACTATTCTACTTTGTATAGATTTTCCTCTTCTGGACATTTCATATGAATGGAATCATGTAATATGTGGTCTTTCGTGACTGGCTCCTTTCATGTAGCATATGTTCAGTGTTCATTCATGTTACAGTACATATCAGTACATAATTCCTTTTTATGGCTGAATAATATTCCACTGCATAGATATACCATATTTTATCTATTTGTCAGTTGATGAACATTTGGGTTGTTTCCATCTTTTGGCTATTATGAATAATGCTGCTATAAACATTCATGTACAAACTTTTGTGTTTTCATTTCTCTTTGGTAATACCTAACAGTAGACTTGCTGGGTCATATAACTCTACGTTTAATTGTTTGAGGATCTGCCAGACTGTTTTCCAAAGGGACTGTACCATTTATTCTCCCATCAGCAGTATATGAGGGCCCCAATTGTTCCACCTCCAATACCTATGATCTTTTTTATTCTACCCATCCTAGCAGGTGTGAAGCAGTATCTCATTGTGGCTTTGATTCACATTTCTCTGATTACTAATGATGACAAACATCTTTTCATGTGCTTATTGGGTATTTGTATATATTTGAAGAAACGTCTATTCAAGCACTCTACCCAATTTTTAATAAGATTGTTTTGTTGCTGTTGTTGAGTTGTAAGAGTTCTTTATATTCTTGGATATTAATCCCTTATCAGATATAAGACTTTCAAATAGTTTCTTCTATCTGGTTCGTTGTCTTTCATTCTTTTTTTTTTTTTTGGAAATAAAATTTGCTTTTAATAAAAATTTATTTTTTATATTTTTAAAATTGCAATTTTCAGGACATGTAAGAAAAATATTTTTCCTAATACTGAAATAAGCATATCTTTGGTATAGAAATCACACCCTATGTGCAATCTTTAACTTAAAAAAAAAAAAGTGCAGCGCTTTTACACTGTTGGTTGGAGTGTAAATTAGTTCAACCATTGTGGAAGACAGTGTGGTGATTCCTCAAGGATCTAGAACTAGAAGCAATCCCATTACTGGATATATACCCAAAGAATTAAAAATCATTCTACTATAAAGACACATGCACATGTATGTTTACTGTGGCACTATTCACAATAGCAAAGACTTGGAACCAACCCAAATGTCCATCAATAACAGACTGGATAAAGAAAATGTGGCACATATACACCATGGAATACTATGTAGCCATAAAAAAGGATGAGTTGATGTCCTTTGCAGGGACATGGATGAAGCTGGAAACCATCATTCTCAGCAAAGTATCACATGAACGGAAAACCAAACACTGCATGTTCTCACTCATAAGTGGGATTTGAACAATGAGAACACATGGACATAGGGAGGGAAGCATCATACACTGGGGACTGTCAGGGGGTGGGGGTTAGGCGAGGGATAACATTGGGAGAAATACCTAATGTAGGTGATGGGTTGATGGCTGCAGCAAACCACCACGGCACGTGTATACCTATGTAACAAAACTGCATGTTCTGTACATGTACCCCAAAACTTAAAGTATAAAAAAGAAAGTTCAGAACCAGACCTAATATGCTAAACAAAACTATTCTTTACCCTTCCATCTGCAGCCTTTCACTGCACCATTGTGGAGCTTCAGAATATCATTCTGTACGCATCACCATATCTACAAAGAATTAAGATGTCATATCAAAGATATCCAGAAGTCATATATGGTACAGAATTAGATGGCTTGATCATTGAAACATAATACAAACTACCAAAAAGCGACATAAGATACAGAACAAACAAAATAGGACATTGTCACTAAGGTCAAATAATATCAAAACAATCATGCTATTTAAATTTGACGTATTGGAAGCAAAGTAACTTAGTTAGAATTATGTAAATAACTTGTAAAGCTCCAAAAGTCACAGTACAGAGCCATAAATCTGATAAGGCACTTTAAAGACAGCAATCAAACATATAAAAATACAAAAACAAAAAATATTAAGTGTAAAAGCAGTAACCATAGAAATAAATAGGAAAAAAATTCATTCTTTCTAGACAGTCTTTCATTTTCTGAAATAAAGACTTCTTAGGCTGGGCGCAGTGGCTCATGCCTGTAATCCCAGCACTTTGGGAGTCCGAGGCAGATGGATCACTTGAGGTCAGGAGTTCGAGACCAGCCTGGTCAACATGGTGAAACCTTGTCTCTACTAAAAATACAAAAAATTAGCCAGGTATGGTGGCACACACCTATAATCCCAGCTACTGGGGAGGCTGAGGCAGGAGAATCATTTGAACCCAGGAGGCGGAGATTGCAGTGAGCCAAGATCGCACCACTGCACTCCAGCCTGGGAGACAGAATGAAACCGTGTCTCAAACAAAAAAAAAAAAAAAAAAAAAAAAAAGACTTTTAAAAATAATCATAGCAGGATAAAAGTATTTATCACGTTTTTAAAAGCTATCATCAAAGTTAAAATCTCTGTGAAAAAGATAACATTTTCCTTCAAGTCAACAAAGTCCTGATTCATACATTTTTTAGAGAAACAACTATACTCTTCCTACTAAATACAGGAAGAAAAAATAGCTTTTTTAATGTTAGTCAACTCTTCTTTTCAATAAACATTTAGTGAATGCTGTGTGACACTGTTTTAGGTGCTGGGGATACCGAAGTAAGTAAGACAATCATTTGCTCTAGAGAACTTAGCCTAATGGAGCTGAAACTACCATTGGCAACCTTAAAGTTACCTCCCTTGGTCCATAAGATGAAGCTCAACTTCTAACTCTGCCATGCTCGGCATGTTACTGCACAACAAATAATGGTTCACTTAGTTTGCTACTGGTAGCACTGTGGCACAATTAATATTAACCATCTACTGATAAAATTAAATTTTGTAAAGGATTCTATGAAAGTTTGAAGGGCAGAAAGTGTAAGAATAAACAAGTACTGATCAACATCAAAAATAGAATCAGTATTCTGCTCTTACAAAGGTCAAGAAAACCAAGAAAAATTTCATTCTGAAGATATAGAGAACTGCTAGATATTATCCTATATATGTGGCACATGTGAAATGATCACATATGAGGGAGTATAAATTATTACACAGTCACTATCAAACAGCTAAGTATGCCAAATCAATTGTCAGGTTTCCAAGAATCACAGCGTTCTTTCAAGAGGTCCCATCATGCTTTAAGGAAACGTGCATTTTCCGGACATTTGATGGCAAGCTCTTCCACTTGAGCTGACACTGTAGATAGGGCTTCAAGAAGTTTGGTTAACAAAAATGCTGTGTCTCCAATCTGCAGCCCCACTTCCTCCAGCAGGTCTACTGTTCAGCTGCTGCTCCTGCTCAAAACGAGCCGGCCTAAACTCACAGCAATTCCCAGGGAAGATGCTGAAGAGGGGTCTGAAAATGAGGGAGAAGAGAGAGGAAGCAGGGTTGTGAAGAAACAACACCTCAGGGTCAGCCACAGGGAAGGGCTGGTGTTAACGGTGGAGGGTGTCCAGGTTCTTGGCGTCTTAAACAAAGAATTGGACAAAACGCACAAACAAAGCAAGGAAGGAATGAAGGGATTTATTGAAAATGAAAGTACACTCCACAGTATGGGAGCAGGCCTGAGCACAGGGGCTCAAAAGGCCCTCTTAAAGAGTTTTTGTGAGTTTAAATACCCTCTACTTGGAGTACACCCTATGTAAAAGGAGAGGATGAAGTAAAGTTACAAAGTCATTTACTTGGCCTATGCTCTTATGGGAGGATATTTCCTGTCATAGCTGAAGTGTGAATCAGCCTTATGTTCCTGCCTCCAGACCCTATTTTCCAGCCTCACTGGGACGGCAGAATCCGCCCAGAGCATCCAAACCATCTTTCAACCGCTTATACCCAAATCCTCCATTCTCTTGATAGTGCCTTTTGTGTATAAGTTTTCAAGTAGGAAGAAGTCCAATTTTACTATTCAGGACCCTCACAAGGTTCACACACTGCATTTGGTTTTATGTCTCTTTTGCCTCATTTAATCTAGAATAGCTCCTTCCATATCTCTTTTCCCCCATGAAGTGACTTTTTGAAGGTCAGTTGTCTTAACATCCATTGTATCTTCTTTTTAAAATATAAACTCTTTTTTGATAATCAGGGGGATGATAGTTGGAATTATCTCTCTTAATACCTACGTAAGGTCAGTTACTACAAGAGAACAAAAGCCCAGATAGGACAGGAAAGGCAGGTTTGGGAGCAAAGGACAAATAGGATGAGTTCAGGTGGTGAGTCCAAGATGGAGTACTTAAGGCAAGCATGAAGGTATTAGGGACCTGGGAGGGGGTCAGTGGGAAGCAGTACAAGGGTATAAAAATGGAAGTAGAAGAATGTCTAAAACAAATAGATCCTATCAAAATTTTATCTAAGGATAGTCCTGAGCCTAAAAAAGGAAACTCTTCCTTATTGTTCTTATAGCTTTGACTGTCTACCTCCAGAACACAGAACTCAAACTTGCTCCTGTATCTTATGGGTCAAACGGGGCTTGTGAGGGCTGATCTAGCAAGATTACCAGAGTTGACTAAATCGTTTTATGGGAAAACATCAGATTCAACAAACAGAATTGGCAACAAACTTTTAGAAGACAATACCTTTGGTAGGTGAAGGCTAGTTTACCTGTTTAGGAATGTAAGATTGAAATACAGTTTTATCATGGGGTATGTCCCAGAGCAAAGCACTGGACTAACTCTCAGGCTTACTGAGGAACTAAGAGAGATGAGTCAGGCAGAAAGGCACTGGATCATTCACCCAGGAAGTAAGTATTGAGAAATCCACAATGTGTGAGCACAAACAAAAATTATATTAATGAAGCCACTTTTCCCACTACATCTTAATTTAAGTCATATCAACTCTGAATACATATTTATTTCTGCTTTCGTAATTCCCCTGCATTGATTTTTTTATAACTCTACTTAAATTGGACTTTACATGTGAAACCTCAGAGGAATTCCATCTCACTCTCACTACTTTATTACATTTACACACAACTCTAATTGACTTTGTTATATATTTTATGTCCATCTTTTTCATTTTAAATGTCTTAAACATAGGTACGAAACCAGGAATATCTTTTGTAACATCCCATTGCATTCAGCAAAATGACTCGGAAAACAGAGTAAGATCATAAACAGTTTCATATGGTATGGAAAAAAAATGCAGGCTTCTGGGAAACCACAGTATCAAAGAGACAAAATTGGCATCCAGCTATTAGTGATGAGTGACTCTGAGAACAAAAGCATCCAACAACACTGAGGGAAATAACTTCAAGTTATTACTATGTTTTGAGCCACTCCCTAAGCAGAGATGGTAATCACCATTAGTAATATCATTTTCTAAGAGGAAGTACAATATTATGACTAGATGATCATCTCTGGTTTGGAAACAAACTACAGAAATTGAGTACAAAACATGGCACATATGAAGTCTGATTGTTCAAAACCACTTCTTAAAGCTGGTCACAGAAGCGCAAACATCATTCTAAAATTCCCCTAAAATAATCAGCACTTATAATTTGGGAAAGGCTCCTGTATTCTCAATAATCATGCAGTAAGATTTAATTTTTTTTTTTTTTTTTGCTGTTGTTTTTGTTTTTGTTTCTTGATACAGAGTCTTGTTCTGTCACCCAGGCTGGAGTGCAGTGGCACAGTCTCAGCTCACTGCAACCTCCACGTCCCAGGTTCAAGTGATTCTCCTGCCTCAGCCTCCTGAGTAGCTGGGACTAAAAGCACATGCCACCAGGCCCGGGTAATTTTTGTATTTTTACTAGAGATGGGGTTTCACCATGTTGGCCAAGCTGATCTTGAACTCCTGACCTCAAGTGGTCCACCCGCCTCGGCCTCCCAAAGTGCTGGGATTACAGGCATGAGCCACCATGCCCAGCCTTAATTCTTTTTTGGATACAACTCTATCTGCACAATTTGTGATCCTTGTGGTAATCAAGGAAATTCAAATTAACACCACAATGAATATAATGCACCTCCATCAGGTAGATAAAAATCTCAAAATCTGACAATACCAAGTGTTGGTGAGGATATGGAGAAATGGGATCTCTCTTGTTCCACTGGTTAGAGTATAAATTAGTACAATTATGGAAACTGCCTCGTGATAGCTGGTACAGTTGAAAATATGCATATACTAAAACTCAACATTTTCTCTCCTAAGCATAGTACCCTAGATAGAGTCTCACACATGTGCACAAGGAAACAAGAACAAAAATGCTCATTGCAACAATGTTGCTAATAGATAAAACTTTGGAAGTAATCTAGATGTCCACCAACAAGGAAATGAAAAAACTGGTTGTGGTATATTTATAATGAAACATGATATAGAAGTTAAAATGAATGAACTAGAGTTGTGATTCCCACTGAGAAAAGGGGTGATGTCACCACCAACAGGACATTTCAAAATGCCTGGAGACACTTTTGGTTGTCACAACTCAGAGTGCAGCAAGGGAGTACTACCGGCATCTAGTTCATAGAGGCCATGGATACTGCCAATCATCCTGTAATGGACAAGAAAGTCCCTCACAACAAAGAATTGTCTGGCCCCAAATGTCTATAGCACTGAGAATGAGAAAGCTTGAAGCAGAACTACAAGTAGCAACAAGGATAAATCCCATAAACATAGTTTAGAAAAAAAAGTTTCAGAAGAAAGTCAAATTGTCCCTGTTTGCAGGTGGCATGATCTTATATAAAGAAAACTCTAAAATATCTACTGAAAGACATAACTAAAAAATAAATTTGGGGCCGGGCGCGGTGGCTCACACCTGTAATTCCAGTACTTTGGGAGGCCGAGGTGGGTGGATCACGAGGTCAGGAGATGGAGACCATCCTAGGACACAGTGAAACCCCATCTCTACTAAAAATACAAAAAATCAGCCGGGCATGGTGGTGGGCGCCTGTAGTCCCAGCTACTCAGGAGGCTGAGGCAGGAGAATGGCGTGAACCTGGGAGGCGGAGCTTGCAGTGAGCTGAGATCGCGCCACTGCACTCCAGCCTGGGTGACACAGTGAGACTCCGTCTCAAAAAAAAAGAAAAGAAAAGAAAAGAAAATAATAATCAAATAAAAAAATAAATTTGGTAAAGTTACAGATACAAAATTAACTTATTAAAATCAGCAGTGTTTCTATATGCTAATAGCAAACCACCTGAAAAAAAAAAATTCCATTTACAATTGCTATAAAAAAAAAAAGATACTTAGGAATAAACTTAACCAAGGAGGCGAAATACCTCTACACTAAAAGCTATAAAACACTGGCTGGGTGCAGTGGCTCACGCCTGTAATCCCAGCATCTTGGGAGGCTGAGGTGAGCAGATCACCTGAGGTCAGTTCGAGACCAGCCTGGCCAACATGGAGAAACCCCATCTCTACTAAAAATACAAAATTAGCTGGGCATGATGGTGCATGCCTGTAATCCTAGCTATTTGGGAGGCTAAGGCAGGAGAATCACTTGAACCCTGGAGGCAGAGATTGCAGTGAGCTGAGATCGTGCCATTGCATTCCAGCCTGGGTGACAGAGTGAGACTGTCTCCAAAAAAAAAAAAAAAAAAAAAAAACCACTAAAAAATGTCGATGAAAGAAATTGAAGATGACACAAACAAATGAAAAGCTATCCCACGTTCATGGATTGGAAGAATTAATATTTTTAAAATGGCCATACTACCCAAAGTAATCCCTATAAAAATATCAATGACAGTCTTCACATAGGAAAAAACTATCCTAAAATTCATATGGAATGACAAAAGTCCCCAAATAGCCAAGGTGATCTGAAGCAAAAAGAACAAGCCTGGAGGAATCACACTAGCTGACTTGAAAATATGTTGCAAGGCTATAGTAATCAAAGCAGCATAGTACTGGTATAAAAACAGGCACATACACAATGGAACAGAATAGAGCCCAAAAATAAATTCATGCACCTACAGCCATCTGATTTTCAAAAAAAGGTACTAAGAATACTGTTAGTCCATTTTTGCATCACTATAAGGAAATACCTGAGACTGGGCAATTTATAAAGAAAAGAAAATTTATTTGGGCTCATGGTTGTACCGGCTATACAGAAGCATGATGCTGGCATTTGCTTCTTGTGAGGGCCTCAGGAAGCTTACAATTATGGCAGAAGGCGAAGGTATGCCAGCATGTCACATGGCAAGAGAATGAGCAAGAGAGACCAGGGGGAGGTCCCAGAATCTTTTAAACAACCAGATTTCTCCTTCCTGTAAGAGATGGAAAAAAAAAAAAAAAAAAAAAAAAAGCACACAATATGTTGCTTATCACCAAGGAGATGGTGCCAACCAAACCAGTCATGAAGGATTTTCCCCCATGATCCAATTGCCTCTCACAAGTCCCACCTCCAACATTGGGAATCACATTTCAACATGAGATTTGGAAAGGACAAACATTCAAACCATATCAAACACCACTGCTCTCTTCAATAAGTGGTGCTGAGAAAATTGAACAGCCACATGCAGAAGAATGAGACTAGACCCCTACCTCTCACCACATACAAAAATCTACTCAAAATGGATTCAATGCTTAAATATAAAATCTGAAACTATGAAACTACTAGAAGAAAACAGAGGAAATACTTTACAGCATTGGGCTTAGCAAGGAAGTTTTGAATGGACCTCAAAAGCACAGACAACAAATCAAAAGTAGACAAATGGGATTACATAAAACTGAAAAGCTTTTGCACAGCAAAGGAAACAATTAACAAACAATTAACAAAGTAAAGAGACAATCTACAGAATGGGAGAAAATATTTACAAACTATACATTTATCAAGGGGTTAATATCCAGAATATATAAAGAACTTAACGCAAAATAACCCAACTAAAAAATGACCAAAAGACCTTAATAGACATTTCTCAAAAGAAGACATACAAATACCCAATAAGCACATGAAAAAACACTCAACATCACTAATTGTGTGAGGCGGCTCTTGTATTGCGATAAAGAAATACCTGGCCAGGGGCAGTGGCTCACACCTGTAATCCTACTACTTTGGAATGCCAAAGCAGGCAGAATGCCTGAGCCCTGGAGTTTGAGATAAGCCTGGGCAACATGACAAAACTCCGTCTCTACAAAAAATACAAGTTAGCCAGGTGTAGTGGCATACACCTGTATTCCCAGCTACCCGGGGATTGAGGTGGGAGGATCACGTAAGCCCAAGAGGTCAAGGCTCTGGTGAGCTGTGACTGGGCCACTGCACTCCAGCCTAGGTGAAAGAGCAAGACCCTGTGTCCGTTAAAAAAAAAAAAAAGAAAAGAAAACTAAGAAATAACTGAGACTGGGTAATTGATAAAGAAAAGAGGTTTAATTGACACACAGTTCTGCAGGCTGTACAAGCATGGTGTCAGCATCTGCTCAGCTTCCAGTGAAGCCTCAAGGAGCTTTTGTTCATGGTGGAAGGTGATGTGGGAGCAAGAGAGAGAGAATGGGAGGTGCCACACACTTTTAAACAACCCATGTGAACTCACTTATCCCCAAGGGGATAGTGCAAAGCCATTCATGAGGGATATGCCCCCATGTTCCAAACCCTTCCCACTGGGCTCCACCTCCAACACTGGGGATTACATTTTAACATGAGATTTGGCCAGGACACAGATCCAATCCATACCACTGATCACCAGGAAAATGCAAACGAAAACCACAAGGAGATACCAACTCACTCCAGTTAGAATGGTTACTATCAAAATAACAAAAGAAAAGAGGGGTGGTGATGATACGGAAAAAAAGGGAACGCTTATACACAGTTGGTGGGATTGTAAATTAGTATGGCCACTATGGGAAACAGTATGGTGATTCCTCAAAAAATTGAAAATTGAACTACCATATGATCCAGCAATCCTACTACTGGGTATTTATTCAAAGGAAATGAAATTGTTATGGTGAAGAGATTATCTGCACTTCCATGTTTATTGCAGCAGTATTTACAATAGCCAAAATATGGAATCGATCCATGTCCAACAATGGATAAATGGATAAACAAAATGTGGTGTATATATATACATGGAATATTATTCAGCCATAAAAAAGAATAAAATTCTGCCATCTGTCACAACATGGATGGACCTGGAAGACATCATGTTAAGTGAAATAAGCCAAACACAAAAAGACAAATACCACATGATCTTGCTCATGTGGAATTTCAAAAAAAAAAAAAAAAGATTGATGTCATAGAGTAGAACAGTGGTTACCAGAGGGAAGGACGGGAAGGGATGGATGGAAAGAGGTTGGTAAATGGGTACAAGGTCACATTTAGATAGAAGGAATAAGTTCTGGTGTTTTTATTGCACAGTAGGTTGAGGATGGTTAACATTAAGGTATTATACA